>NC_054376.1:77998078-78670995 GCF_017654675.1 Xenopus laevis
TTCTCCCTCAGATAGATACAGCATTCAAAGGCAATAGCTTTGTAAAATGCTTTGACGTTTTTGATGGCAGTGGAGTGTTTTAGATTTTCCTCCTGCAAGTGTGACAGCATGTCTTGAAATTTATTTTTTGAGAATCCCATAACTGGCAAAGGTGAAGGGTGCCTTCTGTTTGTCTCAAACTGTTTACTTAAAGCACCTGTCAGTTTCAGTCTTTACAACAGTTTCTTTGATTGTAGGTATGGCTTCATTTTTAATAGATATTCTTTTTACTCAAATTATGAAATATATTGTAAATATGGTATCTGAAACATGAAATTGTAATTTTGTAATTTTTCTAAATAACAATAATGAATCATTTATATAATATTGAATGCGATGCAATGCATATGATATATATATATATATATATATATATATATATATATATATATATATATATATATTCCTTCTGATCACTACCAAACATATTTTAATTTAAAATGAATTTCAGTATGTATTTAATTATAAAGAAATATAGACTGCCCCAACTGAGGTTTGTAAGAGAGACACCTGTTCTCTTTGGTTGGAATGATATTATGTCTGCCTAATACAATTCTTCTTAAGCTCAGTGGATCATGGCTAGCACCTGTCTTGCATTCCTGATTTGGGAACCATCTGCAAAGGATTTGTATGGTCTAACATCCAAAGGTATGTGCAAAGAAACAATTGCAAACATGATTTAACCGAAACTTTTTTTTTGCGGGTGAATAGTCCGTAATTCGAATTCAGCCGAATTTGAATCGTATGAATTGAAGTAATAGCGCATTTTTTTGAATTCGAATCTAAGTTTTTGCAAAAAAAAAAAAGTCCACCAATTGACTCCAAATAGGTTCTAGGAGGTCCCCCATAGGTTAAAATAGCAATTCAGCAGGTTTTAGATGGTGAATGGTTGAAGTCAAAATTCTAAAGAGAAAATACATGATAAATTTCAATATTCACATTTTTGATTTACTTTCAAATTCGAATCGAATTTGGACTATTCCCTAGTCGAAGTACACAAAAATTTGCTCAAATTTCATATTTTTTAAATTCTTATTTTCACTTTGACCTTTGATAAATCGGCCCTAATATTCACATGGTGCAGATACCTTTATCCTGCCTCCTGTTCTAAATTGTTCTAAATTGTGAGCTGTTGTGTCTATTGATGCAGGGGTGCCCTGGAGCTACTGCCAACTCCAAACCAGGGTAGCATTCTGCATCAGTATGCACAGGGCAGATGCACAAAAAAAATCAGGCACACGGGTCACTCAACACATGACACCAACTGTATTGGTTTTATATGTTTACATTTTAAATTTGTAATCATACACTTGTACTTTCCCCTTTATCACCAAGAACTTTGTCAGCTTCTTTTTGCTTTGAAACTTTACATGGTCTCTTGTGGTACACTGATTTGCCATAAAAACCTACAGTATGGATTTACTATTTTTATGATTGCCATCTGTTGTTAGAGGACTGCGTTGGCATAATAATTCAAAATCAATGTTTGATTTGGAATATGTACTTTGATTTGACATACTGAAACTTACAATCTAATATGGATAATTATTTTTACAGTAGGTATGTAATTAACTTTGTTACCTTTGTATTTCAAAGCCAAAGTGACAAAATGACAAATATAGTTCTTTTTCCATAACCTACAAAGGTGCTACTTTAAACAAAGTTAGAATAAATTCTAATTTGAACATTGAATTTACTCTGCAACCTTGGATTTGTTTGCTTTCACTGCCCAAAATCTCAGTTAATTTAGTTAATTTTATATATAATAACTAATAAAGGAAAGTAAAAAAAGACACATTTTTCCATTGCTACAAAAATGTTTTCTTGGACAATTAAATGGTGCATGCCATAATAATAACAATAATACATTTCTCTCTCATTATTTTTCTCCATATCTGATGCATTATATTAAGGGGTTGTCATGCAGTTAAATGCTCTTGTGTGTTAAAGCATTATGCAAGTCCCAGATTATAAAATCAACTCATCTTTACACTACTGCTTCATAAAATACTTCACTGATTTCTCTGAAATTGGAGGTATGACTTAAAAAGTACAGTTGACCAATTAAATGTCTCAAACAACAATACTCATTCATGCATATAATCATGTGGAATGTACACTAGGTGCTAAAGAAAATCGAATAACTATGGATTATGCCATTTATTTAATTAAAAATAAACACAGAAGATGAAAATAGCACCTTCCTTGTCTAACACATTTATGGTATACAGTATATCCTTTAAAAATTAATAATAGGTAACATTAATAATAGGTAACAGTATGTCTTTTTAAGCAGGACCTACACAACTTTTTCCGAATCAAACTCTAAGCCTTAATGTCTGCTAACAGGTATTGTGTGGTATCAGCTGTACAGTTACAGATTAAAGGACATGTACTTCCATAAGTGCAGTTGTGGTCCCTGCAATTTCCCAGCATTCAGTTGCACATAAAACCACTTTCATTAAAGGCACCTGCATAGTTGTTGCATAGTTGCAGTTAGCACTGCTCAGTCCTTCCTGCCTTTCCATTGTGAATTGAGCATTACTGCTGCACTTTCTGACCTTCAGACCAGGGTTCCCTCAATGATGAGTTGCACTGAAAGAATAGGGCACTTATGTCACAAGTACACCACACAACTGAAAGGACACCAGGGATCACCAGGGATGACATCAGAATTCGAAAATATGTGTTTCAGTTTCAGCAGATTTATGGCAAAGCTCACTTGCAGTGGCATTTATTTTGG
This sequence comes from Xenopus laevis, assembly GCF_017654675.1. Taxonomy (NCBI): domain Eukaryota; kingdom Metazoa; phylum Chordata; class Amphibia; order Anura; family Pipidae; genus Xenopus; species Xenopus laevis. The sequence goes on from NC_054376.1 coordinate 78,000,861, forward strand.
CTAATCAGATGCAATTTCTGTAGGTGCAGCACAATTGAACCAAGCACATCACTCCCTTATGACAACAATGATATTCGAATTATGGGAGAAAATACTGCACTGCAGGGGAAAAGCATAGCAATTGCACTTGAAATAGCACTTTGTTTACTGCACTTGCAGACACACATGTGCTCTAAAATCTCACTGGCAAAAAGAAGGAGCAGTATTATCAAAAATTTAAGGGGACAAGTACATTGTGACAAATCTGTGTTGTAAAGGTAAACCTCAGCTCACTTTTGCAGCCGCTGGACAAAATAATTCTAATTTTCATCTGGTACTGGCACGCCTTTGAACAATCTTTGGCATTTGGGTACATTTACTCCATTTCAGTTTCTTTATTCATCCATTCACCTAACTATACTTTTTGTAAATTTAACCTCACTTTAGTACAGATTTGTTCAATACAAAATCGACACTTCCTGAGGAATATTCAGACGTTTAAATTTACACTTGCTTGATTGTCAGGATTTTCCAGGAAAGTGTCTTAATCAATTAGCACATTTATCAAACTCATATACTTTTTAAAATGTGCATTTCATCATAACTGATTTAACTGCATTTGTAAAGTCAAATCTGTTTGTTTTCAATGTACATTTGCAGTTTGTTTAGTCCCCAAAAAAATTAATATTTATTTTAAAGCAGTGCAAGTCAATAGTTGTTTTAGCACAACAGGAGCAGTAAGTGTCTTTATCTCTCTTAAAGTCATAAATACTTAATCATTAATACCAAGGGGGTTATCAAAATCCAAAAAATTCTCACAATTTTCTGAAAACTACTCTGTTCAAATCCACACAGACTTTCCACCCTATTTATCAATACATTTTTCCTAAAATTTCTTGTGCAGGAAAAAAACGCAGAAAAATCTTTAATCTATACAAATTTTTCAGATTTGTTACTGAAAACTGTAACTTTTTCGGGTTTGACGACTGAAACCTCTGACTTTTTTTGGATTTGACTGCCGAAACTACAAAATTTTTGGATTATTGAACGAAACCCAGCACAGATCAGGATATCAACGGGACATCTGCCATTGATTTCTACATGAACTCGGCAGGTCTGAATTGGAGTACTTTTTTATTCAGACTTTTAACACCATTGAGGTTTAAAAACTCTCAAATAATTTATGGGTTTTTTATACTAAAATTGTGTTTTTCCACCTTTAAATGGCCGACAAGAAAAAAGTTTACTTTAATAAATAAGCCCCCAAATGTTTTTAAATGCTTTGCAATGTATTTGGTATGGAGCAGGTTATAGAATAACCCTGCAGGAGTTTGTTTGTGGATTTGCATTTTCACCAAGTATTAGTATATGTTTCCCTCTCTAATAAATTATAGATGACAACATATAATTATAATATGGAATAATTTGCCTGAATAAATCGATATGGTAAAGAAAAGGTGAAATTACATTACAAAATTAGTAAACCATGTTTGGATAAGGGCTGATCCTCTCTTAAGCAGCCTGTTTACACTTCATTTACTCTCCAAATGTTCCCTAAAGGATAATTTTACTTTTGTATATGATTAATGTATTGTGTTATTATGTCAAGTTCAGAAAAAGGCAGAAAAAATTGCCAAAACATGGCAGGGCTAAGAGCAGGCAGATTTATCAACACTCTCGTTTTAGTCGTTTTAGAGGTTTTTGAAACCAAAAATAAACTCACTTCCATGAATGCCATGGAATTTATTAATAGATCCAAATTTAAAAAGCATGAATGAAAAAAAGTGCTAAAAAAATATAAACACATCTAAAACCTAGAAAAATGTTTTTCAGACAATTCCAAGCAATTTTTTTAAAAAAAAAACCTCTAAAACCCCAAAATGATAAAACAAAGCCCATATGGATCAGAGCAACTCCCATTGACTTCTATAAGTCTTCAGCAACATTAACCTGGTGATTTTTGTATTAGAGTTTATGTAGAGAAAATGTATATCAAAATATATGTACATTTTGTAGTCCAAATGATATGGATTTTGCCTGCTCAAAGCAGTCAAATATATTTTGGTGAAAAAAACTGGTAAGTGGGGAAAATGTTATCTTAAATCCTACAACTAATGAAGAAAATTAAATTACACACTTTTTTGTCAAATTTATAACCTTAGAAAACTGGTATTTGGCCATAAAAACGTTATTCTTATCTAAACAGTCCTAATTGGTCATCTGGGAGAAAAACAGACATAGCAAGCATCACATGAAGAAGAATATTTATAGGAAAAGTTTGCCCTGCCCTATTATTTTTACAATTAAATCTTCTTATATGAATAAAAAATATTTCATACTAAATCATAGCTGCATATTCATGTTTTGTAAAAGCCTCATTTTACTACTTATTTTTGCAACACACAGCTGCCATACTAATATTAAAAAAATAGCTAACCCATCACTAACATTGTAACTAATTATGATTTCCCTGGTGGTTTACGTATGTTAACATTAGGGATGTAGCGAACGTCGGAAAAAAAGTTCGCGAACATATTCGCGAACTTGCGCAAAAATGCGAGCGGTTCGCGAACGGTTCGCGAACCCCATAGACTTCAATGGGAAGGCGAACTTTAACATCTAGAAAAGACATTTCTGGCCAGAAAAATGATTTTAAAGTTGTTTAAAGGGTGCAACGACCTGGACAGTGGCATGCCAGAGGGGGATCAAGGGCAAAAATGTATCTGAAAAATCTGCCTGTGTGTGCTTGGAAGAGATAGTGTAGGGGGAGAGCTGTTAGTGATTTCAGGGACAGATGATAGTAAGTTTGCTGGCTAGTAATCTGCTTGATACTGCTCTGTATTGGAGGGACAGAAGTCTGCAGGGATTTGAGGGACATTTTAGCTTAGGTAGCTTTGCTGGCTAGTAATCTACTGTTCTCTTTAAACAACTGCCATACGTTGACCTTGTAGGCATTGTTTGCCCAGTTTTTTTGGACGCAGCCACTGAAGCACAGTTGCCAGAAAAAATATGCCATATAAATGCTGAAAATAGTCATTTTTCGCCATACGTTGACCTTGTAGACATTGTTTGCCCAGTTTTTTTGGACGCAGCCACTGAAGCACAGTTGCCAGAAAAAATATGCCATATAAATGCTGAAAATAGTAATTTTTCGCCATACGTTGACCTTGTAGACATTGTTTGCCCAGTTTTTTGGTTGCAGCCACTGAAGCACAGTTGCCAGAAAAAATATGCCACATAAATGCTGAAAATAGTCATTTTTTGCCATATACGTTGAGTCAACGTATGGCAAAAAATGACTATTTTCAGCATTTATATGGCATATTTTTTCTGGCCTCTGTGCTTCAGTGGCTGTGGCCAAAAAAACTGGGCAAACAATGCCTACAAGGTCAACGTATACACTACTACAGCGGTGGATACGGATTACGTAAAATATATGAATGCTGCTTGAAAAAAAGTAACTCAAGTGGTTTTTCTAGAGACGATAATATTATCAATATTTAGACAAAATGTGAACAAGCTCACACAGCTCGATGGCGGGTTGAAGAAAACAGTGTGCAAATAATGCCTACAAGGCCAACGTATACACTACTACAGCAGTGGATACGGATTACGTAAAATATATGAATGCTGCTTGAAAAAAGTGACTCCGGTGTTTTTTCTGGAGACGGTAATATTATGGATATTTAGACAGAATGGGAACAAGGTCACACAGCTCGATGGCGGGTTGAAGAAAACAGTGTGCAAATAATGCCTACAGGGCAAATAATGCCTAAAAGGTCAACTTATACACTACTACAGCGGTAGTAAAATAAAAAAAAGTAAAATAAAAAAAAAATGAATATTAAAAAAAAAAATTAAAGTTGGTGCTGCTGAACTACTAGGAGCAGCAGATTAGCACACCAGTCCCACTCCCCAACACTGCTAGACTAATAGCACTGGGCTCTTATAGTAGTAGTAGTAGTAGTAGTAGTAAAACAACAAAAAATAAATAAAAGCAGTCCTTACAAGGACTACTGTTATTGCAGCAGTCAGCAGATGAGATCAGAAGCAGGACAGCTGCCCACTGCAGCTACATACAGAGCACTGCAGTAGAAGGTAGATTACTAGCCAGCAAAGCTACCTAAGCTAAAATGTCCCTCAAACCCCTGCAGACTTCTGTCCCTCCAATAACAGAGCAGTATCAAAACGATTACTAGCCAGCAAACTTTCAACTGTCCCTGAAATCACTAACAGGCAGCAGCTCTCTCCCTACACTATCTCTTCAGCACACACAGGCAGAGTGAAAAAACGCTGCAGGGCTTCGGTTTTTATAGGGAAGGGGAGTGGTCCAGGGGAGAGCTTCCTGATTGGCTGCCATGTACCTGCTGGTCTGGGGTGAGAGGGCAAAAAAAAGCGCCAACAATGGCGAACCCAAAATGGCGAACGTCGCGCGACGTTCGCGAACTTCCGGCGAGCGCGAACACCCGATGTTCGCGCGAACAAGTTCGCCGGCGAACAGTTCGCGACATCTCTAGTTAACATAAGTCAAATCAATTTGGTGATAGTACAATAAAAATATGGAGATGCTTATTCAGAAAGTTCCAGAAACTTGCAGTACTATTTTAAACTGTGTATTGTATAAACAATCAGTTTTTATTTTTCAGTAGATTTTAACCCAACATAAATTCCTGTTGATGGCAAAATAATTGCAGTTGGATTTCATTGTTATCAGTGCCTGTCTATAAAGTGAAATTAGTACTAATACCACTGTCTTACTGCCATATTCTGTTCCTCAACTCTGAAGATCTCTTGCCCTTGTTCTTTTCTATGTGAAAAATATACCTCAGGATTAAAGTGTATCGGCCAAACACCTAGGGGGCAGATTTATCAAGGGTTGAATTTCGAAGATAAAAATACTTTGAAATTCGACCATCAAATTAAAATACTTTAAAATTCGAATATTTAATTCAATTTTTTTCGAATTTGGGTATCCTGCGGTCAAAGTAAAATCGTTCAATCAATCCATCATGTATGTATTGTCATAGACAGATTAGAATGAAAAAATATTGTTAATACAAAGAAAAATATTATTATTTGTCAAGAACATAGGACCACATGTTTCATTTAGAAAGAGTATATCAGAGTGAAATGAACACTTGTGAGGACTACTAGATCTTGGAACTAGACACCAAGGCAGGAACATGAAGCACCCACACTGTGGGCAGATTTATTATGGTTTGAATTGTAAATTCGAGTTGAATTTTTGGATAAAACTCACAAATTCGGGTTGGGAAAAATCTAGATTCAAATTTGAGATTTATCATACCTCGACCCTGGAAGTAACTCGAATTCGCCACCTAAAACCTCCCGAGTTCATGTAGAAGTCAATTGCAGAAGAAGATTTGAAGATGAGGATAATAGCCTTCCTGACATTCGAGTTTTTTTGAAGCACAGGTGGTGTTGTGCAATGTAATCAAGTATCTTTAGTCCATAACTTAAGACAAGCATGAAGAGAATACAGTCTAAAAGTAATATATTAAACCAGAACTTCACCCTGCAAAAAGGCACAAATAATAGTAATTGTAGACCCCAGGTACCCAAAATGCTCAAATGAAGAATGATAAAGGCAACAGTGTACAACCTGAAAATCCAATAGGACTCCAAATAACTACTTTTATTTAATTCATCTATAAAATAGTTCAGGTCAACGTTTTGGTCTCCATCTAAAACCTTTGTCAAGACCCAAATGTTCATTTAAAAAAGACAAATTTATAGATCAAACTTTGAGGTTGCGGATGGATGCGCATCGCTCCACAATTAGCACGGCCTTTAGAGATGGATTTACACTCAAACCAGTTGCTTAACATTTTCTTGAGTATAGCCACAGATTGCCTACTTTTAAATACATTTTACTTTTAAATGCCATTGATCGCATACCACCCTTGAAAAGGGGTGGGGACAGATTCAAAGTTTTACTCCATAGAGAAGTGCTTTGGATTAAGAAATTGAACCCATTTTTTCATCATCAGGGTTAACATTGTTTGCCTCTATGCTTCTTGAATCAGCGCTGATATGTTTAATCCAAGATATTGACAAATTTTTCTAAGCTGTTGCCATTGTAAGAAATTGCCATCTTGATTTTGTTATTTCATATGAAAGCTGTTGTTCAGGGAACTTACATGAAACCCTGATTATCATAACAAAGGTTTTCCTGTGACTACTAAGGCCTATGTCTGCTGTGGGGACTATAAAACTGATTTTGTATGCAAGAAAACTTGCTCAACAGGATGTTGTGTAGTCCAGGATGTTTCCAATGAAGTCCTGGAGTGTGTCAATCTTGGAGAACTATATATATATTTTTTTTTTCTTCCCTTCCTAGGTTACCCCTGCAGATGTAAAGTTATATGAGTGAATATATTTTGTCCATGGAGCAGGGTTTTTATACCTTACACATGATTGGGGTGACCGCATGTGGGAGCGGGAGTATTTTATCTATAAATTTGTCTTTTTAAAATTAACATTTGGGTCTTGACAAAGGTCTAAGATGGAGACCGAAACGTTGGCCTAAACTATTTTATTAATGTATTACATAAAAGTAATTATTATTTAATATTCTAAAAATCCTGGTGTGCATCTGTTTTTCAAGTGTTTTTGTACCTGGGTCACTTTTTGATAATCAGAGTGGAGTGTATATATAATATATATACATATATATTTAGGATAAATCGGCACTCACCATTCTTGTTGTTAAATGGCCGGGTGCTAACCAAATTCATGAATGGCAGTCCAGTGAAAGCACTCACGGCATTGACCCTTCAGGGGTATATCAAAATATTTTTATTAGTGCATGGTGCATCAACGCGTTTCGACTCGCAGAGAGCCGTCTATATAAATATATATATATATATAGAGGAATGAAGAAGCTCGCACTCCCAGGACTTATCACATGTGATAAGTCCTGAGAGTGTGAGCTTCTTCATTCCTCTACTTAATTTTTGGGCCTTTTGCACCCAGGCAACTACGACCATTTGACGTGTTGTGACGGCTTTCAGACTACTTTATATATATATATACATATATATATATATATATATATATATATATATATATATATATATACATAACAACCAAAGGGGTCGGTGCACACAGAGCACAAAATGGATGCCTAGGTGCTGGAGCAATTAAACATAAAATGGAGATAACAAGCAGAGCCCGCACACACAGGACTTGAGTGAAGAAAAATTATTTTCGTTTATTCAACGTTTCGGCCCAGTCACATGAGCCGTCTTCAGGAAGTGAGCTCACTTCCTGAAGACGGCTCATGTGACTGGGCCGAAACGTTGAATAAACGAAAATAATTTTTCTTCACTCAAGTCCTGTGTGTGCGGGCTCTGCTTGTTATCTCTATATATATACATATATATATATATATATACATACATATATATATATATATATATATATATATATATATATATATATATATATATATATATATATATATATATATATATATATATATAAAAAATCTTCAGACCAGCACTCCCTTTAAAAGTTTAGTAATTTTATTCTTATTCTATAGTATCTGACGTTTGGACCTTTATCAAGACCCATAATGCCCATTAAAACATCTTACAAATAAATAGATAAAACCAACAGCACTCACCCAATCCCGTGCCCCCTGTGTGACATGTGATGAGAAGTTCCACCAAAAATGGAAGAAGACATGATTAAGTGCTTCTAGATGTCCCTGTAGGCAAAAAGCAGATGACCGAATCGCTTGGAGTCCTTAAGAGGTGTTAATAAATGTGAGAATTGCAGTCCAGTATAGCTGAATTTTAGGGCACTCCCAAAATACATGCATATAAGTACCACTATCTGCATTGCATTTGAAACATGGGTCTGGGTGCCCTTGATATATGTGTGCCAGCATGTGTGGAGTTAGGCAATCTCTGTTTAGGAATTTAGTATGTATGTACCGATCTCTTATCCTGGGCCCATTTATGACATATATGTTTTATAGGGTCAAAGTTACCTTGAAGCAGAATAGTGTAGAACCATCTTAGGGATTTGGAGAGTTCTGGCCTATGCAGGTAGCATTATATTGTTGATTGTAGTGCGTGGTGCACCCTCTGGGAATTAGGCAAAAATGCATGCTGCAATTGGAGGAATCTGAAAAGCATATAGTTCAGTATCCTACATTCCTCTTTCAGTTGGGCAAACTGCTTGAGTTCCCCTGCACTTACAAAGGCACCTAGATGTTTGATCCTGGCCATGGCCCAGACACTGGCATCCAGGAGGGACTGGAACTGTGAAAGAATTTTGTTACCCCAAAGTGGGACCATTTGGACAAGCTGTCTGCTGCCCTATAGGCAGACACAAATGTTCTGTGGAAAATAAGGGGAACGCTTTTCATGGGAGGTGTTAAGGCATATATTGAAAGGAGACCTCTATGTAACTGATTGCGCAAGGCCTCAAAGGTAATTACTGCTGCTTCGAGCACAGTGGCCTGATTGTTTGGGTCTGGATTAAACCGGGTACAGAAAAACTTGCAGCTCTATCCAGAAAAATAAATTCTCAAATGGTTATTATAAACCAAAAGAAGCCAAAAAAGCTCACCCGGTAATTAAGTTGACTTGGGTGCAATGCCCCAAGTCCATCTCTTAAGGGTGTAGCGATAAAATATTAAATTCAAACAATATAGTTCAATCAAGGAGAAGAAATGCTTGCACTCACCGATGATAAAAGTTGGCCCAGGTGCAGCGCCCCGAACCCGTAGCTTAGGTTGGATGCAGAGAAATAGTGTAGAAAGGCATGCACTCCTGCGACACACCAGATGTAAAAATTTAAATCTTTATTCCAATGGGTCCCTAGCATTTCTGGGGTAAATGGAAAAACTATAGAGTTTGCCCAATTGACCTGGAGGCCTGAGAAGTTCCCAAATTTCTTGAACTTGGAGAGGCGCTCAGAGAGAGATACCTTGGCATTGGCTAGATATACTGTACCAGCATGTCATCTGCATAGAGAAATGTTTTTTCCTCCAGTCTTTGAACATAAGATTCTTTATTTGTAATGTAAAACAAATACCAACAATAAGGTAAAAGTTTTAACAGGGGAATGTTTAAAATGCATCTGTTCAAACATTATGAAGATTTTATATAGTAAACAAAGTCCCCATTTATATTTAAGATGATATACTGGACTGAACAATTCAGGTGGCAGGTGGCAAATTCTACCATAATCCCTGGAGTGCAAATATCACCTCAGTGCTAAAAATGTGATAGAAATTGTTTTTTTACAATATGCAAAGCTTGAAAAAGAAAGATCTTCAGCAGAAAAGTCACTGGTAGCTGTAAGAATTACATTTGACACTTTAATTAATGCTCCCCTTTGTGCTTTGCTTTTCTCTGTGTAATTATAGTTGTTAGCAGGTCTACTATAGAAATGGTTAAGCAATTGTTCTCAAAAGGATGACACAAATTAGTAAGGGGAATTTATTAAGAAGAATACTTTTTGAAACAGGAAAGTAAAATATTTTAAAATGTTTTTCCCTTATGCATATACTGTAATAAGTGTGGTGTTAAACTGGGATCTTAAGGTTCTGGCACTAACATTAGGGGGTTATTTACTAAAGTCCAATTTTTTCTGGTTGGAGATTTAAAGGGGAAAAACAAAATTTTTTAATAGAAAAAAAACTCCAAATTGTCATGATTTATTGAAACCCCGATGCTAATAAAAGTCCAAATAAAAAGTACTTTATCTCAAACATGCCGAGGTTATGTTGAAGTCAATGGCAGATGTCCCATTTACAAGGGCAAGGTATCATGATCTGCGCTCATAGAATAATCCGATTAATTTGTGGCTTTTCAGACTATAATACAAAAAAATCGGTTTTCGGGCTCCAAATCTGAAATAAACATATGATTTGGATTTTTTCACAATTTTATAGAATCTTTTCCCGCACCAGATTTTTTAGAGTAACTTAATTGATAAATACGGTAAAAAAAAAAAGTGCATGGAAGTTTGGTCGAAGTGGTGTTTAGAAAATATTGAGACATTTTCGGATTTTAGTGAATAACCCCCTAATAAGACACTCCTAAATATGACACTCCTTGTTATTATCCTTTGATACACATAAACAAATCTGCTGTACCCAGTAATGATCATTTATAATGGTTATTTACAAAACAGAACAGTGTGCAAAGTAAAATAAATAAAGCTAACTATTGGGCTTTTTTTTGTACTTTGCCTTCTGCCCTTAAAAGCAGGCAGGCTTCTGTGCTCAGTTTCAGAGCATAGAGACCTCTGGTTAACCCCTTTGAAAAGAGTGCTGCACATGGACCTCTTACCCCCTACCTATCCCTGAACTTGTGCATTATTCAGATGGACAAGTTAGGGAACAGCAAGAAATGCAAGCCTCAACAGGAAACTGTCCTTACTGCCTGCCTTAGGGCAGATGGGAATGGCATCTGCTTGTCAGTAGGCACATGGGTAGGATTTCTGCCTGAGAGTACTCAAGTGTGCATTTTTGTGCCATGAGGAGCAGATTGGAGTTTTCTTCATCAGCGTTCTTCTACTGGTCTATTGAAGGAGGCCATTTTATTTCAAGAAGCGTGTCTTGGAGACCCATCAACAATAGCCTGAGTACCACATTAAGGATCATTACCCATAGGTTAAGAACCATTAATACATCTGATCATCACAATTTAAATTATGTTGTTTAAAACCTTATACTTCCTATTTTATACTTCATATAAGAGAACAAAAGTCCCCTTCTAACAGTATTAGTCAATTAGCAGAGACATATTTATACATCAATGCTCACATTCTTGAGGCATGCTTTATTTAAGTGCTTTCCTTGTCATTTATTTTCTTTACAATTTTGCCTGAATTTCTGTGAAAGCCGAAACCCTGCCAGTGTAGTTACTTTATTACATCAATAACATATGAAAAATTAATCTACACACGCTATAACAATTCATTGTACTTCATCAGCTCTGGTAACCTCTTAATGTGTTTAATTGTAGTGCTGCAATAAATGTTAGGAGCGTGAACCATGCTTCAATAATGGCATGTGAACCTACTCTATTATGTCAGACATTGTGAAGGCAAATGATCCACTGCTTGTAATTAGATTGTACCTTTTAAAAGCCATTCAAAAATGTAAGTCTTTTTATGCACTGTTAAAATACTTAACCCTGGAACAATATTACACTATGTTAAAAGCGAGAATATTTGCATAAGCTGTGAAGGTTGTGCGCTAAAAGGGACACTAACGTTCTCTGGGGGATTTTCTAATTCAGAAAATGTGTGTTATTACAAGAAGAACAAAATGTGTCTGCTCTTCTCAAAATTAATGTTGACAAGTACAGTCAGGGTTTTACTCTTACTCTGTAATTTTCAAGCAACATAAAAAATTACACTGGGGCAAACTTTACAAATCTAGGCAGGCCTCACATAGATTTAAGAACCTTTACAGTTTAAGTAATTACAGGGAATGTAACTGGCTTTGCTGAAATTAAATTATTTTTCCATTGTCACAGGTAAGGAATGTGCATTGAGTGGTTCTGCAAAACAGTACATTAAATTTGTTTTTTCAAAAAAGATATTTGTCCATGGTGAATAACCACACACACACAATGGTAAAAAAGCAGTTCTTATTTTTTTCCCTTAATTTACTAATATAGAGGCAATCCTGCCCCTATGCAGTATACTACAGTACCAATCAGATGTGTTTTAATCACTGTAACTGTATAAGTTATGAAATTTAAGTAAGTGCATAAAATATGTGCAAATAATGGCAAAGTTCCATTTCCACTCGTCCCCTTTGCATTTAGGTTAGTGAAAATAAATTAGACTTTCCTCTCTCTAATTGGTTATGGGAAGCTAGCAGTGAATTAAGCAATAGAGGACGTTGCACTTGTTGAGCGAGGATTTATGTAAATATGTACTGTATATTTATTCTCACATACACATGCACATAAGTATTCCTGGTTATATGGGTTCTTTAATGAAAGAGATAGTTCCTTAAAAACATATATATTTTTTTACTTATTTTAGTTACAAAAGTTTTACATATCGACAGAAATAATGCACATACAAAACAAGTAACACTACATAGAATGTATAAAGAATATTTACAAAGAAAACTACAAATATGTATATGTTAAATATAAATCCACTGCCTCCCTGATACTCATCCTTCCATTGAGTCTGGCATCCTCTCTCCACGAACTCCAGGAACTCTCTGACTAACTTAGCCTATTGTATTAACCTAAAGACTGACCATAGGTACATGTGTCAGGTTCTGATTGGATGGGAGACATTCTGGGATCAATTTGATTGAGTTGTTTGCTGCCTGCCTGACATTTGAGTTTTTTTTGGAGAGAAAACCCGAATCGAATTCGATTTGAGTTTGCGGGGCGATTTTTAAAAAAAATTGCAATTGGGCAAATTTTGAGTTCATGGCAGTTTTAAATAACTGAAATAGAAATTTGACCCTTGAAAAATCGGCCCCTTACTGTATATAATAAAGATAAAACAAGCAAGTATCCTTAAGATAACACAATAAATTATTTCAAGTATTTCAAGTGATTGAGATATAGATGCAAGGATGTCACATCCTGGATGGAATTAATTGGGCTGCATAGTTTTACAATACACTCCCCTATGGCATTAAGAAACAAGTTAAATAAAAGAATGTTAGAACAGAACGCTTTTTTGACCCCATCAAGAACCACTAATGAATTAAGCTCTGTAAGTACTTGAGGGTGTATTCCAACTTCCCTGGTGCATTGTTCACATTCATTTTATGTACATATTTGCATACCATATCCTCTGTCAACCAATGACTAGATGCGGCTATGCCATCTGTGCCCCATCAGTTGGGTCTTCAAACTCTTTATTGTATAAACTGAGGTAAAGAACAAATTAAGCACATTTGCCTGTTTTTATATCCTTTATAACTACATCATTCCCATTTTCCAACAAAGCATAGCTTCCTATATTTACTGCCTAGTAATTTGACATGTTCAGCCACGTTTTACCAACTCCAATTATGTCACATTTATCCTCCAGCACCAATACCATCAGCTCTGCTATTTCACCAGTCAGGCTTCTCACATTTGTAAGTATACATTAAATACTGGTACCAGCTTATAAATTATCCTCCCCATCATTATCAATACCCCCAAGAAAAAGTCTCCATTTTCGCTTACAATGGCCACTACCTCATCTAACCTGTCTTCCACATAATTATCCACTGCACTCTCCCCCATGCTTAGTTTAAAATATCCTCCGACCCTCTAGCCATCCTCTCCCCACTCTCCCGTCTTCATCAAGGTGATGCCCATCCCTGGCAAAGAGCTTGTAGCCGATCTACACCACGCTCTCAGCCACAGCTCTTCAGTGTATACAATAGAGGAGTCTGGGTTCACAGGCTCACTTAATAACTGCACGAATGGTTCAGCTCAATCTAGTCAGTGGCTGACTCAGGATATGATTCAAAAAGCTTTAATACAAATTAATGTAAACAAGGCTCCAGGGCCTGATGGCATACACCCCCGGGTGAGCTTAGTTCAGTTTTAGACCAGCCCTTATTTCTGATTTTCTCAGATTCACTGTCATCTGGTATGGTGCCTATGGATTGGAGAAAAGCTGATGTTATTCCAATATTTAAAAAGGGATTACGATCTCAGCCTGGCAATTATAGGCCAGTAAGCTTGACATCTGTGGTGGGCAAATTATTTGAAGGCTTGTTAAGGGATCACATTCAAAATTTTGTCCTAATGAATGGCATTATGAGCAACAATCAGCATGGCTTTATGAAGGATAGGTCATGTCAGACGGATTTGATTGCATTTTATGATGTGGTAAGTAAGATTCTGGATAGTGGGGGGGCAGTAGATGTGATCTATTTGGATTTTGTCAAAGCGTTTGATACTGTGCCCCACAAACGACTGCTTTCTAAACTAAGGTCTGTTGGGCTTAATGAAGTCGTTTGCACGTGGATAGGAAACTGGCTACAGGATCGGGTACAGAGGGTGGTTGTTAATGGGACATTCTCTACTTGGAGTAAGGTTCTTAGTGGGGTCCCCCAGGGCTCAGTATTGGGTCCACTTTTATTTAACTTGTTCATTAATGACTATGGGGAGGGTGTGGTAAGTAATGTATCAGTGTTTGCAGATGACACAAAATTATCCAGCCCAATTAATTCCATCCAGGATGTGGCATCCTTGCAACACGATCTTGACAAACTTGCAATCTGGGCAGCTAAGTGATGAATGAGATTCAATGTTGATAAATGTAAAGTCATGCACCTGGGATGTAAAAATATCCAAGCCACTTATACCCTTAATGGGACTGCACTAGGCAAATCCATTATGGAAAAGGACCTTGGAGTCCTTGTAGATGATAAACTTGGCTGTAGCAAGCAATGCCAGTCAGCAGCATCAAGGGCAAATAAGGTCTTGAGCTGTATTAAAAGGGGCATAGAGTCACGGGAGGAGGGGGTCATTCTTCCACTGTATAGAGCACTTGTAAGGCCCCATCTAGAATATGCCGTACAGTTTTGGTCTCCATCACTCAAACAGGACATTATTGTATTAGAGAGGGTACAGAGAAGGGCAACTAAGCTGGTAAAAGGTATTGAAAATCTTAGCTATGAGGAAAGACTGGCCAAATTGGAAATGTTCACGCTGGAGAAGAGGCGCTTAAGGGGTGATATGATGACTATGTATAAATATATAAGGGGATCATATAACAATCTCTCTAATGCTTTATTTACCAGTAGGTCTTTCCAGCTGACACGAGGTCACCCATTCCGATTAGAAGAAAAGAGGTTCCGCCTAAATATTCGGAAGGGGTTTTTTACAGTGAGAGCTGTGAAGATGTGGAATTCTCTCCCTGAATCAGTTGTACAGGCTGATACATTAGATAGCTTTAAGAAGGGGTTGGATGGCTTTTTAGCAAGTAAGGGAATACAGGGTTATGGGAAATAGCTCATAGTCCAAGTTGATCCAGGGACTAGTCCGATTGCCATTTTGGAGTCAGGAAGGAATTTTTCCCCCTCTAAGGCAAATTGGAGAGGCTTCAGATGGGTTTTTTTTGCCTTCCTCTGGATCAACTGGCAGATAGGTATTTAATAAAAAAAAAAAAGGATGAACTCGATGGACATGTGTCTTTTTTCAACCTTACTTACTATGTGACATTAATATCCTGCTGCTTTTTTTTATGTTGCCGGGGCACAGTTAATATCTCAGATATAATAACCTTGGAAGTCCTTACTTTCAGCTTTTTACTGAGTTTTCTAAAAATATTCTTAAAGGGATCCTGTTATCGGAAAACATGTTTTTTTCAAAACACGTCAGTTAATAGTAGTGTTCCAGCAGAATTCTGCACTGAAATCCATTTCTCAAAAGAGCAAACAGATTTTTTTATATTCAATTTTGAAATCTGACATGGGGCTGTTGTTCCACCACATGCTAAACATGAGCTAATTCATTTGGGTATAAACACTATCTGAGCTTCCAGGAATACAGGTAAATAGGTTTTTTTTAAACAGACATACCTGATTCCGTATATTAATAGGACACCATGATAGAATGTGTTCCTTAAGTTCATAGTGTATTCCAACCTCACCTTCTTCTATTTTGATGTAATGGATTCTGTCATTTGAAATCTCTCTGCTTTATGAAAAGTCTCAGACTTCAAGTCTCAGAATCCATCACTTCACAGTGGAACAAGGTAAAGAAAGGGGTTGTATTACACTGTGAACCTAATGGATGTTGGGAAATAGTTCATCAGAATAGCATGGTTATCTATGGAATCAAGTATGTATTTGTACAAAACACATTTATATTTATTTTTGGTTCAGATAGTGTTTATGCGCCTTTTCTACATAAGCACAGCCAAATAAACTCATATGAAAAGGTGGATATTTTCCATTCAATGCTTTGGAACATAAGACAACATTTATAAATATTTCTATATACCACTATTAGCTGTTTGTGATTGTTTTTTTAGTGGTGATAAATTCTGCATATGGAAAAATTCACAGTTTTACATAGTAACAGAGTAAGTTAGGTTGAAAAATGGCACACGTCCATCAAGTTCAACCTTTTAAGTCTATATAAACCTGCCTTAATCCAAAGGAAGCCAAAATACCCTGTTTGAAGCCTCTCCAATTTTCCTCTAGAGGGGGAAAATTCCTTCCTGACTCCAAGATCAGACCAGTCCCTGGAACAACTTGTACTATGAGCAATCTTCCATAACCCTGTATTTCCTAATTTGCTTAAGAGCCATCCAACCCCTTCTCAAAGCTATCTAATGTATCAGCCTGTACAACTAATTCAGGGAGAGAATTCCACATCTTCTCAGCTCTCATTGTAAAAAAACTCCTTCCAAATATTTAGCCAGAACTCCTTTCTTCTAATTGGAATGGGAGCCCAAGTGTCAACTGGAAGTACCTACTGGTAAATACAGCATCAGATAGATTATTACATGATCCCCTTATATATTTATACCTTTTTATAGTTAGCATATCACCTCTCAAGCACTTCTTCTCCAGAGTGCACAACCCCACATTGACTAGTATTTTCTCATAGCTGAGATTTCCCATTCCTTTTACCAGCTTAGTTACCCTTCTCTGGACCCAATCTAATTCAATAATGCCCCATTTCATTGAGCACTGGAGACCAACGATGTACAGCATATTGTAGATGGGGCCTTACCAGCGCTCTCTACAGTGGAAGAATAACACCTCCTCCTGCAAATATATGCCCCTTTTAGTAAAGCTCAAGACCTTGTGTGCCCTTGCAGCTGCTGACTGGCATTGCTTGCTACAGCCAAGTTTATTATCTACAAGGACTTCAATGTCCATTTCCATTATGGATTTGCCTAGTGCAGTCCCATTAAGGGTATAAGTGGCTTGCATATTTTTTACACCCCAGGTGCAGCTATGACATATTTTATAATATATAATTGAATCTCATCTGCCACTTAGCTGCCCAGATTGCCAGTTTGTCAAGATCCTGCTGCAAGGATGCAGCATCCTGGATTGAATGAATTGGGCTGGATAGTTTTGTCATCTGCAAACACTGATACATTACTTACAATATCCTCCCCTGTCATTAATGAACAAGTTAAATAAAAGTGGACCCAATACTGAGCCCCGAGGGACCCACTAAGAACCTTACTCCACGTAGAGAATACATCATTAACAACCACCCTCTGTAACTGATCCTGTAGCCAGGTTCCTATCTATGTGCAAACTTCTTCATTAAGCCCAACAGCCCTTAGTTTAGAAAGCAGTTGTTTGTGGGTCACTGTATCCGCATTTGTTATTACCACATTTTATGATATTTATAAAAAATACATTAAAAAAAAAAATCACAATATATAGGCAAGTTTCAGAGGGCTACACAGGCATCAATGTAATTTTAATGTCACTTATACAGAAAATCTGTATACGGTAAATATCATATTAATTTAAATGTAACTTGTGCATAAATTTAGAATATATGTTTTGGTTTTTACAGAGACTGAACAAGTATGGCTATAATCATCTACATGAATAAATGCTTCATCCCGAAAGGGAATAAAAAAATAATTCAAAAACATCTAGCTAGCTACAGTACATCTGTGTAACTATTAATGCAATTAGTAAACATAATTAAGAATTATATTTTAACCGTATTACTTTATAGTGCTCTTTTTTAATAAGATAAGAATTCCATTACAAATAAATGGAACCTTCATGTGATGACGAAATAGTTGAACAAGTGCTCTTGCAATTTCCTTCAAAGTTAGATAAAATGCTAAAATGAATATTTAACACGTTAGTTTAAATATTTTATTCAACAAATAGCTATCATTCATTAAACTGTGTCTCAGGAATAATTCATAGTGTTCAGTGCAGTAAAACCATTTAAAACACTGGCTGGTCAGTAAAGCCAGAAATGTACTTAGTTGATGTTAAAAAAGGGGATGTAGTTCTATATTAGACATATTATGCCAAAATTATCAATCAATCCATCTTGATTAATTATAATACACCGCATATAAATGGCTACATAGTTTTAGTTTAATCCAATACAGGCAGATTACATCATAAACAATGGAAAACCAGCCCAAGAATGAACTGAAAATTTTAACAGTAGACAAGTTTCCCTGCCCCTTGCAAAGCCAGGGTGATTTTAGATTTTTCTCCTCTTTTGCTACCCTATGCTCAGTGTTATACGTGGTGGAGGGTGGGCAAAACATAGAGTAATCTAATTTCTGATCCTTAAATTTAAAGGGTATCTAAACCCCAAAATATAACTTAGTGTAAACTTAGTCAACATGGTCCTCTAAGCACTTAAACAATTTATCTCATTTTATATGTACTGATTTTAAGCGATTGCATAACTCTGTTTGAAATTCTAATCCAGAGGCTGCTAAAAATCCAAATAAAAAAAGTACTTAATCTCAAACCTGCCAAGGTCATGTAGAAGTCAATGGCAGATGTTCATTTTACAATTGGAAGATATCATGATCTGTGATGAGTTTCATACAATAATCAAATTAGTTTGTTGTTTTCCAGCGATAATCTGAAAAAATCTGAGTTTCAAATCCAAAAAACTGTACAATTCTTATTTTTACTTGATTTTATAGAATCTTTTACCGCACCAGATTTTTGTGTTCATTTATTGATAAATACTGTAAAATATTTGCACAAAATATTTTCATTTGATTTTGCGAACCCCAAAACTGTTTAGCGACCTCTTCTGACATTGGAAGAAGGTTTGCAAATTTTATAGTTTGCACCAGTGTGCAGTGAATGTAATAAAAGTTCTTATGTTTGCTCCAAAAGATTACTCCACCTTCAAGCACTTAAAAGCGTGAAATTTAAATTTGCAACGTGCAATTAAAATTTACAATGTAATAACAGTTTAAGGAAAGAATATTACATTGCGAAATGCAAATTTGTACTCTTAATTTTGCAAATTGTTTTTCTCTTTGTGACTTTTATTACATTCCCCTGCAGGTATTTAATCTTGGAATTGTTGGACATGCTTTGCCAGTTATGAATTATATCTCTTAGTTACTTCTCTGGATCTTTCAAATCACATTTGCATCTTGTTCATGCCAAATTCTTGACAAATTAAAGAACAGCAATCTTCTTAGAATTTTCTAGCAGACCCTCATTTCATGGTAGTTTAAAACAATTATTTAGCTGTCTGGCATATTACACAACTGTTATTGTTGCAAAATTAAATCATTGGTGTGACAGACCATGGAATAATTATCCATTCATATTAATCACATACAAAACCATTAGTATTGGGTTTAGTTGCCGCTACTGTTAAGCCATGAAAGCAAATAATTGCCCAATGATTAATGTCATCTATCAACAAAATTAGGCCACTTAAACTTTTCCTCTTTATCTGACAAATTGAAGCATCAAGACAGGGCATTAGAAGAAGGGAATTAGAAGTAGGCAGAAGAGTCACATGCTATGGGTGCGTTCATGAGGGGGTGCGCTCATCATCACGCACATGCATGCCTGCCACATACTGGAGCATGGGAGGGGTCAAGATATGCACAGACAAGGATGGGTTGCCCGTCTAACTTGGCTTGGCCCTGAATCAAGATGTGTATTATAGTGTATATATGTACACCCTCTATTGATTTTTCTGTTTTCTGTGTAACTGATGCTACACTCTCACCCTTAGCTAAGACTACATTTTTCATTCATATTTCTCCATGGTTACAACTTTTCAATTATTTTCCCAATTTTCTCCGCTTGTGTGTTAATTCACTAAGAAAACACAGCATAAAGAACAGCCAAATGAGAAATGGGAATCACTTTTACCGCTACGGAGCGCTGGTCAAAACATTCTGGAGTCCGGTATGATTAATATCAATTTTGGGCTTTATTCATGCGTTTAAAAATTACACAGGAGGGGATTTACACCATGAGAAATGGGCCATGACCTGATGCTGATGAGGGCAAAGCATGCTAAAATGGCTTGTAATGAAAGCAAGTTTCCACAGCAGCAGAAATATTGCTCAAATTTTATCTTCGCCAGTGCAAAAAGGTGTCAGGAAGATTTAGAGAACCTATAAGGGTTTCATAACAGTTACAGTTATTAGAAGTTATATTATGTAGAAGTTATGTAGAAGCTGCGAAAGTCAGCCAAATCAAAGTTAAGAATTCTGTGTGTCCATATATAGCAAGCATGTTATGTCTTGGGGTTGATGTATAAACACATATGCTAATTTGTATCAGTGCAGTTACCCAGAGCAACCAGACTGTTTTAATTTTATACTTTAACTTTCACTAGTTTGTTCAAAACTCACTCCCATTTAGCAACTGTGTTAGTAAACGAGCCTTCTTGTGTCATTAGAAATGCAGACCTAAAAAAGCACATCCACCTGTTTTTTTGGTTTTTATATTTTAATGTCTGTGTTCTGCTTTCAAAGTTATTAAAATTAGAAACTCGATCTTCAGAAGAGATGTATCCAATACTGCATAATACAGATAAAATTATTATAATAACAACCTTTAGGCAAAAAACATGTTCACAGCAGCAACATTTACTGTAAATAGGGTTTGTTCACAATATGATAATTCTATATAAAGCTCAGATAAAAATGCTTTAGAAATGACCACAATTATGTCACAAACATATTTCATGTATAAGATAAAATATACCATTTAAACTATAAGACTAAAAAAATGCACATATTGTAATGTGCTATTGGCTACTGCTGTTGAGAACTACTGTAAGGCACCACTTACAAACGTGTGCCCCTGATTAGTCGGAATAAGTATTGCATAATGAATTTATAGAAGAGAATAATTGTATATTTTCATATTTCTCTCTAGGGTGAGACAGTGCTTTTACTGTATCATCTTGTTAAATAAAACATATTTAAAAGCTACTTTCTACCCAATGTGGGAGCATGAACATTGATATGTATGAAGGGCAGGTAGTTTTAATCTTACAAGTTCTTCCTGATGAGACAGAATTACCCTCTCTTCCACTTAGTCCTTTATATGTTTGCTTGTTTTTCTACATCCAGCAAATGTAGCTACTGTTTATTGGGTTATCTACAAGCTCTCCTTGTTTATGAGTAGTCATATAGTTTATTAAAGGTAGAGGCAGCATGCATATTTTGTAACTCAATATGGCTTACTTGTATTTGGCTATAGTAGACTGATTCTCATCTGGATATTCAAGAGCAATACTGAATGTCCAAGTTTCCAGCAAATATACAATATATTGCACAGATTCTATTACCTTACACAGTTCTATTTTCTTTCCAAAGATTGTGCTGTGCCTTAGGCTCAAGAGTGAGATCCGACCAACACAGAAATGTCAGCTTCTCCAAAGGCAAATCTAAAGGTATGGATATTTATTTTCATTTTGCTGCTGTAACCTGTGTTTTGAACAGAAAGCTTTATATTATTCCTAGCTTCATTCTTTTATTTTCCGTAAATGCTTTTGTTTTAGCCAACCTTGCAGCAGTTGCTTAAGCATTATACTGTATTTTCAGCTAATGACTTTGGCAATTGTAAGGCTTTGGACAATAATTAACCATAACAATTACTGTACTTTATGTCTTTCCATGAGCTTAGAAGTACAAAGTATCCACGGCACACAGCTTAGTGTAAGCAAGGAGATCCTTGCTTACACTAAGCTGTGTGCCGTGGATACTTTGTACTTCTAACAGATTGTGAGGTTGCCGAACCTCTACCACAGAGCACCAGATATCTAATTGAATTGTGGTGTGCGAGAGCTGGATATATTTTGTTTCCATGAGCTTAGCCAGAACACAGTGAGATGTTGAGTAACATTTAAATGAACTATAAAACTGTTTGCCTACTGCATTATATTAGCACAACAAAAGGCAAACATTTTGCATATCATGCTGCCAAATAATAAGGTATAATTCAAAGTATGACCTTGACAAGTGCTTTTCTATAATAAGAGGAGGCTTTAAAACTTGGGAATTATGGTCAGAAGCCAGGCAGTTCTAGTTAGCTTTCCTTCCAAATTACTATGTTGAAAGATCACACTATTGGCTCATTTTCTAGAATCATTAGTAACATTTTGCTTTTCCAACAAAGGGCACATGGGACTGTTATTAATTATACCATATTTCATACAGAATAGTTCTCTCATTGAAACTATAAAGCTGCATGGTGTTAAGGGAGAGAACCATTCTATTATACACTGTCAAGGAAACCTGAAGCAAAATAAACTTTTCAGTGAGGGAAACTAAAATGAAGGGCAGAAATCTCATTTATGGGCAAACTCCCATAAATTGAACAGAAAGTCAGATGGAGCCTACTATTGTCTTGACACTTTCCCATTAGAAATATATAAATCCTAATACATGTCAGTCACCTTACGTTGGTGATACAAAGCAGCATGTCATTTCAAAGTTTCTGGCTGGTAAATTACCTTTTTCACTTCCACTGTAATATAAGTGTTAATTTTGTTCTATAAAAGAGACAGAAACACTTCCTTATCTCTGAAGATATTACCACTAGTAAGATCAGATACTTTATAAACACATTAATAAAAAAAACTATAACATTCCAGAGTTAAAAATATCAAAGAGATAAACCTTAACGTCATAAATTCCTATTACTAAACCCATAATATTTTTTCCATGTATAAAAATGGTGATATTTCATAATGGCAAATTGTTTTCCATTAAGTTCCATTAAGTGTAGTCTATGGTTTACTTATATTTGTAGTTTATGCACACAACCTATTTTGGTGCATGATTTTTCCTGTAATTTACTAAAAAAAAAAAAAATAGAATTTTTCCTTTAGACTTTTTTTTGCCTTAAATGGGCCTATTAATTAAACCTCACATTTTTTAAGGGGAAAAACTAAAAATTTTAAAAAGCAAAAAGACCTGAGATGTATTATGCTCTAAATTTGCTACAACATAAATCCAAAACTGCAGGATTCTCAATAATTTCAGTGTGATCGTGCTGGTTTTCGTTCGATAATATGATTCAAGTTGTTTGGGTGACAACCCAAAAAAGTCATAGGATTCATGCATCAAATGGAAAATTTTGCACGATTAGAATTTTAATACATGGTGCTGAGACTTTTTCAAGCACCAATGTTTTTCAAGAATTATTGGTAAATTCGGGTTGGGAGTTTGGTCAATTTATGTTTTTTAATATAGTGAAAAAAAGTTGAGTTTCAGTAAATAGACTTCCTATTGTTCACTGAGGTTTCATTTATCAAAATTTGCGTTTGCATTTTTTCCACACTTTGGGGGAAAAAATGAGGCAAAGAAAAACATGAAAATGATTATAGTTAATAACATTCTTCAAAGCCTCAAGTAGTTGATTTATTTATTAAAGAAACAAAAGTCACAAAAAGTCCTCAGAAAAAACAGTGGCACGAAGTTGCTAAGATTAATTTATTTTTTTTTGCACTAGGACACATGTTCTGATAAGGGCCACCTAGAGGAATAACTAAAGTAACTTTTTTATCAGTGTAAACTTATGTATCAGTGTATACACTGTAATATCAATTTTTGAGATGATGGGTTCAATTTACTAATGTATTTGCTCTGCAGAAAAAATTCAAATTAATTTTCCCTGGAATGATTTGATCCAGCACAGTGCTAAAGCGCTGACTTTAGTAATGTCACTTGGGGATAATTGAGGTTTGTTGAGTAAAACAAGGTAAGACAATACAAGTTAGGTTGGTTCTTTAACTTGTATTTTTTGTACCTTGATAGTCTTTTCTTGGTTTTATCAAAATATCAAAAAAAGTATCTGGCAAATAGTGAGTTATTTATTTTTGTATTTTTGACACAAAGGGGCTGATTTACTTAGCTCGAGTGAAGGATTAGAATGAAAAATGCTTTGAATTTCGAAGGTTTTTTTGGCTACTTCGACCATCGAATTGGCTACTTCGACCCTCGACTACGACTTCGACTTAGAATCGAACGATTCAAACTAAAAATCGTTCGACTATTCGATAGTCGAAGTACTGTCTCTTTCGCCACTTAAAACCTACCGAGCACCAATGTTAGCCTATGGGGACCTTCCCCATAGGCTTTCTAATTAATTTCTGATCGAAGGAAAATCGTTCGATCGATGGATTAAAATCCTTCGAATCGTTCGAATGATTTAATCGTTCGTTTGATCGAACGATGTTTCCTTCGATCGTTCGATCAAACGAAATACGGTAAATCCTTCGACTTCGATATTCGAAGTCGAAGGATTTAACTTCGATGGTCGAATATCGAGGGTTAATTAACCCTCGATATTCGACCCATAGTAAATGTGTCCCAAAAGGTAAGATAAACAAAAAAAGATAAAATAAGAAAAGATGTGTAGCTACTGCTACACAGCCCATTCACAGAATCTTAAAGCAGTAAAGTAACATGAAATACTTTTTAACATACAATCTCCAGAAATGTCATAAAGGAATTATTTAGTCTTTTAGATGTATGAATTGATTTGCAAATATTCTGGTTGTTTATATTCTGATTAGTAAATTCCAAAATATTGTTTTGTATCATTCCCCAATTGTATACATGCAAGATGTTGAGGTATAGAAAATACATATTGCGCAACAGAGAAAATGCAGAAAAGCATCTTTCTGAATCAACTTTTAATCACAATGCAAACGAGAATGGTTACATGGCATGCCAAGGACAATCGCTTCACCTAGTTCCTATAAATTTATATTGTCAAGTGACTTGCATATTTTCAAGAAATGGAGGCAGCTTCATATACACTATGATGATCACAATGTGATCTATTATTCTGGAACATTTTGTACTTTTGCTTTTTCCCCCCCTAATTTGTTTTGTGATTGCTTTTGGAAATATGTATTCACTGTAGTGTATATTCACCCTAAAGTAAGTTCAAACATCATTCAATTTTAAACATAAGTATTAAAGAAATATGTAACATACTGTGTTTGCACTGAGGCAAATTGGAGATGCTTCAGATGGGGGATTTCACTTTCCTCTGGATCAGCTAGTAGTTAGGCAGGTTTTACTTAAGCTTAAAAGCTTACATGTGCCTTTTTTCAAACTATGTAACTAGGAATATACACATAGAGGCACATTTATCAAGGGTCGAATTTCGAATTCATGAACGTTTTTTAAAACTCAAAATTAAACCAATCAAAATTTATTAAAAAAATCCGATTTTCTAAACTCAGGTAAATAGGATCAACCACGAAAACTGTAATCAAATTGTAATTGAATCCTATTTGATTTTTAACAACTCTATTCAAGTTTTTTCTCCAAAAAAATCTAGAATGTCAGGAAGACAGCAAACAACTCCAAATTGATCCCAGGACGTCTCCCGTTGACTAAAAAAGCAATTTCGGCGGTGAATAGGAGAATTAGAGTTCCTAAAGGGCCACATTATGATTAAATGCATCTGAATTGAAATGTCAATCCCAGATCCTGATTATTCCAAATAAGGGTTCTTTCTGTAAACTTTTAATGAAGAATAATTGAAGTAAACATATTTATTGCTATTTGGCAAGATCATGTATAGTAATATTCCAGTTAAAAATGAATGTTAGTAAAAATGTCAAGTGTGAAATACACAGGTAATTTAAAGTACAGTTTCTTGTTTTACTTCTTTTTTTATGTACTGTGTGACATTTGTAACTTACTCCCCTGTATGTTGTAAGCTGTTACAGTCCAGTACCATTTCATGAAAAATTGTAGCATGTATTTCAAAGAACAGTTATTAAACCCTATAAATCCTTCAGCTGTTTATGAAACCCAAATGTATACCATGATTTTTAAGATTCCAACATCTCATTCCAGTGAGCATTACATGAGGAGGCTTCCATTTCAAAATCTATTATACCAATCTTTGTTGAGAAAATTGCAGTGGCCGCTTTCCCAATTTTCCTTCTGTTCATCAAGGCTCGTGTCTCTGGCACTCATTCAAGATGCAATTTTTGTGTTGCTGCTGTGTAAACTTCAAAGAACTACATGTACAACTTTTCTTCCCCCCCCCCCTTTGTATAGTTAAATTGATAGGTACAGCATTGGTTATGGACAAGGTAATTTAAGTAAGCTTGATTTCCCATCAGATACAGTAAATTGAGAATAAGATCTCTAGACTTTTTAGCCTAATCGGACATTTGCCATGCCTTACTGAAATGAAAAAAAAACCTTTTAATTATAGCTGTATTTCATTGAAGCATTGTACAAAATGCTATTGAGATGTTGAATTCAATGACTACAAGTGGTTATGTTTCTGAGCACTCCGTAAACTATGCTGTATATTTGTGAAATAAAGGTGACAAATTTAACAATATAAAATATTAAAATCCAATAACTACCTCATTATCTTTATCTAAATCTTTAAAAAAGTTTTCACAAATGAGGCGATCTATCATTTACAAATGCATAGACTTTTAGCAATATCTAGTGCAATGTAATATTTAATTTGTAGTTCTCTGGAACTACTGTATAATTAATTGGAAATATTTTATAGTTGTTACAACATATTTGCATTTAAGAATTTGCAATTGCCCACTTTAATAATGGTTATGTGAAGGGTGACTTTATTCCAGCAATACAATAGTCCTGCTATTGCATTAATTCAATATAACATTTCATATATGTCCCTCAAGCGCAATAATAAGAGTGCATGTAAAATATTAATTTTATTATATTGTATATTATCCATAGCCAGGACATGCAATACAAGGCACTAGGCTGCATCTGAATTGAAATGTCAATCCCAGATCCTGATTATTCCAAATAAGGGTTCTTTCTGTAATTTGGATCTCCATACTCTTAAGGGGCAGATTTATCAAGGGTCGAATTTCGAGGGTTAATAAGTATCAATCGAAGCATTTGCATTAAAATCCTTCGAATTCGATGGATTTTAATGCAAATACTTTGATCGAAAGATCGAATAAAAATCGAAGGATTTTTATTCGATCAAAAAAAGCTTAGAAAACTGCTGGAGAAGGTCCCCATAGTCTAACATTGCAGCTCGGTAGGTTTAAAATGGTGAAGTATGAAGTCGAAGTATTTTTTAAAGAGACAGTATTTCAATTATCGAATCGTCGAATAGTCTAATGATTTTTACTTCGAATCATTTGTTCGATTCGATGGTCGAAGTACTCAAAAAAATACTTTTTACATTTTACATTGTAATTTTTTACATTCGAATTCTTCACTCGAGCTTAGTAAATCTTCCCCTTAGTCTACTAAAAATTATATAAACATTAAATAAACCTAATACAATTCTTTTGCCTCAAATAAGGATTCATTATAGATTAGGATCAAGTACAAGGTACTATTTTATTATTACAGAGAAAAAGAAAATAATTTATCAAAATGTGAATTATTTACTTAAAACAGACTGTATGGGAGGTGGCCTTCCTGCAATTCAGAGCTTTCGGGATTATGTGTTTCCAGATAATGGGCCCTATACATGTATATTGCATATAATTCAGTCAGATAAAAGCAAATGCCTACACGTAACATAGACAAAATTAAAATGCTGTTTTCTTTAGTAAATAAAATTATGTTGGTACTGTCTTAACACAAATGGAACTGTTACATTTTCTACACACAGGTTGACTGGTTTAAAGAGCTATTTTGGTAGAAGTCACATCAGAGATATTACCTGGAATGTAATAAAACAGACACTCCAAAATATCGTCTTGTCAAGGGAGAGTAGCATTTATTGAAACAGGAACAAAAGAGAAATGTAATATTCTGTAGAAATAGAGTTTGCATGTATCACAATGATATTAGTCAACATTACATCTGATCTAATTTAAATTCTCTAACATTGATCTTTATATTCACTGATACTGTTACCACAAAGACTGTCAGTTATTTTTAACAGTGCAGATTTTAAAGAAAAACAGTTACAAATATGAATCTCTTTATGCCAAACAAAATAGGCTATTATAATTTAGTATGCAGTCACATGACTCTACTTGCAGTGTAATGTGTGTTTGCATGCAATACCCCCACTCCCAATTGCTTTAAAATATAATTAATACAAATAAATAATATCATGTAATTTACTATAGTTTGCTACAATATAAAAATCCAACACATGCTCCCTGCCATACAAGCCAAAAAAATTTAAGTGGATTTCATGTTTAAAGGAAAACTATACCTGAACATTGCAGGCGTCTCTAAAAAGAAATTGCATAAAACAGCTCATATATAAAACCTTGCTTCATGTAAATAAACCATTCTCATGATATACTTTAGTAGTATGTGCCTTTCGGTAATCCTAAATAGATATTTAAAAAAAATAAGGGAACGGTGCACACAAACAAACCATACATGTTAGGCCAATTAACAGACAGAGTTCTGTCTTTTACTTCTTCCTTTTACAGTTTGAGTTGTAGTATATTTTGAGTCAGGTTATCTCTGAGGCAGCAAAGAGCCCATCATGAAATGGTGGTTCAAGGCACGACATGTAAAAGGGCAATATTTACTTAAATATATACACCAATTTGGTAAAATTCTTTAATATGCCACTCAATTTGATATAAACTTTCTGTTGCTTAAATATTAATTTTGGGGCACATTTGTCCTTTAAGTGGAAGCAGATCACTTTTTCTACACCATCCTTAGCAGTCTTTCAATTGGTCTTCATTCTTATTTTTTATAATTTTTGAATTATTTGTCTTCTGCCTCTTTCCAGCTAATACATGGGGGTCACTGCAGCCAAAAAACTATTCTTTTATGAGGCAATGCATTTATTGTTATCGTTACCTTTTATAACTTATCTTTCTATTCAAACCCCTCTCCTATTCATATTCCAATCTCTCATTCAAACCGCTGCCTGGTTGCTAAGGTGAATTCTACCCCAGCAAACAGATTCCTGCTAAAATTCCACACTGGAGAGCTTGTGTATAGTGAGCTTTTTGCACCTTTAGGCATATGTTTTCAATGTGCTGAAAAAATGTATTAGTATTAAATGTCTGTTTTAATGCAATATTGTTGACTCCTAGATGATTTTACCACAAGTGGATAAGTTCTGGGATTGTCACTTTTAAAAATATATAGTTCTGTTTTATTAAACTGGTCCCAGCATTTTATTTTTTCATAGTTAAAAGAGATAATTCTGTTTGATGAACACATACAGTAAGGATAGTGATTCAAGTGTTTACATTTTCTCAAGCCCCAAAAAAAGAAAAACAATGAAATCTGTTTTCACAGTATTCTTAATCTTACAAGAAATATAGATGACATACAGTGAGGCTAATTTACTAACCTGATCAACTTTCAGGCATGAAAAAAAAATGATAAAGATCCACCAATTCTGATCTAATCTTTATTAATGTGTAATATTGTGAAACGATTACATAATGAGACCACATTTGGATTCTAGAAACCTGCTAAATCAATCATAATTATTACTTATTACTTATAGGCTCTGAAATCTTGTGCTAGACCCAAGAACAAACAATGCAGAAATCTGCAACTAAATGCATACTCAATGTAATTTCCTCTTCCTTATCCAACATAAAACAAGTACTGCCGGTGACATGTTGTGCCTATATTTTTAAGAAAAATAATGTAACGATACAATAAAACATGTAAGTAAATTAGTGTAACACATATAGGTCTACTGAGAAGCTGCCATTTGTTTACCAATTGTTGTTCCTCCTTCTGAAAGACAGCACTCAAGAAGGAACTTTATTAGTCAGTAATAAAGTTAAGCAATACTCTTCCTGTCATTTGTTAGTGACAATGCTGCTCTATTCCCTCCAGTTACACCATTATTCACAATTCACTTGCATGTTTTTTTGTACCTTGAATTTTATTGTATAATTTTTTTTTCCAAACAAGCATATGCTTATACAGTACATAGGCCTAAAGGAAAAGTTATCATCAACTTACAGTGTAAGTAACATCATTTAAGACTGTGCATCAGGTATATATATTTAATATGATAGTGCACATCATCACCATATATTCACCATACCAACAGTTGAATAGCAGTAAAGTATCAATAGTAGTACCTGTGTACCTATAGTAAGTAATGTGATGTAAAGTGAAAGCAAATTGATTTAGTGGGTTATATAAAATGAGTATTATTGTAATGCAATGTAATTGTGAGAAACTTGCCTGGTGGTCTAGCGAGGGTGCGACAGGGACGCCAGTCGCACCCAGGGCAGGGACGCCCACTGCCTCTGCTCCCTTCCCCAGCGCCTGGTTGACTCATGTGCTTTTTCCTCAGGTACTTCCGAGTTCACATTGCTCAGTTTTCTTTGGCTTTATTTGGAAGTGCCGAATGTGACATTATCGCTTGGCGCAAAGTTTAAATATTCAAAGGGTTCTTTGCCCAACGTTTGAGTATTCCTGATCTGTTCTGACCCTGCCTGTCCCTGATCTTGTCCGCTGCCTGTCCTGACCTTTGCTTGTGTATTGACTACTCTATTGGATCCTGTTTTGTACTGCGATTTTAGTGAGTATGACTTGGCCTGTGACCTCGATTACTCTCCGTCTTCTGAGTTTGTACTGCTTCTCCAGTGTGGTATTGACGGGCTTGTTCCAGACCGTGTTTTGTTCTCCATTTCAGTTACAACGTTCGATTCCCTTGTCTGCTCAGAACGCTCTCCCTGGTCCTCTCATGCTAAGACCTGGCAGCACCCGAGTAGCGGAGGGCTCCTCCTGAAGCCAAATGTGGTTGTTATAGGAGGAAGAGTGAGCCGCGACCAGGATCTTGGAGTTAGTTCTGGGTTTGGGACTAGTGGTTTAATTGTTGCCTAACACAGTCATTTGGTTTGTTCCTGATAAAAAGTGTGCACTTAATTTATTCCCATATTGTGGTAATTTTAAAAAGTCCATAAACATAAAGGATGGTAATGTAAAATAACTTTTCCTTTAAACTCTGTAACAAAGTCAATACAAATTACTAGGAGTCTTCTGTTAAAGCTTAAGTGGCCCATTTCATTTTGTAAGACAATCCAAGCCTTTTAAGGATGTCCAAGAGACAATAGCAGGCCATTCAACAGTGTGTGTTATTTGAATTAAAACTACAAAATGATGTTTAAACACGTCTTATGAAAGAAGAAAATGCATTTAAAACATTGTAACCCCCTGCTTTTGATTGTTCCACTTTGGTTTATTCTAGGACTCCACCATAAGAAATATTTGTTGTTTTATTTCAGCTAACAAATTTAGTTTGCTAGGCTTTCCGTGTAGTACAGTCATTATGGTCCTAACCATATCTTTCCGTTTTGATGGTGACATTGTGTATGCTTATTTTTTAATTCAATTGCTCCTAATGAATAATTTCCTGTTCAACTGCATTCATTTGTATTATATTTATGAGTTAAAAGCTTTATTGATATGACTGATGTTAGTTTATAGTATATATGGAGCCCTAATAAGAAGCCAATCAATGGCCAAATGCTTTGTCATCCTGACATCTAGTATAATTTCAGTTTCAGACAGTCATTTCTAGAATATTACTTGAAGTAAACAACTAGTTTTTTATCACAATTCAGGCCCTGCTTTTTTAGTATTAGGGTGCTTAGTAATATCATACAATCCCTGTCAAGGCTAATCTCTTTGGTAAATTCTAACACTAGCTACATGTCACATGTTACACGATTTTGTCTGTGTGAAATGCTGAAATGAAGCTTGTTGTTTCAACATAAATCCCCTTTTTGTTATCCTTGTATGTTGTGTTGCAAGTAGCTACAGAAAGAAGATTTGGTAATAGTTATTTTGTACACTGGAGGAACTTGTGAATTTTAGTAAACTCAAATTTAGTAAAAATCAAATGTTTCTCGCATGGTTTTCTACTCTAGGTAGAAGAAATATTCCCTCAGATTATCTTAATTCCATGCTACAGTACAGAAAAAAACCCTAACCAACAGTTGAAACTATAGCATAGAATATTAAAGCATATTCCCTTTAAGAATATGTATGAAATGTCTACCCTAAATTAATGAAAATTATAATTTTAGTTATACCATCTGACCAGAGTGTATGAAGTCTTACTTGACCCATCAAGAAGAATCACCATTATAAATTCTAACCATATGCTACTGGAGTTTATGCATCTCCCATTGAGAGTAGCAAAATATTCTCTCAAAAGAAAAATTCAAACATAGAATGATGTAGATAAATGGCTATATTTATTAAAGGGTGAAAAGATAGCTTACCACAGTTTGCCAGAGCAAAATTTCAAAGCCATCTATTAACTCGCATGGGATTTCTACGTGCTTATTTTTCAAGGTGGAACTCTCAGGGGCAGATTTATTAAAGGTCGAATAGGAAATTTGAATTTTCACTTTTATTTTAGTCTAAACTCTCAAATTCGAATTGTGAATTATCCAAACTCTGTTCGAATTTTAATTTCGAGATTTACCCTGGGAATAATTCGAATTTGACTATTCACCACCTTAAACCTGCTGAGTTCATATATTGTATAAGTCAATGAAAGAGGTCCCGTGACCGATTTGAAGATGTTATTAGCCTTCCTGACATTCGGAGAAAAAACTAGATTAGAATTTAGTCAAATTCAATTTGATTTGATTTTTCAGGTCGGTAATATTAATTCGAGTTTTAGATATTCTATTTTTTTCTTAAATAATCTCCCAGTCAAATTTTGAGTATATTCCAAAAATTAAATAAATTCAGAATTCGACTTTTGAGAAATGGGCCTCCCATGTCGCAAACTCTATTTTCACCCTTTGATAAATATACCACTAAACATAATTTCATGTTTGCAACATAGTAACAAAGTAAGTTAGGTTGAAAAAAAGACACACATTAATCAAGTTCAACCTTTTAAGTCTCTGTAAACCTACCTAACTGTTAGTTGATTAACTTGTACTACTTACCCTGTATTCCCTTACTTGCTAAAAAAAAGTCATCCAACCCTTTCACAAAATCTTCACAGCTCTTTCCAAATATTTAGCCAGAACTCCTTTCTTCTAATCTGAATAGGTGCCCACATGTCAGCTAAAAGGACCTACTAGTAAATAAAGTATTACAGGGATTATTATATGAAATGTGGTCCAGTCTAAAACCATTTATTTTTAGTAAAGCTTTATGCTACTGGATAGTGATGGGCGAATAAATTTGCCTGGCACAAATTTGGGCCGGATTTCTGCGTTTTGCCACCGGCAAATAAATTTGTGAATCTCCCACGAAACTTCGCCGGTTTCAATTTCCGATTTTTTTCGTGAAACCGTTCGAATTGCTCGTTTTTGTGAAAACATTCGAATTGCTTGATTTTTTAGTGAAGACATTCGAAATGCTCGATTTTAGTGAAAATGTTAGAATTGCTCGATTTTAGTGAAATCTTTCGAATTGCTCGATTTTTTTGTGAAACCATTCGAATTGCTTGCTTTTTTCGTGAAAACGTTCGAATTTTTTTTGCAAATTTCCTGCAAAATGCGCAAAAAATTGTGAAATCTGAAAGTTCACAAAGAAAAAGTGAAATTCAAACGTTTTTACGAAAAAAATCAAGCAATTCGAATGTTTTTATTGAAAAAAAATGAGGAATTCAAGGGAGAAAGAGAAATTTATTTTACTTACCGTAATTTCTATTTCCAAGTCACCTTCCATGGCAGCATTCACCAATAGGAGTATTCCCGCCACACAGGCCACTGGACAGGAACGGGTTAACTTAATTAGCCTATAACATCTGCCCCACCACCTTCCCCCTTTGTTTCTTAGCTTCAGAAGGGAGGGAGATTGGTGAATGCTGCCATGGAAGGTGGCTTGGAAATAGAAATTATGATAAGTAAAATACATTTCTTTATTTCCCAAGCCACCCATGGCAGCAATTCACCAATATGAGAATTCCCATAGCTACAAGAAAGAAGGGAGGGACAATAATGCTTAAGTGTTTTTATTATGAATGCAACACAGCCTGTAAGACTTTCAAAGTCAAAGTCAACTTTATTGTTGACTTTGAAATCTAGCATCTTGGGATAAAAGCACATTCAGTTTATAATGCCTTATAAATGTATGTAAGGAAGACCATCTCGCTGCCTTACAAATAGCTTCTGTCGGAGCCCTGGCTTCAGCCACCCAGGAAGTAGCCAATGCTCTGATGGAGTGAGCCCTTAAGTCTCCAGGAACCTCTCTGCCTGCTTTGTGGTATGAGAATACAATACAACCAACGATCCAACGACTAATCGTCGACTTCGAAGGCGCCATTTCCTTTTCTTGGACCTCTAGGAATCACAGACAATCAGTCTTCCTCCAAGAATTTGTACAAGTAAAATAATAAAACAAAGCTCGAACTAGATCTAGAGTATGCCACTCTCGTTCTTGCTTACTAAGTGGATTTGGGCAAAATGATGGTAAAGTCAATTCCAAGTCTAGATGAAATTGAGACATCACCTTAGGAAGAAACTGAAATGCCTGTCTTCCTTCTCGAGCCTCTGCTTTCCAATTTCCATGCCATCAGCGACAGACGGCCCACATCCTGAAAGGGTATTGGACCCTGCATCAACAGGTCTGTTAGAGGTGGCATCCTCATTGGAGGCTGCCCTGCCATCTGCTTCAGAAGAGGGAACCAAGGGCGTCTTGGCCAATATGGAACCACTGCCACTACTAAGGCCTCTTCCATGTCTATTTTCTTCAACACCCTCCAAATCATTAGAAAGGGTGGAAAAACATACCAGAATCTCTTTCCAGTTCTGGATCAACACATCCACTCCACTGGTCTTCAGAGACGGGTATCTCAAAAAGAATTTCAAATGTCCTAGATTTGAAATTCTGATCCAAGGCCATCAGGTCTACCTCTGGGTTTCCCATCTCCTGTATTATGTCTTGGAACACTGCAGGTTTTACCACTCTCCAGGGTCTATGATATTGCGACTTAGAAAGTCGGCTTGCACATTTGCTCTCCCTGGAACATAAATGGCTGTGAGACCTTCTAGGGTCACTTCTGCCCATGATATGATGGTCTCTACTTCCTTGAGCAACTGATCACTCCTGGTTCCTCCTTGTTTTCTGACAAATGCCGCTGCTGATGCATTGTCCGAACTAATCTTTACCCATTTGTGAGTAATTTTTTCTGCGAAGGCCATCAATGCCATTTTTATCGCCTTCAGTTCCAATAGATTGGAGGGTAGTTGACCCAGATTCCACTGCCCTTGAGCGGACACATCGTCTAACATCGCACCCCAGCCTATCAGAGATGCATCCGTGGTAATGGTTGTGCGGAACCAACCACCGATCCAAACTTGCTCTCACCTGTTATGGAATATGAAGACACTGACTCAACTTCAGGGGATTGGTTGTTC
This sequence comes from Xenopus laevis, assembly GCF_017654675.1. NCBI lineage: Eukaryota > Metazoa > Chordata > Amphibia > Anura > Pipidae > Xenopus > Xenopus laevis. Next base: position 78,036,086 of record NC_054376.1, read on the forward strand.
CTGACTTCAGGAAAAAATATCTGCAGAGGTCTCCTGTGCCACCTTGCCCAGTGCACCATCTGTATCGTAGAGGAAAGAAGTCCTAGAAAGGACATACATTCCTTGACAGACACCTCCAACTTCCGTTTGAAGGATTCTACTTTGTCTATAATCTATGATATCTTTTGTTCTGGAAGCAACACTGTCCCTTGGAGCGTGTCCAATTCTGCGCCCAGAAATACAAGGTTTTGTGTTGGCACTAACTGGCTTTTTTTGCCAATTTATTACCCAACCAAACTTCTTAAGGACAGCTACCGCCTTGTCCCTGCTTCTGCCTGCCTCCTCCCTTGAATCGACGACCAACAAGATGTCTAAATAGTGGAAAGCGGACACCCCTTCCACCCTCAGGAGGGCTATTATTGTCACTATAACTTTTGTGAACGTTTTCGGAGACTTGGAGATGCAGAACGGTAGACATGTGAATTGCACATGCTGGTCTTGAAATACGAACCGCAGAAATTTTCTGTGGGGGCTGTATATCGGAACATGAAAGCCATGCTTGCGGGGAAACTGCTACAATTATTGAAGCAATAGATTCCATCTTGAATTTTCTGCAATTTATAAACTGATTTAATGGACGTACTGTAATCCAGCACCGGTCTGAAGTCTCGTAATGTCTTCCTGACTAGAAAGGGTTTTGAATAGAAACCTCGCAGCTGCACTAGAAGAGGCACTCGTTCCACTGCTTCTATCTCCAGCAGCTGGTCTACATAATCCTGAAATATTCATCTTGCACCTTGAACCCCTGGAACTGATGAAATGCGAAAAACTCGCCTTGGAATCCTTGAAAATTCCAGCCGATAGCCTTCCTCTATAATCTCAATAATCTCAACTCAATAATCTCAAATTTTTTAGTCCCAAATCACTTTGAAGAGTGCCAGATGCGCTCTACTTTGTAGATTTGGGCCGGCCTGATCTCATTGTATTCTGATCGAGGAAGCTCCAAAGGAGGTATTTTTTCTGGCTGGTTGCCAAGACTCTCTTTTCGTATTCCTCCCGGATGTTTGTCTCCCTTGTGACCTTCCAGGTCTATATTGTTTAGAATTCCGAAGCCATCCACTACCGCAGTATCAAAATTTGATTCCTCTTCCGAAAGAACCTCTCCCTCCTCAGAGAGTTCAGACTGGACATCCGCAGGGTCATACAACTCTTCTTCAGAAACTTCTGACAGGGAGTCATAAAGAACCTCTCTTGTTCTTTTCCGAACCACACCAGAGGTTGATGCTTCCTATACCCCCTGCACCACCGCTTGCTTTATGAGAGAGACTAAAGCATCCAATTGAGGGAGTGAAGAGGTTTGCGGTTCAGCTATAGAAGGCTGTTCGGGAGAGGGCTGCTTCCTTGTCTGATGTCTTTCCACTTTAGGCATATCTCCAGGGGCAGAGAGATTACAAAATAAAAAAATAAATACAATCCTAATAAGCCCCTTTTTACCTTTTGCCAGTAGATAAAAAAGAAAAACGCATCCTTGTTTTCAGCTTACCCAGAGACTTTAGGCTGAACCCCCTTTCCAGAGCCAGGCTGTTCCATACTGCAAGGACCTAAGAACAAAATGCAGGCAGTCAAATCACTTCGGACGCTCCACTTGTGGCACTCCTAAGAGCTTTCCTTACCACTTCTATCCTCAGAAATTTCCCGCACCGTCTGTGATGTTTCTCAAAGCGACAGCTGCGCTCTGTATACTGCAGCATTAAAAGCACCAAATCCGGAAATGGCGTTCGCCTTGGAACACACACGCGTTCCAGCTGGAATGCAAAATGTCCTCTATCCGCATTGACAAGGAGACGCTTCCTGTACTAATGCGGAAGTGCCTTCTGCTGTGGGACACAAGCCTCAATGACCGCAGACTGAGCGGATCCTGTAGCCCTGAAGGGGTTTGTGCGCACTTCCGGGTATCACTTTCTAGGGATCCCTCTGCGCCAAAAAGTCATGACAGTACCTCCAAGCCGCACCAGTTTCCCAGCCAGCATACATCGGCTATCCTGGTGAATCCATGACCCAGCCTACCAGCCCTTCCCCTCAGCTGTCCCCTCTGGGGGAGCGTTTCATTTTTGGGAGGCATCAGGGGATAAAGAGAGGAGCACCTGGAATCTGTAAGCATATCTGTGGCCTGGACAGGAAAAAGACAGAGGGGGAAGGAGGTGGGGCGGATGTTATAGGCTAATTAAGTTAACCCGTTCCTGTCCAATGGCCTGTGGGGCAGGAATACTCATATTGGTGAATTGCTGCCATGGGTGGCTTGGGAAATTTGTCCATCACTACTACTGGAACTTTACACTATCCTTTATTTGCCAATTGATTCAGTGTCCACTGATTCTAAATGTATTCTATGTTAACTAATCTGATAAAAAACATCAGGTTCTTTAGTCCTGCCACATTCACCAAATTAGTTGTAATTTGTTAATTATTTTGTACACTGGAGAAACTTATGAATTTTATTAAACTCACATTCCTTTAAAATCAAATGTTTCTTGCATGGTTTTCTACTATAGGTAGAAGAAATATTCCCTCAAATTATCTGAACTCCATGCTACAGTAAAGCAAACCCCTTAACCTACAGTATATAAACCCTTTTTAAAATGTTATGCATCTTTGCATCATGCAGCAATTCTTAAGAAAACACCATGACAATTACATGGTGTGTAACAGGACTGAGAAAACAGTCAGTGTCATAGCAAATACATCATTGAGCAAAAGCTATGTGACCCTTTGCCCATTCATAAGCTAGGTATATTGACAACTCTATTGCAAAATGATAGAGACACACTTTCAGGAATAATTTTACTAAAGCTTATAAAAGCATATTTTAGAATATTTCAATATATTTCTAAAATTTGCTATTTTAAATCTATATTGTTGGATTAACGATTGTTTAATCAAGTTCCTTCAAGAATGCCTTATATTTTAACAAGGCTCATTAAGTAAAGAAAAATTACACAGATGCAAAGATCAGATGATAGTGTTAAGATACAAAGTAACCTGTTTTAGAACATGCATTTAACCTGGACCTTTAATATTCATGCATTTCAATCGTTTTTACTTATTCTAGAAATTTCACAATAATTAGATGTTCTTTTATACTGTCTTGCATATAAAATATAATTATGAGTAGTCCATTATCTATTGATTGCATAAGTGTAAAAAGTTTAGCTGAAAGCTGCACACTATATTTTGTTTTTAAAATGTATTTGTTTTTTAAATATTTGTTTGAAAATTCTATTTATTGTTTTCTGTAAAAAAAAGTCTCTCATATTCACGATGATACTAAATTCCAGAATGAATCTGATTTTTAAGAAGGTAAATTAAATAATATGACACTGCTGAAGAGGACAATCTTTCACAGCATTCATATATTGCTAAATGGAATAACATAACACAGCAACCACTGTCTACCATGGACTGGCAACAGATTTGGAATAATGCAAAAAAAAAAAAAAAAAATGGTGACCTGCACCAAACAAAAGAAAAATAACATATTTACAAAATTATGATATTTTGGTACCATACGCCTGACAAATTAAACAAACTTTTCCCCAATACTACTCCTGACTGCTAGAGACTTTGAGGGCATAGAAGAACCCTAGAACATGTATTCTGGTACTGCCCTGTAATTCCTGTATTTCACCCCATTCTTGCTTCAAAAGGATATAACAACTTTTTCCTTTTCCTTTCCTTTTCCTAACCTAACCAAACAAACTCAAACATTAACAAATCATATACTTACATGAGCTAGGTTGTCAATTGCTAATAGCTGGAAGTCCCCAGTTCCTCCAACTATTACCGAGGTACTGCAAACAACTAATAATAACAGAGAATCGGAATACAGAATTGCTTGGATATGCAAAAATGTCCACTAACATTCAGAGACCTGGGCCATCTGGGAGGCTCGCCTCTAGATGACATGGCAACCCTTATAAAGCATTCAACACCATGGACCCTTGTTTTTAAATAACTCTGAGTGACTCGCCATTATGATCATACACCCACCTCTTTTCACTGATCTAATATTTGGTGCAGATTATTTCCTTTTCTTCTCCATTACCCTGTTACCCTCCTTCCCCTGTAACCCCCCCCCATGTTCCCTCTTGTCCTCCCTCTTTTATTTTTCCATTCTATTTCTCTGCCTTATATATTTTGGATAAAAAAATGTTTATAAATCTGCATTTAAATTGGAAGCTAACATTTCAAGGCAAATTAATACTTTCTATGACCTTGGATACTTTGAACAATTTGAATTCTTGATTGTCATATTGTTATTACTATAAGTTTCAAAAGAAAAAAAAAAAGATTCATCAGTAATTTCCAGTGGTATTTGTCGATGCAAACGTACATGCCCATAAAAGCCCAGTGGCGCTTGCTAGTATGTGGGTACAAAGTGTGGTAAATGTATTTACTAGTAAACACTGTTTTTAAATAAATATTAATAAAGAAAAATGCTTTTGGATTACAGCAGGTTTGTGCAAACTCTTCTTCATGATGTGCTTGAAGCCAAAAGTGAATTATTGCTTTTTAACATAAACTTTAATATTTCATTTTTACTATAATGCAATTTATTGACTTTGCCCGAATAAAACTGAAACACAGTAAAAGCAATTTAGATATACATATTGTAGGTTAAAAAAATCAATGCGATAAATAATATATATGTCTCAGCTAAGGCCATCATGCTTTCTGCCCTATATATTTAAATTATACTGTAAAAACATTATCACATTGAGATTATGTTTTCATTTTAATAACGAGTGGTTACATCAAGTAATTGCAATTCTACGACGCTGAATAAAATTAATTTGACACAAAAATTGTTTCCTTTTTGCTGAAGAAATAAATCAGCATCTGTGCTAAAAGTTAATGTTGGCTTGCCCTCTTACAGTGTTATAATGCAGAACAAAATGAGTTCAGCGAGTAGCCTTAGAATTGTATTTTTCCTTGAATATTATACAGTGGCATGACTAAATGCTAAAAGTAATATGCCCATTGATTCTGTTATGCTTTATTCTGCTATTGAAGCAGCAATCCTCTAAAATGATCCAATTTTCTAAGGTACAGCACATCACAATTGCAACTATACAGAAAAAAACATAAACATATACAGGGGAGCAAGTCATTTCATGTTTCTTTTTATTACTATGTGGATTTCCCAACATTCTACAAGAACAAATTTAATTGGCAGTTGATCTGAGTAGGGTATGCATTTATAAATCAAGGAAAATGTTTTCAAGTGTAAACAGCAATTACAAAAGCATTGCAAGTGATCTCTGAAATTGACTTTTCCCCCATTTTCATCTTCACTGTGTAGCTTTTGAAAATAGAAATTACCATGAGCTAAAGGAAATACCTGGTCCTTACATTTAGTATCAAAAGTGTAACCAGAGAGAAAGCAGTGAAGCAAAAAGAAAAATGTAAATAATGTATTTTGTGCTTAAAGCCATAATAATGTTGTAGTAATACAGCCTGACTTAAAGGAATTGTTCAGTATAAAAATAAAAACTGGGTAAATAGATAGGCTGTGCAAAATAAAAAATGTTTCTAATATAGTTAGTTAGTCAAAAATGTAATCTATAAAGGCTGCAGTGACTGGATAACAGCCAGAACAGTTCTTCCTGCTTTTCAGCTCACTTGGCTTTGACTGACTGGTTACAAAGCAGTAACCAATCAGAGACTTGAGGGGGGGCACATGGGTCATATCTGTTGCTTTTGAATCTGAGCTGAATGCTAAGGATCCCCTTCAAGTCGCTAAAAAGCAGGAAGTAGTGTTCTGGCTATTATGTTAGACATTCAGTCACTTACTTTTTTGGCTAACTAACTATATTAGAAACTTTATTTATTTTGCACAGCCTATCTATTTACCCAGTTTGTATTTTTACTCTGGAATGTTCCTTTAAGAGTTACACTATGCAAATCTTGCACTGCCAGCAAGCACAAATAAATCCCATCCAACCACATTTTCACTTACCAGAGTCAACAAAATTGTTTGATAATGTTTAACAGTTATCTCAAAACTATGTATGCCTAGAATTGTATTGGATGTGTTGAACTAGGGAAAGGTCTTAACCACAGTCTTATACTATTTACATTAACTTTAGTTGCTGGGACAAAGTGCATGAAAGTCCTTACAAAGAGGATGTTCCTAATATTCTTTTACAGAGTAACTGATCACCCATAAACAATACTGGTTTATTTTTCAAACAAGTGTGGCAAACATTGTAAATGTGAACAGCTATTTAAAAAAAAGAAAAAAAAAGAATATTACATGTCTTTCGGATACATATAGCTATGATACATGCTATCAAAACTCAGTACTTTCTATTGTAGTACATAGAGAAACTGGTTCATTACATAAACCTGGTATATGTCAGCTCAGGTAATTTGGCAAGAGATTGATAGGCTAGGTAAATCCTTAGCAGAAGATGAAAAGGTGCAAACACATAAGCACTACAGATTGCAAATACTTGTTTTATTTCAAGTATTAAGAACCAAAGACACAAGAGGAAGACACCTGGTAAAGAAATGGACAGGCTATGCATATGCAGCTATTTGACCTGCTGGAATTTCAGTGTCATAACTGGCAAACTGGTCAGTGTATGGTTACCTTAAAGGGGATCTGCCACTTTAGGAACTAATTCCAAACTATATTTTCTGAAGTTAATCGCGCAAAAGAACTTCACCTACACTATAAAAAATTATTTAAAACTTGTTTTTATTTAGTCTTGGAGTTCGCAATCATTGCAAGCAGGCAGGTGCGATTTGGTAGACACTATTATTAAGACAAGCTTTGCATGATGCTAAAATCTTGTTTATGTGACAGAATTGGGGACCTGATACCCCTTTCCATGTACTGGCTATACAAATAGATGGTGAGGAGGGAAGGGGAATGTGAGCAGTGCGAAATGGAAAGCCTTGCCCCTATGCCTAAGGCATAGAGGAGGGGCAGGCAATATATGATTGACAGCTGAGACTTTTACATGAGTTTTTAACTGGTATGAATGTTTTAATAGCAAAATGAATTTGGGTTTCATGTTTTATTTGAAAAGGACTTTTATTATACAGCTTTTTATGTCTGGATGACAGGTCCCCTTTAACACAAATTATACACTTATAGACAGAGGCGCCTGGCGTGTTTATACAAAGACACTGTTGTTTTTGCTCCCGTTCCACATTAGAAAAGTATCCTAGAAGCAAGGTAGGCCCTAGGTTCAATTGTGTCCACAAATCCCAGCCGGCTCCCACTTGTATCCCTCCAAGTCCGCAAATTTGTCACTGAAATAAAAAAGTCAGCGCCAAAGGCACGGGAGACAGACAAACAAGCCAATAGGGTAATATTGTTTTACGTTGTTGCCACCTCTTATGTGAGCAACAGGCCAATTGTTTCACCATATATGTGTTACCCTCATTTGCTATTGACCTCCACCAAAGAGTTAAAAAGACTTTCCTTAAAAACTTGTTTAGGTGGGTACTCACAAACAGGGAATATCAACTCGCACGTAAAATCATGAAGCGCTTCTCCTTATATAAACTGTGAATCAACATGCAGCAGCAAATAGTGTAAAAATACCTTTTTAATATTCTTAAAAACAAAACTTAAAATGCACTCACATGGCAAAAGTTTATAAAAAGCATATCTATGCACCGTCCTCCTGGAGGCTCCCCCTGTATGCACCCATCCGCACAAAGAAAGTCCCAAGAGGGTCAGAAGTAACTTGGGAAGATGTGGTAGCGTTTCTTTGCGTTCGTGCGATGCTGGGCGCCTTCCAGTGACGTCACCTGCCTGCCCGTTCCACATTGCCTGATGAAGCAGGAAATGCCTGCGAAACGCGTTGCAATACTGTTTTGTGAATAAACTATTACTGAAAATTACCACTTTCGTTGGTGTCTGCTTGGAGGAGGTAAGTCCACTACTACCTCCTCTGAATTACCCATTGGGTTTTTAAGTGTTTTTAGCTAATTTTATCCTTTTGGCGCCTCTGTTTTGTCTTACTACCATATTGAGTCCACCTCGAGTGGAGGGGTATCATCCCCTTTTTCGTCTTCTACAGAGAGCGACGTCTTATTCCTGAGTGGGGTCAGGATAATCTCCCCACCTGCCTATACAGTGGTTGCCTATCGGTAACCCTGGTTTGTGAGTATTAATTTGTTTACTCTACCATTACTCCTTGTAAAAACATATTACACTATTGTGGCTCTTGGTGTTCCTTTTTGTCTACAAATTATACACTGTCCTTTTTTACTGAAGCATGAATTTATTAGAATAAAGGACTCAATAACATAGTTGTCAACATATTTCCATATGCACTTTCTACTCCACATACACTGGTTAAATAAATATGTTACTATTTATATCCATGTAGTATGCTGGATTGCATCTTTCTAAAATTCTAATAAAACTTCCATCCAGCAAAAATGTTTGTATTGCATTAAGTGCCTGCTGTTAGCAATCTAGAATATCTACACCACTTGTTGAGAAGGTTGCCAGTTCCCTTGACCTTAGATCCCTTGACCCATCATAAACTTAGGACCATGTAAGCTTACGCAATCTTTAATGATCTAGTAACATAATGATCTAGTAACAATATTTGAATGGATATCAAAATTACCCTAGTAAAATCATTCCAATGCTTTATAAAACAAGTAAGGACAGATGCAAAACTAAAAAGTAAATAAAATATTTTTTTAACCAAGAGAAATAAATATTAAATATTGTTTCTAGGTACAATATGAACTTTATTTTTGATGATAGTGTCTCGGTTCACAAAATGTTTTTACCAGAGATGGTTTATCTGGGAGAGCCTGGGATGTAAGTTGCGTATCTTACTCCATCTAGTACATCTCTATGTGAATACCTATATTATTTTGACTTAATTACAAAGCTCTTATTATAAATGTCTGAAGATCTGTAGCTATTTTGTGCTCATATAATGTAGTGTTGATTACCTTTGTCTAGTTTTATGTAGTTTTCAGTTTGGATGTAATCAGTAATAATAGCAATAACCAGCATATCAATGTACTTTGTACAAATGAATAAAAATTCCAGTATTAAATGCTTAGCACTAATCATGGCAGTTTTCTTTATTGTTCTATACAAACATACAGGGCGATTAAAATACACTGTAATAAAAGGGCTGATCTGACAATAGCAGTAATGGGGTGTTTTTGGACAGCAGTACAGCTAATTAGGCAATAAAGTTGTCTTTAGCTGTATATTCTGTATATGTGGTTCATGTTTTGTATAGATTTCTATGAATTTACATGTCAGTATGAGATGCTCTGGTTTCTTGAATATATTGTGATACACATAAATATAAATCTGTGATTTGGCCTATTTATCAGACATATTTTAATAAGATGAAAATTAAACTCCTTATTCATCCACTCTTTTTGAAGATTCCAATGTTTTCAGCTCATTAGCAGTTGTTGGAGAAGCCACCTCCACTTAGTAACATAGAAGAAAATAGGGACTGGAGAGCCTTTCAATGTAGTTGATTTTCTTTATTGAAAAGAAAATCTTTCAACTACATTGAAAGGCTCTCCAGTCCCTATGTTCTTCTACATTTTAATAAGATTTGTATTATACCTTGGTCATGTTGAACAAAATTACTGTATTCATATATGTTATGGAAATGTGCACATTAAAAAAAAAATCTGCAGGTCAAGTCATTTTGGAGCACATTGGAGTAAATGAGAAGACAAAATTAAGGTTTTTTTTTTCTCTGCAATAGGATATACATTATAGAGAGGGAAGTATAATGTAAGAGGCGTGAAGGTATTGTACTGCCCTAGCCACATGCCAGTTTTGTAATTGTCAGAAAATAGCAGATTCAATACCTGTATGATACAGCAAACAAGGTGCTCCCACCTTTATTGCATGGTGCACACAACACTTTATACACTATCAAACATTTTGGGACCACATATGCCTTCCTCAGTGATGAGGATAGGATATACATTGCCCTACCTTGGTACAAAAGTACCTTGCTAATAAAGACTATTTATTCCTTAAATGCCTCAGTAGTGTTATACATATATTTAGTAGAAACTGTCCTTATATAAAATTGGGAACTACAGGTTTATTCACCTTTGTTGTTCCTTTATGAATGCAATAGCCTTCCAGTTAAGAATTCTTGCACATAGTCTGTTTGTTTGCTTGTTGCTTTGCTTACACACAGATTTTGTATGCAAGGGAACATTCATGCTGTTCTGAGTTTTGATGTATGTGTTTTTTTTGTGTGTTTGAGGTCAGATTTGCATTTTATATTGGCAACAAATGTTAAATCTCAGTATGTGGTGTGAATATAAATGTTACTTGGGATCACTGTACAGTGATTTGACTGTAAAAAGCTTTGAGTAATAATATAAAATAAATGCATTGGTTTTATTCAGACTCAAATCAGCCAGCAGGACTTGCAATATAATCAAATGAAAGTAATTAAGTCTTTAATGAAATTAAATTTAAATTTTAGAATCATAGAGAAAGATTTTACTTTGTCATTTAATTCATTTAGAGTTAGATGCTTTAATTAGTTTAGTTATCTGTTGGTATTAAGAGGTATAAATGGGAATACAATTTATAAATTTGTATTCTGGGCAGATGTAGAGAAAAGACAGATTAATGCAATTATTCCGTAATTTAGAAAAATGTATACGGGTTCACTGCAGCTTCATGCTAAAATAATTCAGATAAAGATATAATGAATGCATTATTCATGATAGATTTACATGTCCCCGCCTACAATTACAATGGTATCTTGAATATATTACACTTCTTATTATTCAGAGAATCAGAAAGGCAACATAGTGATTCAACAAAGCCTGTTCAGGGTATGTTTGCTTATCTTTAGCTATGATTTGCTTGTAATGCAGTTGTAATATCAGCAAACTATTGCTAGAACCCAAAACTATGCAAGTGTTTATTTTGTTAAACTGGGAACTGATAAGCTGAGAAGTAACTGGAATATTTTTTCCAGATTCTTCTTATCTGGAATCATAAACTCCACATGCATCTGGTTAAGCAATGGTATATTTATATACCATCCAAAACTCATGATGGGGCAGATTCACTATGCCAGGCGCAAATTCGCTACCATTACACTAATTCACTAATATACAAAGCTGCACCCTGGGCGCCGAACGCTGGCTACTTTTCGCTAGTGTTACTTCGGCAGCACGAGCATTTCATATCGAAGATGTGCTAGCGTTCGTTTGTGCCTATCGATAATTCGCTACTGATCTTGCACTTAGGTCAATTTGCATATGGTGGGTAATTTAAAGTTGTATGGAGGTTTTTATTATTATAAATATTGGTGCAAATGCTTGAAGTTACCACTTTTTCTTACAAAGGTCCAGGGGACCTTAATAAAGACAAGGGAGAGTTAATATAATGCCCTACATATGAGCCCACTGTAAAATTAATGTTCCATGTGTTATGAAATGTCTGGAGAAAACCGTGTACCCAAAAAAAGTTTAAGTCAGGACTTTTGCAGACAATTCTTCTTCAGAAAAGGAAACGTCGCCAGTGTTTTCGGAAAATGCATTTTCGGCACACAGGATATGGTGTAAGTGACAGAAGATTGAGAAGATCTAGCTTCTTTTTAGCACTTCACCTGGTCTGAAGTGGCAAAGTCAACTCTGGCAGAAGAGGTAATGTTCAGTAAAATCCACACTTTACTGAATTTGCGGTGTAATGACCTTTTGCTAGAGCAAAAAGTCGCCTGGCGATAGGGTGTGAATAAACGCTAGCGACAGTCTTTTTCGTTAGTGAATTGACTCCTGTGCCTTTTAGTGAATAGCCAATGTGGATAGTAACGCTGGTAAAAAGTAACTAGCGTTAGCCACTTTGCCCTTTAGTAAATCTGCCCCATGGACATGCTGTATTACTCTGTTTACTAAAGTGACAATGCTATGCTCATAGCTGAAGTGTAATTGCCAGCAACATTATTTATACTGACCCTGCCTACATTTAGTTTAATGGCATTGGACTTATCCCTACATGTCAGATTAATACATACACAAATCAAATTCACACCTGGCCTCATAAGCAAAATGCCATATCTTAATCAATGTCTCAGTCCAAGTCAACCAATAAATTGTCAAACAAAATTTACAGAACAGTTTTTCAGTTAAAAACTCTAGCCCACATTAAAAACAGTCTCCCTTTATAAAATTAAGTGGGACAAATACTCCACTAACACAGGTAATTAGGTAGTCAACCATCGATATCGGTTTCCCAGGCAACTGATTACATTAATGCTCATTCACTATCATTCTCCAAATTGCCCCATTGAGGCCCCCTTTCATTGTTTGCCAATTTACCTTATAACAGCTGATAAAATACAGTAGGTTGCTATATCTTCTCAGCTAATCAAATATTGGCAGCAATGAACAGACACACTGACTATGTGGTACCAAACTGTATAAATACATTTGTGCATATAGATGAATCAGTACATACGTGAGCCAAATACAGTATATAGGTACATACTATTAAACGTAATATAATACAACATAACATAATATAAAACTGTTTCCATGTATGACTCAAGGCCCTCCTTGAAAGCTGTAGCGCTTACTAAGCATACCAATTAAGGGAACTGATAAATGTATTCCCTGTTTATCATGCAATTCGCTAAAGTTTGGCCACTGAAGGGCCCCTTAGTTACTCTGAGATATGCTTTAAACCATGACCCCAAGAGTTATATAGTTTAGCCACTAAGTGGTACTGTTAAATGAGCCATGCAGGCTCAGTGTATTTTGCCAGGAATTTCCGCAAGGGAAGGAAGTGGAGAGTAAAGCCCCAATTTAGTGTAGGATCTAGTAAGTGGCAGCTATCTCCTGTCATAGGTCTCTCTAGGAGAGACATTCAGGATTAGAGCAATTTAGCTGAGCAGCTTTGGGACTGAGGGAGAAGGGCAACTCGGTGTGAACTGGATATATCCATTTCTGTAAAATAACCAAAGGTAGCAGTCCAACCAAGTTAAAGTAACTCACCAGGTTATGGAACAGGCCCAGGTGCACTGCCCTGAGCCTTCAGCAAGGGGAGTAGTCCAAACCACCATAGATTTGTAGAGCAGGCACTCAGAAAGGCAATTTTACACCAGGCAATTAAATGAGTAAAATATGTCAAATCAGCATAGCCTTACCAAAAATAGAAATAAAATAGACCAACATCACTCTATTATAGATAAGACAATCTGTATAGAAGGTGTTATCTTTAAAAGTAACAAAATACATCATATTCACTTATCAAAACTTTGGGAAATCTGGTGGCTAACATAAAAATCCACTTAGTCTCTAAGTGTGTCACCTATTGCTAAATATCTGCAGGTGATACATTTCTTAGCACCACATGAAAAAAAACTTTATGTTCCAGCCAATTAGGTTTCTTTTCATTCTTTATTCTTCATGGGGAAAGTACATTTCTTGATCTCCTGGAGACAAAACGACAACCTCTTTGTACAATTTCTTCTAGGATGGGATCAGTGTTCAATATATTGAGTTTTTTTCTAATAATTTTCACAATATCCTGATATTGAAAGCCATTTCAATAAAAAAAGTTAGTAGCTCAGGAGAAAAGGTGCTGCTCCATTTTACTATAGCCTTACATAAACATACTCAGTTCAGCTCATTTATTTCTCACAACAAAACTTTAATCTCACCATGAATTCCTTCATCCCTGACTAGGGATGGGTGAATTTTTTCGCCTTGTTTCACCATGGAAATTATGCCCATAGACTTGTATGGTGTCATGCATCAAAAAAAAAAAAACGTGCGTCAAAAAATTTTTGACGCCCATAAACTTTAAGTGGCGTCGGCGACATTTAGCCAGCAGCAAATTTTTGCCAAAACGAAACAGGTCAAATTTCGCCCATCCCTCTCCCTGACCTAATTTTCCCAATGACTTGTCTATTAACACCACAGCTTGCGCTTCAGGGAAAAGTATAAGAATGGAAAGTTTACATTTTTCTATATGTGATATTTCAAATTCCAAGAAAGGGCTCACTGCTAGAAAAAAAAAGCATAAGGAAGTCAAAATACCGTAAGGTTTACAGCGGGGAGTTGCTGTAACTGCAGTTAGCCACTCCAAGGGGTGTACACATAGATGATAGGAGGCGAAGACATGAATTAGAATTTTTAATATCAACCAGTAAACAGAAACCAAAAGGTAGGAACAGGCAAAAGCAATAATCAGGGTCAGGCCAAGATCATAATCAGGGAATCCACACAGGTAAGGAAACAATGGAGAACATCTGAACTTCAAGGTACTCACTCAGGATAAATGTAAAAGGTATTCAGGAACAAGATATACAGCATTCAAGGTTTACAGCAATCAACGTTTTCCGGAATCAAGGTTGGCAGGTCATTCAGGAACACATAATAAATCAATGACTCAGCCCTGAGCAAGGCTCAGGGTGGGGTTTATAAAGGGAAGGTGATTTGGAATGGAGCACACAGCCCCAAGAGCCTCCAGTGGCTCATGTGGTAAGTGCACGAGTGTCCTGAACAACACAAACAAGAGTTTGAGTCCAGGGCTGGCCCTTACAAATACTTTGCCAAAAATCCATATTTAGAAGGTTGTATTTTAAGAGAGACCAGAAATGGCCAAAATTTTAATAATTACATGGTGCTGAGCTGCAGCAACCACCAACCTTTGGCAACCTATGAATGTCAGGAGTAAGTTTTTAATATAGAATAAAAGGTAGATAATGGACTTACTTGGCAGGTTGAGATATGACTTAATCCAGACGTAACTGGCAATCAGTATACAGTAGTAGGGAAAAACATGTAGCTATGTAGCTGGTTGCACTAACTGCTTAGACTGTGCACAAAAACCACCCATGCATGTAGTGTAAATCCTCTGTTGATCTTTTTCGACGGTTACATCTTCACTTCATTTTACAATACGAGATCATAACCAGTTTTTTTTTAAATTAAATCCCAATAGCTAAATGTAGTGGACAAATCAAAATAAAAGAATGTTTTGCCAAACATATACAGTGTAAGAAAAATGTAATTCAACTATTTTAAATAAAATGTATTGGCACTTGGCAGTGTTCATAAGGATTTTTTTAATGTTTTAAAAAGTTCCTCTTTAGGCAAACACATGTCTCAATTGCAGTGTACTTCCATAGCATATTTATGAACCATCATGTATCTTGGTTTGTGGAATCACTTGCAAAAAACTGGGAGTGAGTTGCTGAGCTCACTTGCATTCTCCTGAACTCACTCGTATTCTCTGAATTCAGTTGGTTTGGCTTGTTCCCAAACTGTACTTAAATCAAGTGAGTTTTTTTGTGTTGTCCACCAGTGGGTTTATGCCAAAAATTAACATTTCAGTAATAAGCTGCTGCAAATTCAGTAGCTGTCCAATTCTATTACTACCATATGTACAGGACACAGGTCACACATAAACTTGGATTTTAAGCACACATACAATGAAATAGAAATAGCATGCCTTATTGTGGTGATATACTGTACAGTTGTGATATACAGTAGCTTGCATGTGATCCCTGTTTTTTTCCCTGTATTGTTTTTTTTACCACCTTTATTCAGTTGGTGGATATGTAGATACGCAATATGTTTGTGTGAGCCTGATCACAGAAACATCTTTTCTTTGCAGATGAGGGCATTATATTTGTGTTATTTTTCTCCTTTATTACTTTTATCCCATATTGCAAGTCTGCACAGCCAGTATTTATTCTAATGAGACACGAAGAGAGATGGTATTTGTGGAAATGCTATGATAAGGAAGATAGGAATGAGAGTACAGGACACACTGATTAGCATTTTCAAAATAGGAATGACAGTACTTCCATAAGTTGGAAAGTATTTCTGTAGATAGGTACTTTAACTGATAACAAAATATTTTCACTCATAAGAAAGTACATATAAAGGCTACTTTCTTTTTATTGATATACAGTACTTGTTGAATTCAAGACAGTCATCTTAATCAATATGTCAGTGTCAGTGCAAGACTGCCTGGAGAAGCAATTTCATTGCCCTTACTATAATCTCTATACTTGCTTGTAACAACATGACATGTTGCCTGTTTTCATTTGAAATAGCAATACCATTTAAAAATAAATTACAATTTCTTTCATCCATTGTGCTCTGCCTGCTGTCAGAATAGTTTTGGATTTGGCTTATGCTGTATGTATTATACAGTTTTGGGTTTTTTTTTGTTACATTTGCAATTAGATGTCTGTAAAATGTAATATTTTAATGTTCTTAGCATATTTGGTTCTGTTAAGCTTCCAAATGTTCTGCTCTATGCTACTTAAGCCATTCTTAGTAAGCATGATGAATATTTGTACCAAATTCTTTTCTCTTTTGGGGGTAGTAACACAAGGGATAGCTGAAATGAACATCATAAAGTCCTTCTACCAAACATCTGCCTTTAATTATTCTATGAATTTGTCTGTTACCGCCCTGTTAGCACTAAAATAGCAGACTCTGTTCTACATTATCCCAAATCTAAATCGTTAGGTTCCAAATGGTATAAGGGTGTGCACAAGCATACAATATATATTTGCATTAACAAGCCCCAGAATAATAAATGTATTGAGAAGGATTGTATCTACAACATTGTACAAGTATTTCACTTGTATTATATATGAATATATTTCTCAGCAGAGCTCATTTGTCCACATATTTTAGCCAATCTACTAACCCTCTCCATTACTTACTCTTCGCTGCTTTGCTGCCTTCTTAGTGTGCACACTAATTAAGCCATTGAGTGAGGATTAGGTGTATGTAGATGCCCTAAACACGAGAAGTTGAATATTGCTTAAAATGTATGTAGAATGTCATAAAAGCAAACATGTTAGTGGTCTAATATTCCTCTTAAATTAATCCAGAGCAAGCTTGCTATTAACTGAGTTGACAGGTAATGGTACACAAAAAAATAACTCTAAGTTGCACAGCAGATTTGATCACATCTTTGGAACAGCCACCATCTTTACAGGAGGTACTCATTAAGTAAACAGACAACAGTACTTCTGACTTCCTTTAAACCTACTGGTTGTGGTATTCACTCTACTCTGGCTGAAAAGAAATAATATTGGTTGTAAATAAATGATACCTCTATATTAGTTTCATGAAAATAGCATTACAAAGGGAAACAATATGGGAGATTCACCTCATACGTACAAGCAAGAATATGCCAGGATGCAATGTTTTGTTTACACTGTAAACACACTCTTTACTATTTATGAAAATTATTGAAAGGCTAAAACCTTGTTATAAATAGGTTAGAGTTATCATTAAGATTATTATTATGTGCTCCTTTTTATCCTACTGTGCCTATATTTGCTTAAAAAGCAAATGCATGTAGTATTGTGAGATAGTTTTCATAAGAAAATGGATGAGTATTGCAATCTTGTGGAGAAAAATAATGGAGGCACTTCACAATGCTGAAAGGCAGTTTACTCTAATGCATCATTACTGGTATACAAATGTAGCCTGCATTATTGTATTTCTTTCTGTGAAACATACCATTATGTCTGACACATCAGGATATGCCTGTCCACTGAAGCCCATTCATTGTACACATATTTTCCTTAGGCAATGCACATCAAAGGAGATTTAAGATCTAATCTAACAGTAACTGCATTGATACCTATAGAAAATGTACTTTTTAAATATTTACTGAAACTAACAAAGGTTTACACTATTTGTGTGGAAAATGTGATCTGTCTTAAAGGAAATAAAACGCCTTAAAAGAATACAGCTAGAAATATTGCATTTTTGGTAGTGAACTTAATATATCAGCCAGATTCCAGTAGCTCTATTTTAGTATCTTTGATCATTTAAGGTTATCTTTTTTGTGAAAAGAAAATGGAACAACTGAGGTCATCTTTAGATGCATAGATCTTCACTACTAAATGAGTTTTCTTTTCTTGGGATGGTGCAGAAGCTGAAACCCTTAAATTAAAACATAAATTCATGATTCATATAGATTAATAGTCAATATACCACATGCATGTATGGGATTTGTTATTCGGAAACCCATTATCCAGAAAGCTCCGAATTATAGAAATGCTGTTTCGCCTAGAGTCCATTTATCAAAATAATACAAATTGTTAAAAATTATGTTTTCTATGTAATAATAAAACAATACCATGTAATTTATCTGAAATAAGATAGAATTGATCTTTAATGGATGCAAAGAAAATGCTTGGGTTTATTTAATGTTTACATGAATTTCTAGTAGACTTAAGATATGAAGATACAAATTATGGAAAGATCGTTATCCAGAAAACCCCAGGTCCCTGAGCATTCTGGATAACAGGTCGCATACCTGTACTATAATTCATTCATTTAAAAAATGTACCCTTTCAAAGCCAACAGTCCTGGATGATGTAGAAAGAATAGAAATAAGATCTGTGTGACCCTGTATAAATTACAGACAGCTTAATCAGATGATGGTTATGAACTGGTATCCCCTTCCTCTTATTCCCAAACTTTTTCAAAATGTACTAGGTGCCAATTTTGATTGTTAAGAATCGTTGAAGCAGATCCCCTTATGGGCATTTTGAGTATTTAGTGATGCCTTTCGACCTCTGCAAAGCCCCAGTCACTAGTAAGCGAATCTGACCCATTTCACTGAAAATGTTTCAAGTTCAACATTTTATTGATGTGCACAGTGTCGGAATGGCCCACCGGGATACCAGGAAAAGTCCTGGTGGGCCCAGGTGTCAGTGGGCCCTTGTGCTGCTAAACATTTGGCCTATTCCATGGTCATTCCCTATTTCTATTAGAAAAAGAGGCTAAATAGAGTAGAATAGTATAGAATAGAGTGAGGAGAGGAAGAATAATAGTACTTAGAGTGGGCCCCTGGTCTAAGGTTTTTTGGTGGGCCCCTAGTCTAAGGTGTTTAGATGGGCCCCTGGTGTCCCAGTCCGACACTGGACGTGCAGCAATTTCTTTCATGCATTGGAGTCTATGGGTCTTTTTCATGGCCAAACCTTGAGAAAAGTTTTTCTAATCACTACTAGCCACTTTTAAACATTTTGTCAATATACTAATCAGCTCTTCCTCTAATGAACATGTAGTCCATATGAAGTATGTCTTCGGTAGACTTCATACTCATGGTCTCTTTGCTAAATTAGACAAATGTGAATTTAATAAATCATTGATTGAGTTTCTAGGTTTTGTCATCTCGACCCAAGGTATCTGTTTGGATTAAAAGAAAGCTTCAGCCATTTTAGTTTGGCCAGCTCCTGAGAATCGTAAAGCCATTCAACGATTCATTGGCTTTGCAAATTTTTACCAAAACTTTATCAAGGGTTTTTGTAAGATCATCGTTCCAATTACAGATCTTATTAGTTCCACTAGGCATTACCTAGGGACTACACAAACTCAGGCTGCTTTTCAAAAATTATTTACTTCTGCACCAATTCTCAAACATGCTGAGTTGCAGTTGGAGCTATTCATTCTCAAAGATCATGTACTCAAGGCTTTCTTCATCCTGTAGCCTTCTTCTCTAAGAAACTCTCTTCCTCTAAAAAGAACAGTTATATCTGGGATGGGGAACTTCTGTTCATCAAAGCAGCTTTTGAAGAATGGGGCCATCTGCTAGAAGATTCACTTCACCCTATCCTAATTTCTTTATGAATTTAGAATACATTTGTACAGCCTTAGACCTCAACAAGCCAGGAGGGCCATATTTTTTCTGTTTCAATTTCTATATTACTTATAGACTAGGCACAGACTCTAAAGACTCTTTCCCATATGTACTCTACTGATCAATTTCCTGTTGAACAACCTAATACTATTCATCATATCCAGAATTTCTTACTACTCCAGACTGAACTAATCTCCAAAGTTAAAAGGGTCTCTATCTGTTTCCACTGATCTTCAAAGTAAAGATTGTATTTTCTTCTTAAAATATGGAAGAGTTATGTTTGGAAATTCTCCAGCTGGTTCATAATCACCCTTTAGCTTCTTAGTTTCTTGTGAAACTTGTGCTTGTTTTAAGAATACTCAT
This sequence comes from Xenopus laevis, assembly GCF_017654675.1. Classification (NCBI taxonomy): domain Eukaryota; kingdom Metazoa; phylum Chordata; class Amphibia; order Anura; family Pipidae; genus Xenopus; species Xenopus laevis. The sequence goes on from NC_054376.1 coordinate 78,056,103, forward strand.
TCTAAACCTCAGACTCCTTCATCCATTATCAGTTCCTGACAGATTTTAGGGATCAATCTCTATGGACTTTATCGTTGATTTACCTACCTCACAAGAGTTAAATATAATCTTTGCAGTCATTGATTTACAGTCATTAGTTTGTCCAAGATGGCTCATTTTGTGCCTCTCTCCATTATTATTTCCAAAGCAGACACCATTTTTGAGGTTTTAATTAGAGAAATAATTTGTCTACATGGTGTACATTTGTCTGGTACTGATGATTGTGCCTTTAGCTCCTCTGCCTAAATCTGCCAGTCTGTCATAAGGTGACTCTCAGCTGTACATTTGCCTAATACTTATGATTGTGCCCTTAGGGGGGCAATGTCATTTTCTTCTTGCTGGCCACATCAATCAAAGCTGTTTGCTCATGTGTGTCATGTGAGCATTTTGACACACTCATGTCAGGGCGCACATGTTTTAATGCACGTCCGTGCATTTTCTGACACATTCGAGTAAATAGATGCTGTGGCCAGTGCAAGGTGATAGTCTCACAGATTGACACTAAGCATTTATTCCTGATGATGTTTCCCATTGACTTTGTTATTTGACTCCTCACTGGATTTCCCCTGGTTGTTCTGATTATGATCCAGACCCCAGCCTTACTGACTCCGATTCTCGTCTGAATACCTTTCTGCTACCTTGCCTTCGGTTATAGTTAAGTGCCTACAGACTGTATTTCGGCACTTCAGTTACTCTGCATCTGGGCTTACTCCTGTTTACATTTTGGGCTCCGAGTTCCAGTGCGAGGCATGGGGGAGGCTATTATTCATCGGATCTGCCTAAAAATCCAGATAGCTAAGGCCACACAGGACTGAAATTAGCAGGCCGATTTTAACCCTACCACTGGCAGCAGCATCCCTCTTCTGTTCTCGTCTGGAACCATTGTGGAGGCTCCGGTGTGAACACACTCAGCCAATTTCTGCAAAGAAAAAATCCAAAATCCACCAAGACAACTGTGTTCTGGGTTTGAAAGAAGAAGGAGGCTACTGCCAGAGGAGACTCATGTGGCCATAGCATTAATTTCGTTTTCCATGTGCTGTAAGGGGGTGCATGTTATTCACTGGTTTTCTAGATCTAGCATTTCCCATTTCTGTGTTCCCTTTCTGGGTAGATGGCATAGACCTAATTACAGATTATCTAAAAGCACAAAAGCACACCTCCAAAGAGAAAACCATACAAAATGTCAAATGTTTGACAGCACTCCAAGGCTAATTAAGTATTTATAATAAACATATGTTAAATGGAGTGCTGTATAGTAAAAAATAAAGAGATTTCTTATTAATCAATATTCATATATCAATAAAAAACTTTTGACACTTGTTAGTGAATAATAAAAATCTTTAAAAAAAATTTTTTAAAGTCTTTCAGATACTTGTTAATTTAACAATGTGACTTTTGTCTTCCAAGCCAGACAGAGAATAACTTAATCTTATGTGCATTGCTCCCTACAGGGCTATAGGTTATAGTTTATAGTGTGGGTGAACTTTTTGGTGATTAGAAGCCATGAAAAATTAATTACTTTAAATGAATTACTAAAATATAGAAGCAATACATTTTAATCCCACTTTAATTTAAAATCCGCTTTCTAAAATTACAACTAAAGCATCATTATCACCCAAGGAAGGCCAATGATTTTTGTGATTAGCTGTATAACCAATACACATCCTAATTTTTGAAAAGTATATTTGTTATAATGTTTGTGTTTCCCAGTGTACAGTATTTGTTATTCTTTAAACATTAAAAAGAAAACACTACAAATGTATGAAAATACAGAAATGCAAATCAACCTTGCTAAATATGCTTGTCAGACTTAGATTTTCAATGCCATAAGAGAATTTTCCTGTCGGGTAAAGCTTTTTAATCCAAGCAGAACAACGTTTCCCAATTCCAGTACTCAGGGGTAAACACTTTTTTTCTGATTTTAATGGTATAAACTGAATTAGAAATATTGCCTTTTATGCAAGGTTTTGACCCCTAGTAATTGATTGTTGACTAAAGAGGCACTAGAGGTCTTGCTTATTGGTTGTCTTTAAGCACTGTTCTAGAGTGCTTTGTTATAGATATCAGTTCAAGAGCCCTTGAAAAAATATTGATGCCTATTTTCCATAAAATAATACAGAAATGTTGAGCCTTAGATAATTCTGTTATCTTCATACAAACTGTAGATTTATTTTACAATTGTATTAGGTGTAGGGATGTCGCGGACTGTTCGCCGGCGAACTTGTTCGCGCGAACATCGACTGTTCGCGCTCGCCGAATGTTCGCGAACGTCGCGAGACGTTCGCCATTTTGGGTTCGCCTTACCTGGCGCTTTTTTTTGCCCTCTCACCCCAGACCAGCAGATACATGGCAGCCAATCAGGAAGCTCTCCCTCCTGGACCACCCCCACACCCCCTGGACCACTCCCCTTCCATATATAAACTGAAGCCCTGCAGCGTTTTTTCATTCTGCCTGTGTGTGCTTGGAAGAGCTAGTGTAGGGAGAGAGCTGTTAGTGATTTGAGGGACAGTTGATAGTAAGTTTGCTGGCTAGTAATCTACTTGATACTGCTCTGTATTGGAGGGACAGAAGTCTGCAGGGATTTGAGGGACATTTTAGGTTAGGTAGCTTTGCTGGCTAGTAATCTACCTTCTACTGCAGTGCTCTGTATGTAGCTGCCTGCTGTGGGCACTGATCTCTTCTGATCTCATCTGCTGACTGCTGTAATAACCCAATAGTCCTTGTAAGAACTGCTTTTATTTTCTTTTTTGTTTTTTTACTTTGCTAGTTGCTACTATAAGAGCCCAGTGCTATTAGTCTAGTGTTGGGGAGTGGGACTGGTGTGCTACTGTGCTGCTCCTAGTAGTTCAGCAGCACCAACCTGAGAATTTTTTTTTTTTTTTTTAATATACATATAATTTTTTTTTTATTTTACTTATCTTACTGTTCTTTAACGTGTACAGTGCTGTTTGCTGTTCTTCATAGTAGTGCACCAATAGTAGTGCACTTGTAGGCATTATTTGCCCAGTGTGTTCTTCATTTTCAAACAACTGCCATCTAGCTGTGTAAGCTTGTTCACATTCTGTCTAAATATCAATAATAATACCGTTTTTATTCAAGCAGCAATAATATATTCCGTATCCACCACTGCTGTAGTGTATACGTTGACCTTGCAGGCATTATTTGCCCAGTGTGTTCTTCAAACCACTGCCACTTAGCTGTGTGAGCTTGTTCACATTCTGTCTAAATATCAATAATAATACCGTCTCCAGAAACACCACCTGAGTGACGTTTTTCAAGCAGCAATAATATATTCCGTATCCACCACTGCTGTAGTGTATACGTTGACCTTGCAGGCATTATTTGCCCAGTGTGTTCTTCAAACCACTGCCACTTAGCTGTGTGAGCTTGTTCACATTCTGTCTAAATATCAATAATAATACCGTCTCCAGAAACACCACCTGAGTGACGTTTTTCAAGCAGCAATAATATATTCCATATCCACCACTGCTGTAGTGTATACGTTGACCTTGCAGGCATTATTTGCCCAGTGTGTTCTTCAAACCACTGCCACTTAGCTGTGTAAGCTTGTTCACATTCTGTCTAAATATCAATAATAATACCGTCTCCAGAAACAGCACCTGAGTGACGTTTTTCAAGCAGCAATAATATATTCCGTATCCACCACTGATGTAGTGTATACGTTGACCTTGCAGGCATTATTTGCCCAGTGTGTTCTTCAAACCACTGCCACTTAGCTGTGTGAGCTTGTTCACATTCTGTCTAAATATCAATAATAATACCGTCTCCAGAAACACCACCTGAGTGACATTTTTCAAGCAGCAATAATATATTCCGTATCCACCACTGCTGTAGTGTATACGTTGACCTTGCAGGCATTATTTGCCCAGTGTGTTCTTCAAAACCACTGCCACTTAGCTGTGTGAGCTTGTTCACATTCTGTCTAAATATCAATAATAATACCGTCTCCAGAAACACCACCTGAGTGACGTTTTTCAAGCAGCAATAATATATTCCGTATCCACCACTGCTGTAGTGTATACGTTGACCTTGCAGGCATTATTTGCCCAGTGTGTTCTTCAAACCACTGCCACTTAGCTGTGTGAGCTTGTTCACATTCTGTCTAAATATCAATAATAATACCGTCTCCAGAAACACCACCTGAGTGACGTTTTTCAAGCAGCAATAATATATTCCGTATCCACCACTGCTGTAGTGTATACGTTGACCTTGCAGGCATTATTTGCCCAGTGTGTTCTTCAAACCACTGCCACTTAGCTGTGTAAGCTTGTTCACATTCTGTCTAAATATCAATAATAATACCGACTCCAGAAACAGCACCTGAGTGACGTTTTTCAAGCAGCAATAATATATTCCGTATCCACCACTGATGTAGTGTATACGTTGACCTTGCAGGCATTATTTGCCCAGTGTGTTCTTCAAACCACTGCCACTTACCTGTGTGAGCTTGTTCACATTCTGTCTAAATATCAATAATAATACCGTCTCCAGAAACACCACCTGAGTGACATTTTCAAGCAGCAATAATATATTCCGTATCCACCACTGCTGTAGTGTATACGTTGACCTTGCAGGCATTATTTGCCCAGTGTGTTCTTCAAACCACTGCCACTTAGCTGTGTGAGCTTGTTCACATTCTGTCTAAATATCAATAATAATACCGTCTCCAGAAACAGCACCTGAGTGACGTTTTTCAAGCAGCAATAATATATTCCGTATCCACCACTGCTGTAGTGTATACGTTGACCTTGCAGGCATTATTTGCCCAGTGTGTTCTTCAAACCACTGCCACTTAGCTGTGTGAGCTTGTTCACATTCTGTCTAAATATCAATAATAATACCATCTCCAGAAACACCACCTGAGTGACGTTTTTCAAGCAGCAATAATATATTCCGTATCCACCACTGCTGTAGTGTATACGTTGACCTTGCAGGCATTATTTGCCCAGTGTGTTCTTCAAACCACTGCCACTTAGCTGTGTGAGCTTGTTCACATTCTGTCTAAATATCAATAATAATACCGTCTCCAGAAACACCACCTGAGTGACGTTTTTCAAGCAGCAATAATATATTCTGTATCCACCACTGCTGTAGTGTATACGTTGACCTTGCAGGCATTATTTGCCCAGTGTGTTCTTCAAACCACTGCCACTTAGCTGTGTGAGCTTGTTCACATTCTGTCTAAATATCAATAATAATACCGTCTCCAGAAACACCACCTGAGTGACGTTTTTCAAGCAGCAATAATATATTCCGTATCCACCACTGCTGTAGTGTATACGTTGACCTTGCAGGCATTATTTGCCCAGTGTGTTCTTCAAACCACTGCCACTTAGCTGTGTGAGCTTGTTCACATTCCGTCTAAATATCAATAATAATACCGTCTCCAGAAACAGCAGCTGAGTTGTTGTTGTTGTTGTTGTTTTTGTTTTAAAAATAATGCCAGGCAAAGGCAGGCCGCCACGCAGAGGCACTAGGGGCCATGCTGCTATGCTATCCTGTGGCCCTAGGAAATTGCCCAGTTTTAAAAAGGCAATGACCCTGAACTCCCAAAATGCTGAAGAGGTACTGTAGTTGACTGGCTTACACAGCACACCCCATCCTCTACCGTTTCTAACTTTACCACAACATCCTCATCCTCCACTGCTATGGCCACCCCACGTAAACACTTCCTCCACCACCGGCGCCCCTTCTTCACTGGATTCAGAGGAGTTATTTTCACATGAGTTTCTTGAACTGAGTGATGCACAACCATTATTGGCAGAAGAAGATGAAGGAGATGAGGACGTTACACCAGATTTAATTCTGGCAGAGAACACAACAGAGATGGACATAATGAGTGATGAGGAGGTCCCCGCTGCTGCTTCCTTCTGTGAGCTGTCAGAAGAAATTGATGCATCTGAGGAGAATGATGATGAGGAGATTGATGTTTTGTGGGTGCCCAGTAGAAGAGAGCAAGAGGAGGATAGTTCAGATGGAGAGACGGAGAGTCAGAGAGGCAGGAGGAGAATAAGACTTGGAAGAAGCAGGGAGGACAGCTCGCAGGGAACAGTAGGGCAACAACATGTATCGGCACCTGTGGTCAGCCGGCCAACGCACCCGCCATTGCCGCCAACGCCGCCAACTTCTACTGTTACCGCCAGATTGCCAGCTTCAAAAAGGTCAGCAGTGTGGGATTTTTTTAATGTGTGTGCCTCTGACAAAAGCGTTGTAATTTGCAATGAGTGCAGTCAGAAACTGAGTCTTGGGAAGCCCAACAGCCACATAGGTACAACTTCTATGCGAAGGCACATGAACGGCAAGCACAAAGCACTTTGGGAGCAACACCTCAAAGGCAACAGGCAAACTAAAAGCCACCCTCCTTCTGGTCCAGCATCTTACTGCTCTACCTCTGCTGTCCTTGACCCGTCTGAACCACCCTCCACTCCGCCTTCCACCTTGACCACCAGTTCCCATTCCCAGTCATCTGCCTCCAGCCAAGTTTCTGTGAGGGCCATGTTTGAGCGTAAGAAGCCAATGTCTGCGAGTCACCCCCTTGCCCGGCGTCTGACAGCTGGCTTGTCTGCACTCTTAGCCCGCCAGCTTTTACCATACCAGCTGGTGGACTCTGAGGCCTTCCGCAAATTTGTAGCAATTGGGACACCGCAGTGGAAGGTACCCAGCCGCAATTTTTTTTCAAAAAAGGGAATACCACACCTGTACCACCATGTGCAGAGCCAAGTCACCGCATCTCTGTCACTTAGTGTTGGGCCAAAGGTCCATATGACTACTGACGCATGGTCCTCCAAGCATGGTCAGGGCAGGTATGTCACCTACACTGCCCACTGGGTGAACTTGGTAATGGCTGGGAAGCAGGGAATGTGTGGCTCAACAACGACAGTGGAGTTGGTGTCACCGCCACGGATTGCACGCGGTTCTGCCACCACCTCTACTCCTCCTTCGCTCTCTACCTCGTCTTCTTCCTCTTCTTCCTCCTCTGCTGCTGGGTCCTCCTCCTCCACACCTGTGCACCCCCAGCTCCCCCTAGGCTATGCGACGTGCCAGGTACGCCGTTGTCATGCTGTCTTGGGGATGACGTGCCTGGAAAGCAGAAACCATACCGGATCTGTACTCCTGTCATCTCTGCAGTCACAGGCCGATCAGTGGCTGACCCACATCAACTGAAGATCGGAAAAGTGGTGTGTGACAATGGAAGCAATCTGTTGGCAGCACTGAGACTGGGCAATTTAACACATGTGCCCTGCATGGCACATGTTCTGAATTTATTAGTCCAACGTTTTGTCTCAAAGTACCCAGGATTCCAGGACGTTCTCAGGCAGTCCAGGAAGGTGTCGGCCCATTTCAGACGTTCCTATACAGCCATGGCACGCCTTGCTGACATTCAGCAGTGGTACAACATGCCAGTCAGGCGTTTGATTTGCGACAGCCAGACTCGCTGGAACATCTGCTGCAACAACAAAGAGCCGTCAACGAATACCTGTTTAAACTGGGTGGTAGGACTGGATCTGCAGAGCTGGGGATTTTTTTCCCCCGTTACTGGGTGCTTATGCGCGATGCCTGCAGGCTCATGCGCCCTTTTGAAGAGGTTACAAACATGGTCAGTCGCACCGAAGGCACCATCAGCGACCTAATACCCTTTGCTTTCTTCCTGGAGCGTGCCGTGCGACGAGTGACAGATGAGGCTGTAGACCAGCGTGACGAGGAGCAGGAAGCGCACGATTTCTGGTCGGAATCACCAGAACGAACCCAGGCACCTGCTGCAACGCAGGGAGAGGTGTCAGAAGTGGAGTCAGAGGAGGAAGGTGGCTTTGTGGAGGAGGAGGACCAACAGGAGCAGGCTTCACAGGGGGCTAGTGGTGACCTTTTGGGGACCCCTGGTCTTGTACGTGGCTGGGGGGAGGAGACCGTGGATGATGCAGTCCTTGATAACGAGGAAGCGGAGATGGATACCTCTGCATCCAACCTTGTGAGAATGGGGTCTTTCATGCTGTCATGCCTGTTGAAGGACCCCCGTATCAAGAGGCTTAAGGAGAAGGACCTGTACTGGGTCGCGACTCTACTAGACCCTCGGTACAAGCATAAAGTGGCAGAAATGTTACCAACATACCACAAGTCTGAAAGGATGCTGCATTTACAAACCAGCCTGCAAAACATGTTGTACAATGCTTTTAAGGGTGATGTCACTTCAGGAACTCATCAACATTCCAGGGGCAGAGGTGCCAGTAATCCTGCCACGAGCGCACCTGCAAGGACAAAGCACTTTGGCCACTCTGTAACGTCAGACATGCAAATGTTTTTTTGTCCAAGGCAGCGCCAGAACCCTTCTGGATCCACCCTCAAAGAACGCCTCAACCGGCAGGTAGCGGACTACCTGGCATTAACTGCAGATATGGACACTCTGAGGAGCGATGAACCCCTGGACTACTGGGTGCGCAGGCTTGATCTGTGGCCAGAGCTGTCACAATTTGCCATGAACCTCTTGTCTTGCCCCGCCTCAAGTGTCCTCTCAGAAAGGACCTTCAGTGCAGCAGGAGGGATTGTAACTGAGAAGAGAACTCGCCTAGGTCACAAAAGTGTGGATTACCTGACCTTTATTAAAATGAATGAGGGGTGGATCTCGGAGGGTTACTGCACGCCGGAAGACTTGTTCTGAGTTTCTGACTCCCCATGCAGCTGTCCTTCTCTGCACGCCTCATGACTCCACACACAGCTGTCCTTTAGCGTCCTCCTCCCTCCACCACCGTTACAAACTAGGGTGCAAACCCTACTGGTTTAATTTGAATCCAGGTAAATCCTGAGTTTTTCTGGCCTCTGTGCTTCAGTGGCTGCGACAAAAAAAAATGAATATTTTCAGCATTTATATGGCATATTGTTTCTGGCCTCTGTGCTTCAGTGGCTGCGACAAAAATAAATGAATATTTTCAGCATTTATATGGCATATTTTTTCTGGCCTCTGTGCTTCAGTGGCTGTGACAAAAAAAAATGAATATTTTCAGCATTTATATGGCATATTGTTTCTGGCCTCTGTGCTTCAGTGGCTGCGACAAAAATAAATGAATATTTTCAGCATTTATATGGCATATTTTTCCTGGCCTCTGTGCTGCAGTGGCTGCGACAAAAAAAATGAATATTGTTTGCATTTATATGGCATATTTTTTCTGGCCTCTGTGCTGCAGTGGCTGCGACAAAAAAAAATTAATATTGTTTGCATTTATATGGCATATTTTTCCTGGCCTCTGTGCTGCAGTGGCTGCGACAAAAAAAAATTAATATTGTTTGCATTTATATGGCATATTTTTTCTGGCCTCTGTGCTGCAGTGGCTGCGACAAAAAAAAATTAATATTTTCAGCATTTATATGGCATATTGTTTCTGGTCTTCTGGTTCAGTGGCTGCGACAAAAAAAACATAATTTTTCAGGAAAGTACACATGCCTAATTTTTCAGGGTTCTGCAACAGTGGCAAAATCGCATCTTTTATGGTCACCGCAGGTGATCAATAAAGTAGACCAAAACTGGGCCCACACTGCAGAATCAGTGTTTTTTGGTTCACTTCACTGTACATTGAATTACCTCTGCCTGACCGTGCACGTGCGCACAAGCACGGTGACTGCTAAACACACCCCTACAGAAATATTGCCACCAACAGGACGAACATCCTGGAGGTGACAAGCTCAACTAGTAATTAACAACTATCATTTGCTCACTTGACGGTATCATTCATTAAAGCTCTTTGCGTTTTTTTGCGTTGCAGTAAGCGCCGCGTTTCGTCTTTGCGTGTGAACAGGCTGTAACCTTTACATGTAGACGCCGGACGTTTTAAAGCATTTTATTACACAGGTTTAGAAATGTAGTGTGATTTCTGCCCTTTACAGCACAAAACGCAGCGCTGTGTCAACAATGTATTTTTCCGATACATTTTTGCCCTTGATCCCCCTCTGGCATGCCACTGTCCAGGTCGTTGCACCCTTTAAACAACTTTAAAATCATTTTTCTGGCCAGAAATGTCTTTTCTAGCTTTTAAAATTCGCCTTCCCATTGAAGTCTATGGGGTTCGCGACGTTCGCAAACCGTTCGCATTTTTGACGCAAGTTCGCGAATATGTTCGCAAACTTTTTTTCCGACGTTCGCTACATCCCTAATTAGGTGTTCATCTCCATAGGCAGATGGTGAATGTTTTGTTTAGGGAGACTAAAGTTGGCCATACGCATACTGAATTAAAGTGGGTTTAAGATGCGGCACATTGACCACATTGGTTCCCAGCTATCTTTCTTGATTCCCACTAAATTCAGACCACTCAGACTAATGTAGAGAACCATGCAGAAATTAAATTTAAGTTTTTTTTTCAAAATACCTTCTAAATTACTAGCACCAGTATCCCTTGTCTGGTAGTACTCCTTGACTAGTAGATAGCTAATATACTAGTGTAATAAGTGCCGTGAGACCAGTGAACATTCTTACCTGCAGACACCCCAGCTCCCAGGCTTCCTCCTATGGTGAAGCAAGCATGTCAACTCACGTATGCGCTGTTTCACGCAGAGCGTCCAGCTTGACACATGCTCCGTTGGGACACCGTTGGGACACCAGCCGACGTTATGACATCACTTTGTCGCAAAAATTAAAAAAATAAAAGGAGCTTTTGTATTCCAGACTATGCCCAAGATGGTTTTCAGTATCCTGATCCTGCCTAAACTTATTAATATTGTTCATGCCTGGTTTTTGGCCCCTTGCCTGTTTGACACTGACCTTTGCCTGAATTTGACCATGGAATCCTGCCGCCAGCCATTGGCCTTTGCCTGAAATTGACTACACCTTTGCATGATCCTTCTGATACCGCGCTTGAACTACTACTTGGCCTTGAGTTGGATCCCTGCCTTCTCTTGCAGCAGATAGCGCTGGGCACCAAAAGGGCGTCAGTGGACACTTCTTCTACACCTACAAGGTAGGACCTGGGCTTCTGATCACTGCAGTTCATAACAGATTAGCTTGAGCAAGACACGGAGCCCGCTCAGGCTGCCGTACCTGTCACTTCTCTGGAGAACGTGTTAGAAGCGCTTCTTAAACACTTGGAAATCCAAGAAGCACAACAAAATCATCTAGCCCAAACCCTTCAGCACTTCTCGACTTGGATGCACATCAAGGCGCTCAGGGGTGTCATCCACATGCTCCTCTATCACTAGCCGCAGCTCCTCCTACGACTGGGACATCTTCCACGGAACCGAAGTCCATTTTTCTGGGGATCCCGAAGTTTATTGGGGGTTCCTCAATCAGTGCCTCATTCAGTTTGAAGCTCCACAGAGTTTCCCTATGGAAAAATCCATAGGTGGAGTATATCATTTCCTTGTTACAGGGGAAAGCTCTGGCATGGGCTTTACCCCCATGGGAACGTGATGATCCAATCATCCACAATTCCTCAGTGTTTATTTCTACTTTTTATGAAATTTTTGATGCTCCTGGACAGAAAGTGAATGCCTCTATTCATTTGATGAAGATGTCCCAGGGCAATATGTCTGCTTCAGAATACGTCATAGATTTTCATATTCTGGCTGCCAAGGTCTCGTGGAAAATCGTTGCTATGTTTGTAGCCTTCTGGCAAGGCCTAAATGAGAATCTAAAAGCTGAACTGGCTCCCAGAGATCTTCCTTCTCTGTTTCAAGACTTTTTTTCCCTTGTGATACATGTCAACACCGAATGAGGGAGAGGGTGTCACAGAAATCCCATGCTCGGAGGGCCATGCTTACTATGGTGTCTAAAACAGAAGGTTCTTTGACATCTTGCATCCCTGCTGAAGAACCCATGCAGTTAGGGGCAACACACTTGTCCTCCAAAGAGAGGACTCGGAGAAGCAATTCGGGTCTCTGCCTGTATTGTGGTAAAACTGGTCATTTTCTCAAGAGCTGTCCTATAAGACCCAAGCGCCAGGGAAACGCTCCTGCCTAGGTAAGAGTGGGGAGTCTTCCCTAGGCAAAGTGTTTTCACTTCCAGATGTTCTAGAATTTTCATTCCTGTCTCCCTTAGGAGGAGGTGTATCCTCAGCCAAATGCTTCTGGATTACGGGGTGGCTCCTTTTTCTGCCCAAGCCGTAGATGGTCATCCATTCTCACCGGGACCACTAACCTCCTCCACTGTACAGCTGCTCCTACGAGTGGGATGGCTTCACTCTGAAAGAATTTCCTTTCTAACCATCGATTGTCCGACCACTCCTATAATCCTAGGTCTCTCATGGCTAAAGCAGCACAATCCAATCATGATTGGAGGTCTGGTCAATTTATTGCTTGGCGTTCCTTGTGCCATACTGAGTGTCTACCTGCTCCTCATAAATCGGTGCCCGTCTCTTCCTGTGCCAATCAAATAATCCCACAGATTTTTTTGAATGACTGAACACAGGATTTTGAATAAAACATTGCAAGACATTCATCTCTTTGTTTTAGAGTCACTCCACTGTTATTGCCGTATGTTTGGTATATTTCTCCCTTTGAAACGAAAACTTTCTCCCAAGGCTGAGATTTTTAGCAGACAAACTGGTTCTTACCTATATGATATGCTATCCATTCTTCTTTTTGTTTCGACAACAACCAAGCAACAGCAAGCATAAGCACAAATATCAAACATCTTGGATGAATGTGTCTACCAAATGCTGAAATTCTTACCTATTTATAGAATTTTTCAAGGCCATATCCTGTTTTGTAATTTTGATTTCTCTAGAACAGAGGTTATAAAACAATATCACTGAAGTCTTCTTGTTGATACCAACTGGAATAACTATGAGCACACCTTTGCAGAGTAAAATGCTTGTCATAAGACAATAGTTGCAGGATTGGAGCTACTTGTGACATCTTGTGACATCAGTCAAAGAACCTATTATATAGAATAATTAAGCAGACTGTATTGACTATATCCCATTTGGTGAAACATGTTGCATGGTAGCACCATTCAAAAAAGTCTGTGCCATGTTCCACTGCAATGTTGCATCAGCATAAACATAAAAAGCTTACTCAACTGTTTGAAACATTCAGCTCATCTTGCATGAAGCTATTCATTGATTATTATGGTCATAAATAATAGACCCCCCCAAGATTTCCTCTTCTAGAGCCCCAGCTAATTCAGGTGGATTTTGTACCATAAATGTTTATAATTCATAGAAAATATAACATATTCCAAGGGCACATATTGCGCAGTATGCCAATATATTCTTTACATATACATGAATGTAGCATATATCCAAACACAGAGTATTACTACACAGATTAAATAATTATGCATCTCTTATCAGCAAACACCTAGGTGCACCTCTGACTGAATTTGACCATGCTCCTGGAAGTTCCTGTTCTCAGCACTCCTGCCATTCATCCTCTGAGCACTGATCTGTTTTCAGCCTCAGGTTCTAGTTCTCCTGTGGGACTTGTAGGAGAGGTTATCTCTCTAGACTACTTAACCAGGTTTCTGACACGCCTAAATTCTGCTGTGCATAAATACTAGTTATTGTGGAATTTATACCTTATTAGTACAGGTTACAGAAACACTTGAAATTAAGGAGAAATTAACATCTCCAATATAACAATAGTATAAGTTATGTTGTGTATGGCAATATTTTACTTTATAGTGTTATACAGGAAATTTTTTCATATTTATGAGCTAGTTCTTTTTTAAAGTGGAGCTTCTGCATCTCATCTGTGTATTCTGGTTCAGAGTTTTCAGATATAGCAGTTTTTATTAGTGAGTCACAATTTACATTCATTTCTCGTGTGTTTCTGCAAAAATTGAACATGTCATGGAATATTTGATAACTCATGTCATATTCAAAGAAAGCATTGCTTTAAAGCCTGCATAAATTGAAGAACATCCAATTTAAAATGTGCTCAATCAAACGTGTTGGTTACTGTACATACGGTTACACCTGAATGACAGCAATGCTATTAGATTCACACAGGTATAGTACCTGCCAAACATAATTGCATAACCCAATTAAAATGTTTTTCCTCTATAACATACTGTGCAATGTTGCAGAAAATCCTGACACTTTACATAGAATATAAATAATTTCAGAATTGTAAGAACAACAAAACAATGAGTAATTACAATATATGGCAAAGTAGAAGCTTCTGAACATCTTTGAGAAATAAATACTAATATTAGATACCAATAATAGATGACCTCACATATATAATTTTTATATACTCTAGCATGTGATCATTTTTATGTTAATATAGGATATGTTTTATTAATATGTTTTAAGGATTTAAAGAACTTCTGTCAAAACAGTATTGTCCAATATCATCTAAATCAGCAAACAGGTGGACTTGTATGTATTTACAATGGACTTTTGTGGACTTTTGTTTACAATCCCATCTAGATATAATTGAATTCATGGATTGGTGTTTACTGTTAATGGACAGATTGCTTTTCCAATGCACTGTTAGGAGGTGAGTTTATTTTCCTTGTAACAGTCTGTAAAGGATGCTAAGAGGCATATTTATGAAAATGTGAGATTAAAGTTTACCACAGAAAAAAATCCAGTCACATTCTTTTCATTCCTGTGGGATGTTTAAAATCCTATTTGTTAAAGGGATCCTGTCATTGGAAAACATGTTTTTTTCAAAACGCCATCCATTTCTCAAAAGAGCAAACAGATTTTTTATATTCAATTTTGAAATCTGACATGGGGCTAGACATTTTGTCAATTTCTCAGCTGACTCTGGTCATGTGACTTGTGCCTGCACTTTAGGAGAGAAATGCTTTCTGGCAGGCTGCTGTTTTTCCTTCTCAATGTAACTGAATGTGTCTCAGTGAGACATGGGTTTTTACTATTGAGTGTTGTTCTTAGATCCACCAGGCAGCTGTTATCTGGTTACCTTCCCATTGTTCTTTTCTTTGGCTGTTGGGGGGGGAAAGGGAGGGGGTGACATCACTTCAACTTGCAGTACAGCAGTAAAGAATGACTGTCGTTTTATCAGAGCACAAGTCACATGACTGGGGGCAGCTGGGAAATTGACGATATGTCTAGTCCCATGTCAGATTTCAAAATTGAATAGAAAAAAATCTGTTTGCTCTTTTGAGAAATGGATTTCAGTGCAGAATTCTGCTGGAGCAGCACTATTAACTGATTCATTTTGAAAAAATTTTTTTTCCCATGACAGTAATGGGTGTAAGTTAGCGTTCACCATTTGATAAATTTGCTTCTAAAAACCCCATAAGAATAAATAGAAAGTGGATGATTTTTCTAGTGTTTTGCTCTAATCTCACATTTTGAGAATGCTTGAGCCTTCGGGCTGAGCATTCAGCTATTAAAACATAATTAATCATTAATGCTTTACTTGCTAGGGTATTGATCTCTTTTCCACCTTGCTATAATAGCAATGGCCTGGCAGATTCTTCTCTAAAGTGCTGCATCTGTCAGTTTTGATGCCAAATTACATCCACTTTTGTGTATAGTCAATAGGGATGCACCGAATCCACTATTTTGGTTTCGGCTGAACCCCCGAATCCTTCGCGAAAGATCTGTCCGAATACAGAAGTGGATCTTAATTTGCATATGCAAATTAGGGGTGGGAAGTGGAAAACATTTTTTACTTCCTTGTTTTCTGAAAAAAGGCACACAATTTTCCTCCCCACCCTTAATTTGCATATGCAAATTTGCATATGCAAATTAGGATTCGGATTCAGTTCGGCCGAATCTGGATCCTGTTGAACAAGGCTAAATCCTGGCCGAATCCCAAAACGAATCCTGGATTCAGTGCATCCCTAATAGTCAATCACTTCTCTTTTAAATATAGTTACTTTCCACACATGAATATTTTCCATGTGCAGTTTGTAAGCTTCATGAACATTAGCAATCACAAATTGGCCTTTAATTCATCCCCAGTCTGTGTGCTTGAATTTTTCAACTCAATAAGCTTCACATGCAAATGTTCCACCATAAAGACCATAAGGTCAAGACTGCATTCATTAGTAATTTTGTGCTAATTCTGTAATAATTCTATGCATATATTTTTGGCCAATATCAAGCCACAACCTTCTAGGTGTCTACTTTGCCTTAATATACTGAATGAGTGTACTAATGTAAGCTGAATCTCAACTCCTTTTGTGGCATCAAAGGATATTTATCTAGATCTATGATACAGCTGTACTCTTTATGTGTACATTCACTGGAATTCTGTTGGCAGCCATCACCTATTGGTGCTTTCAAGAAGATATAGCATTAAGTTTTCTGTGCTTTGTCTTTACAGATGCTATGCAGCAACCCTTGTAAGGCTTTGTTGAGGTTCATTATGTACATTCTAAACTGTAAATACACTTGTATAAGTAAGAGTATAATGAGGTCAATTTATCCAATTATATAATTTATAAAGGTCAATTCCCTTTATGATCAATGGGTATGTGAGTCTTATTTAAAAAGGTTTTAAATGGGTCAGGTTTCTCTTTTGTTCATAAAACTTCATAAAACTAAGGATGCTGTATATGTTGTATTATTTTTGCCAATAGATTCCACATAGCAAATACAACAATTGTCATTTTAAAGTAATGTGTTACATATAAGTAAAATAGTTCCATATTTTAATGGTTTAAAAGTTTATTTTGATCCAAGGGGTGGGGAAATATTAAACACAAGGTTAGATTTTTTTATACTTACAGGAGGGTTTACAGTTACGCATTGTTTTAGGAACAAGAAATTTTTTTTACTTTATCTCCTTTGAGAAACAGTTGTTCCTTGAGAATAGTTACTTCAATACTCAATGATTATCTTCTATTTTTCTACCCCAGATCATTAACCTATGTAATACACGACGTTAATTTCCTAAAAATTGCAAACAGCAAAAAACAGGGGCAAACTTCATATACTGTAGCACTGTTTTGGATAAAGAAAACTGTATTCATATTCTTTATGTAGTGTACCATAACATACTTAATTTATAATAAAAAGTCCTTTCTTCCTCTCAAACACACTAATAACTGTACTCAAAGGAGCACGTTAAATAGAGCTGGTAAAATGTTGGTTTGATTTGCGTGATTTGTAATATAAATGTATTACATTTTATTTCAATACAGTTAGACATTTCAATGATTAGAGTCTAAACCCCTATCACGTTTTACAAATTGTCACAAACAATCACTTTACAATCCAAGTCCTTTATCATCCCAGGTTAATTATATTTAAATATGACAAAAACCCAAGAGAGCCAAGAGTCAATCATTTCAGGAAGATGTGTTTGTTTTGTTTGCCACTTAATTTGTACTTAGTACACTCACACACAAATGTCTATATGACATGTTCCATATGGCAGGCTCATGAGAAACAACTGTACTCACACCGGAGACACACAAGGGTTGCAACAGGCATCCAACAGCTGAACTGGATGCAGGGCAACCTCTCCCTCTTTTTTGAAGCTCAAAGCTATCCTAGCTGAGTACAAACACGGTCTCACTTATTACTGCAGCTCTTTCACTTTACACAGATCTGGCTTTGGTTGGCTGCTGCAGCAGGGAGTCCTTCATAAGTTCTCTCTGTAACCACATGCTTTAGCTACAAAGCAAGGCACTCCCCTGGGCCCTCCCAGAGATGCACTGGGGATCCCAGCCAATCACTAAGTGGGCTGGTGGGGGCTTTTTGGGCCTCTGTGTACTAGGAATGCCAGGGCCTATTTGAAATCCCAGCCCAGTCCTATATATATATATATATATATATATATATATATATATATATATATATATATATATTGAATAAAGTACCCCCTCTTGTAAAATATAAGGATATTATAAGTTACCGAGGAGTTTCATGACCATATAAAAACACGAGCCGAGTGTTTTTATACAGGTCATGGAACTCCGAGGCAACTTCTAATATCCTCATATTTTACAACTGGGGTACTTTATTTATTATAATACACACATTTTAGTGAGTCATGTGACAGAAATTACATCAGAACTCACCGTTTATAACTGATGACATCAGAACTCACCGTTTATAAGGATATAATTTACAAGATATTCATGGCTTTTGTGTATTATATATACATATATATATATATATATATATATATATATATATATATATATATATATATATATATATATATATATATATATATATATATATATAGTATATATATATATATGTGTGTGTGTGTGTGTGTGTGTGTAAAACGCTAATCTAATGTCCAGCTAAGGTAGGAGCATGGGTTACATTTGGACACTCTCTGCAGGATCTGGGCCTTCGCTAAGTGGAAGCTATCCCTTTAAGGTGTAGTGCAACTACAACAACCAGACTACTGTTCATTCAAAATGATTGGGCGCCAGGAGGTTCAAACAAAGAAACTGTTTATTAGTCAGAGACAATGACCTCAGGTTTACTTACATCATAAGTGGTTAGAGGAAAAAGGCACAGGCACATCACATGCAGCTTTACACATGCTGACACTCCCTTAGGATAGACTTGGCAGGCATCCCACTTCACCTCTGCAACATATTCCGGTAGTGGTCTCTGGATCAACCTCAGGGCAATCATCTCTCCTGATTCCCTCTCCGCTGGGCTCCCTATACTACAGGCAATATGGCCTGGGAGAGATACCTCCAATCTATCACTTCTATGTTGGAGCTCAGAACTGCTCTTATTTAGCTCAACTCTGACTATATTACACTCCTAGAGCGTACTAGTACTGGGAGCTCATCTGCCACTTTCTATTCACGGGATTGTCTGGTCTCCGACTTGGACACATGACTTTCTGGGCCTTGCTGCACCGCGCTTGCAAGTGGACATGATTGCACTTTACAAATACATTAGAGGACATTATAGACAAATAGCAGGGGACCTTTTAACCCATAAAGAGGAACACCGTACCAGAGGCCACCCCTTTAGACTAGAAGAAAAGAACTTTCATTTGAAGCAACGTAGGTGGTTCTTTCCAGTCAGGTCAATGATGTTGTGGAATGCACTGCTGGGTGATGTTGTGATGGCTGATTCAGTTAATGCCTTTAAGAATGGCTTGGATGATTTCTTGGACAGACATAATATCAAAAGCTATTGTGATACTAAACTCTATAGTTAGTATAGATATGGGTATATATAATAATATAGTAGGGAGGGGTGTGTGTGTGGATGCTGGGTTTTCATTTGGAGGGGTTGAACTTGATGGACTGTCTTTTTTTCAACCCGATTTAACTATGTTACTATGTAACTAAATTAAGCGTCTAATGTCAATCTTTTTGCCTCTGTGGATGCACAATCCTAAGTAAATGGGATATCAAACTTAGTTTGGAGTGAGATAAGTAGACTACATTTCACCAACTCTTTCCATTCCCAGAGGTGATTTCCATAAGACTTGAAAAGAAGGGCTTTCAAAGGGCCCGTCACACACCCCAGTTCCACATCCTTGTCAATCTTCTTGTCTTCCACGGTCCAACTCTGGGTGTTCTAATGCTGACCTTTTTAAAGCTTGAAAAAAGTCAGTGTGAAATGTTGCTGATGTCCAAGGTCAGAACCTTGTGTTTGGAATAAAGCCTTTTTATTGTAAAAATGTGCTGTACAATTGTTTTTTACAGTTCCTAATATGGTTTGTGGCCATGCATGGTCTATGCACCATACAGAGGCAAAGATGGAATATAGTAACCTTGATAGCGGGTAAAATATGTCTGCATATATTCCTTTCCATACTCATTCCCTAACCTCTTTTTTAAAGTGGGCCTGGAGAGGCTCTTCAAAGCATATATATGTGGAACACTTCCCAAAATCAGAAATTTGCTCACCTTTCTTTTAATCACCTTTGCATTCCTTCCTTCTATATCACAAGTACCCAATGTAGTTTTTGGCCATTTGGCCTGTCAGATGTCCATGTCCCTGGAAGCTGGAAACCCAATGATGTCCTTTGTGGTTCCTGCTCTGGTATTTGTACAAGGCAACATGGAGGGGGATACACATCCTCAGCTCCCTGCTGCTGGAAACTGCTGTATTAAAATCAAACATAGTTACATGGTTACATAGTTAAATCAGGTTGAAAAGAGACTAAAGTCCATAAAGTTACCCCCTCCAAATGAAACCCAACATCCATACACACACTTACAATGACCCCTCTATACACTCACATAATCTACTGTATATATACCCAGATCTATACTATTTATACTTCTATTTTAGTATCACAATAGCCTTGGATATTATGTTTGTCCAATAAATCATCCAAGCCCCTGTTAAAGGCATTAACATAATCAGTCAAGTTAGTACCTAGTATAGCCTTTACTTAGTACATAGTAATAAATAATATATGGTCAAAAGTTTTAATGAGAGAGATGGGTTGTACATGGGTCATTGGTTCTAAAAAAAAATAAACCTTGATGCCACTGCAAAAAAAAATATTCTTTATAACCATATGTTTCCTATTTTGTGGTAACAGTTTTACATGACCTGTTCCTGTTTCACATTGATAATACTCTAATGCACAGTTCTGTATAGAGTTGATTTGCTGAAATGGGAAAGCAAATGGGAAAGGAAGAACTTGCCTGCTCAAAGTTTTGACCTCAACCCAACTTTATATGAAAACACTGGGTCAAGGAATCAGATTCTGGTCAGATAGGTTCAATATCATATTAACAGATATATATTTGGTTCATCACACAATTATGATTAACTTTTCATCAGTAACAACCAACTTCATCTTTAGACTTAGCCCTATATTACAAGGGACAGAATAAACTGCCAAAATCAGGTGAAGTACTGTATGTAGGGAGTGGATGCCTCTGAAACGTTTATTTTTCCTATTGACTTTTTAAGATGTTAAAATAAATTGCTATTTTAAGGAGAAGTGCTGTGCATCATATAAAAACTACTAAACATATAATAAAAGTACAATTCAAATCTCTAGTTGATTTTGGGTCATTGGAAATAACACATTTTCCAGCAGTTGGTGCCTGTAAACACTAAAAGAAAGTATTTTCATGTTTAAAACATGCATTGACTGAAGGAATGAAAGCATTTTGCTCTTTATGAATCACTGGTAAGATAGCACTTTCACTATATTTGACAGTTTTGGGCAACAGATCATATAAAGAATATTGCAGAGATGGAAAAGATTGTATTATCTATAATGGATAGTACAATGTTATTTTTTTAACTGGAGAAGAGATGATTGTGATCCTGAAATCCTTTCTAGATGTGTTAGAGGTCAAAACATATGCATATTTGGGGAAGTTTCCATTTGACGTGAGGCCTCTTCCCTTTATGTCTAAAACCAAGTTCTACAGTAAATTAAACATCACAAAAACAATTAAGGGGTAATGTTTCATTCAGTTCTCTCTAAGCCACAGTCTGTAATGAGTAAATCAATCAAGTCTATCCTCTCCTCTCCTGGGGGGTGGCATATAGTCAAGAGCCATACAGCGAAAGGTTGATAAAATGGATCTTTTGGTAATTTGAATCTTCATATTCATGTAAATATTAAATCAATCGAATAGTCTGGTTTTGTTTCAAATAAGGATTCATTATATTTTAGTTTGGATCAAGTACAGGGTACTGTTTTATTATTACAGGGAAAAAATAAATAATTTTTAAACATTTGGATTATTTGTATAAAATATAGTCTATGGGAGATGACCTTTCCATTAGTTGAAAGGAGAAGGAAAGGTTAAAAATAAGTAAGCCTTATCAGAAAGGTCCATCTAAATATACCAGTAAACCCCCAAAGTAATGTTGCTCTGAGTCCCCTGTCAAAAGAAATACTGCATTTCTTTCCTTCTATTGTGTACACATGGGCTTCTGTATCAGACTTCCTGCCTTCAGTTTAAACCTCATTGCCCTGGGCAAGAGCATGCTCAGTTTGCTCCTCGTCCCCCCACCCCTCCCTTCTCTGCTGTAATCTGAGCCCAGAGCAGGGAGAGACTCAGGCAGGAAGTGATGTCACACCACATTAATACTGCAGCTCCTATCCTAAACAAACAGAGAGTTTCTAGAGCTTTTTACTCAGGTATGGTACAACATTCTACAGAATAAATATAGCATTCTATCTTGCACTATTGCAGCTAATCTATTGGCAATAAAATGCCTCTGTAGCTTTCCTTCTCCTTGAAGCTTTCTGCTTTAATGGATCCCACACCTGTATATATTTCCTGCACTTTTTCTTCCGAAAAAAAAAGTTCAGCGATGCACCAGTTTACATATCAATAATTAGTGATGGGCGAATTTAATCACCAGGCGCAAATTCGCGGCGAATTTGCGCGATTCGCCACCAGCGAATAAATTTGCAAAACGCCCGCGAAAATTCGGCCAAAAAAACGGCGCTGTTTCGCAAATTCGCCCATCACTATCAATAATCAATAACAGGAACAGCACACATTATAAAAGTGAAAATACTTCACACAATTCTGTGCTTGCTAAAAAATTGCAGCTTGTACTCTATTTAGACAAATGTACCATTATGTTCATAATGGTTACTCGTTTGGAAGTACTGTACTTGATTGTTTGGAACTTTTCTGTGCTATGAACACTGTAATGCATGTACTATTTTAGTCCATTCCTTTGGTGATGCAAAACCTTCTTTGGTTTCTATAGACTATATTGTATTATATAAATATATTGAAAGCCATAAAACGAGCACACAGTTTCTGAATTTGAGAAACCGAAAATCAACTTAATCCTTTATAATTATTTACTGTTTGCACAAATACAGTTTATAGTGACATGAACCTTTCTTAACAGAAAAGTCAAAATTGCTTAAGGCCATCTTTATACTCTCTGGAATATTGTGGTTAGAGATGTATTTTTTATCCATCAAATTTGTACAAAATAATTGTGCTTGAATCAACAAGATACCCTGTTTTGTTGCATTGAATTAAAACAAGAACAAACTTAACCACTAGTAGATATGAATGTTTATTCAGGAAATTGTCTAATATGAAGTGAAACAGCTATAAAATCGCTAGTCATTTTTTAGAGATGATTGAATGCAGCATTAATGTGTTCTCTCTTGCAGTTTTAGTTCAGAGAGAGAAAGATGATTTTTTAATGTATGGCAAGTATTCCATGTTGCTTTATAAAAAGAACATCTACCAGTTACTGATGTTTTATTTCTCATCTCCACAAGATACCTGGATGTTGTTTAGACTTTTAGCACTTTTAGTAAAACTCTTACAATTGCTAGGACTACCTGCTTGATTGTTAACTCTTGATGATTTGTACCCACGAGCAACGCTTGTTAAAGAGTTAACAATAGTTCATAATTTAAGCTTTTATTTTGAGTGGAAAATGGTTGTATCCCGTCTCCCCACATGGAACACAAATTAGAGAGTCAGGATTTGGATGGTCAATATTGGTGTTATGGTTTAACCCCTAAAGTTGGTGGCTGCTGGTGGAATGATTTGATGACTAAAGATTTTTACAAAGTAATGATGGGACAAGTAACTGCTTGTCAATAGTAGGTGGTAGTGGAAATACTGATCAGGGGTCGTATACCTTCAGTGAAGGGAGCTGCAGCTAGGGGATATTGCTTCAGTTTATGGAAGGGGTAGACAAGGGCCAAGGATATGTAACCTATTGTTGTGTACAACATTGTTTTCTCCACGGGTATTTAATTTGCATTGAAATTGTGTAACATGAAGTTTTTTATATAAATGTAATTTCTTTCAATATTTTGTATTGTTGTTGTAACCAATAGAGCTGTGGCCACTATAATGCCAAAAGATGATATGTGTATCTTAATTGGTAGTTAGGGTAGAGTAATCATGTGCCGGGTGATGCCTGGGTCATGCATTGCTAATAATAAGCAAGCAGAGAAGATAATAAACTATAATAACATCTGACATGAAATTTTACATAACACATACATTTCAAAAACTATTTTAGTTTTTGATAAAGCAATTTAAGTTGAAGAAACAAAATACTATTAAGTATTATGCCATTGGATAATTAGACATCAGTACTGGATAAATAACAGTAGTAGTAGTAGTAGTTCAAAAAGTAGAAATGTCTAGTCCCCTTATTGTGCATCAGGAATAAATAGCTGAATAGTAGTGATGAGCAAAATGTTTCACCAAGTTTTGCCGCAAAAATGATGCCCATAGACTCTAGTGGGTGAAAAAATTGCTGCACATCAAAAATTTGTCGTGCAATTTATTGTGCGTCAAAAAAAAATTGTCGCCCATAGACTTCAATGCATTTCAGCTAATTTTCGCTGCGGAAAAACGATTCAGATTCGCCAATCACTACTGAATAGCAGTAATTTCAATTTAACTGACAAAAATATAAATCTAATTCAACCATTTCAGAATTCTGCAGTCTTGTAATCATTTACTGAATGTGGAACCAAAAAGGTTTTTGCATATAAAAAAAAGGAAAAAAGTGTAGAAAAGTGTCATCTGACATCATTTGAATTAGATATGATAGAGCACTTTTTGACAGACAAATATATGGCCTCCTTGTGTTATATTGGCGTGGGAACAAAGTTCCAATACTGTATGAATTCTAATGGCTAGAGACCGGTAACTACGTAATACCCTGAAGGCCAGCACTATGAAAGGACATTAGCTGAAACGGCAACTGTTACTATTACGGCAAGCACACAGTGCTCTTATATACACATAGGTTCCTTCTCACTAGAGGGAATAGAGCAAGCGGAGTGAATTATAGTGGCATGTTTGGCAATGCAGTTTGGGGAACCAATTACAGGCTACAAATATGATTTCAAAGTTAGTGTCCATAGCAAATGGAATCTAACCAACTTTTTGGGCGTAGCTGGACATGCTCCAAACCAAATTGAACTGGCAATGGCATGTGTGCTCCAGCGGTTTAGAATTACCTATATCCAATGCTTATAGGCTGCATGGTTGGGGCCTATTTATGACACACAAGAATGAAGCGCTCACCTCCGTCTCTTTTCCCTTGAGGACCAGGTGCTTAGCAGTCAATTTCCCACTCTGCCATGGGTATCAATCATATACAATATCCAACAGACCGCAGCACACTGACACGTTGTTTCTGTGAAACTTTTGTGATTTATTGGCTCAGTAGACAAAAATGCAACGTTTCGAGTCTCACAGGACCCTTTATCAAGCATGGGGCCTATTTATGAAGCCTCAAATGTTTCTGGTTGAGATTTAAAGTGCAAATAATCCTCAAATTTTTTGAGATTTACTGTATTATGATAATAAGAGGCTATGAATTAGAATCCAAGAATACTCCAGCTAAAGCCTGTCAAAATCATGTATAAGTCAATGGCAGATGTTCCTTCAACAATTGGAATATGTTTTTTAACTTCAGGATTCTCAATATTTTCGGCTGTTTGTGCTGGTTTTCTTACTGGCTCTGGTCTAGATCAAATATTCCTGGACAGACCTCATAGAATTTTCTTTTCGAAGTGATTTGATCTGATGAGGTCTGTCCAGGAATGCTTGGTCTTAACCACAGGCAGTTCTAGGCAAGGCCTGGTGACATCTGACTTTTGGATGACACAGGACCTGCAGTATTTCAGACAAATGCTGAAACTTTAGTGACATAGTGTATCTCGACTCGAATACCTTCGGTTGAAGCTCCACCATCTGTAAATCTAATATATGAACTTTGAAACTACAGTATTATTTTTAATGAATGAAAGCCCATGATATATTGCTGGTATTAAAAACAAACCTTGCATTTATTATGCACAATATTTATTACAATGCTTTGGAAGCAACATGGATACTAAAATCTACAGAAATACAAGTGCATAAATGAGTTTGCTTGTCAGCAAATTTTATATTTTTTGAATGCTAGCTTAGCTGTTTTCAAGAGAAATGAATAGTTAGATAAAATGAGATAGCTCTTAAAGAACTACTAGTGTAATGAATGTGTTGTAACTTGTTGTTTTCCAATTAAATTATATCCAATTTACAGTCTTTATATCTCATATATACTTTTTTCTTCTTACAAAACTACACATTTAAAACAGCAATTATTTTGTTTTTATATGTACTCGCATCAAATTAAAAAGCATTCAGCTGTTATTCTTGGAACTATCCTTCAGAGTACATTCATTATAATGAGGAATGCTCTATACGATTCCAAAAACATACTCTGAATTTCAATGAGGACATAATATTTTTAAATACACACTATGTGGATTTTGTAAACTCCTGAGCAATACTCGGGAACAAAAAGAAAGAAATACTTTAACAACGAATTATGTACATACAAATTATTTTTTGTTTATTTTACTATTAATTCCCATTTAAGGGGCAGTTCTCATTTCAAACACTTGTTTCAGTTCAGTTGTTTTCTGATAGAACCCCAGAAATACATGTAAATGGGGTACAATGCTCCAGGCAGTGTGCAAAGTACAAAAAAGGTCTCAATCATGTATGTTTTTGCTTGGCATTGCGCAAATAGCCAGAGGCCTCTACACTTTATTTGGAGTGTATAGACTTGCAAACTTTGACTGTAAATACCTTTTATGAATGACTAGTGATGGGCAAATTTGCGCCGTTTCGCCTAAAAATTCGCGAAATGGCGAAAAATTCACAAAACGGCGCCGGCGTCCCGTTTTTGACGCCGGCGTCCGTTTTTTCGAGAAAAAAAATTTTGACACCGGCGAATTTGTGCCGTGAATTTTCGCGGGCGTTTCGCGAATTTATTCGCGGGCGTTTCGCGAATTTATTTGCTGGTGGTGAATCACGCAAATTCGCCGCGAATTCGCGCCTGGCGAATAAATTCGCCCATCACTATGAATGACATCATTGCGCAAAATAGTTGCATTCATTTTTGTGCAAGCACATTTTTTGCTGCAGTAATATAGAAGCCCCTAGTTCTTATTGTGTTCTTATTGCTGCACATGACACTGAACAAAAATTCCTCACTTGTACTGTCACCTTGAAGCTGGAATTAATGGAAACCTTTTTAAGTTTATAGGGATCTTTTCTTAAGAATGCTCAGGACCTAAGGTCTTCCAGATAAGGGATATTTATGATTACCCAATGGCATATACTACTAAAAAAGTATATAGAGTGCAACTTTAGCATCTGGGCCCAGATTCTTTAAAGTAATATGTTCCATCAAAATACTGCTACTGTTTACTTTATAGAGTTCATTTTATAAAATTAAGGAGCTTATATAAGTTGGGTTATGATCAGTGATGGGCGGATTTGTCCCGTTTCGCCCAAAAAATTTGTGAATTTCCCGCAAAATTCGCAAAATGACGCAAAACTCACAAAACGCAAATTTTGACCCCCCGAGTCAATTCACGTCAATTTTGACGCCCACATTAAAGTCAATGGGCGTCCAATGTAAATGTCTATTTTGACACACATCCAAATTTTTTTGACGTTGGCAAATTTTCGCCTCAGTTTTGCGAATTTATTTGCTGGAGACGAAATTCATGCCAAATTTATTCACCCATCACTAGTTGTGATGTGGTTATTTCCTGCTATTAATATAGGCCAATAATATAGGCCAATACATATATAAATTAAATCTTTATTCTAGTCTAGTAAAATTGTATTTACATCAGAATTATGTTTATTAATAATATACCTTTTAGAGGTGTGGATAGCCATCAGAATTATAGGATTTAAGGTGGCCATACACGGGCCGATAAAAGCTGCCGACAGACTGTGTATGGGGGCCCCCGACGGGCTTCCCCGATCGAGATCTGGCCGAAAGTCGGCCAGATCTCGATCAGATGGGACAGAAAATCCCGTCGGATCGCGGCCGCATCTGTTCGTTGATGCGGTCCCGCGATCCGACCGCCCGTTTACCGAATGCTAGGATCCAATCGTTGGGCCCTAGGGCCCACGATCGGATCTGCCCGATATTGCCCACCTCAAGGTGGGCATATCGGAGGGAGATCCGCTCGTTTGGTGACATCGCCAAACGAGCGGATCTATCCATGTATGGCCACCTTAACTTGTTCATTCATTTTTACAGGATTAACATATGTTAGAAAATTTTTGCACACATTTCTGAGAATCATCAGAAAACACCATGTTCCCCTACAAAACAGATAAGCAAACTCCTCACTACCATACGTAATGGCTTCTACAGTGCCATCCTCTCTTACAGAACAGTGTTATGTATAGTTCTTCATATGATTGTCCCATACTGTAACTACAGTAAAGTTCTAGTACCAGTTGACAGAAAATTGTAATATATAATTATTTATGGCGCTCCCTCAACTATAATAAGAGTATAAATAGACACTGTGACAATAATACCAAAACATTATCTACTGTAGCTCTATGATACAATACATGTCCCATAGGTCCCATTTTTCCCGCTTGGTTTAGCATTTTATGTTACTTGTAGTATATTAAAAATACACAGTGTCAGCAGTTAATTTGTGGAGATGAAAAGGCAATTTTTAAAATGTAATTACAATTCTCCCAAGGGTGAATTCCTACAAATGAATTTTATGTAAGAATGTAATTACAAGTACAGGTAACATGTGCATAAAGATCTGCAAAACAACTACCTGAAAGCAAAAGTTACTCTTATTGAAATTGTTCTATATAATTACTTTTAGTCTTTTTGACCTTTATTCTTAGAGGAAAGAGGGTTATTTTTTATTGATCACATTTCTATAAATGAAAAAAAGAAAAGAAAAAGAAAACAATCAAAAAAGAATACTCTAGTTTAATATTCCACACAAAAATCACATTAATACTGCCTTTTAGGAGATTTTTTTATTAAAATTATTGATTGATGATTCCACCAAGGCTGCATTTGAAGACTGTACTGTTACTTTAGATATGTTAAAAATAATTTCTCAAATATTTCTCTTAAAGTTGTGGATGTCTACATTTAAACAAAAATTATATGCTGGTTTTTAACTTGCAACTCAACATTTACCATGATATGTATGCCAGATGTTTTCACAGTTATTTTTTAGACACTTCTTGAGTAGTGGTTCCCATTAAGGGACATGGACACTTCCCCATTGGGAAAATGGGAAAGTGTACAGAGGATGCAGGGACAGGCATATACAGTATCAACACAGTGTAAGGTTTACAGTGGGGAGCCGCTGTAACTGCAGTTAGCCACTCCATGGGGAGTGGGTATGGCGGAAGCCCAGGGGTGTACCCATAGATGATAGTAGGTGAAGACATGATTTAGAATATTTAATGTCAACCAGTAAACAGAAACCAAAAGGCAGGAACAGGCAAAAGCGATAATCAGGGTCAGGCCAAGGTCCGCACAGGTAAGGAAACAATGGGGAACACAGGACACAATGGGGAACAATGCGGAACACACAGGAACTTCAAGGTACTCACTCAGGATCAGGGTAAAAAGTAATCAGGAACAAGGTATACAAAGACAAGGTTTCCAAGAATCAAGGTTTCAGGTATCAAGGTTTGCAAATGCAAGGAGTCGGACTGGTAAAATGGGAGAGCTGGAGGTGCTGGTGCTGGAGGGAAAATATGATGTGGTTGGTGTGGCCGAAATATGGCTGAATGAGTCGCATGACTGGGCAGTAAATATCAGTGGTTATACTTTGTTTCGGAGGGACAGAGGCAATAGAAAAGGAAGAAGGGTATGTCTGTTTGTTAGGCAGGATTAAAAAGCTAATTTAAAGGAGGAGTTTATGTTAGAAAATGAGGGGGCAGAAGACTTGTGGGTGGAGTTCTTCACCAATTGTAAAGAGTCCAGCAAATTAATTGTAGGCATATGCTATAGACCCCCTAATGTAAGTGAGGAGGAGGAGGTGAAGCTCCTCATGCAAATAGAAAAGGCTGCTAGTTTGGGTAAAGTAATGATAATGGGGGGTTTTAATTACCCAGATATTGAATGGAGCAACAGTACTGCCAGATCAGTTCTTCAGTATCTACAATAGAGGAGTCTGGTGCAAAAAACAAATATATACTGGGGCAACAAAAACCATGACTTTTGCAAAAGCTAATTTTAGTGCCTTGAGGGCTGCCCTACAGAGTATTGATTGCGGCATTAAGTTTTCAGCTAAAAACACAGAACATAAATGGTTGTCATTTAAAATGATATTAAATCATTACTGTTCTCAATTTATTCCCTTAACGGGATACTGTCAGCTGCCCCAAGTCATGTGACTTGTGCTCTGATAAACTTCAATCACTCTTTACTGCTGTACTGCAAGTTGGAGTGATATCACCCCCTCCCTTTCTCCCCCAGCAGCCAAACAAAAGAATAATGGGAAGGTAACCAGATAACAGCTCCCTAACACAAGATAACAGCTGCCTGGTAGATCTCAGAACAACACTCAATAGTAAAAACCCATGTCCCACTGAGACACATTCAGTTACATTGAGAAGGAAAAACAGCAGCCTGCCAGAAAGCATTTCTCTTCTAAAGTGCAGGCACAAGTCACATGACCAGGGGCAGCTGGGAAATTAACAAAATGTCTAGCCCCATGTCAGATTTCAAAACTGAATATAAAAAAAACTGTTTGCTCTTTTGAGAAATGGATTTCAGTGCAGAATTCTGCTGGAGCAGCACTATTAACTGATTCATTTTGAAAAAAACATTTTTTCCCATGACAGTATCCCTTTAAGGAGTAAATGTAGAAGCTCTAAGACCCATCCTATGTGGCTTAATACAGAAGTAAAGAAGTTAATAGGAAAGAAGAGAAAGGCATTTAAAAACTTCAAATCTGTTGGAACAGAAGCTGCATTTAATGAATATAAACACTGTAATAAATGTTGTATATCAGCAATCCGGAAGGCAAAGATAGGAAATGAAGAGTTAATTGCGATGGAGGTGAAAACTAACCCTAAAAAGTTTTTTTAAATCTATTAATAGTAAAAAGATGCAGGTTAAGAGTGTTGCTCCATTAAATAATGGTACCAGTATGGTTGTAACAGATACAGAAAAGGCAATTGTGTTAAATCAGCTCTTTTCTTCAGTATATACAGTCTGAGTTCCCAGGCTCACTTTATAGCTGCACTAATGGCTCGGCTAAATCTATTCAGTGGCTGACTCAGGATATGATTCATAAAGCTTTAATAAAAATTAATGTAAACAAGGCTCCAGTGCCTGATGGCATACACCCCCGGGTTCTAAGAGAGCTTAGTTCAGTTTTAGACCAGCCCCTATTTCAGATTTTCTCAGATTCACTTTCATCTGGTATGGTGCCTATGGATTGGAGAAAATCTGATGTTATTCCAATATTTAAAAAGGGATTACGATTTCAGCCTGGCAATTATAGGCCAGTAAGCTTGACATCTGTGGTGGGCAAATTATTTGAAGGCTTGTTAAGGGATAACATTCAAAATTTTGTCCTAGCGAATGCCATTATGAGCAGCAATCAGCATGGCTTTATAAAGGATAGGTCATGCCAGACAAATTTGATTGCTTTTTATGATACGGTAAGTAAGATGCTGGACAGTGGAGGGGGGGAGTAGATGTGATCTATTTATATTTTCCAAAGCATTTGATACTGTGCCCCACAAACAACTGCTTTCTAAACTAAGGTCTGTTGGGCTTAATGAAGTCGTTTGCACGTGTATAGGAAACTGGCTACAGGATAGTGTACAGAGGGTGGTTGTTAATGGTACAGTCTCTACTTGGAGTAATGGTGGCCATACACGGGCAGATAAAGCTGCCGATATCGGTCGTTTGGACCGATTTGACAGCTTATCTGCCCGTGTATGGGGGCTTCCGACGGGTCTTCCCGATCGATATCTGGCCACGATATCGATCGGGAAGGTTGGATTTTTACCCGACCGACCCGTCAGAGCCGCTTGGCGCATCGTAATTCGATCGTTCGGCCATACGGCCGAACGTTCAAATTACCCCCGATATAGCAATGCAGTTTAGTGACATATCGGGGAAAGATCCGCTCGTTTGGCGATGTCGCCAAACGAGCGGATCTTGGAGTCTATGGCCACCTTAAGGTTCTTAGTGGGGTCCCTCAGGGCTCGGTATTGGGTCCAATTTTATTTAACTTGTTCATTAATGACTTAGGGGAGGGTGTTTTAAGTAATGTATCAGTATTTGCAGATGACACAAAACTATCCAGCCAATTAATTCCATCCAGGATGTGGCATCCTTGCAACAGGACCTTGACAAACTGGCAATCTGGGCAGCTAAGTGGCAAATGACATTCAATGTTGATAAATGTAAAGTCATGCACCTGGGATGTAAAAATATCCAAGCCACTTATACCCTTAATGGGACTGCACTAGGCAAATCCATTAAAAAAGAAAAAAAAAATGGAATGGAAAAGGACCTTGGAGTCCTTGTAGATGATAAACTTGGCTGTAGCAAGCAATGCCAGTCAGCAGCATCAAGGGCAAATAAGGTCTTGAGCTGTATTAAAAGGGGCATAGAGTCACGGGAGGAGGGGGGTCATTCTTCCACTGTATAGAGCACTTGTAAGGCCCCATCTAGAATATTCCATTCAGTTTTGGTCTCCATCACTCAAACAGGACATTATTGTATTAGAGAGAGTACAGAGAAGGGCAACTAAGCTGGTAAAAGGTATGGAAAATCTTAGCTATGAGAAAAGACTGGCCAAGTTGGGGATGTTCACGCTGGAGAAGAGGCTCTTAAGGGGTGATATGATAACTATGTATAAATATATAAGGGGATTATATAATAATCTCTCTAATACTTTATTTACCAGTAGGTCTTTCCAGCTGACACGAGGTCACCCATTCCGATTAGAAGAAAAGAGGTTCCACCTAAGTATTCGGAAGGGGTTTTTTACAGTGAGAGCTGTGAAGATGTGGAATTCTCTCCCTGAATCAGTTATACAGGCCGATACATTAGATAGCTTTAAGAAGGGATTGGATAGCTTTTTAGCAAGTGAGGGAATACAGGGTTATGGGAAATAGCTCATAGTATAAGTTGATCCAGGGACTAGTCCGATTGCCATTTTGGAGTCAGGAAGGAATTTTTTCCCCCTCTGAGCCAAATTGGTGAGGCTTCAGATGGGTTTTTTGCCTTCCTCTGGATCAACTGGCAGTTAGGCAGAATTGTGTAGTGATAAGCAAATTTTTTTGCCAGGCATGGATTTGCTGCAAAATTCCAAATTTCGCCATCTGTGAATTTATTTGCAAAATCAGCTGTTAACAAAAAAGTCACTGAGACATAATTGTTGCAGAGACAAAAAAAGTCACCATAAGAGAAAACGGCCATTGATTTTAATGCAAATGGAGTGAGGAAACTTGAGAAAAACAGCCATTGACTTTAATGCATTTGGAATGAATTCAATGCTTTTCGCAAATTTTTCACCATTTTGTGATTTTTAGCAGCTTTTGCTAAGCATTATTTATTTATTATTTTCCTTTCTACACTGAATTAATATATATATTTTGGATGGAAAGGCACTTTTGATCAGCAATTGATTACAGAGAAATTATTTTGTTTTATTGAAAAAATTTATTCAAGATTCCTATTTTAAATTGTTTATGCTCTTGGTAATTCAGATGCAAATAAAATGTGTGTCTTTTGACATTTCCTATCATGTTTGTATGGTATAATAATTCTAATATAAATTGTGCTGCACTAATCTTACTAACAAATCATGTCACATCCTTATCCACTTGATTCATCAACCAAATTTGGATTAAAATATATGTAAAAAGACCTCTTTTTATCTGGTATGATTCAGATACTAAAAAACTTTCCTTTGTGAGATGTGATCCACTAAAGTTTCAGGTCATTCTTTCACAAATTGGTCATACATTTCCTTGGTTGCCCATGGTTGCTGTTTCATTTCTTTTACAAAGGCAAGTCATTAGTGTATATCATTAATATATTTGTACTTATATTTGTATATTTGTGGTACAAGTATGGGATCCGTACTGGAAACTCCTTATCCAGAAAGTTTAGAATTATGGAACATCAGTCTCTCATAGACTCCATTTTATCTACATAATAAAAAATTTGTAAAAAGTATTTCCTTTTTCTTTTGAGTAATAAAACAATAGCTTGTACTTGATCCCATCTAAGATATAATTAATATTGTAATTATTGGAAGCAGAACCAGCCTATTGAGTTTATTTAATGTCTACTCTACAGGATTTTCTAGATTCAAGGTATGAAGATCCAAATCAAAGAAAGATCCATTATCTGGAAAACCTCAGGTCCAGAGCATTCTGGATAACAGGTCCCATATTATTGGAAGCAGAACCAGCCTATTGAGTTTATTTAATGTCTACTCTACAGGATTTTCTAGATTCAAGGTATGAAGATCCAAATCAAAGAAAGATCCATTATCTGGAAAACCTCAGGTCCAGAGCATTCTGGATAACAGGTCCCATACCTGTATAATAAATTGACACATTTGCATTATTTTTAAAATCACATACAAATCACACAAATTAATTGATATTCAAAATAAGTTTGAAAAAAATTACTAATATTCTAGACTTTAGAATTGTGTCTTTAATCATTCCAGCCATTATTATAATTGTCTACAAAACATTCTTCCATAAGAATGTTGTCATTTTAGGTGTTATTGCAAACTGTATTTGGACTTTCTTTTCTTTCTGTCCGCAGTGGGGTCTTCATAGGTTTTCTTCCATAAAGTCCTGTCTCACTGAGTTAATGATGAAAGGTGGAAGTTGAAACTGCTGTACCTAGTGTCCGAAGATCTGCTTTGTCTGGCAGTTGATCAAGGTTCTTCAACTATATTTGAAACAATTCTTTTCTGCAATATTTGATTTTCATGTGTTTGATTTCTCATGTGTTTGCATCCTGGGAGATTGGTAAAAGTGCCACAGACAGCAGACTTCTTGACACAACTAATGGTAGACGCAGAAATATTAAAGAAACAGTAACATCAAAAAATTTAAGTTTTAAAGTAATAAAATGTAATGTCCTGTTGCACTGCACTTGTACAACCGATGTGTTAGCCTCATAAACTCTACAATCATTTAATTAAACAAGCTGCTGTGTAGCCATAGGGGCAGCCATTCAAAGCTAGAAAGGCATAGGATACACAGCAGATAACAGATAAACTGTATTATACAATATTATTCTTTGGAACGTATCTACTGTGCACCCTGTGCTTGAATGGCTGCCCCTATGGCTACACAGCAGTATAGTTGTATCTCTGAAGCAAGCATTCCTTTAAAACACTTTATTTTTTTGGTGTTGCTTTTCCTTTAAGGTCTCTGAAGATGATCTTCATATTGTCCGTGTTTTCTAACATTTTCTGTCTCACTTCCTTAAACAGTTGTCTGCATTTTATTTTTTACCTCTATGTCCAGACTGGTGCACACAGGCAAATTAAACTGATTGAATTTGCACTTCTTATATTGCAGGCACTAGCAACTCATGACGGATGAGCTTACTTACAAATTAAAGGAAAACTCATGAACACTTTGTTGCAGAAATGGTTCATTAGTGTCTGCCACATATCTTTAATTTTAAAACTATATTTATAAAAATATAAATCAATTTAAAAAAGAAAAGTAATATACTGATATTGTTCTTCTGAAATTAAAGGTGGACTTAATATGGTCTTAAAAAAGTTACGTGACTTTCCTAACCCCTTTACATTTTATAAGTTTCTAGCTTGTTCCATCATACTGCCTAAGATGCTGAAATGAATAGATTTAGGCTTTTTTATAATGGCTGAATTCATTTACTCCAATATCATTGTATTCATTTTTCAGAATGCCATAGAGCAAATTAAAATAAAGTGAGATGCAAGACATTTAGATTTCAATTTGGTGGCAAGGACATGCCTTCTGTTATTAAATTCAATGGTTTATTTGCAGGAAAAATATATTATAATAATGCATAGAAACACAAAAACACCTTCATGGGAAAATGACCAATATTTGGCAGCTTCCCAGCACCATTCCATCCAGATTTCAAACAGTAACATCACTTTTAATTTGAATGGTGAAAAAATCATTGCAAATGTGTATAACCCTGTTTTGAATTCTGACAGCATACA
This sequence comes from Xenopus laevis, assembly GCF_017654675.1. Taxonomy (NCBI): domain Eukaryota; kingdom Metazoa; phylum Chordata; class Amphibia; order Anura; family Pipidae; genus Xenopus; species Xenopus laevis. Next base: position 78,091,989 of record NC_054376.1, read on the forward strand.
CATCAGGATTTCTAAAATACAATTTTCTCTCTTGTTTTGGATATGTCAAAAGAAAACAATTGGGATTTGGTCCAAGTATTGTTTCTTCTTCTTCTTTGCCTTACAACAGCAGCTTTTCTTAGTGTCAATATAGAATATTAATCTGATCTTTTTCAGTTGTTAGACTGAAAATAGCTGTTTACAATATAAACTAGCCGTCCAAGCATTCTCCAGCTTGCCTTGGGATTTAAAAAAATAAAATAAAACATGGTTTATGTTTTTACTAATTCACATCCTGCAGCATTAACCCATAATGTTCTTTATTTCTAAATAGAGTAGTGCATTCAAATTATCTTTTAATAAGTAGCTTTAAAGTTATTGCAGTGTAAGGTCAACTATAATGTATGGAGGAAGCATGCACGTATAACACAATGGATTAATTATTACCTTGCCATAGAATGGTTCTCTGCATTGCAGAACACAGAGAAAATTATAATTATTTATATGGCACAGCTGTAAATTATTATTCAGAATATCCTCCAGGAAAAACAACACACTGTATAACAGTTAAAATCGACACATACTTTTAGCAGGCATGGCAAACAGATAAGTTGAAAGTGATTATTGATATAAATTTGTGATGTCATACAACGGAAAAGTTAAAAAAAAGCAGCTACTATACTATATTACTATATATCTACTAGGAATGGAATATATACCACACCAACATGATGAAAATTACATAAAAAATTGGGCTGATTGGTGATAAAAGTATTGTAACATCCAGGGCCACCATCAGGTGGGCACAGGGGGTACAATTGTACCGGGCCCGGGCCTGAAGGGGGGCTCGGCTGTGCTGCACTTATCGAAAGAGCCGGGCCCCCCCTTGACAGTGCCAAAGTTCCGAACCACTGAAAAGTCAAACAGCCATACCCGAAGTCACGAAAACAGGCGAAATTGAAGTCCAGAAGAGGCAAAAAGACCCAAAGTCACGAAAACAGCCGAAACTGAAGTCCTGATGCTGCAAAAAGACCTGAAGTCGCAAAACAGCTGAAATGTAAGTCCTAAAGCAGCTAAATGAACTAAAGTCACAAAAAGAGGTGAAGTTGAAGTACTGAAGTCACAAGTTCAATTCTACTGAACACCAATGTGTGTTTTTTTAATCACCTGGCCATCAATGTATTGTTTTAATACTCTATGGGCCCCTGCCACAAATGTTTTTTTATAAAATATTCTCTGGGGCCCCAATTTTTTTCTAACTTGTAAGGGGGGCCCTGGCTCCAGTGTTTTTTTAAAAAAATTATTCTCTGGGGTCCCAATTTTTTTTTACTTGTAAGGGGGGCCCTGGCACCAATGGTTTTTTTAAAAAAACTTTTATGTGGGGGCCATAGTGCCAATGTTTTTTTTTTCAATTTATAGGGGGCCCTGGTCACCAATTTTTTTTTTACTTTTAGGGGGGCCCTGACCACCAACTTTTTTGAAAAACTTTTATAAGGTGGCCCTGGGCCTTGTGTGTGGGAGGGGTTTCCTTTTTTAGCACTGATGTCTGTGTGGTCTTGTAACTGAGGTGTGGAGTGGGCAGATCTGGGGTGGGGCTTGGGGGCTGGAGTGGGCGGGGCACCGTGATTTCTAATGTCGGCCCTGGTAACATCTACATCATTACATTAGGGACATATTTATTATTCTGTGTAAAAAAAACATAGGGATAATATACCACACATTGCCACATTGTAATCACTTGATTACTAAAGACATTTGAAGCAGTGTAGGTGATCCTTCACAGTGAGGTTGTGGAATGCCCTCCCAGATGTGATGGCTGATTCTATTTATGCTTTTAAGCATGGTTTGGATGATCTGTTGCGCAAGTATAATATTCAAGGCTATTGTGATACTAAAATCTATAGATAGTGTATGAGTATATATACATAGTTTATGTGAGTGTATGGAGGGGTCAGTGTGTGTATGTATGGATGTGGGTTTTATTTGGAGGGGTTGAACTTGATGGAATTTGGTCTTTTTTCAACCTGATTTAACTATGCAATTATGTAACTATCCTATCACGCAGCCATACAGCATAATATATTGCTATTCTATGTCCCAGCACCAACAAAGAGGATAGCAATGATGTATTTAAAATTAAGGTATATTGATTTGAGATCTTGAGGTAACACATTAAGTTATATGCATATGGTGGGCCAATACAGTACTACTGCACTGCACTCTCGCAACTCATTTTTCCTTTGATGTACTGTAAATTCTACTTTATTTTCTTGTTGCATGAGCTGTATAATGTTTTGCCTATCTATTTAAGGTCCATTGGGGTTGCCCGAACATCAACTGATTCCTGCACACCTAGTTCTGTGCAACTTGCCTACTGGTAAACACATCAAATGTATTTAATTCTGGGATTGATACCTGCCAAGTTCTAAGGTCAGATAGGGAAGGATAGGTTTTAGGGCAATTGTTTGTTATGGTTTAGTAACCACTATTTCTGTCTTGCTCCACAATACAACACAAGTCAAGTCACTGTGGGTGATAATACTATAGACCTAATAACTGACCAACATAGTTGATTTGTAATTGTTACACATCAGGATTTATTGTTGAGGGTTGTTAAGTAAGTAAGATAGAAAAAGTGACATGGTGATGACCTGAAAGAGAACATTGAATACTGTTAAATATGGAAAGGGTTGGGTTTTTGGTGACGACCAGTTTAAGGAAGTGAGCATGTTTATGGGTAGCTGTATCTGTGCACTGTTGGTGATACTCAGTAATCACTGATGGAGATAAAAAGAGGAAATTAGATCAATCAATCAATCAATCAGAAAACAGTCAATACACAAATATATATATATATATTATATACATATATATATATCACCTCCAGGAGTAAAGTAATGGATGGATTATTGTAATAATTTAATATTGTAATCATTTTAAATCCAAGCACATAAGGTCTTCTTATCTCTACAAATTCTTTAATGAATTGTGATGGGTCATTATATTTGTCCGGATGTTACCAGTCCCTTTTTTGATGGTGTAACATTCTTCTCCAGCTTAATTGTGTATCAGCTGTGCAACCGAAGTTCAGGGGATCCTTTAGAACCAACCAGCCAGGTAACTCACATTAAACAGATTACAAACAACACATCTCTATAAAGAACAATTTTCATACATGACTGATTTTGTCTAGTACCTCCTGCTGGTCCATTTGCCTTTCTGTGGTCATCTACTTGACTGTTGGCATCTGTTGGACAGTCTGCTTTCATCAGCTACACTGCTTTTGTTTTGCTATGTATGTTCCTGATCCCTGATCTGAAGATTTGTTTAACCAGAAAAAATCTCACCTGCACTCCTGGCCTCTCCTCAATAGGCAATGGTCAATATCAGTGCTCCAGCAGTAAAAAGGGAATGGTATCCCCACAGGTAATAAGGAAAAAACAATAAGCACTCTGCACATAGACATACTGCAAATCATGGACAATCCCCTGTGTTTACAGTGTCATACAAAGGGAACATATTTTTTCTGTTTTATGATCCCAGGCTTAACAGTTAATGCTTCTAAAAAGAGTGACAATTTAATATACAGCCTTCTTAAATTAATTTATAAAGATTTAGATAAAGATTTTTACAATGGCTTACAAAATGAACTTGAAGAATTAAGGCATACAGATAATCAAATAATCACCTAGAATTATTTCTTTATCTGTTTGTTAGAATTTGCAGTTTGCAGATTCAATTGAGCCAGCTCCAGTCATCCAGTAATCATAGATATTTGGTGCACATACTGTCAGTGGTCGACCATCCACTTGCACAATAGGGATGTCGCGGACTGTTCGCCCGCGAACTAATTCGCGCGAACGTCGCGCGACGTTCGCCAATTTGGGTTCGCCTTAGCTGGCGCTTATTTTTGCCCTCTCACCCCAGAGCAGCAGATACATGGCAGCCAATCAGGAAGCTCTCCCTCCTGGACCACCCCCACACCACTCCCCTTCCATATATAAACTGAAGCCCTGCAGCGTTTTTTCATTCTGCCTGTGTGTGCTTGGAAGAGCTAGTGTAGGGAGAGAGCTGTTTAGTGATTTGAGGGACAGTTGATAGTAACTTTGCTGGCTAGTAATCTACTTGATACTGCTCTGTATTGTAGGGACAGAACTCTGCAGGGATTTGAGGGACAGTGAGTTTAGGTTAGTTAGCTTTGCTGACTAGTAATCTACCTTCTACTGCAGTGCTCTGTATGTAGCTGCTGTGGGCACTGCTTCTGATCTCATCTGCTGTCTGCTGTAATAACCCAATAGTCCTTGTAAGGACTGCTTTTATTTTCTTTTTTGTTTTTTTACTTTGCTACTGTAAGAGCCCAGTGCTATTAGTCTAGCTATGTTGGGGAGTGGGACTGGTGTGCTGCTCCTCCTAGTAGTTCACCACTACCAGCACCAACCAGAGTCAAAATTGTTACAAAGTATCTTATTTGCACCTGTTAGCTGTTCTGAGCTCTCTGCCAAAAGCTAATTAAGTTAGAAACTGTTTTTTTTCTGGCTGTTCAGTTCAGAGAAAAGAGGGACTGGTGTGCTGCTCCTCCTAGTAGTTCACCACTACCAGCACCAACCAGAGTCAAAATTGTTACAAAGTATCTTATTTGCACCTGTTAGCTGTTCTGAGCTCTCTGCCAAAAGCTAATTAAGTTAGAAACTGTTTTTTTTCTGGCTGTTCAGTTCAGAGAAAAGAGGGACTTTCCAGTACAAAAGAGGGACAGGGGGTTGAGTGGTCAAAAGAGGGACAGTTGGGAGGTATGCAAGTGCCACCTAGCTGTGTGAGCTTTTTCACATTCTGTCTAAATAACAATAATAATTCCGTGTCCGTAAACATCACCTGAGTGATGTTTTTACAGCAGCAATAATATATTCCGTACCCACTACTGTATACGTTGCCCTTGCAGGCATTGTTTGCCCAGTCTTTAACCAAGTGCCACCTAGCTGTGTGAGCTTTTTCACATTCCGTGTCCAGAAACATCACCTGAGTGACGTAGTGTGATTTCTGCCCTTTACAGCACAAAACGCAGATACATTTTTGCCCTTGATCCTCCTCTGGCATGCCACTGTCCAGGTCGTTGCACCCTTTAAACAACTTTAAAATCATTTTTCTGGCCAGAAATGTCTTTTCTAGCTTTTAAAATTCGCCTTCCCATTGAAGTCTATGGGGTTCGCGACGTTCGCGAACCGTTCGTATTTTTGACGCAAGTTCGCGAATATGTTCGCGAACATATTTTCCGCCGTTCGCTACATCCCTATTGCACAAGATTTGAATAAGATTCTTCGCACAGCACCAAGTTATTAATGATTAAAATGCCTTATATACATGGCAGAAACTGGTTAACAGCAACATTTCAGGCCACAACTGGCCTTTTATCAAGCTTGAATAAAAATAATTTGTAGTTTTACCTGCATTTGAGTAACAATAATCTATCTTTCACCCTACACACATAAACTGTAAAGTGTGTTTAGAAATATTACTAATAATTAGTGATGGGGGAATTTATTCGCCAGGTGCAAATTCGCAGTGAATTTCGCAAATAAATTTGCAAAATTGCAGCAAAAGTTCGCCAATGAGTTTTTGAATTTTCCGGCAAATCGAAACTAGAGAAATTCGTCCATCACTTATAATAATGTACCTTCCAAATGCTACATCAGATAAATGATCAAATCTTATTTAATTTGACTTTGCTGAATGAATCTGCTTTTAAAAATAGATAAAAATATATTATAGAAATGCTCAAAAATCTATAAACATGTTTTTTTATTGTGGGCAGTTTAGATGATTTTTAGATTTTGTATAAAGAAGCTGCTGTCATGTTGGGTTTATAAGTGCATCAATATGAAAAGAAACTCAGGTCATTATAAAAACTTAACTTATCTGTGCACTGTTTACCATTCTGTCTGCACCTCAAATGAATTTACCAGATAATCTTTTAGAATCTCACCCAGGGGTGGAAAAAAGAATGTGCACCATAATAATGCTAACTAATAAAAATGATCAAGTCATTTCATTATGTTTTTATTTCAGTACTTGTAGGGTGCACCTGTTCATGCTACAACAAAGCAAATTCTTCTATTGATGAATCTAAGGATTAGGTCTAATGATGAGTGTTTTTGCTAGACCAGTCTACATCCTTGTATTTATATATTTGCTCTGCTGCACTATTCTGAAGTTTTTTATACAATTGTAGACAAAGCAGTATATTTGTTAATTGAGAGAAATATAATACCACACAAAATGCTGCTTTGCCTAAATTTTAGTACTGTCCTAAATCATTCCGTGGAGTTATTAAATACAGAGCAATTTCTAAAAAGAAAATCTTGCCTCATGCACTTCATGTGTAAGCACAACCCTATAAGCATGTTGTCAAAATAAGCTGTCTTGGAGTTGTGGATAATAGCAATGCTTCGGCAACAGTTTTAACAAATGTATCTTTACCCTAACATCAACTATATTCTCAGCCTTTCTGTCACTGAAATTAGGGATTTTTATGTGGCATCAAAACTGGGAGATAATGAACATCAACCAGTTTTTCATCGGCTATTGAAGAATGCAAAATATTTTTCCAAACATCACTGTTCGGTTCCCTAGTAATCAAATGTTTAGAGCTTTTAGTAGTTAGCTTTGTGTCAAAATACAATCTCTCTTTTCACATTTACTGTTTACCTTGTGTTGACATCAAAGAAATCCAAATATTGTGCTCATTTTGTAAGAAAGGTGCAAATTTGGCACCCAATACACCTTACACTTTACTTTTACAGCTGTTGGGTGCAAATGTTTGCACCTCCAGTATGGCAAGAAAAATATGTGCCTGGCTGCAAAAGGTATATTGATTGCCACTCAGCAGGTTCCCTTATTCACAGAGCTGTATCAATGGGGCAGTAGCCACAAGGGTATAAAGTGCAGGACCTCTGCATTTGGACCAAGTGTTAGCAGTTTCATAAGAAAAGAAGTCAGAAATGCCACAGGGGGGATGTCACATAAATGGGGGAATGTAATATTGGTCCCTAACTCAAAAATCATTCAATGAGTGTTCGCAAAGTGAACAATTTTGACTTTGAGAACACTTTGTCCCTTACATGACAGTAGGATACTGATTGGGAATTTTATAGTTTGCTAATTGAAAAATTGGTGAACTAGGTAAATCTATACCAGCAGTTTAGAATAATTTGGTTCAAAAATCCTCTTGAGGCCCAGCATTTTTACTCAGCCCTCCTTTAGTATAGTACTGTCAAGGCCTAGCAGAACTTGTAGGTTAGAGTAACCAAGGAGAAAGCTGCTGTACAGAATAGCAGGTAAAGTCCAGTTTGTGGTACACAAGGGGTTAATAAAGTTTGTGATCATATGTCAAGCTTACATGAAGGAACCAAGTATTTTTCAGATGAAAGGGACCCACAGGCAGCTCACACTACACAAAACCCACCTGAGGATTAGTCAGGTGAGGCCACAAAGGCCCAGGCCTAGGGCGGCGAATTTCTAGGGGAGGCATGCCACACAGATGCATTGGAAATGCAGGGTTCCCCAGCACTTAGGTGCCTGCACACTGGAGGGTTGTGTGTGCAATCAGCTGGCACTAGGACAGTGAGGCTTTGGGCGCCGCAAATGAAAATCTGGCCCTGTAAACAAGTGGAATCATGAGTGGAGAGAAGCCAGTGAGGCTTACCAAATGAGGTACCAGGGAGCAGACAGAACAGATCCAGGTCAGAGGCAGGCGGCTTACAGTAAGAGATGAGAAACAGGCAGTGGTCTGGACAGGCAACAAACATTCAAGGTCTAGGGACAGGCTTGGTCTTAAATTGGCAAGCAATAATAACAAATGCTATGCTAGACTAAGATATATAGAATATAATTCCACACTCGCACACCCTGGCTCTCCGTCAACTGAATGCCCAGTGCACAAATATTCTTACAGTATTTCGGGAGTCTTAGATAGAATAAACTCTACTAGTTATATCCTTTACTGGATTTGAATTTAACCTACACTTTGGTGTACTTTTGTCAGCCCACAATGGTGGTGCACATTGGACTAATATTTGACAATTTTTTTGCCTCCGTTGTCTAATTACATTTTGTTTTGAAACTATTTTTGTGTTGTATGCATTAATAAACATGGCTTTATTTATTTTTTCATCCCTGGTCTGTGAAGGGTTATGTTTTAATAAAATGTGATACCCTGAAATGTTGCACTTCTGCAATAAACTTTGCAAGGGCTTGCCTTGCACCTGCCTTAAGTGCCAACTTCGCTAACTTTTTCCCACTTAAAGCTACAGGGAAAACCATGATAACCTGGCACAGATTAATCCAAATCAACAAACCCTGATTGATCAAATGTTTTCTGTTTCCCATCTACAAACACATTTACTTCTTATATTCCTTGCAGCTGACAAAATTGTTGCAAATCTGTGGTTTTAAAATGTGGTACCATATCATTCTCCCACAATAGGATGTTTCTTGATATTATAAAAGTGACAAGGCAGCATTCCACACCTGGAAAAGTGTTACCAAAATAGAAATAAGACATGCAAATTATTTGGTGTTTCCTGGAATACTTGAGGATGTATAACCATTTCCTTAAAGGGGTGGTTCACATTTAAGTTAACTTTTTTTCCCCTCTCCATTCAATTTTTTAATCAAAGAATGTTGTTCTTCTGAACACGGTCTGGAACCTAGGCCAACTGCCCCTAGGCCAACTGCCGTTCATTGCCCCATCCCCTCCCCTTGATTTGTGCAAATTTTCATCATTGGTACTGGAGCAATGAGGATTGGTGCACTGGCAATTTAAAAAATGGTTGTATCTCCGAGTCATCCCAATTGTGTTTAAACCAATGTGGGTGTGATTGGGCAGCATGACGCCACCCTAGGCCTGGGCCTTGGTGGCCTATCCACAAATCCGGGCCTGGGTCTGTTGGTTTTCTATTACTCTACTACACCTACAAGTAAACTATTTGCCATTTAAAAATGTAATTTCTACCAAACACAGTGATTGATTAGGTTAGTGATGTCAGACTGCTAATGTTCTGAACACATCTTTATATAAGAAATGTTGCTAAGCAGCAAAGCAGAAAGCCAGATACAGAATAAGGAATGGATTATGGCATAGGCTAAATCTAAACCCAAAACATTTTTTGCGTATATTACTAGTAAAAAAAAATACAGGTTGAGAGTGACTCCATTAAATAATTGAAAACAATTTCATTATAAAACATACAATAAGGTAAATGTGTATAATCGGTTATTTTCTTCAGTGCATACAATAGTGGAGCCAGCAAAGACACCAGGGTCAGATGGTCTGTAAATGTAACATTTGTGGTGGGCAAGTTGTTTGAAGATTTGTTAAGGGATCACATTTAAAATTATGTTCTGGAGAATGGCATCATAAGCAGTATGGCTTTAGGTCAGGTCTTTAGGATAGGTCATGTTAGACAAATTTTATGGCAAGACTAGTAAAACATTAGAGACATTAGGGGATGCAGTAGATGTGATCTATTTGGATTTTGCTTGTGCTCTTGTGCTGTACATGGGAAGTGGCTAAAGGATTATGTACAGAGGGTAGTTGTCAGTGGTACATATTTTACTTGAACTAGGGTTCTAAGTGGGGTCCCAGAGGGTTTTCTGTTGGGTCTACTTTTATTTACCTTGTTCATTACCCTTAGAAGAATGTATTGTACTGTAATGACATATAATTTACTATTTATCTGTAATTATTTTCTTCTTTCTTATTTTTAATTCTTATTTAAATATACAGAATTATTTAGCATAGTTTGTTTTGTGTGGATTAAATGCCTACTGCCTGCAGTTCCCATTTCTTATCTTGTCTTCCAGTCATTTTTCATTGTAGCTTTCTGGCTTACAAAGTTAATTCAATTTTTTCTAGCTTTCAGCAGTGCTGTTTTAGGTAGCTTATAAATTTTATGGTGGCTTCTCTTTGCTCTTGATATCATTCATACTTACTAAAAGCTAGGTAACAGGGGAACAAATCTCATTTAAAATACCTCAAAACCTAGTAGAACTACGTCATTTTAAGGGAAATATATTGCAAACATTCTGTCACAAAATTCTCCTTATAAATCATCTTTAGACTTATAAGTGGCAATCTTGAATATTTCAGCCATATATTTGCAAAGATGTTAGCACAAAACATGCAACAGAAGTCCATCACAAGAACAATGACAAATATGGCAGATTCATGCTGTAATAATGAAGAAATGAATATACAGTAATTAATTCATCTTTACAAAAACAGGTATGGAATATTAAAGAATTGTGTGATTCTTATTTACTTTATTAAGTCTTTTAAGCAAGGACTAGTCTTTGCTGGAAGAAATTCACAAAAAAAAGGTTTAAATGCAGCAGTAAAAAAGTGACTTTTTTATCATTAGGCTAATTACACTAACTAGACCAATAAAAGCGAATTTCAAAATGCAAAATGGAGCATAATAACATGTTAGCAAATTTAGTAAAATATCTTTAGTTTCACAATTGTTAAATTCAGCACTCAACAAGTTCATTCAAATATCGTCTATTGTTAGTAGCTTGTTTAGACTATTAAGAAAATTCTTTTTAACATGTACAGTGTATATTGCCTATATCTGACATCCAAGGGTAAAACAAACTACATTAAAATCACATCTTAAGCATTTCTTTATTAAATCATATTTCTAAATAATCTTGAAGTAATATATTTATCTCTGTGTCAAGAGTTTGATGTATATTGCGTATTGCAGGAATTTCTCATAGTAACAGTAAATGAGGTTCAAAAAATGACACACATCCATCAAGTTCAACATTTTTTTTAGTGAAAGCTGCCTATCTGCTAGTAGTTCCATAGAAATGTGAAAACCCATATAAAACCATCTACAATTTGCCTCGGGGGGGTAAACTCAACTTAATCCAAGAGGACTATTGGATCTGTCCCCAGGTCAACTTTGTACTAAGAATTACTTTTAGTAACCATGACCCCCTTGTGAAGCTATCTAATGTTAATTCCAGTACAATCTCTTTGGGGAGAGAATTTCACAGCTTCAATGCTCTCACTATACAAAAACAGTGCTGTTTATAGGGGATGTTCAGCTTTTGCAAAGTTTTACCAAAAAAAGGAAGAAACACTGTTTCCTTTGACTGTTCCCAGTATTAAGTTGTAAATATTGTGTCTACAGATTGTCAGGGTGAAACACAGATGCAGAAATCAGCACCAGGTACAAAGAACAGTAGAAGCAGTAAGCACTAGTGCGCATTCCTGAACCTCACTTATTCACTTTTAAAGCAGTAATCTGTATCCCTGCCAGGCAGTGACAGAGGGCTGAGCATGCACAGTACCACTTAAAGCTATGCTTTTCCTCAGTGAAACTTTCTACCTGCTGCCAATCTCTGAAGATCCCAAGATGGAAGAGGGGGAATACCTAAGGTGCCTATGGGCAAGCAGTTGCTATATTTATTAATATCATTAAAGCAATAATTTTTTAAACTGTTATTGTTAGGGGCAGATTTTTCAAGAGTCGAATTGAAAATTCAAATTTTTAATTTCAAATTTTCAAGTTTATTTTAGTGTAATTCGACTAGGGAATAGTGCAAATTCGATTTGAGTTTAAATAAAACCGAATTTCGAAATGTATCGACTGTCCCTTTAAGAATTCAGATTTGTCTATTCGCCATCTAAAACCTGCCGAATTGGTGTTTTAGCCTATGCTTCTACAATCAATTTGGAGTCGTTTACTGGGTATTGCTGCACACTACACCTCACAGCATATTAAATATGTGGCACAAGGTGCAGAGCACAATCACAGCAGGCACAAGGCAGTCATGTCCCTACTGTAGGGTCTGAATGGAGTGATGTAGAGAGTATTCCTACATTTCTCTTGACCCTCATGAATACAAAACTGATGAATACAGACCGTGCTCTATTTATTGGGATAATTCAGGTAATTGAGCTCCATTCTGCAGAACAAGGACCTGCTGCCACAGACATTGAATAAGGGGCAGGGTTCGACGTGTAAAAAGACAGCAGCTTGTGCATGTTTTTGCATTATTAAGTCTGCTCCTTCATCAGTATAAGAGCCATTTCTTCAGTGGATCACAACCGTCTGTGATTTTTCTGCCTTTCATTTTCCCCAAAAATTGGCTCTATATCCAGCCAAGGGCATATAATGTCTATTACAATCTTAAACCTGTCTGATGGAAAATGAATTTCTGCTACCAGCCCAACTGAGTAGTGACTTCTACATTGATATTGGGTATTGTGTAGAGTATTTTGTAACAGGGATTATTGTTAATAAACTCTAGGTAAATGTGCGCCTCTGACTATTGTGACAGGGTGTTTGGAAAACACCACTGTATTGCAGGAAAGTACATGGAAAACAGTACATTTAAACTGCAAAAGGTTAGTGAGTCTGAGTCACAGGAGGGTAAGCCAGCAGGGCTGAGTGTGAAGCCCAAATACTTCAAAGTGCAAGAGGGTGAGAGTTTCCCTTGATGGTGAGCAACCAGAGGGGGGAAACCCCTGAATGTTTTGCAGTGTATTTGCTGAACTGTACCCTGCATGTTCTACAGTGAAGTTATTGAACTGTAACCTGAACATTTTTCTGTTGCCTTTTTGTTGGGAATTATAACAAACAAGGGAAAGATGTGCTCACCACTAGTTTTTAAAATCATTAGGCGGGGGTGCAATGAGGGTGTGACCACAAAATACATATAGACAAATACAAGATTCCTCTGCACTCAACCCATTATCAATATATTTAAGACAGAGACATTTTGTGCATACTGCTACTGAAAAATGCCTTACCCTTTAAACAAAACAGGGATTGTTTGTCCATATATTGCAATATATTTAAGCTGGCTAACTACGTCAAAGTCATCCCATATCTGGCCAGTCCTATGCTCAATTTTCATTTGATTCATTAAGAATTCTATGGTTTCATTATACATTTTATAAAAGGGACGAATACGTTTTACCTGCAACTTACTAGCTGCTTTCAAAGTAAAACTCCCAAACTTGGCTGCCCTTTTATTATACACCAGTGGGATCACCTGACTATAGTTGGAGGGGGTGGGAGCTACAACATGGAGCTGGTCACTGCTCTTGTAGAACTATAACTTTCCCTTGTTTGTTATAGTTCTACAAGAGCAGTGACCAGCTCCATGTTGTAGCTCCCACCCCCTCCAACTATAGTCAGGTGATCCCACTGGTGTCTAATAAAAGGGCAGCCAAGTTTGGGAGTTTTACTTTGAAAGCAGCTAGTAAGTTGCAGGTAAAACGTATTTGTCCCTTTTATAAAATGTATAATGAAACCATAGAATTCTTAATGAATCAAATGAAAATTGAGCATAGGACTGGCCAGATATGGGATGACTTTGACGTAGTTGGCCAGCTTAAATATATTGCAATATATGGACAAACAATCCCTGTTTTGTTTAAAGGGTAAGGCATTTTTCAGTAGCAGTATGCACAAAATGTCTCTGTCTTAAATATATTGATAATGGGTTGAGTGCAGAGGAATCTTGTATTTGTTTTTGTTGGGAATGCCCAGTGCTTAATTAAGCTGTGTTTGTCCTAAACCTTGGTGTCCCCGTCTCTAAGCTTCAGATCCTACGCTACCTGCCTACCAAACGCTAATTCCCCCAAAAAGTGCATGTGCAGGCCAGTGGCATGTCACACTATGAAATTAAAGTATTATACATTTAAAAGAGAGTATTACAAGCTATAGAAATGACATTTCTGCAACTGATTCTGCAAATAATGGGACATACTTACATGCTAACAAAGAGGGTGTGTTTTTACATAGTATATTTGTTTGCACATGAATTGTTGCAAATCATCCCCTGTGTCTTCCAAGCGAACAAACAACATGCATGTTCGATCCTTCAACAGTATGAGAATGAAAACCTATGCAAAAGGGATGCTCCTTATGAGCGCAAGGTCAATATTCTGACAAAATCTAAACAGATTGCTTCAAGTCTGGACGTGGTTCTAATATAACCACATGTATACCACATGTACATACCTCCCAACTGTCCCTTTTTCGGAGGGACAGTCCCTCTTTTGACAGCTCAACCCGCAGTCCCTCATTTGTACTGGAAAGTCCCTCTTTTCTCTGCACTGAACAGGCAGAAAAAGAAACAAAGTTTCTCACTTAATTGGCTTTTAGCAGAGAGCCCAGAACAGCTAACAGGTGCAAATAAGATACTTTGTAACAATTTTGAGACACAAAAACACAGTTTAGATAAGGAGAAATATTTTCAAACTTTCATAACCTGCCAAATTTTGTAAAACAAACATGGTAATTAGGGGGTGTGGCCACAGAAAGGAGTGTGGTCCAAAAAATTGCTGTGCTACGTGCGGGAAAAAAATTTTTGTCCCTCTTTTTACTTCCAAAATGTTGGGAGGTATGCATGTAGGGAATCCACGCAAAATCATTGCACTTATCCCTGTATGGGCAGAAGCCCAGATACTGTGTCTGTGTGCTGTAAGCTGTTAGCAGTGCAACAGGAAGTGACACAGCAGCTAGTGAATGGCTAGCAGGAAGAGGAAGTCACAGAGACTGGCAAAAGAAATAAGCCTGGCATAGAGAGCCGCATGGTGGACAGAGAAGGAAGCAAGAGAGCTGCTGGTGGGCCCAGAGAGCTGAGAGGCTGCACCAAAAGCATTCATTTGGATCGGGCTGGCACAGGGAAGCCAGATACTGTGCCTGGAGAAACAGAGAGTGTGAAAGGAATACAGACTGGAGGAACAAACAGCAGGAGATTCCTATCTGAGCATCCAAAGGGGCTGGTAATCACACTGTATGACTGAATGTGCTGGGTTCGCGTGAAGAGAGCTCTACAGTCTCCAAAGAGGATTTGTGAGTATACTGGTTAAAGGACAGGGACAGTACCCAAAAGAAATGCTGAAGAATAAAGAGACTGTTTGCTTAAGGACTTTGCCTTTTCTTAGTTAGGTAGACAACTTGGCGCTAGCAAGTTAGTTAGTGAGGCCCTATTGCCACCAGTTAGTGCTGTATGTACTAATTGTCCAGTTATTTTATATAAACCGTTATTCAGTTTAACTAATACTGTGTGCGTTTTACTGTATTCCTAGTGGGGCCACCCGTAGGTGCATTCCCGGATCCCACTAGGTGGAGGTACTGCGCTAGTAAGTACCTGGTACCCAGTCTCTCCCAATACCACTGCGGAGTGGCTCAGGTTTGCCCCGTGTCATCGGGTAAGCGCCACACATGGAGTTTAACACTGACAAAGGGGTGTCGAAAGGGTTACACACATTTTTGATTTACTCAGTCTGATCACCCTATTCCCCAGCACATGGGGTAACTTACAACTTGGACTTAATAGGGATGAAAAATGACTGTTAACAGGTTGCAGACTTCAAAAGCAAAAACAGTGTCTGCCCATATTCTGTAAAATAAGTTCAACAAAGTTATAAAGTTGATTTTTTTTTTGATTTTTTTAACAACTTACCTTTGAAACATTTTGAACAGGCTTTATTTCTGCTGCAATGTGTTTTTTAGTTTCTTTATTAGCTTGCTGCATTTCCTTTTTTGCCATTTTATTGCATTGTTTGTGACTGCTGAGTGTTGGTTTGGTCCCCTCTGATTTAAGTAATTACATGCCTGCTTTTTGCTTTCTTATTTAGTTTTTCATTTTTATTTAGCCATGTAGCTTTACCTTGTCACTTTTTTGCTTGTCACTAAACAAGAAAATACCCATAAGTGCCTAAAACAGCTATTAAAACAAATGACAGTAACTGAACCCAGTTTAAACAAAGGATTTACTCCTAGAGGTGTAACAATCTACATTTTAATCTGCAGATTAATGTACAGCAATGGGATCTGTTATCTGAAAAGCCATCTCCCATAGACTCCATTTAAACCAAATCATTTTAAATTTTATACTTTATTTCTCTGTGATAACATCAATCGTTGCCATCATCGCCTTAGTGGAATCAAACTCCTGACCTACAGATTGATTTCTGGCCTGGGGACAAGAATGAGGCAGGTGATTAACAGCTTTGGGAGGTCACATGTGACAATGTATATGTACAGCTGGCTTTTGTGGACGAGATGGTAAAAGCGTTCTAATACTTGCGACTGGGGTTGCTAAATACACCACTGAGGATGTCCACTGTACCTATGTGATTATTCATATGCAAAAAAGCTGTAACTTAAAGTACAAATCAACCAGGCATTGCAATCACCGAACATTTTTATTCCAAACAACTCTAGATGGATGGATGGATGGATGGATGGATAGTAATTTATTTTATTCTAAACTTATTCTAAACAGTAAATGACACCACCTCAGATTTGGTATAAAGCATTCAAGTTAATTTGACAAAAGAAATTATGTCATAATAGTGCCAACTTATGCCAGATTTGTATATATCACTATATTGATGACAAAATTAATTACAATGCTTTTTAAATGAACAGGATTTAGTGTGGCGCAGTGTGTCTTTTGAATGGTAATGTTGGTGTATTCTTTGTTTTATACACCTTCAAGAAATAGTCTACTATCAAATTAGCAGCTCAAAGGAATTTCAGATATAATGGATTGTTTTATAAAATAAGAATTGCGTCTTTTTGAATACTTTGCTATTATACTTTTAATCTTGGCAACAAATCAAGTCATTTTACTTTTCTCAGAAAACAATAGATTTGTTTGAAAGTTCATCCAGCTGGTATATATGTGGATTTGATAGTTTACCACTGGGGTTTATGCAAATTGATTAAACCTAGATCAATCAATAGTGTCTGGATGTTAAAGATTGGTGCCAGGATAATGACTTGGTGTGCATTTCAGTCATCATATTTAAGTCTACAAAATAGATAAACAGGGACGAAAAAGAGGGAATTAGACTCAGTCTCTGGGGCTTGCCTACAGTTTTCATTGATCTTTTTATTCCTTGTGCATAACTGACAACATTTTACAGAAGTGAAATGATGGAGAGATGGTATACAGTAATTATAAACAGTGGAAGAGGTAGGTATTGTGTGTTTTGCTTAGTCATCTCAATTTCCCCTTTAGTTAATACCAATTAAAACAGTTGAGCATTAAACATGTCAATAAGCCAATCACATGCCATTTTGCTGACATGTATAGCACATTGTTTAGACATATTTCAAAGAAAGTTGTATTATAGAGAAAGATAGATACCAATATACTAAAATACCAATCCACGGACTTGCAGCATACACAGTCTGTTTCAATTTAGCTCTGTAAGGGAGTTAGTGGTTGTCACAAAATGTTACTTGAGGTCCCCACAATTTGAACAATTTGCCCTGCAATGGAAAAATAGAATAAGTATCCTGAAAAAAGGAAGCTAGCAAGTTTTACTTTTAAAGTCTCATACACACTCTCTTTTCTTTAAAACATCTGTCTAAATCAACAGCAAACCAATGGGGAAATAAATATTCAGTGCACTAGATCAAAGTTCCCATCATTTTTATGAATGGAAGCTTGTATGTGAAGGGGATGTTTGTAATAAGTCATGCTTGCAAGCTGTCAGTTATGAAGAAAAGAACAGAAGACAGTGTGTGCTCTCGTCTCTTTTTGCAGTGACAAATGAATAGCCAAAATCAATTCATCTGTATACTATATTGTAACTCTTGTCTTTATAAATGACCATTGGAGGTAAAAATGTAAGAAAGGGAGAGAACGCTTCAGAAAGGTGATCCTAATTTATCATTAAAGTTCAAAGATCCAGTCTAATAGTAAGAATTTAAATATTTTATATGAAATTCCCCCGATAATAGGATACATTGTACTAAAACTGTTATAATATACAATGCCCTTTTTACAAATTATCTAAAATTATATGTTGCTTGGTTAATTAGAAGTTTACATAGAGGCTACACTCAAACAGTAATATATGTACATTTGCATTGGTTTTTCATGAGACTTTTTCCTAAAAGTGTATGCACTGTGATGGATTAGGCTTGTAACCTGTTGTACCAGTGTAACAAGTATTGCAGCATTCTATTAAAATATCAGACCTAAAGGACCACTCAGCAGGTTGCATTTTATTGGTTGCTATAGGTTAATGCACTTATTACGAAAAATACATTGGCTTAAAAAGTTGCTGACATTTTATTTCTTTCATACTTATGGCATGATCAAAAGTAAACAGGTAAAAAAGGTTGGGGACCCCGGAATTATAGGCTCTACTAACTCCTTGACCTTTTTGTTTTTCAGCTAGAACATCATTTTGTGTTCAGTGTTGCATTGTAAATTTCTGCTCTGGAAGCATGGTTGAAAAAGTTATCAGGAAAATAAATTGTATCAGCAGTATTACCAATGGTATTTGTAATGTAAAAAGCTAATCTTTGTGATCATAGGGTAATACTTCATATTCCATTGCAATAAAATGAAATTATATTTGAATTATGAGTCTTTTGTTAGCCACAATGGGACCTAAACTAATACCTTGTACTCCTTCCTCTAGACTTATGCTGCTATTTCCTTTCTAAGCTATAATAATATAATATGCAACATAAATTGTAAAAAAATAGTTATTGTATAAGCATTAATTCAGTTTTTTTCCTACCCATTCATTTTATCATTATGTTTTAAAGGTTATCAAACATATTTTAGAATCTAGCTATGAATTAAGAGACTGGTCTGTCTCAGTTTGAACTGTACACTTTAAATTGCTGTATTTTCTGATGCAGTGTTGAGAACATGAATGCAGAATAAAACAATTCTACAAAAGAATTGGGTTCTATTGAAAACTGTTTGGCTTCCATTGGATGCTTAATAAATCCCAGACTTGTGTACGTTGATAATGAATTTAAATTCTCTACATTCCATGTAAAGGAAGAGCTTATTACCATGGGGTCTCATTAATGAGTCTTACTGTGAGGTGAAAACAGTTTTTTGTTTTTAATTTTACCACAGGTTGTACCCAAATGCAATACTCTAAAAATTAGTTTCTCCTCAATTTGCATGCAGAACTGCCTACATTTGCAGAGTTGCATACAAATATGGCAATTGGTGGATTTCATATAGACTTCTCCTTGAACACCCCCTATCTCACACATTATGCCTACATGGCATAAGGGAGAATTATGGGCACTAGGGAGAATTATGGGCATCAAAGCACTTTTGCCTTGTCCTCTCAAATTCCTGTGGAAGGCATTAAATAAAGGCCTCCCTTTGGCCCAACAATGCAGCACCACTCTTGCCATGGACATAATTGCTTCATGCATGGGCCCTATGGGGTACAATTTAGCACCCTACACACAGAGTGACACTGTATTATCTCTATAAATTGTACAGCTATTCTTTTATCTCCCAAATTAAGTGATTGCCGCTTCCCTCATCTGCTGCTTGTTGTAAAAGCCATCACACAAACAGTTTCTGTGGGAAGTCAAATATTATTTAATGCCTCCTATCATGGTGACGAAGGCAGAAGGAATCAGGCACATGCGCAACGAGATCTAAGGAACGCCACGGACATCCCAACACACAGAGCAGAGTGCCCACACACAGGGGAAAAATATCGCGGAGATCTCAATATTGCACCGGCTCTTATGAGAGGAACATTGCGCATTGGTTTTAAAAGCGATTTTTAAAGGGAAAATTCTGTAAGTGCAATATATTCTTATTAAAGTATTTGAAAACGCTTTCCGCACATGCCACTATTATTGTTGTCTACAGGGAAGGACCTAAAGAGCAACTGATAATCTCGATATGTGAATTTAATTCTGATTGTCTGTGAGTATAATTGATTCCAGAAACGGGGTCTTAAGCCGTGTGAGTACCCAACTATTGTCTAAGAGAACCCTTTTCGCCACATATTGGCTTAATTGCACTTTAATTTGATGGTGTTTTAAGTGTGTATGAGAATAACTTTACCTGCGCTAATTTTAGGTTTGGTTAATACACTGATAATGTGTGAATGCTTTCGCTTTGAGGCGTAATCTTATTCAAGAACGCTATACTATATATTTTTAGTGATGGGCAAATTTGTCCCATTTCGCTTCGCCATGAATTTCACAAATTTCCCGCGAAATTCGCAAAACTGGCATCCGTTTATCGTCATCAGTGTCGAAATCGTGACGATTTATTCACCGGCGGCGAAACGGGCAAATTCGCTGCAAATTCGCACCTGGCGAATTAATTCGCCCATCACTATATATTTTTCTTGTTTATTCCTTCATTTTTCCTTATTTCTGAAGTGAGAGAACCTTCGTCGCTGCTGAACTGTTACCTTTAGTTTGCATATTGCTCTTTATTATTTGGATTATAAACTCACATAGTCCACTTAGTCAAAATAGTTTCGAATATCTGAATAAATCAGATATTTCCAGATCCAATTTATTACCTTAAAATGCAAAACATTTACTTATGACATGACCTTAACTATGGCATGTCTCAGAAATAAATAATTATCTGCAAAATGTTCTATGCATAATAGCATTAATGTTACTGCGTTTATTCTGATTTACATATAATACACTAAATATAGATGCATGGCATTTTAATTTAATACTGTATAGTTACAGTATTTAAGTGAAAGATGGAGGTGAAGGAATTTAGAATGTTATGCACTGCAGGTATGGGAACTGTTATGCAGAATGCTGGGGTTTTCCAGATAATTGATCTTTTTGTAACTTGGATCTACATACCTTACATCTACTATAAAATCATGTAAATATTAAATAAACCCAATAGGCAGGATTTGCTTCCAATAAGGATTAATCATATGTTAGTTTGGATCAAGTGCAGGTATGGGATCTGTTATCCGGAAACATATTATCCGGAAAGCTCAGAATTTCAGAAAGGCTGTCTCCCATAGGCTCCATTTTATCCAAATAGCCCAAATTTTAAAAAATGATTTCCCTCTCTATAATAACAAAACAGTACCTTGTACATGATTCAAACTTAGATATAATTAATCCTTATTGAATCATTCTTTTACATAATTTTCTAGTAGACTAAGGGCTAGTCCACACGGGGAGATAGCGACGCGTTTGCGGTCGCGGCGACAAAGCGCCGCGACAGTCGCCGCGACCGGCGCAGGCGACAGTTTTGTATGGGCGCCTATGTAAAAACGCCTGTGCTAACCACACGAGGCGATGCGCTTTTCAACAGTCGCCTGAAAATGCCTCGCCAGGCTTTTTCAGGCGACTGTTGAAAAGCGCATCGCCTCGTGTGGTTAGCACAGGCGTTTTTACATAGGCGCCCATACAAAACTGTCGCCTGCGCCGGTCGCGGCGACTGTCGCGGCGCTTTGTCGCCGCGACCGCAAACGCGTCGATATCTCCCCGTGTGGAATAGCCCTTAAGGTATGAAGATCCAAATTGTAGAAAGATCCCTTATCTGTAAAATCCCAGGTGCCAAGCATTCTGCATAACAGGTTCCATATCTATACAAGGAAATCATTTTTAAAAATGTGGATTATTTGGATGTAACAGAGTCTATGGGAGATGACCTTTCTGTTATGCTTTCTGGATAAGGGCTTCTGGAAAACAGATCCCATACCTGTACTATTATTATAACAAATAATGAGTAACATGTTGAAAATTGTAGACCTATGTACAGGGTCTCGTATTCAAATCAAATGCATGATTGCTACTGTAATTTGGACCCCAGCAACCAACAAAAAAAAATAAAAAACAATTGCTAATTGTCTCAGAATAACACTCTCTACATCTTACCAAAGGTTAATATAAAGGTGAACAACCCCTTTAATATTGTTTGATTTGAAGAAAATGCTGATTTAATTGACGAGCACTCTCTGTGCTGACCTGCAGAAATGTGTCACTATGGTTTACATGACAAATCTACAAGTTCCATTTCCCTCATTTAAAAAGACTTTGAATTTGCTCTCTGATTTAGCAAAAAGAAAAATACCAAATGTTATCTGGACACTTCTGAGATGTAATCCTAAATCTTAGATGGCCATCTACCTGGAAAATTAGACAAGACTGTTTTCAAGCAAAACATTCACCTTAGTAACTTGCCTCCAGAGCTGCAAATGCTGGTAATGACTTTGAATGGCGGAAGCGACACACAAATGTAGAAAAAAAATATGTGCTGTGTCTTTTGCTTCGTTCCCTAAATTCAGTAAGTGACAGCAGCACAGAGCATGTGCATGTTGTCTTGTTTTCTCTCGTAAACACTTTCTTAATATCAAATTTTAGGTTGCAGACGGCTAGCTTTGACTGAATGTTGGTTACACTTGACTAACACTGTATGAAGTACATGCAATTCTGTGGACTTTGTAGATGTTCCATCTGTAAATGAACTAGATTATTTATTATATGTCAATTGTCATACAGCAAAAAAGTAGGATTTTAATTAAATACTTGCCTGTGTTTTAACCATAGTCTACAGTTCATACGGAGCAATTATCAGAGCTTCAACCGTTTTTTAGACAGATTGCACCTTATGGGAACTAATCTTAATGCTTACAGCAACGTAAAACATTTTGCTCTTAAAGGTCAGGTATTTATCTTTAGCAAAGAAATGGCATGCTATTGACAGATACCCTTTATAAATGCTCTTTTGATGCTGTTGTGATTTCCATGTTTATATTCTGTATTCTTTTATTTGACAATACAAGCAATCAATTCACACATTTGAATAGCACATGAAGCAAATTAAATTCCGTATGTACTCTGAAATTTGTTAAAGTATATTGATGGGCCAGTTTAAAAACAAATAAACAGTCTGCCTTTATGCAAAACAGCAGATTGCATTGCATTACTTTCATGTATGTTAAATGTTCAAAAGTGTATATTACCTTACAAATACTAACCTTTACTGCACTTGTGTTCATACCCAACTGCTGCAATAGAATTGGGATATTCCAATGGTGTGGGATATTAATCAGTCATAACAGACAATAGGCTTTATATTGTAAATATTCTAGCCACTATATGTATTATATCATATAATTTATGGTAAAGCCATATAATAAAGATTTATTTTCTTATACTATTCTCCTTGCTCCCTCTAGGTTTTCGGGCGTCAGTTTTTGGAGCAACAATTCAAAAAAAGTTGCACGTTTCTAAATGACGCTCAATTTTGTTGAGACTTTTTGCTGCACTGATTTTATTGAGAATAATTATAGGTAAATAAGGGCATTCGAGATTGGTTGATTTTTTTTTTTTAAAGTGAAAAAAGGTCAAGTTTTAGTAAATAACCCCCAAAGTGTTGTGTTTACTCACATCTAATAACCCATAGCAATCAGATGTTTGTTTGCAAATGGCAGACCAGCAAATTATACCTCCTGATTGGTTGCTGTAGATTACTATACAAGGCAAAGGCAACAGTTCCTCTGCACTCAACCATTATAGACAATACGCTATTAAGTTACTTAAATGTATCAATGATCTTAATATATTAATAATGAATGAGTGCAGGAGATCCCATGCCATCGTTTGCATGAATTTTGCGATCACACCCTTATTTCAGTGGTAGAAAATGCATAGACATTTAGGGTCACTGATACTCTTTGTATAAATCCACTTTAAAACCATTTATTACCTTGTACATTACCCTTTATATATATATATATAATTAAGTGGATATGCAACTTTAAAGGTTTTCTCTTTTTCTAACAGTGTAACAATGTTGCCACCACTGATTATGTATGTACAATTCAGATATGGTATCTTCCAGTAGCTTCATTCTTTGCCATGCTGCCCTATAAATTGGCTTTGAGAAACCTGCATTTTATATTAACAGGTTTGTTATCAGCACATACTGTACGGTGACTGTGTTTCTACAAAATAAGCATATTCCACATGCATGTAGTGAGGCACACTGTACACTGTTTTCAAGAATAAAGATAAAATTAATACATTTTTATAAACTTTCAACTGAAATCACACTCACCAAAGACAAACATTTAATGTGCCAGAGCGTACTGTGTAACAGATTACTGTTTTATTCAAAGTTCATTTTTTCATCACAAAGGAAAATGGGGCTTTATTAGTTGCAAACTATGCAATATAGCTTTTTTTTTCTTGCTTAAGACAGATAACACTATAGAAATGTTAAATAGTTTAGGAATACAAACAGAGCCCAGTGCATGGTAAAAAGATTTGAGGTATTCAGGGTTTAATATTTGATATGCAAGCTGTCAACTTTCAGGCACAACAAGCAATATTACATTTCGATAGGTAATATAACAAAGCCTGGATTTTGAATACCAATATTTACAACTCAATTTTTGAGGCAGCATATAATTTGCTTAGAAACATAGCTAAACTAAAATGGCAATATAGTAATGCAATGTGTCATTATGAAGTATAAATTATTAGATGATTATACCACAAAAATGTTGATTTGAAATCTTTTATAATGTGTGACCTATCATATTCATATAAAAATGTAAAAATTGACTGAGTTACATTTAAGACTGGAGTTGTGATTGTGTGTATGGTAGGAGTGGAAATCAAAATATTTTTGCAAGATGAGAGTATACACAAAGTTCCAATAAGGCAGAAGCAGGTAATTGCAAGCTTTCAGTGGCAGAGACTTTTCAACAAATTGACTAAGGATGAACTACAAGTAAGCATACTATGTTAGTGTGTACGGGAGGTAGAGAGGTGGAAGTGAGGGCTTGTTTAAACATCAGTCATTAACACTTGTGCGTTCATTGTATTGCAACATATTTCTAATATTTTGAAGCAATTTTTGTGCACATAATATACATTGTATAGTAAATAGTGATGGGCGAATTTCCACGTTTCGACACCAGAGAATAAATTCTCAAAACTGTATTGGCGAAAAAGGAAAAGACATTTGCGTAAAAAATTGTCACGCGTCAAAATTATTTAGACGTCCATTGACTTCAATGCGTTTCGCAATTTTTCGCACAGATCTGCCCCTAACAGTTTTAATAGGAATAGGTGATTACTGAATGTACAGTATGTGCATGCAAACACTGAATATTGTTTGTGTTTATAGAAATTGTGTATTAACCCTTTCCCTGCAAGCCGTTTTGTCCTAGATGCGAACATCTACTGCCAAGCAGTTTTTAGATATTTTGCACTCTTTCACTTTAAGGGCCTTTCCTGGGGTGGTCTTTTAGTTAACCCAGGAAAACAATATATTGTTTTTTTCAGGACAACCTGAACTTTCACAATATGCAAGAATTTTGGTGTAATTCTACTTCTGTAAAAAAATATTGGATTCTAAGTGTCAAATAAAATGAAAAAAATCATGTTGCACGAAGAACAATCACATATATCAGAAACATCATTCATTTTATGTATGAGAACACAGCCGATTTAGAAAGGTCTATGTCTCCTGAACGCGACAATACCAAATATATATAGTTTTATGGAGATTTCTCACTTATATAGCTCAAAATCTCCAAGCAGTACACAACCAAATTTCCAAAGCAACACTCCCCAAACGGCATACTTTTGATTTCAAGGCCAAACATTCTGCTAACAGTAGGTTTACCCTAGAAAACTACCCATTACTAGAAAGAACAGATTCTGGTGAATCAAAAATGGGTAGAAATAGCTTTGTACTCCAAACCACCAAGTTGCAATTGTTTCCTAAAGTTATAATGTTTTATAGAAATTGGTGAATTTTTTGAAAAATGACCTCAAAGCTTCCACTCTACAGCAACATATCTCCCACACATCATTAGGTATCAATGTAAAACACCCCAAATATAAAATCCTGGGTCCACTAAACAGTTTGATGCCCAATATGAATAGATGTACCCAAGCACGTGGCATAGGAGGCCCCAAAAGGAAGACCCCCCGTTTGTTCTGTCATTTCAGATACTGCAAAATCAACACATTTACATCGTTTTGGGGGGCGGCAAAGGTAGAAAAAAGTACGTTCACCCCAGAAAACCATATATTTTCGGAAAGTACACATTCCCCTGAATCCAAATTGGGTATGCATGTCTTTTTACACCAAAGTACCAAGCGGCAAACCATTCCTAAATTTGGTGATTTTGGCGACATTTCCAAAAATCACCTAAAAATTTCTACCCTGCAGCATCGTATTACCCACATACTTTTAGGTATCAAGACAAATCACCCCAAATATGAAAGCCTAGGGTCCTCTGAACAGTTTGATGCCCAATATGTATAGGTGTACCCAAGCATGTGGCATATAGGGGCTCTAAAAGGAAGACCCCCATATAGTCTGACATTTCAGGTACTGCAAAATCAACACATTTACATTGTTTTGGGGGGGCAAAAGTAGAAAACAGTAAGTTCACCCCAGAAAACCATATATTTTCGGAAAGTACACATTCCCACGAATCCAAATTGGGTATGCATGTCTTTCTACGCCAAAGTACCAAGCCGCAAATCATTCCTAAATTTGGTGATTTTGGTGACATTTCCAAAAATCACCTCAAAATATCTACCCTGCAGCATCGTATTACCCACATACTTTTAGGTATCAAGAGAAATCACCCCAAATATGAAAGCCTAGGGTCCTCTGAACAGTTTGATGCCCAATATGTATAGGTGTACCCAAGCCCGTGGCATATAGGGGCCCTAAAAATAAGACCCCCAGATAGTCTTGACATTTCAGGTACTGCAAAATCAACACATTTACATTGTTTTGGGGGGGGGGGGCAAAAGTAGAAAACAGTAAGTTCACCCCAGAAAACCATATATTTTCAGAAAGTACACATTCCCACGAATCCAAATTGGGTATGCATGTCTTTCTACGCCAAAGTACCAAGCCGCAAATCATTCCTAAATTTGGTGATTTTGGTGACATTTCCAAAAATCACATCAAAATATCTACTCTGCAGCATCGTATTACCCACATACTTTTAGGTATCAAGACAAATCACCCCAAATATGAAAGCCTAGGGTCCTCTGAACAGTTTGATGCCCGATATGTATAGGTGTACCCAAGCACGTGGCATACAGGGGCCCCAAAAGGAAGACCCCCATATAGTCTGTCATTTCAGGTACTGCAAAATCAACACATTTACATCGTTTTGGGGGGGCAAAAGTAGAAAACAGTAAGTTCACCCCAGAAAACCATATATTTTCGGAAAGTACACATTCCAACGAATCCAAATTGGGTATGCATGTCTTTCTACGCCAAAGTACCAAGCCGCAAATCATTCCTAAATTTGGTGATTTAGGTGACATTTCCAAAAATCACCTCAAAATATCTACCCTGCAGCATCGTATTACCCACATACTTTTAGGTATCAAGAGAAATCACCCAAAATATGAAAGCCTAGGGTCCTCTGAACAGTTTGATGCCCAATATGTATAGGTGTACCCAAGCATGTGGCATATAGGGGCTCTAAAAGGAAGACCCCCATATAGTCTGACATTTCAGGTACTGCAAAATCAACACATTTACATTGTTTTGGGGGGGCAAAAGTAGAAAACAGTAAGTTCACCCCAGAAAACCATATATTTTCGGAAAGTACACATTCCAACGAATCCAAATTGGGTATGCATGTCTTTCTACGCCAAAGTACCAAGCCGCAAATCATTCCTAAATTTGGTGATTTAGGTGACATTTCCAAAAATCACCTCAAAATATCTACCCTGCAGCATCGTATTACCCCCATACTTTTAGGTATCAAGAGAAATCACCCCAAATATGAAAGCCTAGGGTCCTCTGAACAGTTTGATGCCCAATATGTATAGGTGTACCCAAGCATGTGGCATAAAGGGGCTCTAAAAGGAAGACCCCCATATAGTCTGACATTTCAGGTACTGCAAAATCAACACATTTACATTGTTTTGGGGGGGCAAAAGTAGAAAACAGTAAGTTCACCCCAGAAAACCATATATTTTCGGAAAGTACACATTCCCACGAATTCAAATTGGGTATGCATGTCTTTCTACGCCAAAGTACCAAGCCGCAAATCATTCCTAAATTTGGTGATTTTGGGGACATTTCCAAAAATCACCTCAAAATATCTACCCTGCAGCATCGTATTACCCACATACTTTTAGGTATCAAGAGAAATCACCCCAAATATGAAAGCCTAGGGTCCTCTGAACAGTTTGATGCCCGATATGTATAGGTGTACCCAAGCACGTGGCATACAGGGGCCCCAAAAGGAAGACCCCCATATAGTCTGTCATTTCAGGTACTGCAAAATCAACACATTTACATCGTTTTTGGGGGGGGGGCAAAAGTAGAAAACAGTAAGTTCACCCCAGAAAACCATATATTTTCGGAAAGTACACATTCCAACGAATCCAAATTGGGTATGCATGTCTTTCTACGCCAAAGTACCAAGCCGCAAATCATTCCTAAATTTGGTGATTTAGGTGACATTTCCAAAAATCACCTCAAAATATCTACCCTGCAGCATCGTATTACCCACATACTTTTAGGTATCAAGACAAATCACCCCAAATATGAAAGCCTAGGGTCCTCTGAACAGTTTGATGCCCAATATGTATAGGTGTACCCAAGCATGTGGCATATAGGGGCCCTAAAAGGAAAACCCCCATATAGTCTGACATTTCAGGTACTGCAAAATCAACACATTTACATTGTTTTGGGGGGGCAAAAGTAGAAAACAGTAAGTTCACCCCAGAAAACCATATATTTTCAGAAAGTACACATTCCCACGAATTCAAATTAGGTATGCATGTCTTCCTACGCCAAAGTACCAAACCGCAAATCATTCCTAAATTTGGTGATTTTGGTGACATTTCCAAAAATCACCTCAAAATATCTACCCTGCAGCATCGTATTACCCACATACTTTTAGGTATCAAGAGAAATCACCCCAAATATGAAAGCCTAGGGTCCTCTGAACAGTTTGATGCCCGATATGTATAGGTGTACCCAAGCACGTGGCATACAGGGGCCCCAAAAGGAAGACCCCCATATAGTCTGTCATTTCAGGTACTGCAAAATCAACACATTTACATCGTTTTGGGGGGGGGGGCAAAAGTAGAAAACAGTAAGTTCACCCCAGAAAACCATATATTTTCGGAAAGTACACATTCCAACGAATCCAAATTGGGTATGCATGTCTTTCTATGCCAAAGTACCAAACCGCAAATCATTCCTAAATTTGGTGATTTTGGTGACATTTCCAAAAATCACCTCAAAATATCTACCCTGCAGCATCGTATTACCCACATACTTTTAGGTATCAAGAGAAATCACCCCAAATATGAAAGCCTAGGGTCCTCTGAACAGTTTGATGCCCGATATGTATAGGTGTACCCAAGCACGTGGCATACAGGGGCCCCAAAAGGAAGACCCCCATATAGTCTGTCATTTCAGGTACTGCAAAATCAACACATTTACATCGTTTTGGGGGGGGGGCAAAAGTAGAAAACAGTAAGTTCACCCCAGAAAACCATATATTTTCGGAAAGTACACATTCCAACGAATCCAAATTGGGTATGCATGTCTTGCTATGCCAAAGTACCAAGCCGCAAATCATTCCTAAATTTGGTGATTTTGGTGACATTTCCAAAAATCACCTCAAAATATCTACCCTGCAGCATCGAATTACCCACATACTTTTAGGTATCAAGAGAAATCACCCCAAATATGAAAGCCTAGTGTCCTCTGAACAGTTTTATGCCTGATATGTATAGGTGTACCCAAGCACGTGGCATACAGGGGCCCCAAAAGGAAGACCCCCATATATTCTGTCATTTCAGTCACTGCAAAATCAACACATTTACATCATTTTGGGGGGGGGGCAAAAGTAGAAAACAGTAAGTTCACCCCAGAAAACCATATATTTTCAGAAAGTACACATTCCCACGAATCCAAATTGGGTATGCATGTCTTTCTACGCCACAGTACCAAGCCGCAAACCATTCCTAAATTTGGTGATTTTGGTGACATTTCCAAAAATCACCTCAAAATATCTACTCTGCAGCATCGTATTACCCACATACTTTTAGGTATCAAGAGAAATCACCCCAAATATGAAAGCCTAGAGTCCTCTGAACAGTTTGATGCCCAATATGTATAGGTGTACCCAAGCACGTGGCATATAGGGGCCCTAAAATGAAGACCCCCCCTTGTATGTTCTGTCATTTCAGGTACTGCAAAATCAACACATTTACATCGTTTTGGGGGGGGCAAAGGTAGAAAAAAGTAAGTTCACCCCAGAAAACCATATATTTTCGGAAAGTACACATTCCCACGAATCTAAATTGGGTATGCATGTCTTTCTACTATAAAGTACCAAGCCGCAAACCATTCCTAAATTTGGTGATTTTGGGGACATTTCCAAAAATGACTTCAAAATTTCGACCCTGCAGCATCGTATTACCCACATACTTTTAGGTATCAAGACAAATCACCCCAAATATGAAAGCCTGGGGTCCTCTGAACAGTTTGATGCCCAATATGTATAGGTGTACCCAAGCACGTGGCATACAGGGGCCCCAAAACCAAGACCCCCATATGGTCTGTCATTTCAGGTACTGCAAAATCAACACATTTACATCGTTTTGGGGGGGGGCAAAGGTAGAAAAAAGTAAGTTCACCCCAGAAAACCATATATTTTCGGAAAGTACACATTCCCACGGATCTAGATTGGGTATGCATGTCTTTGTACTCTAAAGTACCAAGCTGCAAACCATTCCTAAATTTGGTGATTTTGGGGACATTTCCAAAAATGACTTCAAAATTTCGACCCTGCAGCATCGTATTACCCACATACTTTTAGGTATCAAGACAAATCACCCCAAATATGAAAGCCTGGGGTCCTCTGAACAGTTTGATGCCCAATATGTATAGGTGTACCCAAGCACGTGGCATACAGGGGCCCCAAAACCAAGACCCCCATATGGTCTGTCATTTCAGGTACTGCAAAATCAACACATTTACATCGTTTTGGGGGGGGGCAAAGGTAGAAAAAAGTAAGTTCAACCCAGAAAACCATATATTTTCGGAAAGTACACATTCCCACGGATCTAAATTGGGTATGCATGTCTTTGTACTCTAAAGTACCAAGCTGCAAACCATTCCTAAATTTGGTGATTTTGGGGACATTTCCAAAAATGACTTCAAAATATCTACCCTGCAGCATCGTATTACCCACATACTTTTAGGTATCAAGAGAAATCACCCCAAATATGAAAGCCTAGGGTCCTCTGAACAGTTTGATGCCCAATATGTATAGGTGTACCCAAGCACGTGGCATACAGGGGCCCCAAAAGGAAGACCCCCATATGGTCTGTCATTTCAGGTACTGAAAAATCAACACATTTACATTGTTTTTGGGGGGGGGGCAAAGGTAGAAAAAAGTAAGTTCACCCCAGAAAACCATATATTTTCGGAAAGTACACATTCCCACGAATCTAAATTGGGTATGCATGTCTTTGTACTACAAAGTACCAAGCCGCAAATCATTCCTAAATTTGGTGATTTTGGGGACATTTCCAAAAATGACTTCAAAATTTCTACCCTGCAGCATCGTATTACCCACATACTTTTAGGTATCAAGACAAATCACCCCAAATATGAAAGCCTGGGGTCTTCTGAACAGTTTGATGCCCAATATGTATAGGTGTACCCAAGCACGTGGCGTATAGGGTCCCCAAAACGAAGACCCCCATATGGTCTGTCATTTCAGGTACTGCAAAATCAACACATATACATAGTTTTGGGGGGAGCAAAGGTAGAAAAAAGTACATTCACCCCAGAAAACCATATATTTTCAGAAAGTACACATTCCCACGAATCCAAATTGGGTATGCATGTCCTTGTACTCCAAAGTACCAAGCCGCAAGCCTTTCCTAAATATGGCGATAAAAGCAACAGTTTTTACATTTTTGAAAATTGCCTAAAAATATTGCAATTGGCCGCATTTATCTCACCCAATTTCTTACATACAATTCTAAAACACCATAAATACTGATGCCAAGGGTCAACTGAACCGTTTGATGCCCAATATGCATTGATATACCAAGGCAGCTGGCATGTGCGCACCCAAAATGAAAATAGTGCATATGATTTTTCTCCGCTGCCGATTCGCCTTCTGTGAACATAGACCCTTGACTTCATATTATGTGCCTCAAGACCCTCCTAACAGCAAAGACCCCCCAAAACCATATATTTTTGGAAAGTACACATTCTGACGAATCCAAAAAAGATAAAGACGTCTTTCTACACCAAACTGCAAAGCTTTTCTAAACGCAGAGGTTTTTACATTTCTGAAAATCGCCTAAAATTGTTGCAGTTTGCCGCATTTATCGCACACAATGTTTTACGTATAAAGAAAAATCACCCTAATTATGGACGTCAGAGGTCTACTAAATAGTTTGATGCCCAATATGCATAGATTTACCAAAGTATGTGGCGTGTACGGACCCCAAATGAAAAACATGCCTATGAATTTTCACGCTAGCCAACTAAGCTGCAGAAAAGAGAGCCCCAACTGTGCGTTATGTGCCATAAGACCCCAAAACTGTAAAAAGACCCCCAGAAACCCATATATTTTTGGAAAGCATATATTCTGGCGAATCAAACTAAGTAAAATAAATCTTTCTATACCAAAGCACCAAACAGCAAAACTATACTAAAGATACATAAGGAACAATAATGCATGGATAAAATTGCAATAAAACCACAAAAATAGCGTAAATCAATGAAATAACAAAATAATTGATCCGGCAGCATAATTAGTGGCCGAAATCGATTATCCAATAGTCACGCTGTCAAAATATCATGCTTTTAGGCAAAACAAACAGTACAATGAATAAGTAAAAAAAAAAAAAAACACCTGTTTGTGAGTTTTTGTGTATACATATTTGTGCACTAATAAAAGTTGTCTGAGTGTGCAAATACATGTAATTAAGTGTAAATAAGTGTACAAAATCGACCAAGTGTGCTAAAATAAAAAATAAAAAAATACAAATTTTTACTAAAATGTTTATGTAAGTGTATAAATGTACTGTAGGTATGTGTAAGTGCAGGTAAGTGGGTAAAAAAACGTGCACTTACCGTTTTTGTAGCAGGAGGATCGCTGGAACCGAAGGACGACTCCTGGCAGCGTGTCTGCAGAGTTACTGCGCAGCAGGAAGTGAGTGGGCGCGTGGTGCGACGAGGAGGAGGTAAGCCAGCAGCAGCAGCGCTTACATTGCGCTTCTGCTACTTTGAAGTCGGATCTGCAACAATCGCGTTGCAGATCCGACTTGACAGCCCCCCAGCCACGTTGCTCAGGGGGCTGTCTACCCTCCTGACTCTCTGCAGAGGCGGCAAAAGCCGCCGATGCAGAGAGAAGGGCTCAGCTGCAATAGAACGTACGAGGTACGTTCTTGGCAGCCTGAGCCCTGAACCGCCAGCACGTACGCCGTACGTGCTTGGCGGTTAAAGGGTTAATGTTAGTCCAACTATAAATTATATATCATGCAAAATGCTGCAGCATACTTTCCAAAATGGACACATGGATAATTGCATATAATGATGCGCACCTGGTCTTTTGGAAAAAAACTACATATATGTACTGTATATGCATTGGCCGGTTTTAAAATATGATGATTAAAATTTTTTATGTTTTTTTAAACTCCGGTGTGCTCCTAGTTTTTATATAGTATACATGAATAAAGACATACTGTGAATATATATATATATATATATATATATATATATATATATATATATATATATATATATATATATATATATAACAACCACTAATTTTTAAAAACATTAAGCGAGTGTGCATTGATGCTGTGACCACAAAATTCACATAGACAAATATAAAATATCCTCTGCACTCAACCCATTATCAATATATATATATATATCCTGTATATAATATTATTACACTAAATGAATTAGTGTGTTGAAATAAGTTCTTGATGAAAAAAAAAATCTGTGTAAAGAGATGCATGTGCTATATATGCATTGATTAATGTGATGAATCCTCCCCCTCCTGCAATTCCCTTTTACTGCATTGGTGGTGTTGGCCCTCCATTGACCCAACTGCAGAAAACTGTGTGTGTGAAAATCTTGCTATATCTTTATTGACCAAATCATTGATATTTAGAGGCCCAATTATCAAAGGTCAAATTTTAGAGTTATGTGAATTTGTTTTTACTCTAATAAATTCACAATTCTAATGGTATATTATTTATGAAATAATTCAAACATGTAAAATTCGAACAAATAGTAGTTTCCGAGTTAAAATAGTTGTTTAAACTCGGAAAAAAAAACCTCGAAATTTGTTTTTAGGCGCGTCAGATTTTGAAACTTAAAGAAAAATTTCACTCAACACTACCGTTAACATCTTAAAATAATTCAAGGACCTCTGCCATTGACTTCTACATGAACCTGACAGGTTTTAAGTGGCAAAAATTTTAATGAAAATTTTTGAAGGGTCAATGAATAAATAATAATACATTTCATGTTTGAATTCAAATTTAAATTTAAATTCGAGTTGGTGAATTTAGAACTCAAAATTGTGAGTTTTCACCATAAAAAACAACTTTGAATTTGAACCTTAGTAAATCATCCCCATAATAAGTAGAAAAATCTAAATGTTCAAACCACCAGTTATGTACATAGAATACACTGGAAAAATATAATATAGGGGTTCTGCAGCTGGGAAATGAAGCAATAATGGAAGCAACCCCTTTTTTTATAGTCTATCAAGAATCACTTCTTTCAGTAACACAGTCACACTACACTGAGTTTGCTTTTTTTCAAAGCAATAGCCCTGTAGATAGCTATGCCTATAAAATAGCTATATTTGTAAAATACATAAACCGGGCAGACTACCATGAAAAACTTATAGAGCATATAACTTTTACTACATATGTAAAACCATGCTTCAAATAAAACATTATCAGCTGTGAACAATAAGAATAAAACTATTCAAGCAAGAACTTATAAAATGTGCCTTTTAATTTATACATATCTGTTTTGTCCAATCTATTAACCATCAGTCCATCCCAATTCCCCAAAATCCCCATTTTACTTGTAATAAAACAGAACCGTTTTTACAAAAAAAGTAATACATATGTCATTTCATTCACTTTATATGATTCAAGTAACAGGAGGACACATGAAATTGTAGTATACCCTCATAAATTGACAGGTTCTGAAGCATTAATATGGAATCACCAAGGTTTTACAGTTTAGGAACTAATTAATTTCAGCATGATCCTTCCTCTCATGTGCTACAGTTAAATAATAACATAGAATGTTAAAAGGGAGTATTTCTTTTTCAAAATAACTTAATATATAATCACACCAGTTGTATTAATTAGACATTTAAATTATGCATTTCCATGGCATAGGCTGAAAAGTCCTATGAAATGAAAGTAAAGGTATAAAAATAGCATACTGAATAGCAAAATGAACTGTAGAAAATTTACTAAAGGTTGAAGTGGCCATCACTAGCAAAAATTCGCCAGAAATCCAATCCACAGGGACATTGCCAATTTACCAACAGGCATAGAGGACAATTTGATAGGGAAAAGGTACATCGTTAATGAAGTTTCACGCCCTTTCGCTAAGTGAATTTTCGCTCAGACAAACAATTGTTACTCAGAAAATTCACTACAGCGCGAATTTTCCATTACGTTACCCCTTACGCCAGAGTTTTCTTCACTTGGTTATACCTGGCAATCTGATAAGATGAAGCTACATCCTCCTCAATCTTATATCAGTGATATCATCGGGAAAAAAAATGCTGGCGTTTTTTTCATATTTTAAAGTGGGATTGTGTTTAAAAGTTGTAACTTTTAAATATTTTTGTTTTAATATTTATTTTATTAACCATTTGAGGGGTATGCCACATTTGTTTTAGGGTGGGCTCATGTCTAGAGGATCTATTTTGTCTTTAATTTGCTTCCTCTGCCATTTTTAATGATAAGTGACCATTTACCCACCCTATTCAAATTGACTTAAGCGTAAGTCTACTATGAAGTTTCGCTAGGCAGAACATTAGCGAAAGTTCACTACAAAATGCTCTTGATGATAGGTGACCATTTACCCACCCTATTCAAATTGACTTAAGCGTAAGCGTAAGTTCACTACAAAATGCTCTCGATGACGACATTAACGCTGGTAGAACTTTGCCATTGTTTGGCTGCCGACATGTAACTTCGCATTTTGATGAGTTATCGTATTCACTGTGAATCAACGTCTGACGAAGTGTGGCGAAGCCTTCCGAGGTGAAAATTTGCCCTTTACTGAATTTGCCCCATATGTGTTATTTTGCGAGAAACTCAATTAATAAAATCAAGCATTCTTTTTTATTGGCAAATTCTAATGTTTGAACTTCAACAATGATAAAGTATGTAGGGTTTATGTTTTTAAGCATTTGATTTTTGACTTTGGCTAAAGGAAATTTAAGTGATACATCACTGGCATTTTAAATGATTGCTGGAGAATGCTTACATCTCTAGAAGTCTAGAAGACAAATAGGATTGGTTTTTTTTCAATTGAGTATTACACAAAGACACCCAAAGAATACGCATCAAAATAAACTGTGAAAATAAAAACCTTACAATTCAATTTATTAATCCTTCAAACGTCTACTGTATTTATGGGATCCCTTATCAGAAAACCTGTTATACAAAAAGTTCTGACTAACTTGAAGGCCATTTTATTAAACCCAATAGGATAGCTTTGCCCCCAATAAGGAATAATTATATCTTAGTTGGGAACAAATACAAGGCACTGTTTAATTAAAGAGAAAAAGTCAATCCTAATTAAAATGGACTCTATGGAAGATGGCCTTCGAGTAATTTGGTGCTTTCTAGAACAGGGGTTTCCAGATGAGAGTTTCCATACCTGTACTTGATCTAAACTAAGCTGCATGAATCCATAGTGGTAGTGAAGCAATTCTATCAAATGGTTACATGATTTTAAGCAGACTAATTACATTATGGAAAGATCCCTTATCCAGATAACTTTTGGTCCCAAGCATTCTGGAATTTATACCTGTGTATAATCCCCATAAAACACAAATTCTTCTGACATTTTACAATATATAATGAAATATATTATATAGTTAATAATATCTCTAAAATTAGGTTAACTTCAAAGAGTCATTAAAACATATAGGAAGATTTTGACCAGTTTGGTCAAAACTAAAATTTTTATGATGTTGACAACATATTTCTTACTTTGAAACAAGAACAATGTTGAATGACTTACTGACTGAGTGCTAATAGTTATTCAGCAGTGCTGCATTAGGAAGGGGCAGAGGTGGGTAGTGCACTGACCTCCCCTGGAATGCCTACCTTGCATTTCACTCAGTAGATGAAAGCTGCAAATCTCCAGGGGACACAATCAATGGGAAGTCTTGTAATGAATGACTGCCTGAAGTATGGGTTCCTTTGGGCCATTGTTAGATGTACTCTGCATCTGTTGATGCATCTTTTTTTAATTTAGCACAGTGTGCACCTGCCAGTACTACTACACGTAAGTGCTCTAAGCATTGTCTGTCAGGGGTTGTATCTGTAGCACTGATAAAGTCCACAGATGTTCCAAAGACATTATTAGTGAATGGCAGTACTGATCTTGTAACCTTTGTAATAATGCTGACATTATTACATCAGTATCAAATATATGTTGTATTATAATACTGTAAAGTTGGAATGATGGGCTGTACAGAGACAGTGCTGTAATACCATAGTATGACAAGGACACACTGTAGAAAAAAGTGAGAGAGATCACTACAGTCCATCACAAAGAAATTCCACTGCTGTCTATTCCCTTGTCTGTTGACTGTTGTGAGCTGTAGTTTAAATGTTTTATAAACATGCACCACAGTGTACAGCTAAGTGATTTCACAAATATGATATGTAACCTCATAAAAAGGTAAGTTTAATACTATGTACAGCTCTATTTAGAAAATACTAAAATAAAAAATAGACTGTACTTTGAGTGTAATTATAGTAGCAAGAAAATGTAATACTTGTGTTTTAGTAATAGTTGTACAACTGTGAACTTACATTGCAGATTTTTTTTTAAAAAAAACCTTATAATTATTGTTCATTGTAGAGCTTATTTACAGAAGGTGATTAGAAGGAGTATTATATTTGTTTCTTCTAGGTAGCATCCAATATAAATGTTAGTGGGTTTATTTTTATCATCTTATCCTCAGGGTTTAATTAGCAACCTGATACTTAAAAGCTAGAACTGTGTAATAGAATATTCTCTGAAATATTTGATGCTGCACTTCTAATTAGAATGCACAATTTAGTGCTTATGTTAAATTAATGAACAAGAGTAAAATGTATGAAGTGCCTCGGGGCAGCCGAACATCTCCTAAACAGTTAAAACATAAATTACATTGTCATTAGCCTTTCTTTGATTTGTGATACAGATTCTTAATCCCATGTTGTATGTGCTAAATTGACAGTCAAGGTCATTTGCATTTCAGACAGGGTTCAAAGAACATGAGCATAACAGTCTACTGGAGATCAAACAAGTGCAACTCCTGTATAGTTTATTCAGAGATGCATAGTGGTACATGTTTCAGACCTCATGGGCCATTCCTCTGGGACAGTTTAAAGAACACTTTTTAAGACCATCTACCACCCACACCACATCATGTGACACAATTACGCACATAAGTGTAGGGAGACAATTTAATGAAAAACACACTGCAACAAGTCTAAGATGGATGGTCCTACAACAATTTGAGGTACCAAACCGAGGGGGTGATCAAGAGATCATGAAGCTAAATAGATTATACTTTTCAATACCCTGCAAAAACGAAGTGATCCCAAATAAACTTAAATTCGTCCCACGGCAGAGGCAGAGGTCTGACCTAAATCAGTAAATTTCAATTAATTCTGTGAAGAGAGAAAAGAACCCCAATTGCCTCTCACTCGTTCAGCGGTTCCTCAATTATTAGATTACCTATTAAGTGTTTTGTGATTGTCAAATGGCTGATATAATTGCTATTAGATGGTAATTACGCCTTGACAAAGCTATTAATGCGAAACGCGCGTCGGCGTTCGGATTCCTCTTTTAAACCTAATTTTAGAAGGATTTGAGTCTATTGGGTTAACGGAATAGAAGGGGTGGGGAAGATATTCACTTCAACCAGTGCTCGGTAATCTCTCTTTTCTCTGCTACTAAAGTTCACAAGAGCCCGTGGGTTTGTGGTTTTTTAGGGTTATTTAGCTCTTTTCAGAATAGGATTTAGATTAATTTACGAGACCACAGTCCCGGATACTCTGCCTCCTTTGTCTTTGTGGTGTCCCAGGGATAGCAAACAATTAGGTAGTAGTTTTGGGACAACTCCACCTCTTCTAATTTCCTTTTCTTGCTAAAACTTTTTAACCTGAGCATCATGTGTATTTTTTAAAAGCAATTTATCCCATTAATTGTGGTCCTCACTATATCTACTATTGTATTTTTACCTATTTATCAATATCTATTACTTAGCACTGTTAAGCACTTTACAATAAATTAACTTTGAAGCAATTATGAATTTATGGTAATTACCATCTAATAGCAATTATATCAGCACTTGAAGCACTTTATTAACCTCAATTAATTCTTTGATCAGATTGATTGTGGATGCAAAACTAACATACCAGACAACACATTGTATCATAAGGTTATTAATTTGTGTGAAAGTAATTCATTAAGTATTTATTAACCTTTAAGTTATATTATAATTAATAGAATGAATTATATTGCACTTGCACTTTAATGTAATTTATTTGGTTAAAATTAAGCACTTTACTTTTTAATCAGTCAGTGGTTGCCATTTGACAATCTAATAATTGAGGAACCGCTGAACGAGTGAGAGGCAATTGGGATTCTTTTCTCTCTTCACAGAATTACTTTTCAATACCCTTGACCCAAAAGGAATGAATGAGGCATGGAGCCTAAAATGCTGTCTGTATTTTTTGTAACTAAAGTCTTGTTTCTGTTTTATACCAATCTTGACAATTTCTAATAGACTTGGCCACATCTGGTAATTTCTTTGAATATATATAGACTTTATCACTTTGGACTGAATATCAGCAGATGGTAGGGAACACACCACTAAATAACTGTATACTTAGTAATACTTTGAAATGTTTAAGAATGATATCATGTTTTTTGCTATATGTACACAAAAAATAGTGTTATTAGTAAGTGTTATTAGTACTTACATGATACTTTCAGTTAAAGGGCCAGTAACAAATATTTTACATTAAACATATTTTCTGAATACTTTTTTAGCATATTTATCATACAAAAATATTAATGTCATCAGTAGATTTAAGAAGTAACAGTACCAAGTATTGATAGAGTTTAGGCTGCAGCTCCTCTTGTGGCATCCTTCTGGTCAGCTTCCTCCCTCTCCCCTCTCTGTCCACAGCAGGCAGCAACCAATCAGTGACTTGAGGGGGCGCAAAATGTGTCATAACTGTTTGCTTTTGAACCAGTAGTAAATTCACTAATCCGCGCACACATACTGTTCTCTGCAATTGGGGACGTGGCCCCTCTTTTTATTATTATACCACCAACAAGATCAATGTTTCAAGGGGGTTTAACCTACCTTAAAAACCCCCTGAAACTTGCCAGGTCAACGGAGGACCAGCACCACCATTGCAGTAAAAGTAAATTTGCGGGATTGCGGTAGATATAACACATTGCTTTTGAACCTGACCTACATGTTGAGGATCAAAAGAAAGCTCACTGAACAGTTATGTCCCATGAGGCCCCCCTTGAAGTCGCTGACTAACTCAGAGTTAGAGAGCTTAAAGGCAGGAAGTTGGGTTCTGTTCTATAAGACATCCGGTCACTCCAGCTTTT
Source organism: Xenopus laevis (assembly GCF_017654675.1). NCBI lineage: Eukaryota > Metazoa > Chordata > Amphibia > Anura > Pipidae > Xenopus > Xenopus laevis. Next base: position 78,132,669 of record NC_054376.1, read on the forward strand.
ATAGATTACAATTTTGGCTAACAAACTATAATAGAAAGATTTTTTATTTTGCACAGCCCATCTATTTACCCAGTTTTTATTTTACACTGAACTGTTCCATTAACGACACCATTCTGACAGCGAAACGTGGTGGTAGAAGCATTGTGCTCTGGTGGAACTTTTCATTAACAGGGAAAGATGTAATTGCAACCAGAGGTGGCTCTACCAAGCATTGATTTAATATATGAAAAGTTTTCCATCCAACAAATTTCTTATTATATAACAATAAAATAGTTTGCCCCTTCAAAGTATAAAGAATGTTGTCGTGTAAATAAAATAGCAAAACCACAGTTAACTCCATTCCAGTTCCAGAATATAAGACAAAAAATGTGAAAAAGTCTGGGAGGGTTAATACTTATCAAGGCAATATACCAGTTGGGAACTATAAATCAAAGAAACTATTTAATGGAGTCATTGTTATAACATGCCCTGCTGTATAACAGCCAATTTTAAAAGTTAATCACTTTTCTTTAAGTGAAATGCTTGTTAGTTTCTATTTCATAAGTTAAAAAAAGCACTATTATGCATTCAGAATAACATATGCCGAGTTTATGCAGACAAATATGCTTTATTTCCCATTAAGAGAAACAAATACATTCTTAAACCAATAATGATAGATAGAATTTGTTTTAGAAGTAGATGTTCCTTTAACTAAATTGCTACTTAATTTTCACTTTTAAAATGAAGAGGTCAAAGTGATCTTCATTTGTCTTTGCTAATGCAAGATTGGCTGCTTGCTTTGCTAACACATTTTCGGTTTTCATTTATCAAGGGAATATTGACTAGAGCTGTTTGGGGGAGAGAGCTGACTGCAGTCTTTCAGTATCTAAATAATATAGTCACAAAATATGTTAACACATTTGTTGCACTGCGTTTTTTGCATAGTGATGCAGTAAAATCCTAACTAATAGGTAAATGATTTGATAAACTGTACCTGTACAATATAACTATGCTTCACACATTTGGGATTTTACTCCATCTCAATCCTGCCAAGGTCATGTAGAAGTCAATGGCAGATGTCACCTTTATAATAGGAAGATATCATTATCTGCACTGGGTTTGGTACAATAATACAAAGAATTTGTGATTTTTGGGCATCAAATCCAAAAAAAATTTGCACCATTTTTTTCACGATTTATTCATCTTTTCCGCACTAGACTTTTTCAAGTTAATTTATTGATAAATAAGGTAAAAATGTGGATGGGAATTTAGATGAAGTGGTTTAGGACATTTTTGGATTTTAGTAAATACCCCTTTTCTAATGATACAGTTGTAGTTAAGAAATATATTTTATTCATGACTTAAAATGTATTAAAAAATCAGAATTTAAAAAGTACCAAAAAAAATGCTGAATGATGTGCTAAAAATATGAATACCTCTAAAACTTTAAGTTTTTCAGACAATTACTAAAAAAAATCTGTAAAAGTCTGAGTACAAACAGTCCAATACAATCAGAGCAACTCCCATTAACTTCAATAGGACCTCAACAACGTTTACAACAATTTTTTGTATTACAGATTTTCGTGGTTTTTACAATTAATAAATCTATTAATTGGCAGTTCCTTGTTTTTAAATTGACTTATTAATGTATTTATAGGTGCATTTCACTATTTGGATAATGGGAATTAACATGGACGCTATACCTACACGATTCACCTGTGGACATTTAACACTCCCAGTTGGGGGCAGAACTTCCTGTTTCAGGCTATAAATGTTTTATTCACTGTTTTTGTATTACACTTGACAAAGGGCCTATAGCCCGAAACATGTTGTGTGATTAAACACGTTTTTCAGTAGTGAGTACTGCCTCCTGGCTCTTTCTCAGTAACACAACGATTTGAGAATTCTCGTCCTATGTGTCTCCGCAGGCCGGGATCTGCTACATCTGGTGCTAGCCAGAATGGGCTGCATTGCAGGTCATTGCATTTCTTAATAGGACATCATTTATGGGCAACTTTCATATTTCTTTTTATTTTTATTTATTTTTTAAATGTTTTTTTTTATAATATAAATGGGTTAATAACGTGATTTCTCCACCATATTTTCCTACTATAAGTAATTAAGCCATGTTTAACGTTAATAGTGCTTTCCAGCTGACTTATAAAAATCAGAATTACACATGTAAAAATTATTAGAGGGACACGTTGACATTCCAAAACAAGCTTAATATAGTGAATTAAGGATTAATTTCAAAATGTCCTCCCCTTTACTTCAGTTACTAAATATAATTGTGATCGAAACAGCTATGAAAAAAAGTTCAGGAAAGAAATAGAGAAAAAACAAGATTGTGGATTGGTAAAAAGTCTACAGTACTGCATCAGACTGTGCTTTCAGTCCTCTCTTGCTTTGTCTGCTCAGGGCAACTTTGAGCTGTGATCATTGGTTGGTTTGTTCAGTTGCTCCACAAATACACGACTATATGTTCTTATTTACAGTTTTAAATCAATTAAGGTAAACTGTGTGACCCATTAGCAGTGCTTTGGGGGTTTTTTTCAGGCATCTTTACAAAAATATACTTACACCCCTATTGATAGTCTACAAGAAAGCAAAGTGTTTAATCTGAAAGGTTTTATTTTTTTTCAAGCCTAGGAATTGGTATGTATTGCTATTACAAATTAAATCTGATATTATAGCACCAACTAGTATGACAATATTTCTCTAACTCTTACAAATTCTCATATATTATGGTTAATAGTGTATATTTTTTGCTTATATTTTTACATATAATTCAAATCTATGTGTATGAAAATTAGCAGTGCATTGACAGTTTTTCAACAGGATTGAGGCATTTAGTAAGGCGAGAAGAATCTAAACAGTGACACATTCATATTGCCACAGAAAGGTCAAGAAGTGTTAAGGACTGCAGTGAATTGAAACCTAATATTTATTCAGTTATAAAAAAAAAAGAAACCTGGAAAACATAAAGCACTCACAAAGAAGGCCCAAGTACTGCCATTTGAAAGTGGTGCATTCAGTACCAGTTTCATAATTGAGCTGAACAATGATCCAGAAACCTATCCTACAAGCTCTATAATTGCAGTGCATATAAAAAGCAGGAATTAAGTGAGCACTCTGAATTTATATATAAAAGTACATTTAGAAACAGAAGCAAATGATTCTATAATAAACATAAACCCAAAGTATACGTGTTGCCAGTTATAATGACCATAATATATTCACTATAATGAATTCAATAAATATTTGGGATGATTACTTTGATAATGTAACAATGTGTTTCTGTCTGTTGGCTCAACATAAATGCAAGTCTTAACAATGCATAAGTCCCTCTGACCCAGTTGATAAATATAGAAATCACAGGTGTAACACTTCTTAAAACAGCAGCCTGGGGTCTACAAATGCTCAGGCTGTGTTATGTATAGTAGTTTAATTCAGGGCACCTATTTCACTCATCCCTATTTAGGCAAAATATACACCATAAGAGAAAGAGTGACAAGTGACACAGCCGTAATATATTATTAAATGCCCATGTGGTTTAACATATTGCGGCAAAACGATAAGACAGCTTAAGGAAAGGATTAACATGCACAGAGCTAGCATTCAGGCAGCGTTAGACCCAAACAGGGCTAAGAAAAACAAAAATCAGGACATTGCACATTGGGTAGAGGCATATATATATAAATATATATATATGTATTCCATGCATAATTATTCTTTAAGTGCTGTCAAATTTTTCATATGTAATGATTTCTTATAAGTATGTGTATTGAGCATCTAGGGTACCCCCCCCCTGCTGGTTGTTTCTAGCACTCCGGCCTGGCAGATGTTTATTACCCATTTACATTCTCCCTGTCACATTTGATGACATCACTTCCTGTTGCAGAGAGGAAGCAGTCATTTCTGTAGTAACAGCCACAATTCAATACACTGTAAAATCCTCACCCATCTTTGTTTCCAAGCAGGCCTATCCAAGCATCGTTGGTAAGCTTGCATTTTGCTTTAATGCCTGTTCGTTATACTTATGTATTTTACTGCTATGTGCATCCTGGTTGTAGTTTTTAACCCAGTGTTTCCCTCTCAGCAGTAACCTGTGTTAGGCCTCATTAGGACTGTATAACACGGATGTTTATATATGTTTTATTGCATTTCATCTGTATCTCATGTATCCAGAATGTATTCTGATACCTCTATATTGTTTGTATCTACAGTTCTACCTTCTTTTGATCATCAGCATTAAACAAGTTCCAAAACTTATACAGTGTGGTGATTGAAGGGCGAGTAAACTGCCCGTTGATTCACTTCTCACAGTGACGGGGACAGGACATATATATATATCCTTGGTAAAGATAAAGCACCCATATACATAAACATCAACCACCTGGGTGCTGGTTATGTATTAATCTAAACAAGTAGGGGGGTGCACTGAGGCTGTGACCACAAAATACATATAGTGCAGAGGACCTCTTGTATTCTATATGTATTTTGTGTTCACGGCCTCATTGCACGGCCCGAGTAATGGCGGCGAAACGTCATAATACAGAGTAATCACTTGTTCACACTACAAGGTCCTTGGAGTGCGGTTTGTTGAATATGGTTTATGTAATTATTTGTTAGACCAGCACCCAGGCAATTTTTGTTCTTGGTTGTGAGTGCACCAGGCTGAACTAATGGTTTTTCTGTCATTTGGAGCATTCTAAATATCGAGTTTCCAGATAACGGAACCCATACCTGTTCTGATAATTACATTTTTATATGTCTGCCAGCTCAGAATTTGGATTCTGTATGGAGTTTCAAGTGATGAAGATATGTTCTGCTTCTACATGTATATCTTCTACATGATGAACAAATCTGCTTCTACAGTAAATTTGCTCATGCACACATTCTTTATAAAATAATCTTAGTGCAATGCTGTCAAACCCCCCCCCCCGAATCCCATCACTCAAACACATTCCACTGATTTCTGATGATCTCTGCAAATTTTCCATGATTTTCAGCAGAAATGCGATATGCGCAGAACATTTCACGATTTCATGACGTCATCTGGAGCCATGTGTGCGGGTCAGTTCTGCTGATGTCACATACCTGGAAATGTTTCCGGTACATCCTTAGGCATGCCTCGGGTCACCTGACTGCACACTCTGTAAAGTTGACAGCTCTGTATTCACGTAGCATTGTCAGACTTTTTACCGCAGGTTTTTACACTAAAGGTATTTCAGTACAAAACTGAATTTTTATATTGTCCCTGTATATAATATCCCCCATTCTCATCCTTAGGTCTGAAGAAAGTTTTCTACCTTCCTGAAGCCTGAAAGCAACTTCTGATGTGAGAGCTACCCTGAAATAACCTGTGGTTTATGGCGGGTAATGAGAATTAAACATAACTGAACATTTGAAGTTTGTTCATCTAGTACAATAGTCGATGTGTATCCTAATATGACAGATGCTAATGCATATGTTTTAAATTATGTTCCCTAAAGTATTTAATCTGAAGTTTTGCTTAGTTAGTTCCTTCATTCAACAATTTTACATAAAATGAAGAGTAATTAAGTAGCATTAAAGAATATTCCATGCTCTCCCTTAAAGCTAGGAAATAATGAGAGCTCTGCAAGAAAATTTATAAATAATTGTTAATATTCTGATTAACTGAACATTTTTTAGAAAGCATGTAAAAGATGTCAAATGCTTTAAAGGGTTAATTCTGCTTAAAATTTACTTTTATCCTGGTGTAGACTGCAGAATTTTAAGAGAAATTTTAATTGTTCATTATTTATTTAATTTTGATTAAATTAAATTTTTTTTGTTCTGCAACTCCGAGACTTGAATTGAAACTGTTGTCTGATTGCTGGAATAGTGTACTCGAAAAAAAAGATAACAGTGTAGAAAAATATTTTTGTACGATGTTGCTTACTTCACATTCTCTGCTATTTACATGGAGTTTTACAATAATAATAAAAAGTAAATGTTTTACCTTTGAGCATATTTACTTCATGGAGAGAGCTTTATTGGAATTTTTCCTGCATTTCTGATTGGAAGGGGCTAAATACCCTAGTGACCAGAGGACAGTTTTGATATCAAAATGAAATATGAATTTAGAGGGTCTGCAAAGCAAAATAAGTAATAAAAAAACAATAAAAGTAAATCCTCATCTGCTTATTGTTTTTTTTGGATCAGTGACCCCTGACAACCATTAAGCAATGACTATACAAAAAGGGCAAATCCGGCTCTGAAATTTAGCTTGAATCTTAAAAGTAAGATAATCTTGCGGGTATTGATTCCAGCTCATTAGCTTAAAACTGACTAAACCCTGCTCACCGTAGATATCGGTTGGTCCAGGTGCACATTGCCCCGGACCCCACTCTTAAATATAAACACCAGGTTCTCCAAGTCCGCTGTACAAATATTCAAACGGTAAAAGCAGAGCTAAGAATCTTACCCTGCAGGAATGGTGACCCGGGTGCAGCCAGCCCCGAGTCCGTCACTAGGAAGGAACGCCAAAGGTCAAGTAGAAAATGTGCAGGCCGCGCACTCCTGGACATCAACACGAATCGCTCGTCTCCAAATAATTTAAAAGGTAAATACTTTACCATACCATAGCGTCTGAGGTCTGACGCGTTTCGTGATACAACACTTCCTCAGAGAGAGGTCTCTGAGGAAGTGTTGTATCACGAAACGCGTCAGACCTCAGACGCTATGGCTGTTTGATTGATCTTATGCCTTCATAAAGTATTTACCTTTTAAATTATTTGGAGACGAGCGATTCGTGTTGATGTCCAGGAGTGCGCGGCCTGCACATTTTTTACTTGACCCCTGACAACCAAACAACATTTTAGCTATTTGCTTAAATTCAAATGGGATGGTTGATAACTCAAAATACATAGGACAAAATAATGAAGACCCAGCGGCGGAACTACCGGGGGAGCAGGGGGTACAACCCCCTCAGGGCCCCCCGGCAGCCCGCGCGCCACTGAATTGCGGGCCTATGGAGGGGGGCGGGGGCCCGGCTGTGCGTCACACACCAGGGCCTGCCCCCCTCTAGTTACGGTACTGTGAAGACCAGTTACTTTGGTGATTTTAAAGAGTTTGGGGATATCATCATCTACAGTACATAACACCAATAAAGGAATTGTTCAGTATAAAAATAAAACCTGCTGGCTGTGCAAAATAAAACATGTTTCTAATATAATTAGTTAGCCAAAAATGTAAGCTACAAAGCTACAAAGGCTGGAGTTACAGGATGTCTAACATAACAGGACAGAACACTACTTCCTTCTTTGCAGCTCTCTTGGGTTCCACTGATTGGTTACCAGGACATGAAATGTCTGAAAGGATGATTTTTATCATTCTCATCCTCTGGAAATTCAAATAGCTCTGTTCTTTTGGTATTGGTAGTTATGGTACAGTATATGGCCCCTCAGACATCTCTATTAAGCATTAGAACTGCAGTTTTACCTTTATGATGAAATAATGTCTACTGGTGCTATGTCTTGTTTTTTATGGACCAATAATTTCTATTAGAAATAGTGTAAACTGAGCATCACCTGTAAATGGTATACATAATACATGAAGTTGCACTGTGAAATTACATAGATTAATCCGACAGCTCTACCTTTTTTATTGGATACAGAATGCTGAAATATACACAGAAGAGAAAGGTGATAATGTCTTTGTCTACCATCTAGATTTATATGCACTCAGATGTGCTTTTCAATTAAATCTAGTTAATGCTAAAAAAAATGGTTTACTCAAACTATGTATCACCATATGTAGGGATGGGCGTTTTTCTTCGCCTCGTTTAACCAAAAAAATTACGCCCATAGACTTGTATGGCGGTGTGCATCAAAAAAAAAAAAGATGCGCGTCAAAAAAATTTCGCCGCGGGACAAAATGTTTTTGATGCCCATAGACTTAAATGGGCGTCTGAGACATTTCGCCGGCGGCGAAGTTTTGGCGAAATGAAATGCATGCAATCAAAAATATGATTGCTACATTTTCTGAGATAGGTTGGGCATACATTTTAGATCAGAGAGTTAGTGGATAATAATCGGTGGGTTATGGATTTTTCTCAGAATTATTAATATACACATCTCAGACATTTACACACATCTGGCAACATTAATGGAAAGATTAAAAAAAAATAATTGTAGAAGAACACAGTCACACACCAATAATGTCATATAAGAAATATGTGGGAATCAATGAAAACACTACAAATGTGTTGACTCCATAATAATCCTAATACTGCAATGCACTATGCACTAGAGGTTTAGCATTTCTCATTGCTTCTCAAATAATGAGCATTACCATTTAAATTTATAGAGCCGATTTTGTAGGATGGTATTAGATTGACAGATTACATCCTACAAGTCAGATGTAGTTGCTTGGGTCAAACTATAATGGTGCTGATCTAAAAATCTGATGTTAAAACTACATGGAATCTGATACAACTCGCCTGTGGGAAGGGAACGTTGCATCCTGCATCTTTAACTGATGAGAAAAAATCTGATGGTGTCTGATAGACTTTCTTCGCATTGATTTTTGGACATTGATGCATGAACAAAACACACATCTAACTTTCTTTGATCAGGTTTACATTGCAGCAGGGGGGATCAGATTTTGTAGGATCCTACAAAAACCCTGCTGTGTTTGTGATTACAGGTGTGTGTAACAAAAGTCAGGGTACCATTTCTAATAACTCAAATCAAGACATTCTCAGGTATCATTTACTGGCTATCTATTTGAAAACTGCATTGGATTGATTGTTGTAGATTGCAAGAACCAGAGCAAATTTTGCAACTTGTATTTATAAAATCAGCCTCATGATGAATACTATATTCATATAAACATATTATAGATTCATATTTGGGATAAATAAAGTTTATTCTTAAAGCTATAGGTTTTATTGGATCTCTAAAGATCTTATCCAGTCTCTCTTACAAATGGAGCAGCAGCCTATCCTAGTACTCATTCTAAAAGCACAGTAAGATATGAGTGGACAATTGCAACTCTGCCCTCCTAAAGGGGAAAATATACTAAAGTTCCCTGTGTTCTACCAGGGTGCTTGTTGACTGCCCACTTGATGGGTTTTAACTGGGATCCTAAAATGAGTGCCACCAACTGTCCTATATACAGTAGTCAGGGAAAGTAGCCAGCAGGAAGTGGATTGGATGATATTATTGTAGGAGGGTTTTGTCTCCTTTCAAGGAGAAGGAAAACTATAATCACGGGGATGGTTGCCAAATGTTAGGCGAAAAACTACACTGGTCCGGAGTACATTTCAGTGGGTACTATGAAGCAATCCTCTTCTTCTTTTCTTCCTTCTTCCTTGCGGACCTTACACTAGGTGAACCAAAGCAGAGCAGATTATTTAAGAATTGATCCGACACATGGGTTAGAGTTACACTGAGCTTTACTCCATTTATAAAATGTCAGGTGAAAATGTTGTTTAAAATGTTTTTGCACCATTTTTATGTTGTTTGTAAGACAATTTCATAAAACTGTCTGTAAACTGTCTTTCTTTCACACAAAAAACGAAAAGCGGCGGTTGAGTTGAAATGTAAGCGGATTTCTGTTTGAGAATATGGAGAAAGTATTTTATACCAGTTTACCACCAATTTTACTCCAAAAAATGGTCTCTCTCCACTTTTTTGAATTTCCCCCATGGTCTCCATTTTTACAGCATGTTATTGCTCACAAATTACGTACTATGTATGGTTAAATATCCAAAAATGAATAAGCATTTTGATGTACAATGTACTGTACATAGGTTTACCCAAGTATAAAAGTGAATCATGCACATTTTCATTGATAACATGTTGGCTGCTTGAGTTTTGTGTCATAAGAACCCCAAAGAGTATGAGGACCCCTGACATGCTATATTTTCATAGTATATCTTTTCTCTTGTCTCCAAAGACCTCAGTCGATGGAGTGCATGCATTTCACACTGATATCCACTCTGTGTAGCTACACACAGACCGATGCTGTGCCTGTCAATGAAGCTACGGGGGGGGGGGGGTGCATGAGAGGATCTGCTTTCCTCTGCCTCTTTAAAAAATGCTTGCAGAGGAAAGCAGAACATGTACCCTTAATGTGCCATTGGTCTAAATGTAAATTGAAAGTGTGTGCCAGCAACATGTTCCAAAAAGGTTTTCTCCTCTAGGGAAACCACCTGGGCTATTATTTTGTTCCTGGAGTGCACCAACATACACACAAAATAAATAGCATTTAATAACAATGGTTGCAACTGTCATGGAGGCTGATCCAGAGATTATACATCGCAACAAATTTGCCAGATTGTGTGAAGATGATGGGAGTATGAACTCTGGATTGGCAATTCTAGATGGGGCTGATCTCTCTAACAGCCGGGAGACCAGTTTCTCTAGTAGTGGTGGGGAGGAGAGTAGAGTCAGGCCTAAGCAGATTGTGGTTGTAGGGGACTCAATTATTAGGAAAGTGGATAGGGTAATTTGTCGTCCGGATCGCTATAACCGAACAGTTTGCTGTCTACCTGGTGCCAGGGTTCGGCATGTGGTTGATCGGATAGACAAATTATTGGGTGGGGCTGGGCATGACCCAGCTGTCTGTGCATATCGGTACTAATGACAAAATAAATGGTAGATGGAAGACCTTAAAGAATGATTTCAGGGATCTAGGCTCTAAGATCAAGGAAAGGTCTTCCAATGTCATCTTTTCTGAAATTTTGCCTGTGCCACGTGCAAGTTTAGGAAAACAGCGGGAGTTTAGGGAGCTAAATGCGTGGCTCAAGTCTTGGTGCAGGAAGGAAGGGTTTGGGTTCCTAGAGCACTGGGCTGATTTTTCGTTGGGGTACAACCTATACAGTCGTGACGGTTTGCACCTCAATGGAAGGGGGTCCGCGGTGCTAGGGGAAAGAATGGCTAAGAGGTTGGAGGAGTGTTTAAACTAGGCAAGTGGGGGGTGGGTGAGATAAAGAATTATGGGGAAGCTAGGGTAGACGGGGCAGTGGGGTTAGTAAGGGGTCATGGGGGAGGAGTAAGGGGGGCATACAGTTTACCAGCTAAGGAGGTCCCTCTGTTACAAGGAAAACAGAATAATACTAACTTAACGTATAATTCTTCACTAAGTAATGCAAATTTCAAAAGTAAAAGTAGTAACCTCCGCTGTATGCTGGCAAATGCACAGAGTTTGTCAGGTAAAATGGGAGACCTAGAATTAATTGCATGCTCTAAAAATTATGATATAATTGGTATCACTGAGACCTGGTGGGATGAAACATGTGACTGGATTGTGAATTTCAATGGTTACACCCTTTTTAGGAGGGACAGAGGGTTTAAAAAGGGTGGAGAAGTGTGTTTGTTTGTAAAGCCTGAATTAAAGCCATGCGCTAAAGAAATAACAATAGCTGGCACTGGTGAGGGTGTAGAATCACTGGGTAGAGATTTTGACTGGGCAAAAGGTAACAAAAAGAATTATCATTGGTGTATGCTATAAACCACCTCGTATAAGTGTCGAGTATGAAGCCCAGCTACTCTTGCAGATACAAGCGGCTTCACAGCTGGGTCAAGTTGTTGCTATGGGTGACTTCAATTATCCAGACATTGACTGGGGTAATGGGGTTGCTAAGACAGAAAAAGCTAGTAGGTTTGTAAATATGCTGAATGACAACTTTTTATTCCAGCTCGTTCAAGAACCTACTAGGAATAACTCTCTTTTGGACCTTGTAATAACTAACAATACTGAACTCATCTCTAACATTTGTGTGGGGGAGCATTTAGGGAATAGTGATCATAACATGGTCTCCTTTGAGATTCTGTTGCAGAAGCAATTCTATAAGGGAGTAACTAAAACACTAAATTTCAGACGTGCAAACTTTGACAGTATAAGGGCATCTCTGCAACATATTAAGTGGGAAATGCTTTTCTCAGGGTTAAACACAGAACAAAAATGGGAAGTCTTTAAAATGCTGCTTAATAAATATACTTTTCAGTATATTCCACTTGTAAGCAAGGAACGTCGTTGCAAAGCAAAACCTTTTTGGTTCAATAGAAGCGTTGGTGTTGAGGTGGGTAAGAAAAGACGTGCTTTTAAGGCTTTCAAGTTAGCTGGTACAGCCGAAACATTTATAAGGTACAAGGAGGCCAATAAATCATGCAAAGAAGCTATAAGGCAAGCTAAAATTGCTATAGAAAAGGATATTGCAGCAAGCAGTAAAAAAAATCCAAAATTATTTTTTAAATATGTTAATAGTAAAAAAAATAAGCGGGAAGGGGTGGGACCCTTACTATCAGAGGGGGGTCAGCTGGTTGATGAAAACAAAATAAAAGCGCAGATTCTGAACTCATATTTTTCATCTGTCTACATAAATGAGGAATCAGTAAGTGAAGGTTTCCTTCTTAACAGTCCCAATTCTAGTAATACAACTAATGATGCATGGTTCACACATGAAGAAATTCAAAAGAGACTAGAACATGTTAAGATTAACAAAGGTCCAGGGCCAGATGGTATTCATCCCAGAGTAATTAGCGAGCTTAGCTCTGTGATTGCCGAACCTCTTTACTTAATTTTTCAGGATTCATTGAGATCTGGCATAGTGCCGAGAGACTGGCGAATTGTTAATGTGGTGCCCCTATTCAAAAAAGGATCCCGTTCTCAGCCTCAAAACTATAGGCCAGTTAGTCTGACGTCAGTGGTAGGAAAGCTTTTCGAAGGGTTAATAAAGGATAAGATACTGGACTTCATAGCAAATCATAATACTATGAGTTTGTGCCAGCATGGTTTTATGCGTAATAGATCTTGCCAGACTAACTTAATTTCTTTTTATGAGAATGTAAGTAGAGACCTCGATTCTGGGATGGCAGTGGATGTGATTTACTTAGACTTTGCTAAAGCATTTGATACAGTGCCACACAAAAGGTTACTGGTTAAATTAAGGAATGTTGGCCTGGAACATAGTATTTGTACCTGGATAGAGAACTGGCTAAAAGATAGACTACAAAGAGTGGGGTAAATGGAACATTTTCTAATTGGACCAGTGTTGTTAGTGGAGTACCGCAGGGCTCTGTACTAGGTCCCTTGCTTTTCAACTTGTTTATGAATGACCTGGAGGTGGGCATTGAAAGTACTGTTTCTATTTTTGCAGATGATACTAAATTGTGCAGAACTATAGGTTCCATGCAGGATGCTGCCACTTTGCAGAGTGATTTGTCTAAACTGGAAAACTGGGCAGAAAACTGGAAAATGAGGTTCAATGTTGATAAATGCAAGGTTATGCATTTTGGCAAAAATAATATAAATGCAAGTTATACACTTAATGGCAGTGTGTTGGGAGTTTCCTTAAATGAGAAGGATCTAGGGGTCTTTGTAGATAACACGTTGTCTAATTCTGGGCAGTGTCATTCTGTGGCTACTAAAGCAAATAAAGTTCTGTCTTGCATAAAAAAGGGCATTAACTCAAGGGATGAAAACATAATTATGCCTCTTTATAGGTCCCTGGTAAGGCCTCATCTGGAGTATGGAGTATGCAGTGCAGTTTTGGACTCCAGTCCTTAAGAGGGATATAAATGAGCTGGAGAGAGTGCAGAGACGTGCAACTAAATTGGTTAGAGGGACGGAAGACTTAAATTATGAGGGTAGACTGTCAAGGTTGGGGTTGTTTTCTCTGGAAAAAAAGCGCTTGGGTGGGGACATGATTACACTTAACAAGTACATTAGAGGACATTATAGAAAAATGGCAGGGGACCTTTTTACCCATGAAGTGGATCACCGTACCAGAGGCCACCCCTTTAGACTAGAAGAAAAGAACTTTCATTTGAAGCAACGTAGGGGGTTCTTCACAGTCAGGACAGTGAGGTTGTGGAATGCACTGCCGGGTGATGTTGTGATGGCTGATTCAGTTAATGCCTTTAAGAATGGCTTGGATGATTTTTTGGACAGACATAATATCAAAGGCTATTGTGATACTAAGCTCTATAGTTAGTATAGGTATGGGTATATAGAATTTAATTAAAAGTAGAGAGGGGTGTATGTATGGATGCTGGGTTTTCATTTGGAGGGGTTGAACTTGATGGACTTTGTCTTTTTTCAACCCAATTTAACTATGTAACTATGGGTCAAGCTATCTGGGGAAGTGTTCTGACAAAAGTTTGACAAAACCTTGAACAATTTAGTTCACACATAGCCACTTTTGTTTTAATTCAACCAAGACATGCTTTAATAATATAATAATAAATAATTTAAAAATAATTTAACTTTTTTTTAACCTGACATAATAAATGCATTGCATGCATATTTATGTTTTTAATCTACACTATAAAAATTATTTAAATTTTAGATCAGTATTAAAAGACAAAAACTGTTTACTTTATGTAATTTTAAAACAGAATCATATACAGTGCATTTTAGGAAATACAAGATAACCATTTTAACGCTTATTGCAAAAGAAATGTTGCCAGTACCTGCTTGCTTACCAGGAATAATTTAGGCAATACTACCCCCTTGTGGAACGTTTAATTTTTATGAACTAATGCAATGATGATTATCATCTTTTATATTGTACCCACATTTTTCAGAGAATTTGCAGTTTATAAATCAATATATAAAAAGAGAAAATAGGAACAGTAGATTGTCCACAAATAGCAAATCACCAAAAAGAATATGGGGCTCAATAAAACATAATTTTTTAAAAAAAAAAATCATGAAATGTTGCTACAATCATTAAATTAAGAAAGAATAATACTTGTACATCCACTGTGGGGGGTCTTGTTCCTAAAGCTTAGGCAAACAGGCAAACTTTAGACCTAGTTCTAAAACTAGGTACATAATAAGAACCCTGTTGAAGAGGTTCGTCTGGCCACAGTTGTGCAAAACCAGAAAACCCTATAATACTGATCAGAAAAATAAAGCTCCTGATAATATAATAATACATTTGAACCCCATAGCAATATAGTTTGTACATTCATTACGGCTACGATAAAGCAAGTTTGGCCTCATGACCCTTTAGTTGTAGTGTTGTAAAATGATTAGTGGCCATACAGTGCAGCAAGTAATGCAATCCATGAATCTGTTACTTGCAAGTTTAGAAGCAGTTGGCCAAGATTGCTGTAGTGGTGTTTGGCAGCTGTTTTATCTTTATTTAGCTATAGGTTCCATAGCTATAGGTTTATAGATTCTAATTTGAATTAGAATTGTCAATTCGACCCTTAATAAATCATAAAAGTCTTACAAATAAGCTATATACTACCAGTACAAATTTTATAAATGACATTTACAGCCTATTAAAAAAAGTAATTGACTAAGTAGAATTCCCACTGCAACATCTGAAATTGTTCTAAAGAATTGGTTATGGTGATTTTCATTTGACTGAGTGGTTTAAAGTGCATCTAATTGTGTCATTTAAGGCTGGCACACCTTCTAAATGTTTATCTTGTCAGGAGTCTGGTACTTTACCCCCTGCTCAAGGATGCATTAATACAGAGATGGTACCTGTGTATGAAATGCTTGCTTGTAAGTAAATAAATTTGGAGGTAGCTGATAATAATGTTGATAATACATTTTATCTTCACATGTAAGAAACCAGTAGTTTTTAACATATCTGTTATCTGCTTTGTAAATTTGTTTTTGCCATATTCAACATTCATGCATGTGCAGTAAGAAAACACCTATAAACCCCTACCCACTTCATGGCCAGTGTGCACTGACAGGCGGATAGTCACCCTACCATGATCAGTGTACACACTGACCACCGGGTGGGTTGGAGCAAACACCTAGAGAAAACACTAATGCATCATGAGCCACACCAGGTCATTTGTTAATACCCCCCAAAATTAAACCAAGTTTTGCTTCTGTCCAGGCCAAACTTTCTCTCTGGACAGGGCAGTTTTAAGGCCTTGGTGGGTCTGGGCAAAGAGCCAACCAGCCAAATATATTTTGAAACCACGCCCACTTTTTGGCCACACTCCCAAATACAACACCCAAAACAAAACATTATTCAGTAGTGATGGGCGAATTTGCGCCGTTTTGCTTCGCCGAAAAATTCGTGAATTTCGCGCGAAATTCGCGAAACGGCAAAAAATTTGCGAAACGGCATAATTTAAGTCTTCCGGCGTTTTTGACGCGAATTTTCGCGGGCGTTTCGCGAATTTATTCGCTGGCGGCAAATTCGCCGCGAATTCGCGCCTGGCGAATAAATTCGCCCATCACTATTATTCAGTCGTGCCAATATTAAATGGATAATCAGAATTGTAAATGCAGATCTTACAGTATACTACATTTACTACAAAAAATTGATAATAAGCATATTAACCCTAGCTGTTCCAGAATAATCACTGTTGAAATCGCTAATGAGCACTAAAACATGGCCAATGAACAGAAAGTCTCTGCGACATTGTCTGTGCTTGTAGCAGATTGGCAGTAAATACTACGAAGCCGGTAATTACCCCTTGTTGCAGAGTCAGAACAGTGGGGCTCACGGGGGCCATCTTCAGCCGCTTCGGTAATCTCAGTAAGAAAGTACTATACTGGCACATGCACAGTTGGAGCATTTTCCAGGTTCGCTACAACTGCTCATGCGCCAAAAATAACCCAAGCGCCAGGAGAACACCCGAAGATTACTGAAAAGGCTGAAGATGGCACCTGTGAGCTCCGCTGCACTGACTCTGCAACAAGGGGTAATTACCAGCTTCGGGGTATTTACTTGTGGTAACTCCTGTGCGAGGGGGAGCAGCGAGGGGAACTATGGAGTGTAGGGGGTAGGGTTTTTTTTTTTTTTTTAGAAAGGGGCTTTACGTCTCCTTTAAGTAGTGAAACTGTGGAGCTCCCTGTTCATTAAAGGGGTTGTTCACCTTTAATATAACTGTGATGTAGAGAGGTATATTCTGAGACAATTTGCTGGTTTTAATTTTTTATTATTTGCAGCTTTTAATTACATAGCTTTTTATTCAGCAGCTCTCCAGTTTGAAATGTTAACAGCTATCTGGTTGCTAGGGTCCAAATGACCCTCCTACCAACAAGGTAGTGGTGTCAATGAGAAATTGGAGTATGAGTGGGAGATATCTAAATAGAAGATTAGTGTTAAATACCAATAACAATTCACCGTTAGATGGCAAAGGGCAATTACAAGTATAGGATCCCTTATCCGGAAACCCGATATCCAGAGAGCTCCGAATTATGGAATGGCTGTCTACCATAGACTCCATTTAATCCAAATAGTCCAAATTTTTAAAAATTATTTCCTTTTTCTCCGTAATAATAAAACAGTACCTTGTACTTGATCCCAACTAAGATACAATTAATCCTTATTGGAAGAACAACCAGCCAATTGGGTTTATTTAATGTTTAAATTAATTTCTAGTAGACTTAAGGCATGAAGACCCAAATTACAGAAAGATCCGTTATCCGGAAAACCCCAGGTCCCGAGCATTCTGGATAACAGGTCCCATACCTGTACATGTATAATACCCCCAGAATTCTCTGTTAGATGGCACAGGGGCAATTACATGTATAATACCTCCAGAATTAACATAGGATGGCACAGGGGCAGTTCCATGTATAAATTCCACCAGAATTCACCATAGAATGGCACGGGGCAATTCCATGTATAAATACCCCCAGAGCCAGAGTCAGCCGCTGCCTAATCTGCAGTCAGGAGGAAAGTTCTTTCTCTCTGCTTCCAAAAGAAACCAGTATGGGGAGGCGGGAAATTCTAAGGAATCTCTGCCTTGCCACTGCACTTCTGCTTCCAATTTCCTCCTTCTCGTGCTCTCCTCCACCCCCTACCTGTTAAAAAAATATACAGCGTAGGCCCTAATATAACACTCGATGGCAAAAAAAAAGTATTAAAAGTTTATAAAAAAAATCATAAAGCTGTAAGTGGGCCCCCAAAAACAGTGGGCCCTGGGAAGATGCCCAATTTTTCCCTGTTATTAAAGCAGCCCTGACTCGGGACTTAATCCAGTGAAAAATATATTGTTGGATGTCTGACTTACATGGGTGCAGGAAAAGGCATGCCTTCCTCACCCCCCCTCGTGATTTCAAAGCTGCAGAACAGAGCTACATTCCAGACCTGTACCCTTCAACTGCTGTGTAGGGTGCAAAAACTGCCATTTTTTGCACTGAACTACTTGCCCTGAACTCTGATATCAATAAGCTCTGCGGTAGTCATGTCATACCAGCACTTGATGCTCTGTTTGGATTTGTTCATTTTAAGCGCTATACAGTACTAGATAGTTATCTGATTTACTTTAAATTTGCTGTCTTACAGCTGATTTGGGGTGGCACTGAACAGTATTTTGTGGATTTCTATCCTGCAGTAATATGCTGCCACAAGTTATCCTTCTTGCACTGATGATAATAGATTATATGGGCAACTGCAGGGGATTCACAAGAGCACTAACCAGTAGCAAAAAAGGACTGAAAATTGTGAAATAAAATGAAAAAAACTTTGTATAAAGGTGTAAAAATGGTTGATCATAAATATTTAAAGCAGGGCAGGGAGTAAAAGTTGCTTTTGTTTTTGCCTGTTGTGCATGCAGAACACAAAGCAACAGTTTTGGCAGCTTTTCCAGCTAATAAGTTCAGTTCTTTGGATCTCTTCTCTAATCAGTGCTGGGTGAGGGATTCTCACAAAAGGAAGTAACATATGTCAGAATGTCTTGACAGGGACAGGTGCAAATAAGAAAAAGGGTTCCTTTAGGGAGTGATTTCTAATGCTAATTCTTATTAATGGTACATTATTTTTTATCTTATTACATTATTAGTTGCATATGTACTTTAAGTGACCTGGCAACCAAAAAGACAATTTCATCTAGCACCACCCAATCATGCACTTTCTTTACCTTTTAAATTGTTTATTTTCTTTTGAACTCCTGTTTTGTTAACCTGTATATCCTCTTTTTTTGTAACTTAAGGATTTTATTTGATTTTTTTCAGGCAAGAAAACAATCATAAATGTATCACATTGATAATCAAAGTTGTAGAAAACGTCTCCATTTTTTAGATAACAAGGTGATGTAAGGATGCTTGGGGAAAGGGTCCTTCGGTAGGGCCATGATAGATCTGTACATTGTGGAGATAAGGGCCCTTTTGCGAAGTCCTGTCGTACACAGTTTCCCAAATGGTGTAAGAGTTCGGATGTTTGGCTCTTTGGGGGGATTGAGTTTGGATAAAGTGGGTCATTTGCAGAAATTCAAACAGCCATGTGGCGGGGTTATGAAACTTACTTTGAATGTCTTTGAATGTCCATTGCTTGAGTGTTAGTGGGTTTAGAAAGTCATATATTCTAAACAAATCCCTGGGCACCCAATTGGCTTTTAAATCATTCTGACATACCTGGGGGAAAGAGGGTTTGGCCAAAAAGGGGAGGGGGTAATAATGGATGTGGGTTAGCTACTCTATATTTTGCTTTACATTTTTTCCAGATCTTCAAAGTAAAATTAATTGAAGATAACACTCTAGGTAATACCCCTTCCCTAGTACCCCATAGAAGTGAGCTAGGGTGTATAAGGGTGGTCCAGAATGTCTCGATAAGTGCCCATCTACTAGTGGGTATATACAGTATGTGGTCCGACCAGGGATCTGATGCAAGTGAGCTACCTCGTGGTATGCTTACAAGATTGGAACAACTAGTCCATCCTGTGATTTGTGAGCTGACATGACTGATCTTGTTATACCGTGTCTGTGCTTAATCCATATAAACTTATATATACTTATAACATATAAACAAGGTTGCTTGGAGATCCATGAGAGTCTTTCTGGAGACTGACATATAGAGATACAAAAAAACAGATATAATGGAGAATTGACATCTTGAGTACCATAATGCATCCCAGACAGGATAATGTGTAGGATCTCCATTTAAGCAGGGACAACTTGATTTTCTATATTAATGGGGGGGGGGGAATTAACCTTGATAAAGTTGACTATATGTTTTGGTTAATTGGATGCCAAGGTATTTGAGGGAGTGGGTTCTCCACCTGTAGCGGAAGTTTGATCCCAAGGCTTCTTTAACATGTTGGGGTATATTAAGGGGTAAGGCTTCAGACTTGTCTACATTTAATTTATATCCTGAATATTCGCTGTATTGTGATAGAAGGGTATGTAAGTTAGGCATTGATACTACAGCGTTTGTTAGGGAGAGAAGGATGTAGTTGGCAAATAAGGAAACAACAAACTCCTGGAGCTGAATCTTAAGGCCAGTTATTTCCTTATGGTTTCTAATGGCTGAGGCTATGGGTTTGATACTCAATGCATATAGCAGGAGTGACAAAGGGCATCCCGGTCTGGTTTCATTACAAATATGGATCTGTTAGTGGGAGGCTTCTGGCAATTGGCATGTAGCTGAGGGGTTGGTTATAGGATTTGGATATCTCTAAGGAAGGGGCCTCTAATACCTAGCTGCCTGAGTAGGTCGAACATATAATCCCAAATTAAACAATTGAACACCACCTCAATGTCTAGACTGAGCAACAGGGTTGGAGTCGTAGTTTTGTCAAGGTTGATAGCCCTGCGAGCATTGTCCCCCACCTGCCTTCCTGCCATAGATTAACCTTATTTGGTCTAGATTAATGACCTTAGGGGCCCTCGTCTATTTGCCAAGAGTTTAGTGAATGCCATAAGATTCAAATTTATTGGCCGAGAGCTACTGGCCTGTATCTGCCACAGAGGTTTGGATGCTGATAGGTGATATAGGATGCCAGCATAGTATGGGGATCACATGGTCGGCCATAAAAGAGTTAAAGAATTTCATTAAATGGGGGGTTGGAAGTGCAGAATTTTTTTGTAACATGTTTATGTGTAGCCATCTGGCCCTGGGGCTTTTGAGGTAAGAAGGGACTTGATTGTATCTTTAACTTCTTCCTCTTTAATTATTTTACAGCTCCTAGCTCAGTTTGTGAGATAATCAATGAATATTATCATTGAGGAAAGCTTGCCTGTGGGATGTAACACCACAACATGTGGGTTGAATGTTTGCTTATCTACGAAAAAAAATCAGAATGTAAAAAAACTCGATTGATTACAATTGTGGAAAAAAACGTGAATACCTCAAAATACTAAAAAATCATGTAAAGATTAAACAAACCCAATGGGCTGTTTCTTCTTCCAATAAGGATTCATTATATCTAATTTTGGACCAAGTACAAGGCACTGTTTATTATTACAGAGAAAAAGGAAATAATTTAAAAAAATGTGGATTACTTCGATAAAATGGAGTCTATGGGATTGCTTTTCCATGATTTGGAGCTTTCCAGATAACAGATCCCATCCCATTTTATGAGACAAAGAAATGCAAACAACAAAATATGTTTAATAATATAAGATAGGATGAATGTCATGCTACAGTCATAAAGTTTTAGCAATTTCCATAAACAAAAGTTTTCCCTTCGTCAGATTTATTAATAGTCAGTCAGACTAAATTCAGATTTCTGGCAAGATGGCATTTTAGTTATGTATTTATTAAAGGTTATTGCATAGAACAAAATCATTCAAGCTTCAGTTTGATAATGTTATCATTTTAAATTCTTCTTATTTTCTCAGCTGTTTTACATTATAGCTGTAAGCAGTTAATAATGTGCAAAATTCTTCAAGTCTGTCAAAAAAAAGTTGCATATATTATATGGTACTTTGTTCTGTAACTCTACCGTACCCTCTTTTTGGTAAATGTTCCCCCATTTTAATCTCTCCTATAATATTTTTCTTTACCTCATAATCTCTTTAGTAAGTTTTATCTTATTTTACCCTCTCATAAAGCATAATAGCATAAATTAACCATCACCTCTCCTTAGCATATGTTCCCCTTATTCGTCTTCCCTTAGAATGTGTCCTCCTTTGCCACTGTTTAAATACTCCCCTCTGCTTCCTTACCTTTGTGTGTGGGCTTCCCACAAACTCTCGCTCTTCTTTGTATCTATTTCCTTGACTTTTCTTCCTATTTTTCTTCTTTGTATATGTTTCCTTGTCTTTTCTTTTATTTTGCATGGTGCAAATTCCACACAACATTTACCTTACCATAGCATATTTTCATAACTACTTTGATAAATACTCTCCATCTCCCTAGCCTTTAGTTATTGGTAGGTTGGCCCAAAACACCTCGGTTTAGGCTGAGAAGCTAAACCCCAAATGGTTTTTTATACCAGAAAGAGGAAGAAAAAAGAAATAAAGAATAGATATTTGCGAATTCACATCAACACATAATAGATATGCATCATAGATATCATCCTAAACCCCTAACCAGAGTATAAAATGCTAGTATTTTAGTTTAAAAAAATAATTATGTGTATTACAGAACTTGGTAGGTACCGTATATACTCAAGTATAAGTCTACCTCGGCTTATACTCGAGTCAGTGGGCAGTAGCTGAGATTGCAGTCACTTTTAATCATTCCTATACCAACAGTTCGCTTGGGGAGAGACTACAATATGACACAGTGTCCTCTGTTGGTTATATGAAAGAATAACAGTGCGCCCTCTGTTGGTTGTATAAAAGAATAACAGTGACTGCAATATCACACAGCACCCTCTGTTGGTTATATGAAAGAATAACAGTGCTCCCTCTGTTGGTTATATGAAAGATTAACAGTGACTGCAATATCACACAGCGCCCTCTGTTGGTTATATGAAAGAATAACAGTGACTGCAATATCACACAGCGCCCTCTGTTGGTTATATGAAAGAATAACAGTGACTGCAATATCACACAGCGCCCTCTGTTGGTTATATGAAGGATTAACAGTGATGGCAATATCACACAGTGCCCTCTGTTGGTTATACAAAAATTTAACAGTGATGGCAATATCACACTCTGCACATGGTAGTGGGACAGTGGGACAATGCACACAGTAATTCGTTTGGCAATTCTCTGTCACCATCAACTTTGCAAACAAGTCCAGTTGATCACTGGGGGGGGTCACTTTGTCGGAATATGCGCTGCTGGGAGACAGGGCTGTAGTTGTGTCTAGGCTTATACTCAAGTCAATACGTTTTCCTAGTTTTCGTAGGTAAAATTAGGTACCTCGGCTTATACTCGGTTCGGCTTATACTCGAATATATACGGTAATTCAATATCAGTGCAATTTATATAAATTGGTTATAAAACAATGATAAAAGATATAAGGTTTTATGTAATAAAAGGTACTAAGTTTGCCCAGGAGAAGTAATCAATAGAAACCAATCAGCAGGTAGCATTAAAACTGATCACCTGTTTAAAAGCAAACATCTTATTGGTTGCTATGGGTTACTGCTACGGGGCAAGCATAGTACATTTTATAACATATGGGGGTTAGTGCAGTAGATCAGAAGTTAGCATACCCTTATCACGTCTTGTTTCAATAATAGGTGCACGTTACATGTTGACCACTCACCACCAGGGTCACAAGAGACTTGTATATAAAACAGTATCATCCAGCATTCAAAATGTAAAAGCCTTTATAGGACAAATATGGCTTTGTAACATTTTCAAAGTTTCAGACCTGTCTTGGATACTGATTAATTAACAGTTGTATACATATTGAAATAATGCCTCCTACTGTGACAGCCTTTATAGACAGCCTCTATATCTCCACTCCACCCCTGTCCAAGTTAGGGATTGGTGCAAGCTGGAAAAATTCTGAACCACCCCTTTCTTCATACATCTCAATACCCTTAAATTGACTGTGCTGCTATTCTCATGACAAGGGGACTAGGGGGACTATCCCATTGAACCCCTTTGTTACATATCGTAATGAGACACCAGGAGTCAGAAATGGTAAAAAAGGCCACAGCTTTTATTCACATTTTATCAAATAAATAGGGCCTTGCCAGCATCACCACAAGGCAATATTCAAAGCCAGAATTCCATAACAGATCGCTACTATGCTTTGCCACTCCTCACTAGTATTAGGCTGCCTCTACCTACAGAGAGGATGGCCCCAAACTCTGCTACGAGCAGAAGCTGCATCTTTTATGAGAGAGGTCCGACATGCAGTGTGTCGATGATAGGAAATCCAAGCAGGCTGTCACCTAGCACAAGCAGTAGTAGCATCTGTATCAATCAACCCACTGTGCAGTCACAGGAGAGAACCGCCTTTTTCTCACTTCTAAATTCTGGCAAGGTCCTACAGCTGCTGTGACAAATAAAACTTGAAATTATTATAATATATCCACTGTTTTGATCCAGAGGAAGGCAAAAAACCCAGCCTGAAGCCACTGCCAATTATGCCTCAAGAGGGAAAAAATTCCTTCCTGACCCCAATGGCGAAACGGAAACATTCCCTGGATCAAGCATTTGCAATTCATTAATAATTAATAATAACGTGCAAACTCTCTCATGTTTATACTGTATAACTATACCAAAACCACAATATAACAATACATGCAGGAATACATCCACATTTGCTTATTAATAGATAATATGACAACATAAAGAGAAACTCCGATGTTTCTACCTGCTCAGAAGATAAGGAAGTGAACTGCTTCTTCCCCTGACATCACATCCCTGCCTTTCTCCACCCCCAGCCTGGGATTTCCCTGCCTTAACTCATTCCTTCTCACCCACTCACAGTTACATCTGATTTTGCCAGTCTTTAAATATAAACCAGTGTAATTTGGCTGCTGGTCATTCGGATCCCTTGTCATGCAGCCCCTGCATTTATAGTTCCAGGGCTTTCCTTTCAAGTCACATATAGGCTGCAAAAGGGCTCAATTTTGGCTGTTTTGGTATTAGTGTTTACCAAAGACAAATGCCCTGCATCTCTCTGTGTGGCATTGCCCTGTGTGTGTTTCTCAGATCAGATCCTCCTGTTCCTAGCATAGGTTCACTCTTTTCATATTAATGATTATAGCATATAATTTGGGTTTATACTGCTTTCTTATATTATATATTTGCAGACAAGTTTTGCCTCATCTCTGTTTTGTGTTTGTTTTGCTTTGTATAGTACAGGTATGGGATTTGTTATCCAGAATGCTTGGGACCTGGGGTTTTCTGTAACAGATCTTTCTGTAATTTGGATCTTCATACCTTAAATCTATTAAAAAATCATGTAAACATTATATGAACCCAATAACCTGGTTTTGCTTAATTATTTCTTAGTTTAGTACAAGCTACTGTTTTATTATTACAGAGAAAAGGTAATCATTTTTAAAAGTCTGGATTATTTAGATAAAATGGACTCTATGGGAGGTGACCTTTCTGAAATTTGGAGCTTTCTGGATAACAGGTTTAGTGGTATGTATGTATTACACTGCAACACCGAGGTGCTGATTTATTAGTATTCAAAATAACGGATATTTCTCTCTGTTTTTAAATATTATCCCTGAGATCAAATATAATTTATGTCCTGCAGTTTACTAAAGTATTTTGTTTTACACCGTCCTGCGGTGTCTTACATTTTATTCTTTGAAAATCAATCGTACTTAAAGCAGTATTGCAAAAAGGGGGAAGAGATTTTTTTATACAATTGTATGTTGGTATGTACTTATTTAACAAAAAGGTGAAACTTAACAATGTATTCTTTTTCATTGTACAAAACTCAACAGGATCGGCCGATAACTCCAATAGCAACCGTTATAAAAAGAAAAGCTCCTAATATTATATCCGAGCAAGATTGAAAAGTTATGAACCACAAAATCTTTATCAGTCTGTTAAACTTTATTGTGTTGAATTGAAATCATTGTAAGTGTTTTGTTATAAGCTTGCTAAAGTCTCCAAATTGCATTTGTTCCATATACAGGTATGGAAATTGTTATCCAGAATGCTCAGCATCTGGGGTCTTTGTGGATTCGTAATTTGGAGCACCATACTTTCTAAGGGGCTGATTCACTAAGGGTCGAATATCGAGGGTTAATTAACCCTCGATATTCTACTGGGAATTGAAATCCTTCGACTTCGAATATCGAAGTCGAAGGATTTAGAGCAGATAGTACGATCGAACGATCGAAGGAATATCCTTCGATCAAAAAAAGTTAGCCAAGCCTATGGGGACCTTCCCCATATGCTAACATTGACTTCGGTAACTTTTAGATGGCGAACTAGGGGGTCGAAGTTTTTTTTAAAGAGACAGGACTTCGACTATCGAATAGTCGAACGATTTTTACTTCGAATCCTTCGATTCGAAGTCGTAGTCGTAGTCGAAGGTCGAAGTAGCCCATTCGATGGTCAAAGTAGCCCAAAAAAACTTCGAAATTCGAAGTTTTTTACCTTCGAATCCTTCACTCGAAGTTAGTGAATCGGCCCCTAAGTCTACTAAAAATTCTTTCAAACTTTAAATAAATCCAATATAATTGTTTTGCTTCCAATAAGGAATAATATCTTAGTTGGGATAAACTACAAGGTACTGTTTTATTATTAAAGATGTAAAAGAAAATAATGTTTTAAAAAAAAATGTATTTTGTCTATGGGAGATAGCCTTCCTGTTATTCTGAGCTTTCTGGATTACAGATTATGTATTCTATAGAAAATATGATTTAATGATACTTGGGCAGTGGCACTTTTCATACCCACACATTTCGACTGGCCAAAAAGCTCCACAATCCTCCACAGATGACAGAGCCAGATTTACATAGCGAGCAACCCTAGGCCCACTTCTGTGGCATCCCTGTCTCCTTGCCTTTACATGCACAAATTTTCATTATCAGGTCAGGAGCACTGAAGATTGGTACATCGGAAATTTAAAAGACTATTGTATCTCCTTAGCAGCCCCAGAACTTCTGAACTAATGTGGATGTGGTTGGGCAGCATGCCGTCCCCTAAAATCCTGCTGCCCTAGGCCCGGGCCTTGGTGGCCTTTCCACAAATCGGGGCCTGACTAGTGACACCTTCTGGTACACAGAAAGACTCAGGACTAGTGATGGGAGAATTTATTCGCCAGGCATGGATTCCCTGCAAATTTAATACTTCGCCGACTGTAAATGTTTTTGCGAAACTGCTGTGAAAATTCGCTGTGGAAAAACTTGATGCAACAAAAAATTGTTGCGCGCATAAAAATTGATGCGTGTCAAAATTTTTCAGATGCCCATCAACTCTAATGCATTTTGACAAAGAGTCTCGCGTATAAAAATCGTCGCTCGTGTGAAAATTGTTGTGCGTAAAAATGATTTTGACACCCATTAACTTCAACGCGTATATTGAATTTTTCGCATTTCGCTAATTTTTTTGGAGTTTCACTAATTTTTTTAAGCTAAACGGGACAGATTCCCTCATCACTACTCAGGAGGCAACTAATATTGCTTTTTAGCAAGCTGGAGTGCAAAAAATAAATAATAAATAAAAGTTCCTATGTACCAAGGCTTCAAAGATGTTAAAAACTATTTGGATAAATATCCTCAAACATAACGTTGAGCTATACGCTTTATATAATAATTCAAGTTGAGTGAAGATTAGTGAAGGTTATTTTTTAAATAAATGTGGCTAATTTTTGAATGATGTATTGTAAGTTTGGAAAAAATATAGATGGTGGGAAATTAATTTATACTGTTAGCATTTTACATTATCCGTGCACATATAATCCCCTGCATAATGGACTCCTGCTAACCAAATAGTCACACTGAAGGGGTCAGATTTTCTTGATTAAAACGATAAGAGAAAATATGTTCAGCACAATCCTATTCATTGAACTCATGTTAAACAAGAGGTTATTTTGTCCCTTTGACAAGCCACATTTTAGTCATAAATAGAGTTGGTTCCTAATTGTGAAACAGATGAAATATGCCAATTTAATTGAGCACAGCAAAGTATTTGCATAAACCATTATGCTCATCGTCATTTTGAAAAATGGCCAGAAATATTTTAATTTGAAAGGACTATATTTAATGTTTTTATGTTATTTGGATGTTCCTATTAGAGGTCTTTTTCAACTGTCTTTGTTTTTTAAAGACATGATGTTCCAGATGAGAATACTCCAAGACTTTTTTGCAAAACAATTCTGATTATGACACAGAGGCCGACATACAGAGTAAATCCTGGTACCAGTCTGCTGTGTGGAACTATACTATGTAGCTATACATTTTGTAAAAATACATGACATTCTGTAGAACCCAGAAGACACATTAATTATGTTACAAGGTATGATCTGGGTGTCATATATTTACAACTACTCAATCTGTGTTGATGATGCTTTCAATCATTTTTTTAATGTTGTTCAGGAAAAAATACTCTAGGTGTCACTGTTGCTACATGCAAAATGCACTACAAACATAAATTGTTCTATTGTATTATTCATTAAAAAAATAAAGATTTCATAACCTGCACAGATAGTATTTATGTGTTTATTAAACAAAGAGCACCCACATACTGTAAACTAAACAGCATAGTGTTTGAGATATTGTTGGTAAAACACTAGCACAAAAACAAAAATTGATTGCACTCTTGCAGTTCTGTGCAAATTAGTTAAGCCTATTTTAAAGGAGTTCCAAACACTGTATTGCCCCAGCACCAAAACATGGTGTTGCAGACTCTCTAAACCAGTGTTTTAAGTTCATGCACCCGTGGAAGGTCCAACCTTGGTGTGTCAGCCCCTCCCCCTTAGTCTGTGAATTGGGTATATATCAAAGATTCAGTTATTCAGCCATAGTCCTAAGAACAAATCTGCGGCAGCAAAGATATTTACAACACAAACTATACTAACTGATTTGTGGTTTTGCCAGGTGCATCACACACAGCATTTTTCCTATGTTCTGAGCCACACCTAAATTAATAAAATAAATATTACAGAAGCCAGTAGGAATGTGGCTTTATTTGCTGACTCACACAGTTCTATCAGCTTCTATAAAGCAGTTCTATTTTAGCCAAAACAATGTGGGAAGCGGTTAATTGGATTTTTTTTCCTTGACCTATCTCTGGATCAACTATAAATTAAAGGGGAATTGTTACTGACAACCATGCACGCAAGCAGTCTTTTAGACCCAGTATAATCAGTGACTCAACACTGTTTGGTTGATCGGTACAAACAGGGTCGGCCCAGATCCACACCCAGAGACTTCTTCGTGCCATGACCTCCTTTTGTCAGGCGTTCGCGGCAAAAACAGTGCACGGCACAGATGCACACACACACAGCGCATCGCATCACCGCACTGGCTCAGCAAGGGAGGCCAGAGGAGGGCCCTGGTACAGCAGCCCCGGTGGGCCCCAGACCCTCAGGCCGATCCTGCTTACAAATTGTTAATATGTTAGAAGAAACTGTAAGAAAATTTTAGAAAGTCACTATTTGTGAAATATATCTTTTAAACTTTCACTACAGTTCAGTGATTTTTTTTTTTTTATTTTGATTTTTTTTTGTGTATTCACTTTTATTAGTCAAAAGCATATCCATACATTAGAAGAATGTAACATTGTACATAGTGGACGGTACAGATACGTCAATTTTGTGATACATGTACAATGTCAACAATCGCAGTGCACACAGCTTTAGACATCTTCGAAATTCGTCACACAAAGTTTATTTAACACAACAAAACTTCCAAAACTGTTGCTGCCTGACTACCAACTCTGCTGCTAAAAGGTATTTGCTCTAAACCTAACTCTATCTCCTTATTGTCCGGTCTTAGGTTTCGAGGATGAGTGTTCGCGTGTCACCCAAGGTAAGTAACCTAGATACCACCATATTGCCCCTTCGTGATACGAGATGTAAGTTGCCACCCCCCTGTAATCACTAGGAGTCCTCTACATGGCAAGCGACAAACTGGATAGGTATTCTTTCCAAGGTAACCATTTAGCTATAAATGACTCATAACAATTAGATAAGTAAGCTGTGAGTTCCTCCATTGAGTAAATATCATTTACCATGCGGAACCAACTATCCTTGTTTGGGATTTCTTTACGCCTCCATAATAGAGGTATTTGTGCTTTAGCAGCAATGAGTAGTTGTAAGAGTAACTCCTTTTTCCCACAAGTAATAGGTGCAAAATTATGGAACAATAGAATCGTTAAGGAATTGACCTGTATTTGTTCCCCCATTATGTCCAAGCACACCTCCGAGGCTGTAGACGAATAAGTTTGTAAGTTGGGGCAAGTTAACCAAATGTGTTCCAATGTCCCTGTGTCCATTTCACACCTCCAACATGCATCACTATCTAGTAGCCCCATTTTCTTGAGAATTACCGGTGTCCTATACCATCTAGACAGCAACTTATAAGACGATTCTTGTAGTTTGTTACTTATAGAACATTTATTAACTCGAAGAAATATCCTTTCCCACTCGTTTCCTGTAAGTTCAACATTAAGATCCCTTTCCCAGAGCTTAGTAAAGGACGGATAGTCCGGATATTTTCCATCAATAAGTATTTTGTACAGAAGTGATAACATATGTCGTAACGGTATCGGTAGTGCATAAATTCGCTCAAAATTAGTAAGGGGTCGCATTTGTGAGTTCTCTAAATGTAAGCTATGAAGGAAGTGGTTGACCTGATACAGCCTCCAATTATCCCTCCCTGACCACTCGTCCCTTTTTTTAAAAATTGTTGCCATCTCACCCACACTAGCTGGTATACAATGCATTAACAGTGGGTTATGCATATTAAAAGCATTGACATAGCCTTGATCTAGTACCCCTGGAATGAACTCAGTGTTATTGTGAAGAGGAGTAAGAGGTGAGGGATGAGGAGCGAGGGCTAATTTATCGTTTACTTTATGCCAAATTGTTAAACAATTGTCTAACAGTACATGAGTCTTAATTTCTGGAGGTATATTTTCTCTACGTACCCAGGGCAAACTTTTCAGCCGATTTTGTGACCATAAATTGCCTAAGATATGCCATTGTAGATCAGTGGGCTCCTTCCCAAACTCTAGCAGATTCGTTAGCGTTGCCGCTTGGTAATAGGTTTCAAAGTCTGGCATTGCTACCCCTCCCCTCTGCTTAGGTGTAAATAGAGATTTCCTGTTGATCCGACCTCTTGGTGACTGCCATATATACGAGAAGAGAACTTTATTCAACTGCTGAAAGTAGGTTCTATGTACCGGGATCGGCAATGCAGAGAATAAATAGATGTATTTAGGTAAAATAGTCATTTTTACACTTTTTATTTTCCCCTTCCATGTAAAGTTTTTCCTGGACCACTCTGAGACCATTTTTTTGGTTTCTTCAAACAAAGGCATGTAATTAAGGTCAAACAACTTGTGAAGGTCTACTGTCAGCTTAATCCCTAAGTATTTTATCTCGGACTCTTGCCATTTGAACGGAAAAGCAGATTGTAACTGATGTTTGAGCGGGGCCGGCAAATTAAGTGAAAGGACTTCAGATTTTCCCATGTTAACTTTATAATTCGAGAGAAGTCCATACTTCTCTAACTCTTTGATGATATTTGGCAATGATATAATCGGTTTTGACACAACAAGCAAGAGATCATCTGCAAAAACAGCTGCTTTCTGTTCAATTGCGTGTATGGTTAAACCACTTATATCGATATTTTTACGTATCGCCACTAGTAAATATTCCATGCAGATTACATATAGCAGGGGTGAAAGCGGACAACCCTGTCTTGTCCCGTTTTGAATATGGAACGGCGGGGATAGAATCCCATTAACTCTAATTTGAGCAGACGGAGTTGTGTAAATTGCCATTACCTTGTCTACGAATAATTGAGGAACACCCATATTTGTTAATGCTAATTCTAAAAAATCCCAGCTGACTCTGTCAAATGCCTTCTCTGCATCCGTTGAAAGAAGCAGAGAAGGCACCTTTTGTCCAACGGACCATTGAATCCAATTAACTACTTTCATCGTGTTTTCCTTTGCCTCCCTACCCTGTAAAAAACCCACCTGGTCCCTATGTATGCAGTGGGGTAAAATGGGCTGCAATCTTTGTGCGAGAATTTTTGTATAAATTTTTAAATCCAAATTCAAGAGGGATATTGGTCTATAATTGCTTCATAAAGAGTGGTCCTTGTCAGGCTTCGGGATTAGAGAGATGTGAGCCAGTAGAAACTCTGAACTTACTGGGTTTACACTAGAGATACCATTCAAAAAAGGTAGAAGAATGGGTTTTTCTCCCATTTTTTGTAAAATTTGGCCGTGAAGCCATCCGGTCCGGGGGCTTTATTGAGTTTCAATTTTTTTATTGCATCTTCTATTTCAGTTTGCAGAATAGGACCCTCTAACGTCGTGAGCAATCGTTCAGGGAAAGTCAGTAGCGCATTCGCCTTCATATAAGCATTAATTTTATCCCGTAGCACGGACTTATGTTTATCCAGATAGGGCCTTAGGTTATAAAGTTGCTCATAATAAGTTTTAAACGCCTCTGCTATTAGTCGAGGAGCCCAGAGAATCTTGCCTTTGGCATCTTTAATTTGCCTGATGTGAGCATTAATCTGTTTATGTCTAAGTGCTCTAGCAAGTAGCTTACCAGTCTTATTGCCATGTTCAAAAAACTTTTGTCGAACTTTCGCTAAAATTCTTTTTGTCTGAATATTTAGGTGTTGATGCAGTTCTACTCTTTTTAAGGTAAGACGGTTCAATACGCTATCTGATTGACTTTGTTTATGTTGAGTTTCCAACTCATGTATGTCATCAAGCAAAATTTGAAGGGAGTGCTGTCTCATCTTTTTAAGTCTCGTTCCATGCTTGATCAAAATCCCCCTGGCTAAACATTTTAGGGCTTGCCATTTCGAACCCAACAAGACCGGGTCTGCACCTATCGCTTCTTCATACGTGGTTAAGTTTTCTAAAACTTCCCTAGAACATTCTGGGTCATCTAGTAACGTTTCGTTCAATGTCCATCTCCAGGCTGGTCTCCTTTTGTTCTGGATTTTCAATTTAACTTGCACAGCAGCATGGTCAGACCAAATCATATCTTGAATTAAAGCACCGGACACCCAATCAATATGGAATTAAGACATCAAAATATAATCAAGTCTGGAGTATGCTTGTTTGGCATGTGAGAAAAAAGTGTAGTCTCTCTCATTACCATGTAAACATCTCCAGACATCTAATAATGTTCTTTGTTTCAGAGAATTTCTCACTTTGTTAATA
The DNA here is from genome assembly GCF_017654675.1 of Xenopus laevis. Lineage (NCBI taxonomy): Eukaryota > Metazoa > Chordata > Amphibia > Anura > Pipidae > Xenopus > Xenopus laevis. The sequence goes on from NC_054376.1 coordinate 78,165,567, forward strand.
GCCGAATGTGGTATAGAGGACGTGCCTTTAGACGTATCAATAGAAGGGTTTAAAGTCATATTTAAGTCTCCCCCTATAAGTAGCATTCCTTCGCCAAATTTTTCTACTTTAGATAAAATTTTGATAAGGCTAGCGGCCTGATAATGGTTAGGCAGATAGATGCTGCCCAGCGTGCATTGTGTTCGAAAAAGCAAGCCCTTAACAAAGATAAACCTGCCTTCCTCATCTATTAGTACATCTGATAACTGGAAATCAACACTTTTATGAAAACCAATAGCCACTCCCTTAGATTTAGTGCTCTGGTTGTTACTAAAAAACCATTGTGAATAATTATTGAATTTCCGAAGTGGTTCATCTGAGCCTAGAAAATATGTTTCCTGTAGCAATAACACATGAGTTTGCTGCCTATTCATTTCTCTAATTAAAGCATTTCTTTTCTCAGGTACATTCAACCCATTGACTATTTTCAACTCATCCATTGGTAAACAGGTAAGTTTTCTGTATATACTCTTAAAGTTAGGTAAGCAATAGGTATTATAGGTGGTAATCTGGCAGCAAAAACTGCATTAACATTTTGAACATGCAAACCTTGAACCATCAAGAAAAAAGGAAAAAAAATAGCCATAAAAAAACAGTAAGCTGATGGTGTTCGCCTACTTTCCAATTGGGGTATTATAGCCTTGAATCACCAATTGGCTAACTTAAAACAGGACTAGCCTGTTAGGACCCCTGGGGGGGTGGAGTGCCTAATGGCAGAAGCTCCCACAATCTGACCCGGTTGCTACGGTATGTTCCGTAGTGGGTTGTATAACGTCATACCCTACGGATATCATTATCGTCAACCGTCAGGTGAAAAAGTAGATAAAAAAGCATACAATATCACAGTAAAATATATCAACGTAGTGTAAATAGGGAAACAACAACAATAGCGATAGATTCTTAATAAGAATAGGTTTCAAAAAGGGACCCAGCAAACCCATATACGAAGCAGTCAGCTTATATATCACCCATTAGACGTGCTGATTTTCGCTGGTGACATCTTGTTTTTCTTCTTTTTGTTCTTAGAACTTAAAGTTTCTTCCCACTCTGTTCTGCTTGGGAGATCCGGTATAGCCGGGGTGAGTGCCGCCTTTTTCCATTCCGACAAATCAGGTTCCTCAATGTTGCAGAATTTGCAGAAGTGCGGGAGTTCTTCAGGAATTGTCAGCGTAGTAGATCTCCCATCTTTAGACACTTGTATCCCAAAAGGATAGGTCCAGCGAAAGAGTAGGCCCTTATCCTTAATGCTCGCCAGTAAAGGTTGTATAAGCCTGCGCTGCTGCAGGGTACTCCAGGAAAGATCTTGGAGAATCATAATTTCCGAATCTTTAAAAGTGAGTGGTTGAAATTTCCTGGCTTTAAGCAGGATATCCTGTTTTATAGTATATCTGGTGAGACAGCATATTATGTCCCTAGGTTTATCCTGTGCCAGTCCTCTCGGTCTTAGGACCCTGTGAACTCTTTCGATATCAATGTTATATGAGGAGGGCTTATCTAAGACTTGCCTGAATAATTGCATCACAGTCTCAGTCAGGTTTTCTCCCTCTGGGAGTTTAGGTAGGCCTCTGATGCGCAGGTTATTCCTCCTCCCTCTATTGTCAATATCGTCCAACCTCCTTTGTAATGTGGAGATAGTTTTGAAATGGTGGGAATTTGCAATAGTCAGTGCCTCTACAGTAGTCTCTACCATTTCATTTCTATGGTCGACACGTGAATGAAGAGAAGAAAGCTCAGCTCTTAAGTCCCCAATTTCCTCCTTAAGAGTATGTTTAAACTGCGCAATCATGTCCGCCAAGTCCGCTTTGGTCGGTAAACTTTTCAAATGTGTTAAAGATATCTGTTCCGAACTTACAGATTCGTTATCAACAGGGCTGCGCGCACGTCTCGGCGCCATCTTGGGACCTTGCTGAGCCTGATCTCCCTTGGACGGAGCGAAGAACTGCTTGAGTAAACGCTGTGAGTCTCTTGTTTTAGTGCGCTTGTCTTCCTCTAATCCTTGTTCTTTGGGTTTGCCATGTTTCCCCATGATTTAAGACTGTTGGAATCAATACCGAGCCAAACGTTCAGGAGCTCTCTGTTCACGCGTCTGCCATGCTCAGCGGTCCAGTTCAGTGATTTTTTTTTATAGTAGCTATTCCCCTTAATGCTGGATTCACTTATACAAAAATTTGTACTTTATGGACATTTGTTATTAAAAACATATCTACTATGTAATTAGTATTTGATAATTAAAAAAACAGGCATACCAAATGTAGCTCGTGGTGATTTAGGCAACTAGAGGGCAAAAAAATCCTGCTCTTTCTTTCCCTGAAAACTGACAATTAGTTTTTTATGGCTTAATTTTCAAGAGAGCCATGTTTGCTAGATTTTGCAGTAAATTGATATTTATTGTACTACTTGTTATATTAATTTATTTTATAGGTGGTACTGTTCAAGAGATATAAAAACTTTCCAAACATTTCGAGCATAATCACTGTAAAAGTCATTCGAGGAAACCTAGAAGTAGATATTTCCATTCAATTTCTTATTCAAGGAAATAGGTAGCACTATAGGAAATTTAATTATAGATTACAGGTATCTATTAGTTTATTAAGCTATTATTGGAAGATTAAAAATGCAAACTTCAATGCATAAAAGTAAATTATAAAAAAATGTGCATTTATATAAACAGCTGTGGTTCTAAAGCTTTATTTCTTTGACTAGGATAACCTAGATTTATTATTCTATTAAACTAAGCTACCCCCTGGGTATGTTGCTCTGATGGAGAGAGTTTGGCGAGAGGAGGCAGATGCCTATGTGAGGGTCACGAGGAGTTTCACTTCAGATCATGCAGAGAAGTATTCTACTAATGCTAAACTGTTGGAAGAGAACAACAAAGAGTTAGAGGAGTTAAAAGCTCAACTGTCTGAGAGAGCCAAACCCACAGCTGAGGCTAAGAAAGTTCCTAAGTGTTACTAGTGTGACAAGCTTGGCCACATCCAGCCAAACTGTCCAGTTCCTGATGAAGGTGAAACTTAATCCGCACCGAGAAATGTACGCCTAAGGCGTTGTAGATTTTAAGGGAGATGGTACAAGTGTTAAGTGGTGGGTCTCAGGTAACAGTAGTGATACAGACATTATTGACTGTTCTGCTGTCCAGGCATGCCAGGGCATACGGCAAGCAAGGATGTTGCCAGTTTGTCCAGGGGGAGAATGTAGGGCAGTGATCCCCAACCAGTAGCTTAGGAGCAACATGTTGCTCTCCAACCCCTCAGATGTTGCTCCCAGTGGTCTCAAAGCAGGTGATTATTTTTGATTTCCAGGCTTGGAGGCAAGTTTTGGTTGCATAAAAAACAGGTATACTGAAAAACAGAGCCTCAATCTAGGCTGACAATCTACATAGCGGTTACCAAGTGGCCAATCACATCATTTATTTGGCACCCCAAGAACATTTTTCATGCTAGTTTTGCTCCCCAAGTCCTTTTACTTCTGAATGTTGCTCACGGGTTTGAAAGGTTGGGGATCCCTGATTTAGGGGATCAGACAAATCCTACCCCTGTTTTTCTGTCTGTGACATCTCCAACCCAGTTACAGACTGGAGAGCCATCTGATTGGCTGGAAACCCCAGTGCATCCTTGGGAGAGGGGAGGTGCCTTTGAAGCCAAATGTACAGAGCTTATAAAGGGAACCCTGCTGCAGCAGCCAGAGAGATCCAGTGCAAAGGAAAAGGAAAGGGCTGTCTTTGATAAAGTATTTGAGCCAGTTTACATCTCTTGCCTGTGGATACTTTGGCCACTGTGTGTTTCCCCAGGGTGAGGACAGGTCTTGCTTGTGTACCTGCCACGTGGGAGCAGCTACTACTTTCAAAGGGTAAGGTACCTTGGGGCAGGTAGCGCTACCTGGGGACATAACAGCTCTTGCGGAAGGGACATTGAACTGACCGGATTTATTCTACATTTATCCACCCAGTATGAATTGTGGGACTGTGGCATTGAGAGACTGTGCCAGGGGTTGATAGTCCACACAGGTTCCCCACATTAATGTGATATTGTATGATTTGCATTTACAGTCACGAAATACAGTTTACATAATGTTTACATTTCTTTTATTGCAAATTGTGTGTGTTTTATTTTACCTAGTGGAAATCCCCTGAGGTGTGTTCCTCAGTGTTCCCTAGGTGGAGGCACTGCGCTGTAAATCCCAGTTCCCAGTACTTTTCATACACAAAAGGGTCTTAGAGCCCTGGATTGCCATGGGTAAATTGCTATTTAAAGAGACAGTAACCAAATTAGTGTTATATTTGGATGCACTGCTGAGATGTCGACTGGGAAGCTGGATATGTTTGATGAAAATATGTCTGCCTTTGAAACTCCACAAAGTGTTCACCAGTGGAGTACTGCAGTGAGACTTAACCCCCAAAAGGTTGGTGCTGTGGGGCCCATGGTGCCCAGAGTGAATAAATAATTTATTTACCAAATTCTAGATAGAGAACAGATATTTTACTGGCCATGGGTGGCTGCATCAAGGCGAGATCCTGCTGAATGTCCTTATAGAAAGAGAGATAGACTGTGACCAGGTCCCCCCTGATATGAATGCGGAAAGTGAAGGGCCATGGAAAATTGTTCTGCCGGACATGTCCGACAATGCAGATGAGTTAACTTCCCAGGGTGACGTCCTTATTAACCAATATGCAGTGAAGGCACCGGAGAGTGTGCTGCTGAACATGACATTGTTTGATTCGCCAGCTGAAAAGAGTAAAGAGATGTCCATCCTGTGAGAACAGGGTCTCCAAGGGGCGTCGGCATAGGTCTGGTGGCTGGCTGGATACCCCAGTGATTGTGAGAGTGCTGGGACAACTGATTGACCAACTGACACAGCTGGCCTGGAATGGTAATTTTAAGAGAGTTAAAGTGTTTTCAGGCACAGATTCTGTACCCACTCTGAAGAGTCCTTTGAGAGTTGGAGAGACACCACTGTTGTTCCGTGAGAGATTGGACTGGCCCAGAGACAACAATAAGAAGGAATATACTTGAGAGTCTTTACAGTCCTACCATGGATGTTGTTAAATTCTATATGGTTGGTCACCCCAACGCTACTTCCGGTGATCTGATTAAAGTCCTGGATGTGACATTTGGCCCTGTAGAGAGTGCTACAGAGATGCTCTATCGCTTCCACTCTACATTCTAGAAAGAGAAGGAATATTTGTCTGCTTATCATGTGCAGCTTGAACAAGGTCTGAGACTGCTAGTGAGCCATGGTGCAATTACAGACAATGAAATGGATTCTCTGAGAATTCGCCAGTTGAAAAGAGAGACCCTGAATAGTGAACCAGTTGTCGTGACAATTAGAGTGCACTACCAGGATAAGCTACCCCCTGGGTATGTTGCTCTGATGGAGAGAGTTCAGTGAGTGGAGGCAGGTGACTATGTGAGGGTCAAAAGGAGTTCCACTTCCGAGCATGCAGAGAAGTACTCTACTGATGCTAAACTGTTGGAAGAGAACAAGAAGCTTTGCAAAGAGTTGGAGGAGTTAGAAGCTCAACTGTCTGAGAGAGCCGAACCCACAGCTGAGGCTAAGAAAGTTTCTAAGTGTTACCAATATGGCATGCTTGGTCACATCCAGTCAATCTGTCCAGTTACTGATGAAGGTGAAACTTAATCTGCACCGTGTAAAGTACGCCAAAGGCGTAGAAGATTTTATGGGAGATGGTACAAGTGCCAAGTGGTGGGTCTCAGGTAACAGTAGTGATACAGACATTATTGACTGTTTTGCTGTCCAGGCATTCCAGGGCATACGGCAAGCAAGGATGTTGCCGGTTTGTCCAAGGGGAGAATGTAGGGGATCAGATAAATCCTCTCTAGTTTTTCTGTCTGTGACATCATCAAGCCCAGTTACAGACTGGAGAGCCATCCGATTGGTTGGAAACCATACTGCATCCTTGGAAGAGGGGAGGTGCCTGACTTTGGAGCCAAATGTACAGAGTTTCTGACAGAGCTTATTAAGGGATCCCTCCTGCAGCAGCCAGAGAGATCCAAATCTGTGGAGTGTGATAGTGCCGTTTGAAAGGATTTTCCAGGGTTCTTTTTATCTATGGCCCCCAGGGCTTGATTATGTCTATACCAGACTGGGGTTTGGTATATCTTTTGAGACATTGGGAAATGGTTAGCATAAACTCATTTGCACACTGTTAAAAGTTGTTGTTAACATAAAATAAAATAATACATATTGCCCTTGAGTATAAGCTTAAGGGTGAGATCAACATAAAAAAAAAGTCTAAAATGTATGTCCATATACAAAAACACTTCAATCAATGTTTTCTCATACAGTATTGTAATATCTTTAATACTTAAGATTACTTAAAGTTCAGTTGGCTGGCCAGTGATTTTTTTTTTATGAAATTCTTCAGAAGAATCTACTAATGAATACAAGATGCTTGCAGACAGTGTCATGTGGGACAGTTTTGAAGGGTTGTCAGATTCTTCTTCCATGTAAACACTCTGTACATGGAATGTAAGCAAGATGTGGCAGAAATTCTTCAGACTGAGAGGTTAGTAAATCAGCGGGGAAAGGGACTTGGAAAGATGTCAAGATTTTAGGAAGGGGCATGAATGGACTAGAGGTTCAATAATGTAAATGTTCATGAAAAAAACTGGAGGTGAAAAGGAGAAAAAGAAGAAATGGGGAATGGAATAGAACGCAGCTGTTCGGAATAACAAAATGTTCTGGGCTGAATGAGAGGAACACTTTAGGTTAAATGAAAATTCCTATGGAACATCTGCACTTTGGTTCTCTAGTGCAGAATCGTGGGGGTACGAAATGACCTGTCACAACTATCCATACATATGGGATCTATTTTCTGGAATGCTTGGGACCTGGGGTTTCCAGATAATGGTTATTAATCTAAGCACTATTGCACAAGGCTACAAGAAAATAACATTTCTAGAAACAAAAGACAATGTTTTGCCACAAACATTTATGGAGTTTATTTACATAATTTTCTAGTAGACTAGAAATGAAGATCCAAATCACAGAAAGATCTGTTATCCGTAAAACCCCAGGTCCCGAGCATTCTGTATAACAGGTCTCATACCTGTATATAGATATTAGTGTGGTAAAAAAATATTTACAAACAGCACAATGGAGCGTCTTCAGTTAGCTCTCAAAATGTGGGCCAAGGCCTACTCATGTGACATTTTTTGACGTTTGAAGATTCTTGCTTTTGATTAACATTACACAATAGCTGAGATCTGTTGCACTCTAGATTTGAGGAATCAGAGTAAAGTAGGAAAATCTTCACAGGTTTAAACCAACCTGCAGTTCACATAACATTATGAAGTTCACAGTTGAACATTTGATACTGCTAAGGGTCATCCGCAACATACTGTAAGGGTTTGGGTAGCTAGGATCAGTTCTCCTGGGGTAACACAGCCCACGGCACAAGCACCACTCATGAGAGTATAGTCTCTTTTTGGCAGTTTATTGTCTCTTGCAGAAAAAATAAACAAAACAAACAATTCAAAATAAAATCCTTGCCACTTAATGGGCTTCTAACTAATACAGGTCAGTTTTCCTAACTAACCAGGAGAAGGCCTACCGCCTGTCTCCCCAAAACAAAGAACATACAGGAATATCTCAAATCCCAAACCTTTTGGAGATTTCAATCCCTCTCACACAGGCAGCTTTCCTGTGTATTTTCCCCAGCCAGGAACTCTCCACTTTGGCTTGAGCTGCCTCTTTAATTAACCACCTGAGATACCTCAGGACAACTCAAAACACTCGGGCTGGACTAGCAGTCCTGGAACCACTCTGTTAGGAACCTGGGGCATAAATAAGCTCCGTCCTGGACTTTCCCAGGTATCCTAGTAGTGACCTCACCACAATACAATGTAATATACACTATTGTGTTAGTTATACATTTAATGATGAGCTGTCAGTATTGTTTTCACTTGTTAATATAATAAAGGTTTAAATGTTTCTGCACTTTAAATATATGTAGCCTTAGTGTGAATACAGTCAGTGGGCATCATTGATCCCGACAATGAGCCTTTTAAAGTAAAAAGCCAGAAAAAAAGGCAAATATAAAACACATGAAAAAAACAGAATGCACCATTCAATTCCTTATAAACAAAAATATTTGTTCTGCTTGTAACAGCTGCTGAGTAGTTGAGCTTAGTTGGGTTACTTTGGTAACCAACAGAGCATTTTAAGACTTTTTATTAATAAACAGAGCTAGGTCAACTGGTAGTATATATGTATAATGTTGCAGAAGAGGATTTGAACAGTGTGATAGTAACTAGAGCACTCTCTGGAACCAAACACAGTGATCCACTAAATACAAATTGTCTTTTTATGATTGATTTTGATTGAATGATGGGAGGGGCCTCTGGTTTTATAAACCATTTTGGTCAGCAGGGATCTTTACTGTCTATAAATAAGCACCATTGTGGGTATGAAAGAAAGGATCTATGGGGTCGAAACTTGTATTTTGTAATGCATAAATTATTGAGGTGCTGTTCCCTTTTTACTGTAGATTTGGAACATTGTCAGCAAGTACTTTTGATTTTAAAGGACCGTTTTTCATATTGTTCACCGTTTTTTTCCTTCACATAGCAATTAGTACTCCATTTTTCCTTCAACAATATTGTAAACCTTACAACATTGTTGCGACTGCCTACATTTGGCAAACATGTTTGATTTCTATTCTTGCTTTCTCCATACTCTACTTATAGCTTTAGGTGCCATCTATGAGCTATGTGTCCAGTTTAATCATCTCAAAGCCTTTTTACTTGAGCTCATCTGTCAATTTTCTTCAACTGCCTAAAGTAGATTTAAGTATGAGTATTTGTATAAGTTTAGATTATTCTATTATTATTCTATTATTCTTGTACACTTTCACACAGATATAGATAATGCTCTAATTAACTGGGTCACTGCTATGAGCTGCCCTAATTACCCATTTCTCAAGGCTTCAGTTTTCTTTAGAACAGGTGATAATTAGCAAAGGCAGAGGAGTTGCATCTTTTGCAATGGAAACACATGTAGCGGCTCTCTCTCCAAAGTGGCTACAGTAAAGAAAATGCTAATGAATATACATTCAGAAATACATGGCAAACCATTTTATTAACAAATATATGCATAATATCTAAAAAAGGATGGCCATTCTATTGCATACGAAAAGTTTACTTAAAGGTGAACCACCCCTTTAAGAAATAAATTGATATAATGTATAACTGTGATAATGTATTACAGGATCCTTGCAAAAATGAGCACAATGCACATATGTCACAGTGTACACAATTTACCTGTAGATCAACTTTTTTTTCCAAATACACATTGTAGGCAAATATATTTTACATATTGAAACCTTCTCTTTGCAAAATAAGGCATCTTCATGGCATGTTGAGGGCAATGTGTGCGTCCATGTGCAAAAAAAAAAGCTTTTAGGCATAAGAAGAGGATATTTTGCATTTATAGAACTGCACCTTAGAATTAAAGAGCACCTGTCACTCACAGAAATAAAAGTCCTTTGCAAATTAAACGTGAGATCCAAATTCTTTTAAAACATAAATATCTGTATAAATGCATTTAAAAATCTGAGCTGTCAATCATATATTGCATTTGGTCTCTATGCCTCAAACATTCTTAAATTATTGCATTAATCATACAAGTTTTAAGAAAATGACCTTATATTGCTTAGACTTGCACTGTCCAGTTGCCCGGTCATACAGTAGGTGTCTGCTATTGACTTCATGGCTTCTGTTAATTACTTCTGCCTTCGTGACATTTTCCTCATAAAACAACTTAACATATGACTAGGTTATTTGCAGCAGTAAAAAGGTTAATTTGAGTGAGTTTGCAACTGCAGTTTATAGCATTATTCAATGTACGCCAAAAATATTTTATAAAGAACCAATAAATCCACTGATTGTATTAAAAAATATCTGCTACTATTTACCTGTCCTAATTTTCTTTTGTGGTTTTCAACTCCTGCAGTGCAATCTGGTACTTACAGTAGATTTTTTTTCTTTGCAACCAAGGATGCTTGCAGCAATAAATAAACTCTGAAAAATATGGTTAGGTTTAAACCTTTGCCTTCTGCAGCAAAAGGACCTCTATAAAAGGGGCCATGAGTGATTGCAAGAGACAGCAGGGGCTGTGTGAATTCTTAGGGGTCAACTGTCTGACCTGTTTCTGTGCTTACAATGGCTTGAAATGAATGTTTGTTCTACAAACACATTCATCCATTTGTACTGAGGAAGATGTTGAAATGTTTTTAATTAGAGTCCCAGACAAGGCATTTGATCAGTTGTACAGTACATTCCTACAGAACAATAACGTTCTAGTTTGCCATGCACAAAATAAACACCTTTTCACATGCAAGTGAAACAACGTTCTTATAACCTGTAACAAAAGGTGCTATTAACTCTTAATTTAACAGCCCTTTTAAATAGATAACAGTTGTCCCAAATATCCTACTGTGTTTTACTGATTGACTTTATTATAAATTGTTTCAGAAAAATGATCAGGAGAAATTAAATTTAAATTAAAATACAGTTGACTTCTTGTGTGCTTTATTATTTTTTAAGTCTGTAGAGCCATAATGATAAAGTTGTGTAAACTTGTTTAAATTAAAAATGTGTAAAAAGTGGTATAAAGTAAATGGCTTATTTATAAATTGCAGTGTAGTCCTACAGCAGATTTACAGCATATGGGTATTTGTATAGGATTCAGGTCTCACTGACCATTTTTTAACTGTAAATACACAACCTGTTACATAACATATGAATAGTGATCGGCGAATTTGCGCCGTTTCGCTTCACCGGAAAATTTGCGAATTTCACGAAACGGCAAAAAATTCACGAAACTGTGCCAGCGTCTCGTTTTTGACGCCGGTGACGTTTTTTTTGACGCTGGCACCCGTTTTTGACGCCGGCGATTTTTTTCAGGCGAATTTTCACGGGCGTTTTGCAAATTTTCCCGCTAGCGGCGAATCGCGCAAATTCGCCGCGAATTCGCGCCTGCCGAATAAATTCGCCCATCACTACATATGAACCCTCCTACGCAGGATTTGCACCACCCCCACTTCAACTATAAGGACTAAACAGGGTGCTAAGAGCGACCAGTCGGAGGCGCCGAATATAATGTAAGTGATAGAAACTTTGCAGCTACAAACAACATGTATCCGACATGACTGTCGGATGTGAACGCCGCATGCTGCATCTTCATCTGCCAGTCGTGTTGTGTGTGGTTTGTAGCTGTGATGTTTCTATTGCTTACATTATATTCAGCGCCTCCGACTGGTCGTCTGCGTTTCCTCTCAGCGTGACGCATCGCAGCACAGTGCTCTGTGGAGTTCAGCCCTTACATATCAGAACATTAACCTTGCATACAGAAAATCCATAATGAAGTGAACACAGGTTTTTAAATGTATATAATATATTAAATACTTTGCATTAATTTGTATAATTTATAAATCATTACAAATTTAATTGAGCTCAGGTACTGCTCCTTAGATACATTTTGGTTGAATATACATAGTATCGGACTCTCTTCAGCACTGCAGTATGTTCATTTAAGACCAGCTTACAACAGAGGGAGATCAGTAAATGAAAAGATTAACACTCTTGCTCCTAGTATGAAATTTCTGAAACAAGTGCTGTGTTACTCAGCTTAGGGGCCAACTCACAATTTACAGTACAAATAGAATATAAATATCACAATATAAAGCTGATTAGTACTTAATACAGAAACCAGTGCAATTAACATCATCATTGAAAGGAGAAGGAAACCCCCTGCTGCTTTGACCAGCGTTTTGGTGCATGCGCAGTAGGAGCATTTCGCCGGTATGGATCTACTGCGCATGCGCCAAAAGTCACGAAGTAGATCCGTACCGGCGAAATGCTCCTACTGCGCATGCGCCGGTCAAAGCAGGAAGAACATCGTTTGGAAGAAGATGGCGTCTGTGAACTCCGTAGACTGGACCTGTGCAGAAGGGTAAGTAACAAGTTAGGGGCATTTGCCCAGCGGGACAGGTAGGCCAGGGGGGAGGAGGGAGGGTTAGCAACACACGGGAGGGTTTTTGCGCCGACTGGGTTTCCTTCTCCTTTAATAATCAACCTTGTAGGATAAGCTTATATTGCAGGCCAAACTCATTTTCTGCTTGATGATTTGAGATGACCCCTAAGCTTAGCTTCTCAACAACTGCTCAGACCCCATTTAGCATGTGAGTGTCACAGACACTTTCCAAGATGGTGACTTTTTGTGACAAGTTTGAAGTCCTGGATCATTGCTGCTATTTAGAATCTGAAACTTTAGGCTGGTACAATAAGTTCAGTATAAAAAAATGTAGCATTTTTAGCCATTAAGTTTGGGGTTTAGCTCTGCTTTAAGGAACATAGCTAGAAACAGTGTCCCAATTCATCTTCATATAGTACAATGCATATTGTTACAATCACTGTCCTGCTTTGTGTGTATGTGTGTGTGTGTTTGTGTGTGTGTGTGTGTGTGTGTGTGTGTGTGTGTGTGTGTGGGTGGGTGGGTGGGTGGGTGTGTGTGTGTGTGTGTGTGTGTGTGTGTGGGTGTGTGTGTGTGTGTGTGGGTGTGTGTGTGTGTGTGTGGGTGTGTGTGTGTGTGTGTGTGTGTGTAGACTGGAAAAATGTTTAAAATAATTAATTTATTTATCAAATATTAAAAAACATTTTACAAGTATCAACGTTATCAAGATACCAATTGTAATTAAAACCATTGCTTTATACTCTCACACACAGCAACACAGGAAGTGAAGTCACCGACTCCCCCCACTTCAACATAGAAACCCTGTGGAAATACTAACTACTGTTCAACCTCTGCTGATTAGCAACAGTGTTACATATAAATACATAATAATACAAATGTTACAAAAAGTCTTAAATAAAGTAGTATGTATCAGTCTCCGTTCCTTAAATAAAGTATTATGTATCGGTCTTAGTTCCTTAGGATATAAATGCAGAAATTGGCACAGTCATATTTTCAATCATTATCATCTCTGATTCAAAAAGCATGTTAGGGACAATTGTTCATTGAGATCATGTGGCGCCATTGTATTAAGAGGGATCAATCTACACAAAGGCTTGTCTTCTCTTCACATTTTTCTGGGGGTTCTGGACAAATTAAAAATGTGTTATGCAATAACTGGAATATTTTACAGGCAGATAACGGTTTAAAACCAATATTGTCCAGTCCTCCCATAATGGCTTGCAAGAGGGGTGTCAGCCTAAATAATCTTTTAGTAAAAACCGATCCAATAGCAAGCTATCAAAAAACCAGGACAGGATGGCTTACAAATAGGAAGATGGGATGTTTCAGATGTCGCTACATGAGTCCAAGCCAGAGTTTTACACATCCTCATACAGGTAGACGCTTTGCTATTAGATCGCATATTACATGCACTACCGCACATGTCAATTATTTAATTACCTGTCCATGTGGTCTTTCATATGTGGGGAAGACGGATCTTACTTTGCGTCTTAGGATGGACGCCCACCGATCCGCCAAAAGTACCGCATTTAGGGATAATCATACCTTGAAACCAGTGGCTAAACACTATTTAGAGAAGGGCCATAATTTACCAACATTTAAATACATTGGCATTGACCAGAAATGCTTCTCCAAAGAGAATGCTTTTGGATCAATAAACTTAAAGGAACAGTAACACCAAAAATGTAAGTATTTTAAAGTAATGAAAATATCATGTACTGTTGCACTGCACTGGTAAAACTGATCTGTTTGCTTCAGAAACACTACTATAGTTCATATAAACAAGCGGCTATATGGCACAGGTTAACTAATGGATAACCGATAACACCATTAGACAGACAGAGCTTATTTGCGATCTACTGTGTAACATGAGCTTTTTCTCCTTTGAATGGCTGCCTCCATTGCTACACAGCAGCTTATTTATATAAACAATAGTAGTGTTTCTTAAGCAAACACAGCAGTTTTAGCAGTGCAGGGCAACACGGCATTATATTTTCATTACTTTAAAACACTTTTATTTTTTGATGTTACTGTTCCTTTATTACAATGGCGCCACATGGCCTCAATGAACAATTGTCCCTAACATGCTTTTTGAATCAGAGATGATAATGATTGAGAATATGACTGTGGCAATTTCTGCATTTATATCCTAAGGAACTGAGACTGAGACTGATACATGCTTGATGATTTGAGATGACCCCTAAGCTTAGCTTCTCAACAGCTGCTCAGACCCCATTGAGCATGTGAGTGTCACAGACACTTTCCAAGATGGTGACTTTTTGTGACAAGTTTGAAGTCCTGGACCATTGCTGGTTATTAAGATTTTGGCCAAAGTGTGGTCCTAACACCTCATTTTTTATAAAAATTATTTTTAAAGGCAAATCGTGCACTGGTGATCTTTCTCCTTCTTTTTATGTTTGGACTAAGTGTCTGCTGACCAATGTCTCATCGACAATGATCTTCTTCCAGCAACTGCCAGACTCATATACTTTGTTGCTAAGTGATAGAAGCTTTCATAGTATAATCACTGACAGCTTTATGTTCTTGCAACAAAGACAGTAGTATCACTGAGCCAGGACTTATTGGTCATTCCAAGGGAGGTAATCAAAGGGGGCAGTTTACACAGTGAAGCAAAACATGTACTGGTACAACATGGCAAGTCCAAGCAAGGATAACTGCTGCATGCCTCCTTCTTCAGATATAGTAACCAAACTAGTGAAGGTTTTAAATATAGTATTTTTGGAATATCTTATAATGCCCAAAGTCCATTTTACAACAATTACCAAACAGTGTAATATATATATACACTTTCAGCTTTGATTCACAGCTTGGAGAAAAATTATTATCCTTTATAGCTTCCTGGCTAAAAATGAAAAGACGTAACAATATCAGGATAGGTGGCCTAATGAAGGAATTTGGGTGGCTAGGCTTATGTATGCAAAAAATGTAATCGAGTATCTAAAATTGGTTTCAATAAATAAGCTGCAGCCATTTTCCAACAAAAATAGTCAAGTGTGTTTATTGTGTGGCTGGTGTAAATTGTTTAACATTGGGTTTGGTATATCAAGTGGATTGGTAATCATTAAGTACAGCATACCTTTCCCATGATATTCTAGAACTCTGGAAACCATATACAGAAGAGAAACAAATAAACCAGGCTCCAACATACATTTTTTGTTATCAACCATGTTTCTATCATACCAAGCACCCTTTTATACAATTATATCGAAATGTTTGTTGTGTTGCTATTAATATCATACTTATTATACTTAACATTGACAATGAATAATGTACCCCCTGTTGTCATATATAAAAATAAGTCCCCAAAGTGACCAAATAAAGGTATGAGGCTGAAGGCCCAATGCTTTTATACAGGTCATGAAACTCTGTGTTGTCTTTGAATATTCTCATATTTTACAAGGGGGTACATACTTTTTTTATTAAAATACACAATTTTCAGTTAGTCATGTGACAGAAATTATGTCATGAACCACTGATTGTAACTGATGACACCAGTAAGCTCTGTTTATAAGAATACCATTTCAAGGATATCTATGGCTCTTGTGTATTACGTATATTGATATTAAGTTGTTCAACCATTTAATTTTATATATAGAAAATGTGTGTACCAACACAGATTTTTATATACATTTTTGTAGAAATAAAATACAATTCAAAAATTAACAGGAAAGGAATGTTAAAAAAAGAATATATGATAACAAATGAGTGGTATTATGTCAACAAGCAATTATTAGTTACAATTAGTTACAATTATTACATTCTATTTACTATAAAAAATTAAGTAGTATATTTTTTTGGTGTTCTATTAATTATTGACCTATCAGTTAATGCAATCTTAGCAGAATCTGTTTCTTTTTACTTTGCCTCAAAATTCTTGATACAGCAAAAAATTGCAAAAAAGCATTGACGACAATGGGCATTTTTTCACAGTGAACTTTTTCATACCATGTTACTTTTTGTTTACTGCTGACTTTTTTTTGTGGCCATTAGAGGCTATGGATGTTTTTTCACAACAAAACCTAATAAAAAAAATGTGTGTATTACTATAGGTATGAGTCCTGTTATCCAGAATGCTCAGGACCTTGGATCTTTTTGGAATTTGGATCTCCATGCTTCAAGTCTACTAGTAAATCATTTAAACATAAAATAATTACAATAGGCTGGTGTTGCCTCCAGTAGGGATTAATTATATATTAGTTTGGATACTTTAAAGGAATACTTACAGTAAAAAACTTTTTAAAATATGAATGTATATTAAAATTTTACTTTTTGGTTGTAGGTCTGCTTTTGTAAGTGATTGTTACTTGAAGATCCCAAACCTGACTGTCCCTTCTAAACCTGTGAGTTAGCGTCTCTAATGCTAAGTGACTAATGCTGCACAAATATGGCAGTCCCCTCATACAGGAACAAGGGGGGTCAGATTGTAATATAAATGTATCAGGCATCAACTTTTAAGGCAAAATGATAAGTTGCATGCAAATATTATAATAGAGGTAAAATAAGTAGTTTCATTTCTGGTGTCAATATATCTTTAAGTCTACTAGAAAATAATTTAAACATTAAGTAGATCCAGTAGGCTGGTTTGCCTCCACTAGGGAATAATTATATTTTAGTTGGGATTAAATACAAGGAACTGCTTGATTACAGAGACAAAGAAAATAATTTAAATTTTTTTGGATTATTTGGATAAAATGGAGTCTACGGAAGACAGCCTACCTGTGATTTAAAGCTTTCTGGATAATGGGTTTCTGGATAAAGGGTCCCATACTAGTACTAAATCCCCTTTAACATTGCTTGCCAAATCAGACATGATCTGAAATATATACAGTATGATCTGTCATATATTTGAGATCATCATCTATGACTTTCATAGGTGGGCTTAGCTAAATTGTGTGGTAAAATAGCAAGCATGGTGCGTGTATTAAATCCATCTTGAAATATATTTGTTTAGGTCTGAATTTTAAGACTTTTGTATGGGAATTGTCTAGGTAGCCTGTGTACCCGAATTTTTAAATTTGTGATACATCTTATTAATATTAAGTAAAAATGTTGCTGGATGGTTAGGGTTTCCCAACATTTTGTGAAACAGTCAATTTGTTTTGTGTTTCTTGTCTTTTCTAAGAGTGTAAAAAGAATGCATGTTGTCAATGTCATATACTGTATGTAAATATATTTGTCTTTTCCATATTTTCTTTACCTTACACCAGACAGCTTTTTGGATACACTTTTATACTGATGCCATACGTCAAACTGATGATACAATAGTTTTATATTTAGTTAACATCAATTTACTTGATCTGTGGCAATAATTGTTACATCAATCATGTGGTTTTTAACCTCATTGATACAAATCTAAAAAGCAATTGTTTCCATTTGTCCTGATGATTTCCCTGGGACTTCCTGATCAATGATGATGAGAGCTGTGATTTATGATAATGAGGAAAACATTTCATACAGCAGCTGTGAAATGTAATAAAGCCAAAAGAAGCCATGTATACCCTGTGAACAAGTATTATTTAAATTACTTGGCCAAGTCTACCCTATGAGCAATATGAGCTTTTTTTTGTCAAACATAACATGGTCAGAGTAGCAAAGTATTCTCTCAAAGTATAAAAAAAATTCAGTTGACTGTGTATTTTGTTCTTTGTAAATCTGACTGTACAGTCAATTTACCAAAAGGAGGATTTTGTTATTGCATGGAAATCTAAAAACATAAAACAAGATTTAAAATCCTTTTTATGTTTTAGAGAGTCCAGACCGCCTGGAGCCAAGATAATTGATTATTTTTTTTTTTATTTAAGTGAGCCTTGTTACTAAAGAACACTATTATAGTTTTATTGTTTATGTGAATTTGCAGGACAAACAATACTAAATTAGGAAGGTTTTAAATGAACAAATTACATGTATTATTAATATTATGTACAGACAGTTTTGGCAAGCAAAATGAATAGTATTGGCATCAAAGGACACTTTCCATATGTATAGAAATATATAACACACAGTGGAATTATGGTGTCCCTTGGTATAATTATATGTTATTCAGTGTCAAGAGCATGCAATAAAGAATGCCACACAGGCAGACCTTACATTGACAGTAATTCCTGACTAAATTGAGCACTGAAATGGTTAAGCTGCCTGCTTGCTGAAGTCAGGAGCAAGAATAAGTTTCAAATGCAAAGCCTGACAGCAAGTATAAGTACTAATCTTGTTACTATGGGAACCGGCAATGCGATCTCTTCATTGGCACTTGGGCAGGAGCAGGCGTGTTTACAGAGGTCAGTGATGACGTGGTCGCTTGTGGTGACAGCCACAGCAAATTTGTAAGGGAGGGGGTGAGTGATTTAGCCAGGGAGAAGCAATTCTATGTAATTAAGCGAATGCTGCAGAGGGACATTTGAGTGACCAGAGTGGCAGGTTTTTCAGCCTCTCAGAGAGGATAATTAATAATTATCTTTCTATATGGGTGGGTTTACATGTCCTTTAACACCTTATGTGCCCACTACGATGTGGAAGGTACCGGAAAAAGGTAGAGCGGAGCAGTAAGAAGAGGACGGGCACTTTACAATGCAGTCGCAATAGGGGAGGTGTGAAGCAGGACACAGGAGGAGGCAAGGAGGTGGGCTGACATCTGACTAAGGGAGGAGGGATGGAGGACTGAGGTAGCGGATGGCAGAGGGAGGATACATGTAGAGATATAGGAGTTCTAACAGCAGGGTAGGTGCATGCTGCCTCCTGATTTAGGGTCAGGATTTCTTATGGCATGAGACTAGTAAATACATTCTGATTTCAGAAGGCTTCATTTGCATGTAATTGTTTGTGAAGGGCTTTTTGGCTCCTTTTAGCCCATCACACCCTAAACAGGTTCGGTTTTCTATTTTATTAAAATGGCCACAGTAACCATTATGAGTGCAGCACAGGGCTAGAAAAGCTGCTGCCATGGCAAGGAATAATGCAACAAACTGCTCCTCTCCACAACACTGCCAGTGTCCTGAGCCTCTGCTTATTCCCACACCCCTCCCTTCCAGCCTTTGTCACTAATAGGACTGAAGGAAGCTACTACATCTCAGCCCTGGATTTAGAAAAAACACCTCAGACACAGTATTAAAATGTACTATGAACTACACTAAGCTATTTTGTCTACCAGTGCACATGCATTTCCCGTTACTAATACAATAATGAGACTGCAAGGTGTGCAAATTGCCTTTAGCAACATGAGCTAGAGGGAGGAGCTGTCTCTTCCCAGCCACACACACACAAGCGCAGACTAGTAGGAGAGTGTTGTACTGACAGCAGGCGGGGCTCCTTTCTGTGTGCACTGACAGCAGCTCGGCAGGGACTAACAAGACTCCACTGCCAAGGTGCCTCTTTCCCAGCACCTTATGAATCCGCTTACCTTTCCTGGTGCTTTCGCCTGAAGTGCAGAACAAAGGGCAGTGGTGCGGACAACATCCTTCTCTCTTTTCACATGCACCCCTGTAACCTGATCAGATGACATTGCTGCAACCTGTTTACTACCAGACAAGGAGGGATTATTTCCATTGAGG
Source organism: Xenopus laevis (assembly GCF_017654675.1). Taxonomy (NCBI): domain Eukaryota; kingdom Metazoa; phylum Chordata; class Amphibia; order Anura; family Pipidae; genus Xenopus; species Xenopus laevis. Next base: position 78,185,165 of record NC_054376.1, read on the forward strand.
ATTATAAAGAAGCTGAGAGAAATGAGGTTCTGGGTTTTTTTCCAAGGAAACAGATGTGTTTGCCTATAGGAGATACTAAAAAATTTCAAAACCAAACCAAACATTTTTTTTCCAGAGACATTGGTACAAGAAGGGTGGAGCCCTGGCATTTTTGTGGATACATAGCAGTGAGAACCTTAACTTTATATATTATTGTCAACCTTTGTATTAAAAACAGAACACAATACTAGTTTTGCAGTTGAGTTCTGTTCTATTCCCTTACTGCCAATGTAATTCACTAACCCCGAGCATTGTTTCACATGCATCAGTGATCCTACCTGCCTGGTGTACTGCTGTCAGATGAAATATGTAGAACTACCCCATAGATTCATTAGTTGGTGACTGAAGCTCAATTTCAATCATGCAATATCCTTTCTTCACCTCATTTTCCTTGTTTCCAGTCTGGATTTTAATTGTGAGTGCTGTCAAGCTGCAAGATGGTTTGATGAGCCCAGAGCATGGTAAAATTATGGGCACAAGCTGGTGTCATGGTAGTCATTCAGCCGCTGGCAATGTTTACACAAATAAGAAACCCAACTATAGGAACTTTTCAAATGAAATGACCTTAAGAAAACTTCTCTGCCATTTAAGGCTCCCTGAAAATGAAAATAATCCCACAGGACCTATGGACTTGGTGTGGAATTCATCTCTATTAAATGGAGTAAGAAAACGAGACTCATTAACTACACTGAATATGCAATATAAACCCATTCTGGAGGAACATGGAAAGGTGAGAAACTTGGCTGCGGAAACCAGATCTGATAGGCAGAAGGTTTCACCGGAAAATGAAAACAATATTACAGCAAAGATTCATATTCACAGAAAGAGAAGGGGAGCGATTGAACTTCAGTTGGGAGAAAAAAACCAGAGCACAGACATAACCTCAAATATAAACAATTTCTCAACCAATTTCAATGAAACTCGGCTAAGCCAGAAAACTACATTTGGGACTGACCCACAAGCATTGCCTTTAAATGTCTCTGTCCCTTTTCTAACCAATGATCTTAAAGTATTTTCAGATAACATGGACATTAATCAAGCCTTGGTACCAAAAAATGCTTCAAGTAAAAAACTACATATAAAGAATCCCTTTTACCCACTAACAGAAGATTCATATGGTGCCTATGCTGTCATGTGTTTGTCTGTCATTATCTTTATCATAGGTATTATGGGCAACATGGCTGTTATGTGTATAGTTTGTCACAACTACTATATGAGAAGTATATCAAACTCGCTTTTGGCAAACTTAGCATTTTGGGATTTTTTGATCATTTTCTTTTGCCTACCACTGGTAATATTTCATGAACTTACCAAGAAGTGGCTCCTGGAGGACTTTTCTTGCAAAATCATACCATACATTGAGGTAATACTTCTAAATATTCACTGATATATCTTGCATGTTTGCTACATTTTTAGTACTATTTTTATTGATGGTGTTCTACTATGCACTATTTTATAAAAACAATTCTAGGTGCCTCTAATGGAAGGTGACGTTTAGTTTAAAATTAACTTTTACATGAATGCAGAAAAAGGCAGGCAATTTTCAGCTGAATATTTAAATTGTACCATATTGCTAGGTTGTGACTGACCCTAGCAACTTGGTAGTGTGTTAAATGGCAGACTGGAATATAAGCAAGAAATAGCCTGGTCAGAAAAATGAATGTGCTTTCTGGTTGCAGGGCAAAGCTGACCTAGCAACTGGAAAACATTTTATATTTCAGAGACAGTCAGCATAGAAAGGAAAATAATTAAGAAAAAACAAAAATAAACTATAGGGACTCCAAATGGAATTTATCTGTATATATCAGCGTCTGCATGATACCGAAAGATCATTTTAACATGAACATCCTGCTTATGTTTTATTCTTGTTTTTTTTTTTATTCTTGGTTACTGGGAACATTCTGTGTGTATTTTGTGAATTACAGTGTGATGCTGAATGCAACATATTGCAAAATAAAAACCCACAGGCAAGACCAACTGAATTAGCATCCCACTCACTCATTTGCATAGAGGTCCCCATCCTGTGTTCTGCATCCATTAACATTAAGTACTACTTGGATTACACATCATCTGATTAAATAATGCTGGTGCTATGTTATGTTCTGTTAAAATTCCAGAAGTACATTTGGTGTGTAATGTTTAGGGTGGAAACGTAAGGACTCATTAATTCTGGTAGCAGTACACAACAGGGGATAGTTGGGAGCTACTACCTGGAACAAACCATTTCTGCAGAGGATCTGGATGTTCATGCATATTTATTCCTTATTTAAGACTGACCTAGCTTCAGTTCTAATGCAGCATCTTGGCACATCATTTTGTTGCTGTGCCAAACAAGCTTAAAGCCAACTGGCTTCACATACACCACCATCCCCAAGCACTCGATTATATAACAAAAGCAGATTCGACCTGAGAGACACAGTACTGCTTATCCAATTTGATCATAGAACACCCAAAGGCATAAACGACTGGGTTGTAGCTTTGTGTCTGTACAATAAAGTATGCTGGTAACATTTTTAAATTACCTAAAAACTGCATTTCATTGAGGAGCTCTTCATTTGGATTGTCCAGAATCCAATAGTGCCTAAGAGCAGTTTTATAGATCTTAGGAGACTGATCCCAACAATAATTTTTCCATAGAAATACTTCAGCGATTTGCTCAGTAAGTATTTTGGAAAACATAAGCAACATAACTTTATTTTAATTTAATTTTTATTTCATTTTAAATTAATTATTATGGAATGATGATATAGTGGGTCATTTTAGTAGATCTGCATAGCAGCTTTTGCAGTGCCTTCTATCCAAAAACTGTGTTTGCATAGTGAAAGTAAACTAGCCATTTTTTTGCATTTTGCACAAAGGCATTCTGGTGTTGTGACATTACCGGGGAACACAGACTTACCTGTAGAATATAGTTCTGACTATTGCAGGGTAGGAGGCATATACAGCATACCTCTCAGTGCTCTAGCACTTGCACCCTGGGAATAGTAAACTACCCCATACATATATGTTGCACATTAATTAAATATTAATTATACATTATTTAATATTAATTAATTCTATTAAACATTCTGCACTACTGACTGAAACAATATAGCAGAAGCAGCTGATTTGAATTGAATGGAAACTGACCTATGTGCCATTGTTTCAAGAGGAATGAACACACTGTTTTCAATATAAATTACTTTTACTCTAAAATATTTTCAAAATTGCATCGAATGTATGTTGAACCGTTGTCTAAATAATTTTAGACAGAACAAACTTGCAGTATATGGTTTCTTGTTGTATCAGGTCCAAACCCGTATTTGCTACCTGCTGATTGGTAACCATCGGTTACTAGAAGTGGAACTTACTGTTAATACATGGCCCACTATTTAGGGAGACATTTATACCCTGGAAGTTATATAACAGTATCTGCTCCTGTCCATGCAGAAATAGTTAAATCCTGCTTTATAATGCTTTCTAGCAATCTTTATGTGATTGAATAACACAGAATCATCTATGGCAGTATGGAGACCCTGAAACGTAATTCAGAAAAGCAGGAGATAAATTCATCCAAAATAACCTACATCACTTTTACAACATTTAAGTAGCAGAAAATCTCACAGTACATACAGTGCATATTGTGTACATTTTGTACAGGTGGGTCTGTGGTTAGCACAGGAGTCACTCCCACGTAAATTTACTGTGCAGAATTGTGTGGTGGGAGTCTAGTCAGTAATCTCATCTGACCACCCCTTTGTGGATCCAAGGACTAGAATTGTTGAGATAGAAAAGGGATACATGTAGGCTATATATATGTACTGAAAGTTCTGGTCATTTTTATAAACTGGCCTTTAAGAATTAAATTGGGATTTGCAGAAAAAAAATGTTCCTTAAATTATTACTGTATTTTGTTTAGCTTTGCCTCATAAAACATTGTGAGCAGAGTGTTAATACAGTGTAAACACAATTTGAAATTTCCTTTGGGCTTTAGATCATTTTTGTAAAATACAATTTTTGTGATTATTTCACAACAGCCAAGCATTTTGGTGTGACATGAATGGTGTATTTGCAAGGAGGGCCTGAGGCATAATACACAAGTAAAGCCCTGCCTCAGAGGGCTAGCAATTCTATTACTTCTTCATCAACTTCAAGCCGACTTCTCAGCATGAGGGTATAGGATGTTCATTCTTTGTTTAATATGATTCCTGTGCCATGACATATCATATAAGCATAATGTCTGGTCTGTCTGGTCTGTACTATTATTTTAAAATAAGTAGTGTTCCACATGAATGATAATTTAGTAAATAAATACTTTGTCCTTAGTTAATTTATTCAAATTACTAAAAGCAAAATATTGGCACTACACCATCTTTTTTTTTGCCAAAGTCAATAATTTTGTTGCCCCTATTATTTGCAACATGTAGTGCTCTAAGGTACACTGTATTTTGCACCTGTCACTGAGCAGGATGACCTGAAGAAAGTCAGTAACTTGCCTGACAAGTTTTTGCCACAACTTGCAATAGGACAACGGTGATGGAATTCTGGGGGAAAAACATTGTATCCTTTAGTCAGTTTGCAAATAAGACCAGTTTCATATCAGCAATCACTTTGTCATTGTAGACAATATTTTCCAAGATGAATTATGGATTTTCTTCCTATTCTGCAGTTTAATGGTACTCATAAGATATCTTGATAAGCTTGAATAAGCCAGCGTCAGAAGGTAACTTTGTGTTCTGTTCTGGTGCTTCTTTAATGGTTAGCAATATGCAACAAGATAAGTGTCATTCTACAAAGTAAACATTCTGAATCTCATTATTCATTCAAAATAAAATTACACTGGCTGTGATTTACCCCTCCATCCCAAGTTGGCAGCTTATTTATTTGTATGGAGCCTCCTGATGGCCTGACCAACTGATAGTTTGCTGAAAATGAGGCAGATATCTGTTGGGCAGGTCTGCTTTCATTGATGTGGTCTTCAACCAATGGGTCCACAAGAGCCCAAAATCCATTCAGCCCAGCCTGGCCTAGGACTTTCATATCTCATGGTGTATGGTCCATCGTAAGGAAGGAAAAACAATCCCTGAATCGATGTCTTTGAATGTCAATGTCTGAGAGGTAGGGTAACATTTTGGGAACCAGCTTCTAAACCCTTCCCCAGTTGCAGCACATTCTTAGTTTGAATTCTGAATATCCATCTATAGGTTTATAATTCAAAAAATTCTTATTCCAATTTTTATATATATATATATACCCAGCATTTTTGGTTTATAGTTCAAAAAATTCTTATTCCAATTTACATATATATATATATATATATATATATATATATATATATATATATATATATATACCCAGCATTTTTGGTCATAAAACGTTTCTGACACAATCCTACTATGGGACCAGAGACAGTAACACCTTGTATTATTTTAATTTTTAAAAAGTAGCCATGTGCACCCATTCCCCAACCGACCTAAGGTGTCTAACATAGCAGTGTTTTCTCAAGTGTTCCCATGCAGTGGCTTTTGTATGTGTTCATCCTCAAGGGAATCCATAGGTTAAAAGAGCCCATACTTTCCTATAGAGGTTGCACTCACTACATCAAATACAAGAGAAGCCAAGCTCCTATTCCCCCCCCCCCCCAATATTCTTTCTGACACCACAGTTGTTTTCTAAACACTGGTGATAAAGATGGGGAAACATCATGCCACTCTATAGTGTACAGTATTAAATTTCTTCAATCAACATATTTAACTCATAAATTCATGAGTATATTTATAAAATTCCAACACTTTGCATGGTACAGTCTTCTAGTAGAAGTAGAGTCAAATTGTGTAGGTACAATAGATGCTACCAATGCTTTTGTTCATTTGAAGAGCAAACTTATTTTGCAGCCAACAATATGCAAATGATATGTTGATAATGTGCAATATTCAATCAAGCATTTCGTCTTTTAAATAATCTGGAGGTACTCATAATAGAAGGCCTGGATTCATCCCAAGTAACATATTTGGTAGATTTCACTTTGTGGTCCAAATCCTTTTAGTGTGGTTCTCTCCCATTCATTCTGTCACTATGAATAAATATTTGTATATGATGCTTCTTATGCATGGTGTAGCAAATTTATTTCTGAAAGGGATTCAGACAAATGCTCTCTGTTGTAGTGTGTTTTGGCAAAGAACAATGGACCTTGTTTTTCAGCTGGTGGGAAAGTACACGAGTCATGTGACACCATCAATCTTTTGTTTTACTCTTTTTGTCTTGATTGTTTAGAAGATGCTTTATTAAGAGTCCCTTGTTCCTATGTTGCAGTCTTCGATGTCAGAAACCGGCACCTAGTAACAATTATGCGTAAATAGTTTTTTTTTTAATATAAAGTAAAAAGTAGTTGATCATAATGTAACTTTTTTTCTGAATATGTGTTTTTAACTTTTTATCTGGGAAAAAGCAGCAGTTATGTAAATAGCTATATCCGTAATTGTGAATTTGGCATTTATTATAAAATAATGGCAATGAAAGATGTGCAGCTGTATATGTATAAAATCAGGCAGCCAGAATTTCCTCCCTTTATACACTAATCATGCACTCGTATTTGATTTGAGGATGAACACCTCTAGACAATAACAAAGGTCATGTTCTCCATTGCAATAACTGAGTCACAATCTGCAAACAACACCTGCAATAGGAGCCAGCGCCAAAGGCCCAGGAAACAAACAAAGAGAATATATAGTGTGATATTGTTTGGTATATAACATCTCTTTCTGTGCTCGGTGGGAATTATTAAATGCATCATATGTGTGTAGACCTCGTCCACCTGCAATGCCACCATAGGGAATAAAGATTTTACTTCCCTTATATAAACTTTTTAGGTGGGTGTTGTGAATCAAACTTGAAGTGATACAAGTTGAGCTGGATAAGGATTGTGAACTTACTGTACTGTTGTGAACCTTGGCATATTTATTTTCTGATACAGACTGTTCACAGTCTCATAAGTACCCCTTGGAAAGTGTTTGCCTCTATGGTGGTCCCTGCTACAGTAGTTAGGCTGCTATCAGACAGAGATCTGGCACTTTCATGATTCCCCTGCCCTCACAGTGTAAGAAAATGCTTTATTATTGTATCTGCTTCACACAATGTTAGCAGATTGATTTACAATTAATTTAATAACATGCCAGCATTTGTACTTAGTTACTTTCTGATGATAGAGTGAATTTAAAGGGAAATTCCACCAAAATGATTTAAAGGATTATAAGATTTTGCATAATGAAAGAAATATAGTTCAGTTAAATGTTCAAATGAACAAATTGCTCCTGCAAGTAGTATCTGTCTGTACCTTGCTATTCTCTCTCTATTGTTTGTCCTAACAATATGTGCCATTGAAACTATTTAGCAGTATTCGACTCTCCTCCACAGCCAGGGCTCCAAGTGCTTTGCCACAATGCTTTGCACAGTCCTGTGATTCTATTTCTTAGTTCTGTTATTATCACATTATGCATGGCATTGTAAAATACTGGCCAAAAACCTTTTTGTTTGCACTCTGCACACCTTCTGTGAACTACTCATGTCTGACAGTGCCGGGTGCTACCAAATTTGCTAGAATCCTGGCTTTGGCTTTTTAGGGCTTAGTTCACTGTATAGATCATAGCAGAGTATGGCTTATGATCCAAAGGCTGGGCTGGTGTAATGTGCTGCAGATAATCTGCCCCTCTATATAAAAATCATTATGACATTTTAGATACTACCATTTGTCTAGGTGTTGGGGTAAATAATGATGTAGGGGGAACACTGGGGGTTAACAGGGTGAACACACAGACTACATGCCTAGGTTAGAATTGAACTCTGGATCCCAGCACTGCAATGCAGAAATACAAACCACACACCTGAAGTAACTATTGGTTAATTTATATTTTAACAAACTTCAAAAGGCAGCAGCAAATACATTTAATGAAACTTTCTCAGGCATCAAATGCTTATGACCAATGAGTCCATTGAGTGCCCACGAAAAGTGTACAACCCAGCAGTAAGCCCTTTCTTTAACTTTGATAAATTAAATGTTGGCAGAAATGCACAGTGATTTAACTGCATGTTACTGCAAATAAAAATATTACTAATAATAATATTGAATTATAATAATAATGAATTAATATAATAATGTCAGAAGAGATCATAATCCTATATTATAATTCCAGCAGACAGTGGCGTAACCTTTGAAGGCCCAGGCTTAAAGGAGAAACTAAAGGTGGAAACACTAAATCATCATTGTAATTTTTAGGTCATTTGTGGCCACCCTGGATTTTTGTTGGTTCTTCCAAAATATGCTTTTCATTGCACTGCACAATTAAGTTATCCCAGCTAATCTCAAAATTAAGCAATTTCTGGAACCTCTGATGCAGTCAAGCAGGATTTTAGGACATTAGTGATGCAATAGAAAGTAAATATGCTTACTAGTTAAAGCTTGCATCTGAGGTTTTTTATCTTTCTTTGTTTGAGACAAAACCTAATACTGTTTAATACATGTCATAGTTGATGGCCGTATGGTTTGTATATGAGAAATGAAGATGTTGGTTCAAATATTTTCTCACCACAAGAGTATAACATTCTACATCTAAAACAAGCAACAAATAAATGCTCTCCTCCAATGTGTCTTGGATTATAGCAGCACAATCATTGCATAGAATGAAGTAAACTTAAATATATTCCTCCTGTTATAAGCAAAAAACATTTTAGTGGATTAACAAAATTGACACAACAAGTTTAAACTTAAAAAGAAATCCTGTCCCTAGGTATAGATGAGTTAAACATTCCCACTGACATGTGCAAGCATTCCATGTGAGGATAGAATAAAAATACACTGTAGTCAGGGGTAGTTGGAAGTTCAGGAAGCCTGACCCTTCCTTGTAGTGTAATTGTTTTTCAGGCTATATCTCACTTCATTGAGGTATTATTGGAGAATATTGGTTTGATATGATACATCAGTCTGCATATTATTTAGGAAGCAGATTAAATCTCTGAGTCAGAGTTGCAACCCAATTGTTTTAAAAATAATGATTTGCCTTATTTTGATTGCTATTATCGGATTGAATTCAAGTATGGGATCCTTTATTCAGAAACCCGTTATTTGAAATGTTCTAATTACAGGAAGGCAAACTCCCATGGAGTCAATTTTAAGCAAATCTAATTTTTAAAAAAAATATTTATTTTTTCCCTGTAAAAAACAGTACAGGAATGGGGTCCCTTAACTTGAATTCCAATATCCAGAAAACCATCTTCATTAGAACCCATTTTAAGAAAATAATTCAAATATTTTTACAATTTTCTCTGCCATAATAAAAGAGTACCTTCTACTTGATCTTAACTAAGCTGCATTAATACATATTTAATCCATATTAAATATTTATACATGTTTTTTTTAGCAGACTTATGTCATGGGGATCCAAATTTCAGAAAGGTACACCCCAGCTCCGAAGCATTCTTGATAATAGATCCTATACCTGTATCATTGTATTAAAAAGGATCATCGAGACCCACGCTAATGGAGACCCATTTTAGGGATCCAACCCATAGGTTAATAATCTCTCATTTATAGGAACTATGCAGCATGGCATCACTAAGGATATCAGGCAAGGGAAAGTTGTGCTCACCACTAATTTTTAAAACCATTAGGCAGGGGTGCAATGAGGCTGTGACCACAAAATACATATAGACACATACAAGAGTCCTCTGCACCCACCCCACACACGTCTGGCCTCACAGTGTGCAGTGTCATGTATGGAGGAAGTGCTGTAAAGAGCTATGACACTGGAGTATAGAGAATAGTAAATATGTTATGTGAAGGGATGAAACTTGATGGCAGACTTACAGACTGGTCTGGGTTTGGCAGATTCCAGTTCCATGTTTCCTAACTTTTGACAACATTTTTGGGGAAGGCTATTACCTAGTTCAGCATACTACTACTCCCATACTCAAAGCAAGGTCTGTACAGAGTTTGTTTGCTGAGATGGGAGTGGAAGAATTTGACCTCAACCCAACTAACATTTGTGAGTTGAATTGAAATGCCAAGTTCTAGTTAGGCCTTATTCCCCAACATCAGTGTACAAATCAGTGTAACATTTCTATAAATACTGTAACTTAATTAATTAAAGATTAAAGTGTGTGTGATCTGTCCATATCTTCCAATGAAGTGAGTGTGTGTGATCTGTCCATATTTTCCAATGAAACTAGGGTAGCAGGTTTTGTTTGATCAGAAAGCAGGTGTGTGGAGATGAAGTGAGTACAAGTAGGAGAGGAAAGGCCTGCTGTTACTGCAAAGGATTTGATTAGTGTGGTGGAAGCTTAGGGGGCATATTTATCAAGGGTCGAATTTCGAATTGGAAAAACTTTGAAATTCAAAAAGACCAACCAAAATTGAATCAAAGTTTTTTTTGGGGTAGAATAGGTCAGTTTTCGATCAAAAAGGGGCCGAATTCGAATAGCGAATTCAAAAAATAAAATTTCATTTTTCACTTATTAACTCCAAATAGGTTCTAAGAGGTCCCCTATAGGTTAAAACAGCAATTTGGCAGGTTTTAGATGGCGAATGGGTGCATTTTGATATTCAAATTTTCAATTTATTTGCAAATTTGAATCGAATTTGGACTATTCCCTAATCAAAGGACACCAAAAATAGCTCGAAATTCAAATTTTTGGAATTCGAAAATTCACCTCGACCTTTGATAAATCTGCCCCTAGGAGTCAGAACTCTCATCCCCTTCTGCTACATGCTGGGTATAGCACCAATACATGGTCACTGCCAGATATAAGTGAAAAGGTTGAGGGAGAGATTTACAAAGATGGAAAAGTGGAAAGATTGGAATATGTGGAAATTAGGGTAAAGTAAGACAGACTGGCGAATAAATTAAGGATGGGGAGGGAGATAATTATATATAAAAACTATAGCACAAATTCCCAGACAGTGGAGAAACATAAGACCTAGTGCTTGCAATGAATATATGGGTATTAGAAGTCATCTTGACATTCAGTGGCCTCATGCTTGCACAAACCAGCTCTCTTCCAGCAAAGTCTTGAATTCCATCAATGCCTTGCATGCTTCTTCAAAGTTCTGTCTGCGCTTACGGTACATTATAAACGCTCATGAGCTGGGCCCCCTTTTGTCTCTTTACATTTGCAATATGCAACTTTAAGAGTGAACATCTGATCTAGTGAAACTTTATGTCTGATTATGGTGCTGTATAAATAATAATAAATCAACAGTTATAATTGTCCGTGGAGAGAATAGCAAGTGAAAAATACTACTGTTAATAGCTATTATGTTTAGAAACACTGTAAAAATCAGTTAATATCTGTAATAAATGTCTTACAAATTGCTTCTTTTTTAGATTTACAACTCCTTGTATATAAAAGAATACAATCTAATGAATAATTAGGTATATTCCCCTAAAACCACACCTACATAAGACTAATTGGATGGACTTGCACCCATGAGCCTTGTTATTGGTTATTATGTGATTTATTGTAAGGCACAGCATTGATGTTATAAGAACAACTAGTATGGATATATAGGTGATGAAGAATATTTGTTATTTTGAAGTCTATAGATATACAGTCTAATACAATTATTATATATTTTCCCAACAGATAGCTTCCCTTGGAGTAACCACCTTTACATTGTGTGCCCTGTGCATTGACCGATTCCGTGCTGCCACTAATGTACAGATGTATTACGAGATGATTGAAAACTGCACTTCAACAACTGCCAAGCTGGCTGTGATATGGGTGGGAGCACTAGTCCTGGCACTGCCTGAAGTTGTCCTTCGACAGTTATCCATAGAGGACACAGGCATGAATGGCCCGTTTCTTCGTGAGCGATGTGTTGTGAAAATATCCACTGAACTTCCTGATACAATTTATGTGTTGGCTCTTACATATGATGGTGCAAGACTCTGGTGGTATTTTGGTTGCTATTTTTGTTTGCCTACTCTTTTTACAATAACCTGCTCATTGGTCACAGCAAGAAAAATAAAACAAGCCGAGAAAGCTTGCACAAGAGGGAATAAACGTCAGATTCAACTTGAAAGTCAAATGAATTGTACTGTTGTAGCCCTAACAATTTTGTATGGATTTTGTGTAATCCCTGAAAATATTTGCAATATCGTAGCAGCTTATATGTCCAATGGAGTGTCAAGGCAAACCTTGGATCTTCTTCACCTCATTAGCCAATTTCTTTTGTTCTTTAAATCATGTGTTACCCCTGTCCTCCTTTTCTGCTTCTGCAAGCCTTTCAGTCGAGCATTCATGGAGTGCTGCTGTTGCTGCTGTGATGAATGCATTCAAAAGTCCTCAACTGCAACCAGTGACGATAATGATAACGAATACACAACAGAACTGGAACTTTCCCCATTTAGTACAATACGCCGTGAAATTTCCACATTTGCATCAGTAGGAACCCATTGTTGAAAGTATCCGTTCTCAATGTACTTGTACAAAAGTCTGTGATTCACATTTGAAATGTTTTTAGTGTTAACTTTTTTAATGAAACACTGTACAATGAACGTTTTAGACATTTTTTTAAATCACACAAGGTTTTAGTACTCCTGACAGGGTATGCTTAGAAAAAAAAGAAAGAAAAACAGCTAACTTTTTTTTTTGCACCTTAATTGGCTTGTTGCTAGCTATTTGATAATCACGAATATTAACTTTTGGAGAGATTATATTAAAAAATAGGTAAAATTATATACAAAGTTAGTTTGCACTGAATTTTGATATTGGTTTAAACATTCCAAATTAGCATTTGGTTTCTATTTTTTTTTTTTTTTTTTAAAAACTGCCGTTCAATATTTTTGAAGGGAATGTAAACTTTTTCTTTTATGACCCCAAATTATGTTCCAGTGTTATTTACGGATTTGATTAATCAAAACTGATTTTTTTTTGTTAAGCAATAACTAAACAGTTATGAATATATAACTAATCAGTGTACAATTAGAAAGAGAATAGTTGACCATTCATTTGTACAATTAGAAAGAGAACAGTTGAACATTGAGACCATTTCAGCTGTATTACATTTTATATATAATGTGGTCATTCTACATTTCTTCTACATTCTACATACTTTCTGCACTTCAATTCACTTTTAATAAAACTTTTTAAAACTAGTATATCATTATTCATTAATGACATGTTCCATAAGCTTGCCAAGCAAGCTTGTTAATGTGAAACCAATCAAGGATTTTGTCTTAACATTGAGATGAGAATAGCTTTATATTAGGATAAAGAAGTGTGCAAGTAAATATTTGTGTTACTTAATTTTTTAGTGCATTTAGCTTTAAATATCTGAATGTTAAACTTGTAAAACTGGAGTATCAAAAACATGACTTGAAATATGGTTCTGTAAATTTAAATATTGTTTTTTCACCAGGGCCACTGAGCAGTATGCAGAGCGAGGGTGGAAGGATTTAAGGCAAGATTATATGATCCTGGCAGCAGTCAACTGACAGTTTGGTTCATTCATTTTTTGGAAGCTAGAACTTGCATGAAGCTTTTCTGGTAGGTGAGGATTTCAATCAATATTTGTTTTTAATCAAGGACAAATACATATTTTCAAGGTATGCTCACAGCAAAGTAATTGTAGGGTCCCCAATATATGTAGAGGTTGTCTTGTTTTACCAATATATGTTGAGATTGCTCATTAATTAGGGCCTCATGGGGCCCTGTATACCTCCTGGGCCCCCCTGCTGCCGCAGGGTCTGCTTCCTCTGTAGTCATGCCCCCTGGTAAAGGTTCTTATGGGGGAATGTGAAAAATGTTGTACTTGCAAACACGTTGCCCCTAACATGACAGTAGGACAGTGATTGCGAATTTTATAGTTTGTACTAGTGTGCAGTGTATGTAATAAAACTTCTTAATGAAAAAGTTGTTACGTTTGCTCCAAAGGTTTACTCCACCTTCAAGGAGGTGTTAAAGGCAAATTTTTATTCGTAAATATGTTCTCTTTGCAAATTTTATTACACTTCCCCCTAAATCTCTTAATCAGACTGAGATTTTTATCTTTATAGTTATCTAAAAAATGAAATGTAATTTTAGTGCATTCTATTCCAGATTTAGCAAGATTAGGCTAAGAGAACAATTATAGTAGATATGAGGATTCATTTTGTAACTGATTGTCCATAATGCCAATAAATGTCATGCTAGACACATGGAGATTGTAAGACAGCTCAAGAGGATGGAATACAATGTGACTCCCATTCTGTGCACTATGCCTATCCCTTTTAAGAGGGAAGCAGTTTGGGAGTTGCACCCAATAACAGTGAAAAAACAGTGTTATTTCTTTCATGCGCCATCCCTTTAATGCATTATAGATCTCATAAAATGTTATTTTAAATGTAAAACATTAGCAAAATCTTAGTCCTTTGAAATATGATTTTATTTAAGGTCCCAGCTTCATCTGTTTCTCCTCATATAACAACAAATAAGTTGATTTTAATTTGCATTCTTTGTAACTGTGATGTAATATTCACATAAACATAAAATTGAATATCAAAAACTGTGACTGCTGTACAGGACTGCATACATATGTAGTGTATAGAGAGAGAGAGAGAGAGAGAGAGAGAGAGAGAGAGAGAGAGAGAGAGAGAGAGAGAGAGAGAGAGAGAGAGAGAGAGAGAGAGAGAGAGAGAGAGATTGTGTCTTGTTAGGCCATGTTCCAGTCTGCCCAGTCCACTTTCTGGATGTCAATCTGGACTTACACAACACCATTCTTGTCTGCTTAACTTTCTCAATATTCTAAACACAACATAGATTTGTATTTTTTTCATGAGCCACAAACATTTTATTTTTTATTATTTTAATGCCCTCCTCATCCCAGCAGTTCCTATTCACATTGACGTACAAAATAGCTGGATATGCAAAGTGATTGGAAAAAATACACTGCTAATTAAACAATATAAGACCTTCTGCTTGGTAATGCCATTTGCTCCACAACCCTAATTCTCCCAGCAAAGGGAAACAAAAAGAAATTTGTGATTGACATAAATAGGGTTTGTGGATTTAGCATATCAAGGGTAAAAAATTGCAATAAGGAAAGAAAGAAAAGAAAACAAATTTAGAGGAATAATTGTTTCATTCAGAGAGAATAATTAAAGCAGATATTTGATATGAAAAGAGCAATTATTTCTAATGATTGGCACATTTAACAATAACAGGGTCTTCTATTAACATATGAATTCACTTTAGAGCTGATTTAGTGACATCAAAGGCTTTTACACAACTTGTCTGTGAATAACAAATGGAATATACTTTAATATAGTGTTTATAATGTATTGTTCATTTTTGTGCCAAGCTGGAAAATGGATGTGCAAATAAAAATAACTCACTAATGCATTTTCATAAAGGATAATTATTTTTGATTTTGAAGTTGATATACTTTACTGATACCCTCCACCTATAAAATATATGCATTCTCTTTTAGAAGTTCTTTTTATATAAATAAGGTACTATTTTAAAAAGGAGGAGATTGTAAGACCCACAGATGCATGTGGATAACAGTTGTACCATACAATTGCTTTATTACATAGGTTTTGATAACCAAAATTCAAGGGGGTTATTTACCAAAACTCTTTCTAAGACTTTTTCTTACTATATTAGGAAAACGGATTCTACCAAACTCCTAAATCCAAATCCCCTTCATTTACTAATAAAACTTCTCAAAATAATTGGTGCGACAAACAGTCATGACAAAATCGAGTGTCAATTTGAATTGTGCAACTTTTTTAAAAAAAACTTGACTTTATCGGATTTTTGCCCCATAAACTCGCATTTATTGGATTATTGAATGTAAACCAACGCAAACAGCCAGAAACTATTGAGAATCCCGAAGGTGAAAAGCATATTCCAATTGTTAAAGGACCATCTGCCATTGACTTCTACATGATTTCAACAGGTTTTCAACAATTCATATATATGTTGTAAAGGAATCTCTGTGAAGAAAGTAAATTAGGCACTTCCTACCTATTGATAGCCTGTACCCCATTAATTATCAAGCATAATTTAAGCAAAATATACTTTGCATGCTCAGTTGTTTTTAGCCTATTTGTTTATGGCTTTTTAAAATTCACATCACAATTTAGCAATATATAATTGTGTATTTATCCTAAAACATGGATTTTAGAAAAATATAGAAAGGTACAAACACATGGTACAAAAAAATCACAGTTTAAAGCATAAGCATGCCAGATTACTTTTAGCCACCCTGCTCTGGAAGCAGAAAACTTGACAATGGTTGCATTTTATTATCTAAGGGCATAAAATGCTTAAAATGAATGCAGTAGAATAAATGATTTATGAAAGGGCTACCATTTTCCTAACATATATCAATCAAAGTTAGGAGAGTGTGTCTTCAGGTCACAATGCCTTATTAATAATATTAGTCCTCTAATTGTACCACTCCTTCACTACTGTGATTGTGTCATACAACTCCACATTTTGTACATTTATTTTGAAGCATCAGTATCTGCTACTGCTTAGTGTTCAGTACAACCACTTCTTCCTCAGCACAATTGGAAAATGACTGTAGCCTAGTTCTTCTCTATTTATAACAAATATACTACCTATTGTTGAGGTCAGGTTTGCCCTGTGCAAGCGCTAGTGTATAGCCTGACCTCATACTAGCAGCTAGGGTTAGTTATGGGCCCTTTTTGCTTCGTCACGAAAATCGCGAAACTGGCAAAACATTTTTGAAACGACTATTTTGACAACGTTGACAATTCTCGATGGGCGTCCTTTAATCGTTGCCGGAGTCAATTCACGTCAAAAGATCTTTGAGCCGATGAATTTTCGCTGCAAATTTGCAAATTTATTAGATGTCTGTGAAACGTGGAAATTCGCCGCGAATTCGCACCTGCCGAATAAATTCGCCCATCACTAGCTCGGGTACTATAATGTCGTTCGAACACAAAACTGATTCATGGGCCAACTAAAGTTATGACTAAATATATCAGGTTGTATCCAAGGACAAACTTTGGTTTCCCCACAGTTCAGCACTTGCAGGTCCTCCTCCACCTGTTTGAGATGATCTCCAAGTACAGAAAATAAAGTGCTAGAATCCTCAAAAATTCATTGAGGAGGGGGATTTAACAGAAAGAATAAAATATAGTATAGTATTTTTTTAAAAAAATTTTTGTTTTTTGTTTTTTAAAAAATTATTAACACCCACCGTGATTATTGACAGTGATAATAGTGTTCTTTTATTTAACTTAGAAGAAGAGAGCCCAAAAAAAATGTGAAGTTGTGAAATTTTGAAAATATAAATGAAAAATAACAAATAAGAAATAAAAAATGAAAAAAATATGAAAAAAAATATATAAAAAAATAAAAAAATGAATTTATTCGGTGAATTAATAAATGCCAACGATTTCTCTCCAAGTGATAGTGAATGCAGTATTATTCATTACTTAAAACACATTCATTGTGCAGTAGGTGAAAATTAATGTGATTAATGAATATTTAGTGTGGGTTAAACTTCCCCTTAGATTTTTTTCCGTTTAAGATCCACACTCTATGGATTAGAGGAAAGATAACGTAGAATACTTTGCCACAATTCCGGTACAACCGGTTGTGCAGCTCACTCACCAAATGTGAGTTAAGGGAGAGCGTCTTATAGGTCCTGTTCGCGCTGTTTCCACTCTTTTTCTACTATCCGGGTTGTTGCAATAGGGATAAAAATAGAGAGGGGCATGTGCAGGGATCACTTTAAAACAGTTTAATAGAATAAAAATACACTCACAAACACGATCGGTAAAACTGCAAAAGGCTCAGGAAGAAGCCAGCCAGGCGAAACGCGTAAGCGAAAAGGACCACGCTAACCATTTGCAGGAGTACCCGATCCAGAGAGACGTCTGTATCTTCCGAGGGACGCCAAGGAGACACAGCGACTTTCGCGGGACTTTTACCAATCCTTTTGCAGTTTTACCGATCGTGTTTGTGAGTGTATTTTTATTCTATTAAACTGTTTTAAAGTGATCCCTGCACATGCCCCTCTCTATTTTTATCCCTATTGCAACAACCCGGATAGTAGAAAAAGAGTGGAAACAGCGCGAACAGGACCTATCAGACGCTCTCCCTTAACTCACATTTGGTGAGTGAGCTGCACAACCGGTTGTACCGGAATTGTGGCAAAGTATTCTACGTTATCTTTCCTCTAATCCATAGAGTGTGGATCTTAAACGGAAAAAAATCTAAGGGGAAGTTTAACCCACACTAAATATTCATTAATCACATTAATTTTCACCTACTGCACAATGAATGTGTTTTAAGTAATGAATAATACTGCATTCACTATCACTTGGAGAGAAATCGTTGGCATTTATTAATTCACCGAATAAATTCATTTTTTTATTTTTTTATATATTTTTTTCATATTTTTTTTCATTTTTTATTTCTTATTTGTTATTTTTCATTTATATTTTCAAAATTTCACAACTTCACATTTTTTTTGGGCTCTCTTCTTCTAAGTTAAATAAAAGAACACTATTATCACTGTCAATAATCACGGTGGGTGTTAATAATTTTTTAAAAAACAAAAAACAAAAATTTTTTTAAAAAAATACTATACTATATTTTATTCTTTCTGTTAAATCCCCCTCCTCAATGAATTTTTGAGGATTCTAGCACTTTATTTTCTGTAAAGTTATGACTAGTCGGCCCTAAACTTTAGATAAGGACCGCATCTTTTTATCCAACTATAAGACGTCTTATCTACAGATTTCTAGTCCATTGCTTGGCTGAAGACATACTATGCTCTTGTAGACTTATTTCTGCTTCTGCCTTTTTTGGTTAAAGCCTCTATCACTTCTTGATTTCCCTCTTTGGTTCCTCTATGAAGCAATCATTACTTTTTTTTTTAAGGAGGAGACTCTTTACAACCTCTTGTCCTTAAACAAATGTGATCCCTGTTCAAGATGCCAGACAGACCCCAAATATGTCCTTATGATAAGATGTAGAGGCTCTTGATTTAAGGGGGTCCAGAAGTTCTGATGATGGACTGTATGTGGTTTTCAGGATAATAATTAAATATTTGCAGTAAACGAGAAGCACTTCTTTTTATATTAGATGGCAACATTCATATTTCATCTTGTAATATCTCATAAGTTCACTTCCTGCACCAGTGAAAAGTGTTCTCAGCCAAGCCATGTAAACATTGCATTCAAAATGGATATAATAATATATTATGCATGAAGTGAACTGTACAGTCTTATTAATGATACACTGTAAAGATTCTTTATCAATAGAAACTTTAGACTTGTGTGTAAGTACAGTAAACAATAAAAAGCCCAATCCATGGGGAATTCTTCTATGATCTTGTAACCAGTGCTGTTAAACTTGTACTGCTTTTACATTTTAGATGAGTTTAACTAAGCTCACCAAGACGCTTTCTTCTTTTCTATCTGAAGTATGTGAGAAATTTTATACGTGTCACATTAGAAATTGTCCCTTCAAATGAAATAATTTTTACTGCAGGTATCTTGTTGGTAGAGCTCTATGTGCACAATAGATATCTCTAGCATGTTAAAGTCAATATACCGTAATGAATTCAAGAAGTGCTTTTTTTATTTCTTGTATACCTGATTGATTTCAACGTAAAATATTTTCTTTCCGGTGTTCAATTGTTTTATATTTTGTCATTAACCAGTTTGAAGTAATTTGTAGGCAAAGTCAAAAAATGGATTTCTGTATTTACTGTAGACAATTTTTACATTTGCATAGTCTTACTAAAATGTGAATTGTGAACACAAGGCAAACTGTTTTGGAATAAAGAAATGATTGGGATCTTTTTAAAGTTACCATTTTGCACACTGTAATAAATTTAAGAATTTTAATTTATATGAACTTGCGTTTCACTAAAAACTCTTTTATCTCAATGTTGCTTTACTGAGAGTGTTCTAATATTTGAATTCTTTGTATTTTATGAACAAATGTCATGCTCTTTATGACCAAAACTAGACATTTCAGGTGAAGGACTGCACTTAGACACTCTACTGCACTCAATGTTTTTTAAATAAAACATCACACACAAACCCATGGACTGGATGCCAAAGACTACATATTAGATTGAGGACTCATGACAAATGTCCTGTATTGTGTACTTTGCTTGTTGTTTGCCCTTATACGCAGTTCATCCATGTAGGCTTAACCAGTCCACTGGTGCTACAAATAATTTGTAATGAGTGTGTACTTGAGGACAGTACCATTATTAATAATTTAATTGAATTCAAAACATACCCAGTAATGCGTTTTGCATTTGCTTTCATAAATGTTTCTTAACATGTTAGTGGTGTTTCTTAATAATACATCTCTGTGACACAAAAATATGACATACAATATATTTCATCCGGTAATATATAATGTACATTGCCAATATATTTCATAAGAAAAGAAAAGCTTCTGCAGGGTATGAATTGCAGCCACTACAAAACACAGATGCGGGGGAACTGAGATACACCTAACTACGCAGAGTGTTTGTCAAAACATGTAGAAAGAATGACAAATATTTAATCCTTACAGATGCAAAATACTGTCATGTTTGTTAATGTGTTTTTTGAAACTGAGGCTGGATGTTTGCCAACACAAAAATGATTTTATGGATTGCAGATTTGTTAGTTTATAATACATATGGGTCTAAGCCACACAATCAAGCTTGAATAACTCAGAAAACATTAATGCATGGGTTCACCCAACAAGACGGAGCATAGCACATCTGTTACACAAAAAAGGTATATAGTCATTCACATGATGATGAAAACCATAATAACTAGATTCATTTGTTTTATTGAACTTATCACACATTACACTCCTATGACTTTTACTTGGAGAACATGATCTCCAGATCCCTTAAACTCAAAGGTAATCTGCTTGAGGTTGTGTGTACTACCTATGTGATACAAAAGATTTGATAAATAATTAGATGAATTGATGAATGAATGATCAGTGAATCCTAGACAGAAATGCCTCCCCCATCTAAGCATCAGATCTATACTAGTCTACAATGAGTCAATTGGCTAGTGGATATATATATATATATATATATATATATATATATATATATATATATATACTAAGGATATAGATATATGACTTGTGAGTGGAGTTTTTGGTTGCTTGGACAGCATCCTGACTAAATTGGTGCACGGTAAGCGGCACAAATCTCAATGACCTCCTTAGAGTAGTTAATGGTGCTCAAGAACTCCTATTCTCTGTGGCCCTCTTCTTCTCACAACTGCTCAAAGGGGCAGGTTCTGAGCTATACTTAAGATTACACATGCTATATGGCAGTGCGTCAATAATTGCAAGCACAATTGCACCTAAACCTGTTACAACAATTTGCAGTATTGCAGTGTTCCAGTAATTCAAGGAAAAATTAAACTACCACCAGGCAGTGGTGGAGGTTATCCCAGGGCCCCTTAAGCATGTTACTGTACATCAGTAGACTGTGTTCAATCTTTTACCAGAGTCAGTTTGTCCTCTCTTAAAGACATGCATTTCTAAAATGATTTTCCCTTTTCTTAGGATTGACTGAATAGGAATTCCATATTCCTCTAGGGGTAAGATATATACAACAGTTTGTTGGTAAATGGGTACATTGCTACATTTATGGTTATGCCATTCTGTGCAGGAGTTGGGTCAAAAGGACCATGGAATTTTAGACATTCACTTTACCCTAACTTTATCACAAGTGGGATGGGGAATAAAATCAATAGTATCCTAACTACCATTGCCACAGACCCAGAAACATCAATCAATGCTTTAATTTCTTAATTCTTTACTAAAACAAAGGAGACAATGAGTGAAAAAAGTCAAAGTGAGAACACTGTACTTTTTCAAGGTCCACAATTATGGAAGTTTCTGAATCCTTTTATTTTAGGGACCTTGGGGAATACCATGAAACTGCTCTGCCTGCCCAGTCAAGATTGGGGCAGGGGGATGGGCTGCATCTGAAGGAAGGATTGTACTATGAGGGGGGGGCGAATTAAGGGGGGTAGGTGGCATCATACTTGTTATGGGAAGAGTTCTGTGATGGGTGCAAATTAGTACTTTAATTAACAGCCACATGGCTCTAGGGTTAGAAAAGGGTCGCTATAAACCACAGTAAACTACAAACACGCTAAAAGTTAATTCTTAACTTTTATCATGTTACAATCAAATGGAAATTGTAGACTTCTAAGCAATGTTTACAGATTTCTCAATCCATTATCTAAATCTAGAATTTAAATATAGATATAAATATATAACATAATTTATGTTTGCAGATGCTGTAAATGATTAAGTAGTCTGTTTCATTCCATCTGAATCCATGATGCCGATTCTTACGGTCCATTATTACAATGTTCACAGCCATTATTTAATTATCTTAATAATTTATTTTTACTTATCCTAGGAATTATGTCTGGGCAGCCCCCTAAAGGTACAGTGAAATCATGTTTATTTTCTGTGCACACAAACAAATATTATTATAGAAATCCATGACAGTATGACTCCTGCCAGAAGACATAATAAAGATTTCAAAACAGGCCAATACAGAAAAATTTCAAACAGGCCTTTGTTTATTTATAGAGCTGTACATTACCTTTGATGACTGACAACAGTATTCATTCAGCATAAGTGCAAAACTGTGTAGATGTTCAGATTATGACTGAATTCGCAACATACCCTAGAAGTTACTCAATGACATTAACTAAATGAGACACATTTTACTGAAGAAGTTGCAAGTGGGGCAGAAGGGAATTGAATTATATCAGAGCAATGCAAAATAGGAAAGCCAATGAAACAAACTGAAAATAATTGTCTTTAAACCGACCACAATAGACTGATACACTAATGATTGTAATTTACAGTTTTCAGCAATATTTTAAGATATCACAATTTGTTTTAGATATAATGTACACACTAACCACTGAAATTACATTGAAAAGCTGAAAAAATAGCCAAAAATATTGAGGCATAATTTATCATCATGCCAGGTCTTCACCATCATTATAATAAACGGGTATGCAGAGTGCTTTGTTTGGAAAGATTTTGAGTATTTCACCAGGAGCCACTCTGACTGTATGTACGCTGAAAACAACCTTCAACATATTGCACACATTTATTTACCTGCTGGTATCCAAGCAAACTTATTGTGGAATGGGGTTGAAAGTATATTTTGTATATTAGATAAAACCGTATACAGTAAATATAGTTAAATCATTCATAGGGCTATAGTGCCAGACCCAAAATCTAGTTAGGGTGAACTTTGAGTAGAATACTTATTTGCTCTTCTAGATACACCCGTCCAGTCTGAAGGCCAATTAACTTGAGGTCCTAGCATTGTGTAATCCCCCATAGCAGATGCCCAGATGTAACAACTCATTAGTCAGGGACCTTAAAGGCAGCTGGAATTCTTTCATGAACAGGGAAACCCCTGCAGATTCCAGTTTTCACCGAAGCCCTTTTGGGGCTCCAAAACTTTCTTCTGTGGAACCATAGGGAACCTGAACAATCCAGAGAAGGTGCGTGAAGCGAAGCACTGACAAGGATTAGGCAATTACGTGGTCTAAGAAAAGGCAAGAAGGTCAAGGCAGGCAGCAAGATTCATAGTCAGACAGGCAAGTGTAATACATACACAATAATAAGGCTTGAGCAGGATCTGTAACAAGAAGCCAGCTTGGGCACTGATAATTGGCGTCAAAATTCAAATTGATGTCATGACGCTCAGCGGCATGGAACGAACATCTGATGTCATGTCACGCACCGCCACAAGGGAGCAGGGACCACGTTTGGCCACACATGCACACAAATGCATGGAGAAGGATATGCTGGGAGGTGAGAGGCACGCTGATCTCCTGGCACATCTTACACCAGACATATATTAGCATTGCACTGGGACCTTCACTTGTTGACCAATTTATTCTAGATGATTTTCTGCTATACATCTTCAAAGAGCTGAGCTGAAGGCATGTGTGTTCCCTAATCATCCACAGAAACACACACTTAAAACTAACCGTTTTCATGGTTTAAATTACCAGAATTGCTATTGAATCTCTCATCTAATACAAGAGATCTGTTTATTTAGCCCATTATAATTATGAAGCCACTAGCCCTAAAGTGTATATTGTGTATATTGTGCAACGACACAGGACTGACAACCAATTCCAGCTTCAACCTTGGCATGATCTTGGCATTTCTTTTGTTGCTGAAACTGTCTTTGTATAAGCTCATCTATAGCTGATCTCTAAACTAAAATGGATATGGCTGGATTATGCTTCAGTTTAAAGAAGACAGCAGTCCTCTCTCCTCACACTTCATACTGTCAGGCAAAGATGTCCTACGTCTAGCAATGCAAGACATTGATTTGGGCAAAGCTGAAGTGCAGGAAATGCACATTTGTAATTTCTCTGGTAGTTTGGGTGCCTCTAAACCATTAATATATCCAGTTAAGTCTGTAAATTTGAACTTAGTTGTAAGCATTCTTATATTGTCAGGTTAAATTTTCTGTTCTACTTAGTAAAATATTACAGTACATGACTTGATAACATGACTTCAAATTGTGAGAAATAAGAACAAGCTGATGCATTTTATACACTTTGCACCCCACCCACCATGAGTGCCCAGTAGTGATGGGCGACTTTGGGGCGAAATTTGCGAAACGGCATAAATTTGTGAAATGGCACTGGCGAATTTATTCGGTGGCGGCGAATCACGGGAATTCGCCGCAAATTCGCCCATCACTAGTGCCCAGAGATGCAAGACCTGCACAGCTGATAAATACAGCACTTCCTGTGTTAGGCAGTACTGTATTCATGGGGGCATCTACAGGAGGCACATATCTTTCCCTGATCTCTCCTCGTAGTTGTGTTTCCTTCAGACATACAGGTTAAGGAGCACCAGCTGGTGCATGGTACACAGGTTTCTTTCCTGTGTATTGCTCCTTTCAATACACTGCTGTATTGTGTAGCATTCATTATATAGACCTTTTACATAGTGAAGAGTTGAAAGAGATAAAATATGCATTATTTTAATAAAATATACTATTTTATGATTAATGTATTGTCACCAATCACTTCTGCTATCATTGGGGTTTTTATCCCTAATGCATTTGCCCACAAATATATGTAAACCAATGTTTCAAATACATTGCATTTTTCCCAGTTGAATTCTTTGTTATTATACTAAAGACACTTAGCCTACAAAATTGTAGTAGAGTGAGGTGCTACAGACTGATCAGCAACCACCACACCCCAACCTCTCCTGTTAAAAATGAGACTTGTGAGTCTTATGATTCAGAGACATATCTCATGCCCTTTGAAAGGGTAGCCATTGCCCAAAAAAGGCCTGAGGACTAGTGGGTGATTTTACTGGAACCACTTCACAATGGTGAAACACACTCAGCATACTGAAATCTTCCTGCAGACAAAGTCTGCCATCATGGACAGACTGGGCCTCACCCCAGAGGTATACCACCAGCAATTCAGGTCTGAGCCATATTCCACAAACATCCAGCCCAGAGTTTTAACCAAGCATCTGGGAATTTTGCACCATGTGAATCCAGCCTGCAACAAAAAACTATGGATCAGGTGATAGAGACTGTGGGTCTAGGACAGTTTCTGCTTGTCCTGCCTGCAGAGGTTTGCCAGTGGTACTGCGACAGTCATCCACAGAGCCAGCATCCTCCCTCCAAGTACAGACGTCCCCTGAAAATGCTGCACAGTCTCCCTTTTGGAAAGAGGGGACAATGTGACTAGGTAAGCCTCAGAGAAATCAGCTCCCTTCCAGGAAGGAATTGCCTGAGGAACCCGTACTGCCATGGCAAGGTACAGTATTACCAGAAGAGATCACATTTCCTCCATTTGACAGTTGTATTGCTTCCCCTCCATGTGACGGTTCCTATAGGGACTGCACATTTGCTACAATTACAGCAACAGCATCCATCAAGGAACGTCTTTGTTCCCCTGTGGTAAGGATGGAGGTCTATGGGAAACAGGTTACCGGGATGGTTCATCGTTAATTCCTCCAAAGCTCATTAACAACACTGTTACTTTTAATATTGTGTATTAATATTGTAATTTGAAGTGGATGAAGTTAGGGTCATTTCGTGACTTTCTCCACCGTCGTTCAGCTGATCTACTACATCTTCTGAGGTACCCGGGTTACACTAATGTGCCAGGGTTGCAGTTTAGCTGGTCGGCTGTAACGGGTGGTAGAAGGAGCAAGGGAGTCAAGAGCTGTTTAAAGAGCATTGTTGTAGAGAGAAGCTGCCATATTGGGACAGGAAAGATTGTTAATATGAGAGATGGGTTGTGCTGATACTGTATTATCAATATATTTAAGACAGAGACATTTTGTGCATATATTGATAATGGGTTGAGTGCAGAGGACTCTTGTATTTGTCTATATGTATTTTGTGGTCACAGCCTCATTGCACCCCCGCCTAATGGTTTTAAAAATTAGTGGTGAGCACAACTTTCCCTTGTTTGTTATAGTTTATACAGGAGCAGTGACCAGCTCCATGTTGTAGCTCCCACCCTTCCCAGCTATAGTCAGGTGATCCCACTGGTGTCTAATAAAAGGGCAGCCAAGTTTGGGAGTTTTACTTTGAAAGCAGCTAGTAAGTCGCAGGTAAAACCTAGTCCCTTTGCAAAATGTATAATGAAGTAATAGAATTCTTAATGAATCAGATGAAAATTGAGCATAGGACTGGCCAGATATGGGATGACTTTGACGTAGTTGGCCAGCTTAAATATATTGCAATATATGGACAAACAATCCCTGTTTTTTTTAAAGGGTAAGGCATTTTTCAGTAGCAGTATGCACAAAATGTCTCTGTCTTAAATATATTGATAATGGGTTGAGTGCAGAGGACTCTTGTATTTGTCTATATGTATTTTGTGGTCACAGCCTCATTGCACCCCCGCCTAATGGTTTTAAAAAGTGAGCACAACTTTCCCTTGTTTTTTATATATATATATATTGCATAATAAAAGCTTAGCCATTGTCATCTCATTACTAGAGCTTAATGTAACTCCCCCTGTCTCTTCACAGTGTTAGTCTGAACTGATTTGTATCTCCAAGCATGCATTAGGTGACCTACATTGCAGTGTGTATAAGTGTGAATGAAGATGCTACATGCACCACTTTCTGACACACACTATTTAATTAAAACCAGCTTATTAGCTGAGCTAATGAATTGATAGTGGCAAGCAAGGAAAGATTTATTTAATGTAGACTATGTAAATAATATGTATTTTTATTAAAAACACCATAGACCATAATAGGATGTTTATTTCTAATTACTGAACAGTACAATTATGTTGTATCCTGGGGGCATTTATTGCATTTTTTGATAAATGCTAGAATATTCTTTCCTTTATTCTGGCATATAATTCGAAATATACATGCTACATTAATAATTACATTCTAGAAGTCATTGTCTTTGCAGTATTTAGTATGTTAATATTTTCACATTTTGTAAGAACAAGCTTTCTATATAGATTGTATAGATTGTAAAACAACGTTTATAACTTATTATAACACGTTTTTGGACCATACAGACTAACAGGGTTAATCATCAGCTAGTATAATAGAGCATGGGTTACACTGGACGCTAACACTTAAGGCAGGGCCTTCACAAAGGGGAAAAATGGAGGTACAGTGTACTGCAACTACAACTCTCACAGGCTACTGTGCTTTAACCAATAAAGAAATGGGCACCAGGAGGTTCTTGCAGTCAAACAGAACAAACTTTTATTTGTCAGAGACAAATGATCCAACATCAGTAAAAAGGTATTTGCAGATTATATAGGCACTCAGCTCAGACAGTATATCAAAGGTAGATGCAGGTACATTCCCTGAGGCTGTAGTCAAGGCAGTGCAGCATACCTCCAAGCAGAAATACCTCACACGTTGTCTGGATCTTACTCAGTGTAGTAGTCAGGGACGAGAACCTAAAACCTGACACCCTATCCACTGTGGTCCCTTCACTGTAGGCAAATCTTACAGCCTGAGACGCTACTCCCTGCTACAATCCTTGATGG
This sequence comes from Xenopus laevis, assembly GCF_017654675.1. Taxonomy (NCBI): domain Eukaryota; kingdom Metazoa; phylum Chordata; class Amphibia; order Anura; family Pipidae; genus Xenopus; species Xenopus laevis. The sequence goes on from NC_054376.1 coordinate 78,213,235, forward strand.
AGCACAAAGCTGCTCTTTCTATAATCCCTCACTGTCTCTCCTAGAGAGTATATAACAATTACTGTATATTCCTGCCACTCACTAGTCTCATTCACGATGTGTCCCTGCTCCCCGACTTCCAAACTAGAGGTTCAGGTCCGTCTAGGGCAAACTGAATTTACTGGGTCTTGGTGTACCCAGACTTCCTGGAAACATCCAACTGTGTCCGACACCAGAAGCCAAAGAGGAAGATCCACCCCTTCTCACTCACTATACCAGTGTAATAGGAAGTGGTCACAACACCTCTTGGCCAATAACTGGGATCTGCCCAGCAACTAGAAAGATCGGGAAGTGTAGGGATTTAATGCCATCCGGGCACATTAACCCTAACTGAGCTCTATCTGCTCAATCTGTTGTCTGCATGGCTGTACTCTGGTTTTCTCCCACACTCCAAAAACATACAAGCAACTTAATTGGCTTCCTGATAAAACTGAACCTATGGTGTATGAATGTGATTGGGACCTTTGTTGTAAGCTCCACTATAGCAGAAAATAATGTATGATCTCTGTACAGTGCCATATAAATGTGTCAGTACCATATCAATAACGGATAATTTTTAAAAAGTAAAGACTTAAGGGGTCATTTGCAATGTTCAATATTAGATTCCTTTTGGCATTGTTTTACCCATAATACCAAGGTAATTTTGGTCACCAGAAGGAGTTTGTCTGATGCAATTTTGACCAGTGCATCAAAATGTTTGCAATTGTGCTTATAATTTTTTTAGTACAGTAGCTCAGGAGGTACAGGTATGGGACTTGTTATACAGAAACAGAGCTTTCCATAATTTGGATCTTCATACCTTAAGTCTGCTAGAAAATCATGGAAATATTAAATAAATCCCAAAAGCTGGTTTTGCTTCCAATAAAGATTAATTATATCTTAGTTTTGATCAAGTACAAGGTACAGATTTATTATTACAGAGAAAAAGGAAATCAGTTTTAAAAATGTGGATTATTTCATTATAATGGCGTCTATAGAAGATGGTCATTCCGTAATTCACAGCTTTCTGGATAATGGGTTTACAAATAACGGATCCCATACCTGTGCAAAACACCCTCCATTGCATGCTATGGCTATACTTAAAGTTCTCATGCTATGCCTGCCTTGCAGCCTGTTTCCTAGATTTCCAGTTGTTTGGCACCTGCCCAGAACTTGTCCTGTCTATCTGTTAAGTTTCTCTGCTGCTTCCAGAATGTTGTGGTGGTGTTTATTACACCTTGCCATATCAGCCATATCCTTGAAAAGGAGTATTTCACCAAAAAGAAGGATGATTTCATCAAAGCTATAGTAAGTTGGAACATCTGATCTTGTTTGTATGGAAGAAGCTGGTAGGACGTGGTATGTCAGTAAATTATAATTGATGTCTTGCAGTAGACCCTTCATCAGAGCACTAAACACAATGCCTGCCCTATGGCAGATGGTCAGGAAAGGCATAGGTTTCACCCACAGATGCTGCACTCTGCAGAGGCACAGAGCACAGCCAGTTCCCAGGCAGAAGTCTTTTCTGCATCAGCACTAAGGATTTAATTTTTTTTTTGCCACTCTTGGTAACTGAGGCATGTTTCTCAGACTTTTCCACAGTGAGCAAAAAGCTTAGAGAAGCAATAAATAGCAATAAAAGTTCAATACATTAAATACATCAATAGACAACAAACGGCATATAAATCTGTCATTTGCATCGCATTATATAGCATCCTCCGGTACAGTGTGAACAAAGAAAGATTCTCAATTCTGAACTACCATGGAGTAATTCCATAAGACCTAATCCTAAATGCTCATAATTCCTTTGTCTTTTGTACTCCCTAATCAGTTTTCTGGAACCCTCATATGAACCCTGTCATGTAGGGTTGCTCGGCTGTCTGTGGAACTCTCCATGTTTACTCCTTCCAGCCCTCTACCTGGTGCGAGCCTAGACACTATTGCCCCATGTGTGACCAAACTCCAGGTGCAGCTGGGCAGTATGCCACCCCTTAATTTGTGTTGTCCTAGGCCTGGGCCTTTGTGACCATAGCACAAATCCAGGCCTGGCCTTGAACGTCATTTAGACATGCAAGGTACAGAGTGACACTTGATAAAGAGCGGTGATGCTCGAAACATGTTGTGAATGTTTGTGAATAAAGGCACTTTTTGCAGCACTACTTCTGCGCTTATTTTGTACCCATACCTATTACTGGATTTAATGGAATTTTGCTTTGGATGGAAGCAAGGTATTGGGTTACTAGAAGTGTATTTTGAAGGGTGTTTATACCATTGTAATCTGACTGCTACAGAGTGGCAGGAGGCCCTGCTCTAATACAGATGGCAAGGACAGAACTGGGGTGCACCTCATAATGCTGCACTTTGAATGGGGCATTACATTTTTTACAAAGACCAGCAAGCTTTGGGGGGGGGAGTACTTGTACTTAAATAATCTATTTTTACTTACTAATTTCTTTATTTTTTTCAAATGAAACAGTCGTTGATTTTTTTATCTTACTACCCACATTGTGCTGGATTGGCACAAGAACTAAGAAAGTGCATCCATGGTGGGCAATGTGCTGTAAATAAATATATTAATAAACAGCTTAAAATTAAAGAAAACCCATTTTAGAACCCTTAGCTATAGCATTCAAATTGTAAGTGTTATTCCTGCTCCCTCCCCACCAATGAAGAATTCTGTGTGAAATTCTTTACATGTTTTCATTTTATAACTGAGTTGTATAGTGCACACCAGAGGCAATGAAAAGTGTCCAAAACTGTGTTTTCATTAGATGTTAATTCCAGGTAAAGTTAGATGTTAACAGTTCATATCATCCTATAGGACATAAGTACCAGTATTTCATACTTACAACCCCCCCCAGGGTAGTAGTTCTCAACTCTCCCTCCTGTGTATGATAACATAAAATAAGTTACAGAACCCTGTACATTTCTTTTGTAAATGGGGAATGTGTTCAATTATATTTGCCTAAATGCTGAGGACCCGATGACTGATTTATCAAGCTCTGTATTGTTAGCAGACATTCAAGTCTGTTAAGACAGGCTAGAGTCCTAATTAAAAATACACACACATACACAGCAGTAATTAACAGTAAAACATTCAAATTGTTAATAATTATAGCCATTTTAAACCCTGGGAATGGAACTAGAGGTACTCATTTACATTGTAGCATCATCTTGAGATTTCAGTGCCTTGAGTCACAATTTTATAAAAAGGAATCTTTTATGATTACATGCAAATAATGGAATAATAAGTGTAGCTCATATCCACGACATAGTGATGTTTGGATCATGGGTTAATTTATAAATCCAGATCCACAAAGGCCACCTAAAAGTGTTTGCCAATTAGAATGACCTTTAGGACTTCTGAGTTGCTAGAAATCTCTGTTCTGAGAATGCAGTGGACTGTCACAGATGTACAAAAGGCCCTAGCATGTTCCTTTTAGCACTTCTCTGCAAAGGTCACGCGGCTACTGTGGCCTGAATTGAAAGTTGTAGATGTTTAGACTTGTATCAATGATCCCTGCAATAGGAATGAACCATTCAGAAACATTCCTAAGCTAAAAAGTTTCTTTTACAAACTCAAGTACTAAGCTGTAGGTGCAAAAATGAAGGAATATCACCATGTTTGTTTACTCACAGTGCAGCTTTCTTCCCAGAATTTGAGCATATACTGTATGTGTTACTACAAATTAGCATGTGCCAGAACAGTAAACAGTAATTTACCAATACAGGTACTATTGGTGTCCATAATGGTAGATTGTGCAAAAAAATTGTGTCAATATGTGGTTACATGGTGTCCCTTCCCTTTCTGACTATGCTTGCTGAAAGCCAGTTGTGTGCATAGCCACAAGGAAACCCTGAAAGTAATAAAGCCTTAAGCTACCTTGCATACAATCCATTAAAGCAGGCTGAAACATTGGTGCAAGTTAGAAGCAGCCTGTATAAGTGCAATATGAATACGAGTTAAAGTGACTGTGACATACTTCTATGAAAATCCATAGGAACATTGATAGAAAACAATATGTTTGGTGTTTTTTGCTCAGTCTATCCCCTTCAATGACACCCCAGCCCAGCCCATGGTTACTTGTGAAATGATCAGGACAGAAAGCAACTGGTTCTCTTCCTTCAGTCATGCTGGCTGGTGCCAAGCTCTCCTTCTATAGGCAGGAGTATGGACAGAAACAGCAAACCAATATTTGGCAAAAGAAAACTATTGATCATTTTTTTCAAACTTAGTATAATAATCAAGCAATGACTACAGAAAAAATGCATTCCAGACAATAGCCTTAATTGACTGTATACATAAGTAAGAGACCCTAGAACCTCTCTTACAATTAATTGTACTAAAGGTTTGTGTTGTGTTGTGTATGTCTGTGAATATATATAAGCGTAAGAAGTACTAGAAAATTATATTTCTAATAAAATGGTAGAGAAGAGACATAATTACCCTTCCCGACCTTTTCCTCCAGCTGTCCCTATGTTTTCCCCTTATTTCAATAGAGCGTTTGGTTTCAGCGAGTACCTTACCCTTTAACCCACCTATATGGTGGCAAATGGAACATGAGTGAAGGAGTATTTATTTAAGTCTTTCTATGAACGAAAGACAACCTTTTTTCTCTGCAATGAATGTGCAAATCCTTTCATTGACTATATTTCAAAATTGGCTAATGATTTCACTTGCCTTTAGTGAAGGTTAAATTCTCAACCATGATGATAATAATAATAATATCTCAAATAAACAACTCATAAGCCGTACATTTAACAGCGCTTATATACCTACAACTGGGTTATGAAACTAAGTCTAGAATCAAGGCCACAAACTCATTTTTATATTATAATTCTAAATGAATAATCACTAAAACGAGTTCATGTTCCTAAATCTGCATTGACTGTAGTAGTCTTCCCAAATATTTTTTTTTATTGTTGTGAGCATTTACCCAACTCCCTTGAAACCACACACTCCTAATTGAAAGTGATGAAGTGGAATGCTAGAGCTTTCTCATGCGTAACTACTCTTTGCAGTCAATGCCAATGGGAATACAAGGTTTGTGTGTGTCTTTTTGAAGTATGATAAAACTATTGTATTACCATAGCAGGTGCTATATAAAATAATACTGTTCGATTTGGAAAATTCTCATTGTAAATAGCATAGTGTTCTTTTTCAAATTGCATCATTAGTTTAAAACATATATAAGGCAAATATACATTTTAAATGTTGAAGAGGAAGTAAACATTTAAAGTTAACTTTTAGTATAAAATATTTGCCATATCCTTAGCAATTTTTCAAATGGTCTTCATTATATATTGTATAGTTTTTAAACGTCTTTTTCTGCTTGTTTCTAACTATCAAATAAAGGTCACTGACCGCAGCGGACCAAAGCGAAAGTTCTGTAAAATTCCAGACTAGATAGCTACTAAACAGTAAAGTGTTTAAATATCCACAAACAATAGAAAATGAAGGCCCGTTGCAAATTTCCATTGAATTGTACTGCCTGGCATACTAAAACTTATTTTGCAGGTACCCCCCCCCCCCCTTAAAACAGTTTCCTAATTCAACAACTACTGAATTAGTGATATCTGTTTTAAACTTTACCCGCAGCCACAAAAAAAACACATGAGCCTTCAAAATGGGGCCCATGGATGCTGTTCATATAGTTTATGTAGTTGCTAAAATCCACCATTCTATTCTAATCTGCATAATCTCGCTCTCCTAAAAGGAGAGGTATTGCATGAAAAACAAAAATGTGGCACTGCATTAGACTCTTTTATATATAAAAGGAAAGTACTCAAAAAAGCAGTGTTTCTGGCACATTTACTGAAAACGTAAGCAAAAACCCTTCTAGTCCTGCTCATCTGTTTCAGATAGGCTGACCTCACAGGGAACTGAAGCCTGTCTTTGCTTGTGTGACTGCAGGGTTGTGATTGGCTATCCATCTTCTACTGCGCTTCTGGCAGATACTGTTAGGACACTCCCAAACCCTCATTTGAATCATGGACAGGGATTTTAGCTATTTTTAAAGAAAATATAAATGTGACTATAATATAATATAATGTAATATAATATAATATATAATGATAATATAATATAATGTAATATATAATTATAATATAATATAATGTGAAAATATAAATGCCAAATATGAAACCAGCACCTTATATTATTCATAAGTGTCTACAAGAAAGGAAAATGGAGTTTCTGCACACCGAGAGTAGTTAAAATTCAAAATCTTTATTAGTCGACAGTCATAGGCACATGACTGTGCCTATGACTGCCTATGACTGTCTCCTTTCCTGCAATTCAATACTGCGTGGGACACCAAGGGACTCCAGCACCCGACACCATATCCATGGGCAGCCTGCAATGCGGAAAGCACCTGCGGTGAGTCTGAGCGGTATTCTCTGTCTATATTCGATAAGTGTCTACAAGACTGGGGATTTTTTAGTTTTGTTATATGCCTGTTTTAATTACGACTGACACGTCAAGGTCACACTCCGAAGGTCAATACTTGACATATTTATCAAGGGTTGAATTTCGAATTGAAAAAACTTCTAAACTCGATTTCAAAAAAACCAACCGAAATTAAGTCAAAGGTTTTTTTTTGGTCGAATAGGTTTGTTTTTGATCGAATAAGTCAGTATTTGGCTGAATTAGAATCATACAAATTGAAGGAATAGCACATTCGATCAAATTTGATTCAAAGTTTTTCCCAGAAAAAAATTAGATTTTTCAAAGTCCACCAATTGACTCCAAATAGGTTCTAGGAGGTCCCCCATAAGCTAAAACAGCAATTTGGCATGTTTTAGATGGTGAATGGTTGAAGTCAAATTTTAAAAGAGACAGTACATGATAAATTTCGATATTCGAATTTTCAATTTTTTTTTCAAATTCAAAATGAATTTGGAATATTCCCTAATAATGGAGTCTATGGAATATGTCCTTTCCGATATTCGGAGCTTTTTGGATAACAGGTTTCCGATAGCATATCCTATACTTACGTATAATAACTGGGTTTTTTTTATTTCAAGCATTAATTTGATAAAAGTGTATCTGCTTTTCAATCAAAATAGTATAGCAACATAGATATGTTGCCATAATTGAGCAACATACATTTTTCTTGAACTACTAACCAACTCTTTGAAGGTCATTATATTTTTCTTAATAAATTATTCAAGCAGGAAAGAAAGCTAGAAGAAACAGAAATATTCATAATGTCCATAAATAATACAAAGCGAGCATACTACTCTCAGGCCATATCTGTCCAAATAAAAGCACATTTGCTCAATAAATTTTGATTTGTTTACCATAAATATTATTTTTTGGACAGACATAGACTTTAAACAATTATTGCATTCCAACATATTTACAGTAAAGTGTTCATAAAAATATGAGATCCTTCACTCGGGCCTGGATTAGTGGATAGGCTACAAAGGCTTCAGCCTAGGGTGGCATTCAGCCCATCTCCATAGGTTTGGCATGCAGGAGATTTGTTAGATTTCTTGCACTCGCCAATGCCTGTGATCCAGACCCAAATGGATAAGACCTGTGCATTCACTGGTGTGTTAAGGGGGAGACAGGAAGGGAGAAACGGGATGTTGAGAGGTCTTGGCCTAAAGCAAGTCACACTTTAAATCACACAATTTATCAGCTCCACTGCTGTCCATTCATGTTAAAGCCACTGACTGAATATTACTGCATCAACCTTTATCTAATTAGATACACAAATGACTAATGTACCACTAATTGTAATGTGATAATATATTTTTATATGACCACATTTATATGAGAACAGCCTATTCCAATGACGGACAAATGGTTATGTGTCAGAGTGTAAGAATAATAAAATCTAATAACAAATGCCCCTATCATTCTGACGCTACAATAACCACATGCCCAAGGCAGGAAAGGTGAAGGGATGGGTGATGTTCCCCCATTTATTATTTCTCTTATTAATGACACCCAGTGATGAGAGTCCACTTTGTAAGTTACTGACAGAATTCAGAGTGTCAGCAGCTACTAGATGAGGCCCCTGTACAGAAGTGCTTTCTTCATTTGCTGAGTTCCTCCCTGTGTCTGCTTTTAACAGATAAAGAACTGCAAGGCCGAGGGACAGTTGTAAGCGGGAAACTATTTTCAGCGCAATCTCTGTAGCTAAGAACATTCAGTCCTCTTCCAACATTTTGGGAGGGTTCAAGTTATATAACGTATGTATGTGTACTCCCATTTCAATCTATAAAAGCTTGTGAAAAGGAAAGTGTCTTTGGCAAAACGCTCGTGGGACACTTCGTGTGTAACATGATCATTTTCCCAAGGCAAAACTATTAAAAATTCTTTATTAAACTCAATAAACCTCATTTCATTTGAAATAGCCTTATCTCGATGTTTTGCCTTCCATATAACGAGGTCATAGCAACAAATGCTGGTGGTAATATTTTCTAATAATTATACATATGTATACAAGGGTGTAGGAGTGATAATATAGATTATGCAGATTGTTTTTTGTTCCTTATTTGAAAATGTGCATGCATACAGTATTCTATACTATATAGTATATACTTCATTTCCACCATGTGCTTGTTTTTTTTTTAACACATGTGCAGTTTTATTATTTGTGGAACAGGAATTGCAGCATGTTCAGACAAGACTAACTTGACTTGTGTTGCTGTTATTCCCTCCCAGGAAGGGAATAATGACCTATAGAATAAAAACAGTGGCCTCTGGCCAGTGACTTGCCTTTTCCCAATATGATCTGCAGATGGTCAAAATAACAATAAATAACTTTCATATCTGTGGTTCCCATCTTTATATCTTCCACCTGCTCAGTCCTAGCTCAGTCCAAGTGCCAAATGCCTGTGTAGTCTTGAGTTCTTTATTTCACCATTTAAACAGTTATATGTATAGTTTACTTGGCTGAGTTGCCTCCCCACAGTGATTCCTCTATTCAATGACACCTTGTAGATCATCAACAGATATTTGTCCTCAAGCCAGGGAACCACATGGCAACCAACAGGCCCTGTGATAGAGAAGGTGGATTGAAAAGTTGTTTTGGAAAACATATTAGATGGCGATCTTTGTTTCTCTAGCATGTGTCCAATACATCTGAGTGCACAATACAAGTATTTTATTGTTGCCATATTGTTAGTATAGCTGATCTTCAAGAAAGAAACACATCAGCTTCTGGATTCGCCAATATACATGAATATCTTCAGTCTGCTATATGTTCTATTCTTTTTGTTTCATATATGGATTCATTCCATGCTGCTGCTTTTAATAGATTGTTTGAAGACCCTTTTTATTTTGCCTTATATCTGGTATGTTTTGTTTTATTACTGACCCGCTTCAATAATTATACTACACTGTGGAATTTTTGTTGATGCCTTATAGACATTTTAGCTCTTGTGTACTTTGTTATGTCGGTAAATGCTCTTGTATGTAGTGTCAAACTAATTATAGTTCTTTGAGTTTTGCTATGTTTGCTCTACTTTCCCAAGCTCTGTGTCTTTTAGGGCCCTAAGATTTTTTTCTTTACAGAAAAAGGCTTTTGAAAGTTAATAACTCAAAGACATCAAATATATTTCATAATGTCTAACTGTCCGCCAGCCACAGCATAATCCTCTGGAAAAACAATCTGCATTTCATAAAATACTAAAGAAGCTGAGAACTGTGGCTGAGAAGAGTATTTTTGGACACTTTCCAGATATTTACATTAGATCCAACTTGACTGCAGATATTCTTAATTTCTTTTCCTTCACAAAAATTGCTGATCTTTCACTCTTTCTAAAATGGTAAAGCAAAATTATGGCGCAGATTCATGAAAATTTGAAAAGGTTGAGTCTTTGTCGATTCCCAGCAGGTTGAGTCTTCACACTTTCCTGCCTGCCAGGTACATTTTGAAAGTGATTTAACAAATTTGCACATTTAGCAAAGCTGATTTTGCCAATTTTTCAGAACTGATTTGACTACTTTGAGCAGCAGAATGCAATACTTTTCTATAGGGAGTTCTCTGCTTGTGCTAAACTCTAGCACCCGATTCATTAGGTAAATCCTCACAGAAAGACAAAAAATGAATTTATTTTAACACAATACTTGTGTAGAAAAAATCTTTGTCCATTAATTACAGCCACGTTGATTTTTTTTATCACTTTATAAAAAAGAAACTTTATAACTTTGGGATTTTAGCATTCCACTTAGGAATTAATCAACTGCTAATTATCTTTTACACATTTAAAATGTATATTTATGAAGATCAAATGATTATTTAATTTTTACTCACAGTGATGTTATTTCTGCATATATTTGCTTTATTTATCATTTTATGTGTTGCCTGTGGTGTTATTAATGAAAAATGAGTCTTTGCATTGTCCAACTATAGGGGAAATGTAATAAAATTCACAAATAGAACAAATTTGTGAATAAAAATTTGCATGTAGCCTGTTGTACGAAGACAAGCGACATAATGTATCGATTACTTTACTTGTACTTTACTGTGAAAAACAATAAAAAGTTACAAAAAAAAAAAAAAAAAATTTGCATGTAGCAATGTAATATTCTTAGGCTTTTATTGCATTGCAAATCTTAATTGCGCATTGCAAACCTTTAATACCTGCTTGAAGGTGGTGTAAACTTTAGGAGCAAAAGTAACAACTTTTTCAAGAAGTTTTATTACACAAACTGCAAGCTGGAACAAACTCTAAAATTCACAATAGCTATCCTGAAAGATCTTTTCCAAGAAAGATCGTAATTGTTACGTCTATGGCCACCTTAATATTATGACATTTGTAATATACAATATTCAAGACAGCACCATAGAGGATAAGGTTAAAAAGCCTTTATTGTAGATAGGGATTTCTTACATGTTAAGACAACATTTCAGGCTGGCAACAGCCTTTCCTCAAGCTATTATATCTATTCTGTATCTTGTGCATCTGGCCCTAAACTCAGGTAAGTGACAATGGCACAGAGCATGTGCAGTGAATCGGCAGAAAAGAAGATGGGGAGCTACAGAAGAATATTTGGAGGCACATATATTTACTGCTAAAGGGCTGTGGTTGCCTTGGGCTGGTACAGAAGCCCAAAACATAATGTACAACAATTGTGCAGTACTTCTTTACTTAAGCTTTCCTCCTTTAACTAGTAACCCAGTATCAGCTGTATATTTTTTCAGAAATCAATTGTGTTCTTATTGTGTTTTAGATGCATTAACGTGCTTGTAAGAATATGATGTTCTGTATCTGCAAGGAACAAACTGATGTGATTACAGCATTATCATTAAATACTGTTTGGCTGAAATGTTTGAATAATAACAAGGGATTTGTAAATTTGTGAACTTTAAATAAAGAAATCTGAGGGTTTTTTTTCCAGCATCTGTCTCATATCTTCAGTTACTTCCTTTTACTATAACAGAAGCAAGAACCCATTCAAATCCTTCTCAAATGTTTCTTTAATAAATCAAATGCTATTTTATATTCATAAAAGTTTTGTTTTTCTAGGAGAAAAATAAATAAAGTTGGTTTGTAAGTTTCTACTATAGGACAGACTAAATGCATATCTGATCTGGCAATCACTTGCAAAGCACATATTCATTAAGTCTATTTTCCTATATCCAGCTGTCCTCGCACTGCTCTTTTAGATAGTCACTAATGCAGGCCTTCAGCAGGGTGCACTAGAAAATCTTTAAAAGACACCATTGGAAAGAAAAATATATTTTGTTTGTCAGCGCTCTATTGATTTTGCATGGATTGGTGCCACAATTCTGCTATTGGTGCTTTTAAACAACAGAACAGGGTAGAAAAACCTATAAATCCCTGTAAAACACACCTAATAAACCACGAAGTGATGTAAAGAATTCATCTGCAAGAACTAAATTTACATAATTTATGTACACAGCTGACCAAATAAAAATGTCAAAATGTCAAAATCCTTATACATTGGTTATTATTAAAAACAAATATTATTACAACTGAAGTGTGTGTATAGCTGGAGTTTCCATGAATTTTACCCCCCTCCACCATCAGGCAGTGGTATGGGTATGGGATCTGTTTTTGGAATGTTTCAAGCCAGATTATGGGTATGTAGTATAAAATTTATACTAACTTCCACAGCCCACACTTGAATGAAATTGAATAGAAGCAAGCACTTCAAACTTCAACTGGGGTTTAAACCCCTTTTAGGAGCCCCTTGAAACATTGTGCAAGCAAGGAATTTATGCATACTGTATGTTTGAAGCAAAAAAAAAAATATATTATTTCCAAATATGAGATAATTGCTGTTACCATTCTTCAATACTACTCAAAGGACAAGGAAAATAAAAATCACTTGGGGGTGAGGAAATGTTAGCATCCTCCAGCAATTACAGTAGCTGATACCCTGGGCTGGAGACCCATGAGTCTGTATGAGTGTCATTTTGCAATTGACTTATTTTGTCTTCATTCTCCTGTTGAATTGAGCATCCACGTCCACCGTGGAGTGAAAAAGATGGATTTTTGCTTGAAGTGCAGCTTTTCAGTCTACTGCGCATGCACACCTGGTACAAAGTAGGAAGGAGCAAAGAGAATGACACTACGGTGATTGACCAGAAGTACTCCAGGTTGGTCCATTTTTCTTCTAACAGGAGAACTAGGGTATCAAATAAATGATTATAATCACTGGGGGTGACCAACATTTGATCCCCGTGATTATAGCATTCTATCACCTTTAAAAATATTTTAACATTAATAAAAATAGATACATTTTGAATAATATGTCATTGTACTAATTGCAGCACATCTTCTTATTCTGCAATCTATTTGTTGTCATATTGATTTTTATTGTTTATTGTGACAATTAAATAAAATATTTTAAACTCAATAAAAATAATAGTATAGTTTTGCCACCAGCAGGGATTAAGCAGCTTTATTACCACCAGCCATGGTTTATATTTATACAATTAGACACATTTTGTAAATAATGTTTTTTTGTTAAAGGGATACTGTCATGGGAAAAAAAATTTTTTCCAAAACGAATCAGTTAATAGTGCTGCTCCAGCAGAATTCTGCACTGAAATCCATTTCTCAAAAGAGCAAACAGATTTTTTTTTTATTCAATTTTGAAATCTGACATGGGGCTAGACATATTGTCAATTTTCCAGCTGCCCCAAGTCATGTGACTTGTGCTCTGATAAACTTCAATCACTCTTTACTGCTGTACTGAAAGTTAGAGTGATATCACCCCCCTCCCTTTTCCCCCCAGCAGCCAAACAAAAGAACAATGGGAAGGTAACCAGATAGCAGCTCCTTAACACAAGAAAACAGCTGTCTGGTAAATCTAAGAACAACACTCAATAGTAAAAACCCATGTCCCACCGAGACACATTCAGTTACATTGAGAAGCAAAAACAGCAGCCTGCCAGGAAGCATTTCTCTCCTTAAGTGCAGGCACAAGTCACATGACCAGGGGCAGCTGGGAAATTGACAAAATGTCTAGCCCCATGTCAGATTTCAAAATTGAATATAAAAAAAATCTGTTTGCTCTTTTGAAAAATGGATTTCAATGCAGAGTTCTGCTGGAGCAGCACTAATAACTGATTCATTTTGGAAAAAAATTTTTTTCCCATGACAGTATCCCTTTAAGCATTTATATTACCGTACCCTAACATTGAATGAGAATACAAATCTTAAATATGCATTTGATTTGCTTTGATTCCTTTTACATTCTTTAATGAGTGACCTAGATTGGTAAAGTATCTGTGAGTAACCCAAGGCAAGCACAGGAAGAAAAACAATGGTGAGCAGCAAATTAAAGAGAATTTTGTATGCGCTTTCTTATGCAAATAGGCCTTGTGAACTGAAGCATTACTAAGCAACAATTAGGGTGTTCACAGAAATAGCAAGGGTGATTTAAATAAATCATGTTTATGGGTCACAAAGACAATTGGGAATAAAATGTACAGTGTTATAGGAACATTTAGATTTATAATAATGATATTTGAAATGGAATGCATTATATGTAAATTGAAATCATTTGTTTTTATTAATGTCAGCCTAAAAAATATATATTAAATATTCAAAACATAATACAATCATGGAAAAGTTGATTTATTGGATGGTTGCTGCCAGAAGGTTTTATTTTTCATAAACCAAGGAAGAGAAGGGCACTGCTAATAATTATAATCAAAGAAAAAATTGGTGCTTGTGTATATCCTGCCAGATACAGACCTTGAAAAAGGCAAAACAGGTTGCCATGTATGAAGCAATGTGTAAAGTGCAAAAATGGTAGAGTGCACACTATTTTTGTACTGTGTATGTTTCTCTGTGGGTTCTGAACTGGGGCTCATCCTAAAATGAAATGCAAACATCTGCCCCATGCTTTGACTGCAGCTCACGCACCATCTGGTATGTGTTGTTGTTTATTTTTGTTTGTTGTCCACCTTACAATTAAAGGGGTGGTTAACCTTTATGTTAACTTTTAGTTTGTTACAGAATGGCCAGTTCTGTGATACTTTTCAACTGATCTTCATTATTTCTATTTTATAGTTTTTTGAATTGTTTCCATTCTTCTTCTGACCCTTTCCAGCTTTCAGATGGGAGTCACTGACCCGATCTAGACAATGAATGCTCTGGAAGGCTACACATTTATAGTTATTGCTGATTTGTATTGCTCATCTTTCTATTCAGGCCTCTCCTATTCATATTTCAGTATCTTATTCAAATTAGTGCATGTTGCTAGGGTAATTTAAACCCTCTATTTAGGCCCTCTCCTATGCATATTCCATTCTCTACCAGCAACCAGATTGCTGGAATTTCAAGCTGGAATGCTGCTGAATAAAAAAGCTAAATAACAAAAATCACACATTATAAAAAATGAAAACCAGTTGCAAACAGTCTCAGAATATCACTTTATATATCATACTAAAAGTTAACTCAAAGATGAACAACACCTTTAACAACACACACAAATGACCTGTATAAAGATATTTGGAAAATATTCGTTCATTCTGTATCTGCACTCCAAAACCAGTTTTCAGTTTCATTTGCATTTTCAGTTATGTACAGTACATACTCCACTTTAAAAAACAGTAGGTATGGAAATATTGTAAGAGTAAAACCTGCTACTTAAAGGATTACAAGATAAGCTGGGAATTTAAATCCAAAATGTATTGAATGTTTTGTTTTTTGTGTTACATATCTATACCCCATCCTCCTGTGGGTTCTAGCAAATGCCAGAGGGGCTGCTATAAGGTGCCATAGAAAGTCAGTATTTAGTGGGCTGGTGGGGGCTGTTTGGGCCTCTGTGTAGCTGAAATGCCAGGGCCTATTTTAATTCTCAGTCCGGACCTGTCTTCAAGTATAACTATATTTCACAGAATATAATATCAAATTATACATTTGGATTAAATGCAAAACACAAAGCCTGACTCAATTATCTTTGTAGCAAACAAAAGTAGTGATAGGCGAATTTATTCGGCAGGTGCGAATTTGCGTGATTCGCCACTGGCGAATAAATGCGTGAAATGGGCGCGAAAATTTGCTGGCGAAAGTTCGCCGGCGTTAAAAAACAGGCGTCGGCGGCAAAAATGGGCGTCGGCATCGAAAAACGGGCGTCTGCGTTGAAAAAACGGACGCCGGCGTCAAGAACGAGACACCGGCACAGTTTTGAGAATTTCGCGTGAAATTCGTGAATTTTTCGGCGAAGCGAAACGGCGCAAATTCGCCCATCACTAAACACAAGCTAAAGTATGGTTATACACAATGCACAACATGCATTAAATATATGCACAAATAAAATGTACAGCTTATTGTCTATTTTTTATAAGGACATTGCTCCATGATGGGCAATAACTAAAGATGAATGTAATATCCAGATTTGCATTTTATGTACTTGGAGATGATATAGATATAATCCAAGCAGCACTCTGACCAAGTTTCTGGGACAAAAGTCCAAAACACTAAAGTAGAGTAATGAAGTTCTCACATCTCAAGCACAATACTATATTGAAATATTACAAAAGGGTAGAGCAATTTATCCAAAATAGTGGCATTAGGAGTTTTAAATACATTCATAAAATAGTTAAAACATTATCATGGTGCTGTAGTAAAAAAAAAAAACTCCACAAAAGTCACATTACCATAAAAACAGCCTCAAAAATGCCACAGAGTTTTTAAACCCACAATGGTTCAATAAAAAGGATAATTCTGGCCAGAATCTATAAGGATACATACACACTTACTTTATGCAAGGTAATCCTTGTTTGTACAGATAAGGGTGCTCTCTCCCCCTACTCCCTGCACGTTTCGCGTATGTGTACTTTCTCAAGGGAAGGCTTGAAGTCCTTTTATAGCTACAGTATGCTGATCTGCAGCTTTCAAAGCTTTTTTTTTGTTGCACTTTTTTTTTTTTTTACTGATAAATGCTGATGGAAATACAGTAGGGAATAACACCTCCATATTGCAAATTGGAGGTACAATCCTCAGTGTGGAAAGGGTAGCATGTGTGTGGGCATTGTTCATAGTGTACTCACTGTACTACAAAAGTTATTGTTTTTTTCAAGGGGTACTCTTCACCTATGGTGTATAATATTAAACATATTGCTAATTGTTCTAGTGATTTTGTGATTGAATCTTCCTGTAGCCAACAATATGTAGGTCGTGCTGTGAGGTGATTTAAAACAAGGCTGCATCAACATATATATAATATTAGGACTAAGTCACAGGAGCAAACAAAAAAAGGAGCAAAACGCTGCAGATTAGCTTGACTATAAAAAGACGATCACTAAAGTAGAAGAGAAAAAGTTGCTTCAGAATATATTGTAAATAGCTCACCAGATAGTTGATGTGGTCCAGGTGCACCAGCCCCAGACCACCAGCTTTAGGGAGTGGCAAACAAGGATATATGTCGAGAAGAACAGGGTTATCCGGCACTCAGAGGAATCCACAGGGCCAAAATATATTAGTTAAAAAATGACTTTATTAATCAAAGTTAAAATGATACTTGCAGCTCCATGAGCATGAAGGCAAAGTGAAATGATATGTATAGTTACATGCTTGTGTGTGTGTTTGTAGATGTGAGAGTAGGTGTGTGTATAGATCTGAACAAAAAATGAAAGGAAAAGCTAAATGAGGAGTGTGATAGGTGTAATATGTTTTGTAAATAAGTTTGTGTAAAAGTGTTACCTAGTGGCAGGTGCAGCAAATGTAATAAGTGTCTCATGAGCGTTGGTTTTGAAACAGGGCTAGATCCTCCTCCACCACTAGCTTTTGCAGCTTTTAAGAGGAAGAGATTGCACAAACCAAGACACATTTTTTTTTACTAAAATACATGCACTTGCATAATTATTGAATTAGTTAGACAGGGCATCAGGGAATTTGCATTGATTGACTGGCCAGATCAGTAGCACTTCCATTGTACCTAAATATATTAAAAATTAGCATTAGGTGTGTACCCACAACCCCCCTTTTTTGAATAGATAACTAATATAGCAAATTAATTAGTGAGACTTAAATAGTCCAAATTGTAAGGCTTTCCATAAAAAAAATCAAACCATAAACCAAAACCCGCCATGTCCATGATTACTTCCATTCCCACCAACTACCACAACAAAATCCCACAAAACACAAGTCCATGAACGTCCACTTGGTTTAGCACACAACCACTCCCCGTCCCTAACCCTGTCCTCCACCCATGAAAGTGCCTAGGAGCCCCCATACAAATAAACAAACAAGGTAGAGTAACCAATAGGAGGCTTCTGCCAAGTTTACATACGAGATAGGGTCTGTAGGTTTGTTCTTAAAGGGATACTGTCATGGGGAAAAAAATTTTTTTTCAAAATGAATCAGTTAATAGTGCTGCTCCAGCAGAATTCTGCACTGAAATCCATTTCTCAAAAGAGCAAACAGATTTTTTTATATTCAATTTTAAAATCTGACATGGGGCTAGACATTTTGTCAATTTCCCAGCTGCCCCCAGTCATGTGACTTTAAGAAGAATATGTATGTACTTTAAGTTGAAACGTATATTTACTTATTGAATGCAACTTAGACATATGTTTGACTTAACATAGTATTTATTTTTACCATTCTGTGCATATTTATTTTTAAATATATAAGTTTGAGTCCCAGGAAGATTAGGTATCCCCAAAGTCCAGCAAATCTTAGGCTCTCCTCTGCCTGATCAAAACACAGGAATCTCATATTTATTTTTATCTTTCTGTGCTTTGCAGTAGACAACACATTCCAGAGGGGATTGGGGCAGGTGGTTTATTAATGCTAAATAAAAACAAACAAACCACAGTATGTTAGATTAATAGCCTCTCTTTGTAAGTGTGAGTTGTATGTAAAGTCAGATGTTTTTAACTCGAGGACTCCCTGTACCATATGACCATATACTAAACAGGTGTACCTTCATATGTAATAAATAGCACTGAGTTTGCCCAGGTGCAACCAATAAAACGCTTGCTTTTAAACAGATGACCAGTGAATGCTACCTGCTGATTGATTGCTATGGGTTACTGCACCTGGGCACACTTTGTAGCATATTTATTAAGATTGCAGTAAAATATCACCAGTGATGTTGCCCATAGCAACCAATCCAAAATTAGATTTAAACAGTCACAAATAAATTAGGGGGAAAAAGTAAAGATCTGACTGGTTGCTATGGGCAATATCACTGAGGATGTTTGTCTCCATTGATAATAAACAATTACTAAATATGCCATGTAGGTTCTTTTATTACATTAACTCATTAGTGTTCTTATAGTGCTTCATTCAAATATAGAGGTCAGTTTACTAAAGTTCATAAAAATTGTCTATAACCCATTGCCCAATATCACAGAGAATATTCTTGTGCATGCTTACTAAAGTGCAGAAAGTAAAGACAGATTTGTCTTGGCATTAATTACGCAAGCATAGCAGTTTGTTTCAGCGTTATTTCTGGCGAATACTGAGTTTTTTGGCGCTCATTTAGGTTAATTGCATTGCATAATCTGCTTTAAATCTTGCAGATTTTTTTGCCACCACTGCCAATGGCCAAAGTAATTAATATACATATATATTTAAATTAATTTATTTAAAATAGTATATATTACTATATACTATATAAATATACTTATAGCCAAGTAAGAACTATCAGGAATAAGTTATTTTCCTATTATATTAATCAGTCTTAATAAATTCACTAAAATTACATTTATAAGTATCATTCTTCCCCAGTGCAATCAATAAATGTCACTGCTTATGTTTGAAAAAACTGGCTATACTCCTCTTTTACCATACAATTTCTGTCTTTTTTTTCACATAACGCCACCCTCTGGGTGACGATAAAAATTGGCGAAAATGTTGTCTATATTTGGCGACAATTCTGGTGATGATCACCTGGCATTAATTCGATAATAAGCATAAATATATATGTTCCCCAAAATATTTGCAATTACAGAAGTGCTCGCACTTTAGTAGACTTGCTTTTGCGGATTTTCTGGTGTTTTTTCTGGTGCAGGCTATTATCGATGCTTATTGCACATTAGTAAACTGATGCCATAGAGTTTATTATACACAAATGTCCTGTTAGACGTGACTAGGGTGAAGCAACTTTACTTGCACCATTAAGGTAAGCCAAATGAGTGTAAGCACAGCCTGCTAAATATTTTTGTGGCATTACCTATTTCAAGCTTGAGAGATATAAGCCAAGAAACCTTGTATACTTCTCCAAACTTAACAACATGACCTTTCAAATACAACCAATTCTATTAATTGTACCGAATATTCCTTATGCATGGGCTCAAATGTCACCTGTTTTTCTTCTCTTTATTTTTAGAGGAACTTCAGAATGATTCAATTAAATAATTACATAATCAACATGGCCTCAACAATCAAACAGCACTGGCCCAGAAACTTTTTTAAGCTTCGGTAATCAGCACAGAATCGAGAGCTTTGTGACAGTTCAGCCGCCTCAGTCTGTCTGGATAACAAGAGTCATTTCCACGACTAAAATGGCGATGGTAAATTTAATACATAACGAAATTTGAAAAGATAATAAGATTGTAGCATGGCAAAACTCTAATCATCCCATGGCTGTTAAGTAATTCTCCAGTTTCACATTCAGATGAAAAGAGCAATTTAAATGCAAATTGCCGTTGCCTCATGTCATTGCTGCTTGTTGTAAATATTAGTCATCTGGATAAACATGCTCTGGGTTTGACAAGAGTTTTGAACATCACATTTGAAAAGGTTATTGCTTTAAAAACAAATCCAGGACTTTCAGCCAGAAAACCATTTTTTCATTAAAAACATTTTGAACTGTATAGTAGACTTCATTTTTAGTAGACATTTTGGATGGAATTAATACTGCAAATAATAACCAACAGTAAAGTTTACAGAAGCAGAGAGAGAATGCAAATATATAGTATATAAGCATATATTTTATGTAAGGATTTCCTCCATGTCTTGGATGAAAAACAATACTACACTCTCAGTTGGTAATCAGCTAAAATATCTGCAAGATTTGGGAGCATATAGAGCTGCCACCTTGTATATTCCAAGTAGGTGAGCAAAACAGTTCTAGAGTAACACAGAAGCTATGCACTTGTGTAACTGTTGCAGGGATTGTGCATTGTCCTATAATATAGCAATGATTAAGCAGTTTTTATTTAGTTATGTAATACGTATATTATGAGTACCAAAACATTCTGAAAGTCACCTTTCTCTGATATTTCTTTGCCTCCATCCAAAACCCCATTCTTGTCCTGCAGGACATTGAGATGGTTTCCATTCTGCACCTAATTATAGCATAAGAGACTTTCTGGAAGAAACTAAATAATTCAATACTCAGTAGCCAATGGATAGTGACTAGCTTGTAGAAAATAAACAATTGCTACATTACATCATACTACTGGGAGTGCACAAGTATTAATATGCACAAGGGATTGCTGTACAAGGGGGGGATTTAGCTGTCAAAATGTTTATAGACAAAATAGTTTTTCCCTATGGCATACTGTGGATTTTGTTTTAATTAGAGATGTCTTTAACCATACTTATGCTATAAAAAGTGTACAAAAATATCCATATACACTATGTGGGCATATAACGTCCTGTCAGGGATTGAACAGATGACCTGGTGTGTGAGCAGATAGCTAAAGTACTGGTTCACCACTATTGCTATCCCTGTATTTCCAAGTAGGCATGTCTGTTTCACCTGTTCTGAGTTAGTCATTATTACTATTACTGACTATATAACCCACTTTTCTTAACTAACTCACTACCTGATACAGGTGAAGTGTGTTCTGATCCTTGTGACTGCTGTTCCTTTCACTCCTGCTCCCTGTTCCCTGTGTGACTTCCTGGTTCTGATCCGCTTGTTCCTGACCTTGAGTTTGCCTCTCGATTCTGCTCCTGTTATCTGGTTCTGACACGTCCAGGTCCTTCCTTACCGGCTCCTTCCCCAGACTATACGTTAGGTGTCCTTGTCTGCCCCGTGGGAGTACAGGATTCTTGTGAAGTAAGTCCTGGTGGCACTTGAGTAGCTGAGTGCTAGGCCCAAAGCCAAAGGTGGCTGTTATAGGCAAAAGATCACGCCTAGACAGGAATCCAGTCACTTTCCTGGGGCTTGGGTTTGCCATTCGTGACAGGCCTAAAGTGAATCCAGGGGCAGGAGCTTGAGCTCATTAAGTTACCAGGATTGGCTTTATTCAGGTGTGCCCCTGACTGAATAGTGGTTTGCAAACTTTCAGTCTGAAGTGGAGCCTTGCTTTAATACACACCAGAAGTACATTACCTACTTGAATGCGCCATGCTGACTGTAAAGTTTGGTGTAAGAGATATCATTGTCTGGTATTTTTCTTTATGATTTGAGCTGGTGCCACTGCTTCCAGTGAAAGTAAACAGTGTACAATAAGATTCTCAGAAATGGTGTGCTTCCTTCTTTGTAGCAACAGATTTTGTTTCCTGTTTCAGCCCAATTATGCCCAAATGTACAAAGTGTTATCCATGAAGAATTGATTTAAGATGGGAGTGGAGATCCAAGACTTCAATCAACTGTACACCTGATGATAAATATATGTGTACATATACATGCCTTAAAGCAAGTGATTATTTTTTAATTCTTGGCTTTTGGTTGCATAAAAAACAGGTTTACTGCCAAACAGAGCCTCCTGTAGGCTGCCAGTCTACACAGGGGCTATTAGCTGATTACAGCCCATCAGTGATGGGTGAATCTGTTCCGTTTTTATGCCTGGTTCAATTTCGACGCCCACATCAAATTATTATTGCTCGCCTAAATTTCTTTACAATTGAATGTGGCTCACAGGTAAAAAAAGATTGGGGACCCCTGCTCTACAATGTAAGAGACACTGCAATGGTGGATGGACAGGAAAATGCTGCTTGAACAGATATCATGTAAAGGGACTCCTCACCAATGTTTATTGGGTATTTGTGAGGACTTACCCTGGTGGTCTAGTGGGAGGAGGTCTGCAAGGACGCCTGCAGCCTCCTCGGCGGGGGCGCCAGCCTCGCCGTCGCTCCTTTGCACCGCAAATGCTTCTCTGTTAGGGCGTGCGCGTCTCTTCCTGATTTAACTGCGCATGCGTGCTGGTGTGTGACGTCAGCGCACAGTGGCGCGAAATTTGAATTATTTAAAGCCACAAAGCTGGTTTTCTCATTGCCCGTTATAGGAATTGTTCCTGGTGCTTTCTGAACTTTGTGCTAACTTGTTATTCTGATTACTGTTGTGACCCCTGCCTGGCTATTTGATGATCCTGACTTCTGAATCCTGACCCTTGCCTGATTACCGACTTCAATTCTGCTTAACCCCTCTGATTGACTTCCTGGTTTGACCCTTGCCTGCCTGACTATGTTTATTCTCTGCCTGCCCCGACCCGGCCTGATCTGACTACTCTATTGCCTAACGCCTTGTACTACGACCTTCTGCCCAAAGACTTTGCTCTACAGTCGTGCCCCTCTGCCTATCCAAAACCCTCATCTTGCACCTCTCGTTTAAGTCCAGGTGGCATCCAAGTAAGCCGAGGGCTCCTCACCGAGGCCCAAAAGCGGTAACACTACTGGTGAAGCACGAGCCGAGACCAGGGTGCCTGGTGTTTGTTCTGGTGTTGGGTGCCGACCGTTATATTATTGGGGAAGACTTTTATTTTAACATTTATTTATTATTTATGCCATTAAATCAACTATGCAAGCTATCAACCTTTCCTTAATTGAAAAGGGGTACAATAGGCACCGAGCCCTTTTTAATTTCTGGTCCTGGACCTGGATAATGTCAGCTGCAGCCTTTAAAACATCAGAAATAAAAAAAAAAAAAAAACAGAGGCATATCTCTTGGACCCCATTAAGTTAGAGGGGGTTCATAGCTTTGATGTCCCTATATCTCTGTGTACAGAAGATGAAAGTAAATACAACAGGTTTCTATCTTATAAGGAGGGTCATATTATTCTTTCCAATCTCACTGTTTATCGACTAAGAAAAATATCTCATTTTAAGTTCAAGAAAATAGAAAACATACAAGTAAAAATATATAACTCTCAATGAAATATACACAGTACAGAGCAACTTCTCCTTAATCTCAACCTATTATAGTTTTCAGATGGGCAGCATTTGTTTCTGTTTTCAGCATAAAGCAATAATTCAAAGACAGTCCAATGCCTTATACACAGCTAGAACATAATCAATGTATTTCCTTCTAGGCAATGTTTGCAACTATGTGATGCTTTGCTGGCTAGAAGAGCAAAATATACTGTAAGACCTCATTCTGAATAGACTTATAAGGCTGTATTAAAAAACTGAGAGAAATGTGTGCAGTAATTGTAAATGGATATATTGTAGCTGTAATACTGTCAAACAACATGATGGGCGAATCTGATCTGTTGCGCTTTGCCGAAAATTCACAAAGCAGCGAAAAATTTGCCAAATGCATTGAATTCAATGGGCGTCAAATTATTTTTGATGCGCAACTAATTTTCTTGACCTATTGTAGTCTATGGGGAGAAATTTCACTCATCACTAACGACATGTTCACAATGTTCTAATTTTTTAACTAAAAGCAGACTTGAAAAAAAATTATTCAGTGTTTCTGCTATGCTTGTGCAAGGCAAAGTTGGAAAATAATTTGAATGTATGATACTGGTATAGCTTGTTGCAATCGAAATCAAAGCTTCATTGTTAATTTATGAATACGGTCTTTCTTTACTTAGTGGGGCCATGACATCCCTTCTGTAAGGATTTCCTAGTGTTTTCATTCATACGCCCATGTCCCATTTCTTTGTGGTTTTGTCTTGAATGGATCATCAACACTGATCACATGTCTCCTTGCCCAAGTGAGGCAATACTAGCGGTCAATCTATACAAAATTGCTCAGTGACAAAACCCTACTATTTTCTATATCAGGCATATCAAGTTTATTGATTATGAACTAAGCTGCCCCCGACATTTCTCAACAGCTCACCAGCTGACTTTGGGAGTTTATATTAGAAATGGAAATCTACCAACACAATGATAACATATGATATTTACAAATTCTGATTTGTCAGCAACGCATTGTGCAGTTATTTAAAAGACAGTTCAACCCTCAGTTCTGGATATATAATTAATTAATAATTAAGCAGACACAAATGTCTCTGTGATCACGTTCTTAATGTTTTGTGGGACACCAGCAGCTCATTATCAGGTATCATAGTGATATAAAAGAGCTTCCAGAAAAAAAAAATCTACTGCTCTCCATTGTTGTTGTTGAGACCTTGCCTTCATATTGACATGCAAAAGGCAGCTGAAGGAAATATACTTTGGGGAAATATGGGAGCTGTATTTATAATGTAAAAGTGACCTACAGAAGATGCCGCATGTAATATTCATAGTGGCATCAAAGAAAAGATGAGAATGTCACGTCATATAGTTTTATGTTATGGGTGAACAGTGTGACAATGCCTATGTTGTAGTGACCTCTTGTGGTCAATATTCATACAACACATATTCATACTTAAAAACTTAACACTCTAAACCCTGAAACATAAATTATACTGTAAGTACTAATGAAAATATTTAGGCAGTATTCCTCATGTAAAATGTGTATTCCTTGTGTAAAACATTTGTCCATTTTCCCTACAGAAATATTTGCTCTGTATTGTTTATTGGCTTACATGCAATGGCAGCTTTTTTTTCTTCTTGCCTCAATACTGAGAGCAGTCACTTACTTACGTAATTTCCATATCAAGCAATGACAAAGCAGAGTGACAGGGGCAGGTATCTGTGAATTTAAATTAGGTGCCATATACAGTAAAATAATTGTATAATTACCTACATTATTAGTCTAAAAAAAACACTACAAATCTCCTTCTCAGAACCAGCAACAAACTTGAATTTTTGTATGTATGCATGTATATTCTTATTTATAGCATAGTACTTAACTATTTAGCACTGTACAACAATAAATTGAACAAAAATCGAGCAAACGGGGCATTACAGAAATAAATACATAGTACAGCCTTTGCGCAAACAAATTTTCCTTCCCAATTTAATATAGCATTTGTGAACATGGAAACTCTTTAGCGACCTCTTCTAACAGTGAAAGGAGGTTTGTGAATTTTAGTTTGTGCCAGTGCACAGTGAATATAATAAAAGTTTTTACTGAAAAAGTTGTTTTGAAAGATTATACCACAATGCAAAATTTGCAATGCAACAACAGTTTAAGCAAGAATATTACATTGTGAAATGCACATTTTTTTCTTATTTGTGCAAATTGTTTTTCCCTTTGCGACTTCTATTACATTCCCCCATAAGTGTTAAAGACTAAAAGATGTAATCCCTTCCCCGTAGAGTTTACAATCTAAAAGGGTCTTAAATTGTCAATACTATCATGTTAAAGAGATGAGGCATCAAAGAATTTCTGAATTTGTATTTCACAATATTTCACAATATTTTTGAATAATGACTTTTTTATAATTCTGCCTCATTTTTTGCAAGACCTGCAGATGTGGGAATATTGATTGTACATATGAAAAAAGCAAAAGTCCTCAGTTGTAAACAAAGACATGATTTTGGATTTTATCACTATGAACTATGGGTTGATGAGAAGAGAAACAAAGACGCTGTGAACTTTGACCTGCGGGGTCAGGGTGACAGGTGGGGTCCTACCTCTTTTTCTCTCTCTCTCTCTCTCTCTCTCTCTCTCTCTCTCTCTCTCTCTCTCTCTCTCTCTATATATATATCAAGTCACATGTAATACACCATTAGGATTGACAAAGGGCCCTGTAGAGGCCCGAAACTTTGCCACTTACTTTATGAGCTAAATAAACACCTATCATGGATTCAATTGCATCAGTTGTGCCATAGGTATTTTGTTTTGTTTGATATTAATTGATATTAACAGAATCAGCCAAAAATTCACCCGGCAGTGCATTCCACAACCTTACTGTCCTCTGTGAAGAACCACCTACATTGCTTTAATTGAAAGTTATTTTCTTGTAGTCTGAAGGGGTGGCCTCTGGTACGGTGAAGCTCTAATGTACTTATAAAGTGTAATCATGTCTCCTTGCAAGCGCCTTTTTCCCAGCGATAACAACCCCAACCTTGACAGTCTACCCTCATAATTTAAGTCTTCCATCCCTCTAACCAGTTTAGTTGCACATCTCTGCACTCTCTCCAGCTCATTTATATCCCTGTTAAGGACTGGAGTCCAAAACTGCACTGCATACTCCAGATGAGGCCTCACCAGGGACCTATAAAGAGGCATAATTATGTTTTCATCCCTTGAGTTAATGCCCTTTTTTATGCAAGACAGAACTTTATCTGTTTTATTAGCCACAGAATGACACTGCCCAGAATTAGATAACTTGTTATCTACAAAAACCCCTAGATCCTTCTCAAGGAAACTCCCAACACACTGCCATTTAGTGTATAACTTGCATTTATATTATTTTTGCCAAAGTGCATAACCTTGCATTTATCAACATTGAACCTCATTTTCCAGTTTGCTGCCCAGTTTTCCAGTTTAGACAAATCACTTTGCAAAGTGGCAGCATCCTGCATGGAACCTATAGTTCTGCACAATTTAGTATCATCTGCAAAAATAGAAACAGGACTTTCAATGCCTACCTCCAGGTCATTAATAAACAAGTTGAAAAGCAAGGGACCTAGTACAGAGCCCTGCGGTACTCCACTAACAACACTGGTCCAATTAGAAAATGTTCCATTTACCACCACTCTTTGTAGTCTATCTTTTAGCCAGTTCTCTATCCAGGTACAAATACTATGTTCCAGGCCAACATTCCTTAATTTAACCAGTAGCCTTCTGTGTGGCACTGTATCAAATGCTTCAGAAAAGTAAATCACATCCACTGCCATCCCAGAATCAAGGTCTTTGCTTACCTTCTCATAAAAAGAAATTAAGTTAGTCTGGCAAGATCTAATACAATAATGAGTATCTTTGATCACAGCTAAATAACTGTTTTTCTTCCTTCTAGATCGAGATCAGACAGGATCATCACACAGAAAGGACATCTATGAAACTTGTGTGTGGTATTGGTTGGAAACACTGGGAAACATCATACTTAATTGTTCAGTGCCTCCACCTAATGGGTGCTAAGGAATACACCTCAGAAAATCCCACTAGGAAATAAAATACATAGATACCAAGAAATAGCAACATTAATATCTTTACATAGAGACACACACTTTGGGCAGTTTTGTCAGGAGCTAGGAGCTAGTTAACCTGACTGCTTGTTTTAGGCATGAGGGAGGAAACCTGCATGCTCAGAACCCCACACAGGAAGAATACACAAATTGAATGCAGATAGCACCCAAGCCAGAATCAGGACCCCATCATAGCAAGATAGAAGTGCTTCCCACTGAGCCACCATGCTGCCCAGTAGGAAATAAAAAAAGAAACCCCTCAGGAAGCTGTTCCACCCCAGAGAACTAGATACCTCCACCATAAGAGTGCCAGATGATATTTTATGGTAAAGGCTAAGGAATGGGATTCAGGTTGCCTGAAGGAGCTGCCAAAAAGCGATTACAATACCTGTCAATACAGAGGGACCACATACATGTAATGGCCTAACCTGCTGTTGGTTAACTCACTTGTATTCTCACAGGAGCTGACACAGTTAACTCTATAGTACTGACTCAGTAGCATACATTTTTAACAAAAACATAACAGATTGAAGGAAACCATGATAACTCAAACAAGCTATTTCCAACATCTCTTATGCTAAGAATGTAATGCAACTGTCTCCTTCAACTTGATCTTTGTAAAGTGATAAATTCTTGGAGTTGCAGTCCCTCAGCTTACCACAGTAGGTGAAGCACTGAACCTCTGGAAAGCAGAGGAAATACAAGACCCAGAATTCATCAGAGGTAAAGAGGCCCTGTGCAAACATTAGCAACCAATCAGGTCTGTGCTTTCATTTTCTAACACAGCACACATTCAAAATTGCAATGGATTGATGTTTTTGTACTATATATCTGGAGAAAAAAGCAAACTGTGAAGCTGTATTTTCATCTGACATAAAAGACTTGCCTGATTACTAGAAAGTAAAACTCTAGTTGGAATCTGCAAAATTTAAATCAATATAAAGACCAGTTGTACTTTGTCTTAGAATATCAATGTGTACATCAGTCAAGAAATTAGTTTTAAGGTAAAATACCCATTTAAATATCATATTTACAATCTATATGGACTGATTATAACATGGCTGACATTCTAGCATTTTGTAATTGCCTATATAAAGCTCATCAGAAAAAGTGAAGGTATGCATGGCATATGACTGGGTGAATATCAACCTTGTGACACAAAGAACAGCTTGAAATAAAGCCCTAATTTAGCACCATCTCAGTGACACTAATATTGATATGTAAACCATGGAGTCTGCTTGCCAGATTGTGATTCTTCAGAACTGTATATCTGATTATAATGTGTTGTTCTATTTCTAAGAAGACTAGTCAATATCCTGTCAGAGTACTTTGATTGCTTTCATGTACTGTTAAAATGGAACTCACTTGCAAGACAAACAATATTGTATCAAAAGATTTCCTGCTGGATTGTGTTATTTCATTTAAGAAAATCTCAAATGTTAACATTGTTAAACAGATAGAACATTTACAAAAGAAAGCTATCAAAATTAATTTTAGGCCTTAGTAATAAAAAAAAAAGAAAATGGCACTACAACAACACTATGACACAAAAGTACTGTCAACCAGATACAAGTCTGAGACAAGAGCAGAATACATAACAGGCCCCAGATCATTTATTCACTGAATAAATCCATTGCAGTACTTTCATCCGAGATTTACTGTCAGCCAGTGGCTGGTAAACGATGGTGCCTCATTCTTCTCATCAATACCCACTGAACAAAGTGAGAAAAGACAAATAATACTGTGTCCTTAACTGCAGACTGACTCCTGCATGAGCTGCTTCACAAGTTTTGTTTTCAGCAGAAAAACATTTAGAGGGTGGTATTTAGGCATAATGGAAAATGAGAAAGCTCAGAATTAAAGAAGGAACTATTTCTACTCAAATGACTTTTTTTACATTTACATTTTTTATTTTCATTGCTCTTTATGCGTAGCTTTTATGAAATCTTTACTCATTCGGTGTGCAATATAAGTCTTGAATTAACTGCCATTGTCTGCATGAAATCTTTCTTATTACCTCCCATTGTGCTTTAATGCACTTGCATGAAGCTGACACAGGGGCACAGCCTATCAGCCCACAGGGAGTGGTCACTTGTGGTATAGACTTTATGCAGGCATAGCATTAGTAGAAGCAAAAAAACTGGGGTTTCTTATAGCCTGCATGGAAACACCATAACAGGTATTCCCATGAGAAATTAGGATTAAAATATATTAATTTTGTTTAGTAGGCTAAGGCTTAACATACTTAAATTCTCATCAATACCCACTGAATAAAAAAAAGTTGCTAGCTTTTAATGCAGAACTTTTTTGCAATCTGAGTTTGGCCCATTTGGCCCGTTTGACATCAGTGGGTTTTCCCAGGTCTAGAGTATTAAATTAAAGTGAAAAAAAAAACACAACAGAACTCTATAAAGCAGCCCATGTGTTGGCCTTTCACAGCAACCCTGAAAGAGCAAGAGCTACCATAGAGTTTACTCATATAAAAACATACTGTAGTCTCTTAAAATGTACCGAGTTGTCACCACCTTCAGTCCACTGTGTAAAAACATTTCACAGTTCTCCCCACATATGTTCTACTACTAAACCTATGGTTCAATACCAAAACAGTGCTGCATGTTCCCTAAAGAGGGATAACTTATGGTGACCACACATCATGTACAGTATGTGATTTATGTAAGCACAAGCTGGATTGCCAAGCAGCACTGTCATACAATTTGGCCTAAAATCACTGAATGTCATGAGTTTTAGCTGAGAATTCATGAGTTTTAGCTGAGAATTCTTAATAGCATAGTGTCAATTCCTAAAATATAGCATACAGTATGTGTGTCAACAGGTCCCAATCTAGGTTCCTGATTTTAACTTTTCTTTTAAATCCATGATTCCCAGGTGAAATACAAAAATATAATTTATTTTTAGAGAAAGCCTTACCTCTGATTAATGTAGAATCTGAATTATATGATCCACTGAGGCACGACGGCCTACTTGTGGCCAAAATAATTATGAAATAGGTCAACACTGACAATTTAGTTATAAAGGTGCTGTCATATTCAGGACGACACATCAATACATTTTCTTTAAAAATATATAATATACTATATTTGAGAAGTTCATCTATGATTGATTCTTGTCGCATGGAATTGGTTCACTGTTCAATTCTGGCCTATGCACAATGTAAGGCCAAAGGACAGACAGAGGCACCTGCTTCTGATGCAGTTGGAATAAACCATGTTTCAGATATATGCTGTAGGTGCTTTTTTTTCTGCCAACAAGAGGACAGCCAAAACAACACGCAACAATTTCTGCATTATCATGAATGTATAGTTGTTAGGCCAAATTGGTAGCTTTTTGTATGTCGAAATTTGAGACAGTCATCTGTATATTGTATAAAAGATTATTGTATAAAAAGATTAGAATGTTATAAACCTTTTACGTGTCTGCGTCTCTGTTATAGTGCTGCACTGCTTGTTTGCAGTGCACAAAAACTTTAGGATCCTTATTGGACCAGAAGTAAAGGCCTGCAATTCCAAAATTTGTTTTGTGGTTTTGTCAGTTTAATATGATTTGTTTAACATTGTTTACATGAAATCTTAATTGTATCTTAAAAAATGTCATTTATGATTTGATTTATGATTTAAAAACGGCTCTGAGAAGGGCACATACTGGATTTTGGGAGATACTTTCTTTACTTTTAAGATTATATACAATAAATTAAGAATTGTTAAGACTCTGGTATGACATTTTAATTTCAGTGCTATCAAGTAAGGATTTTAGATTGTTAGATTAGTACCTGTATGCAGAGAAATAGATTTTCATAAGGGGCTATTTACAGAGAAGCAAGCTCAAGGCCAAAAAAGTGTGCTTCGTAGTGCTCATTCTAAAAGCCAGTGCATTCAATCAGCACTGTTGCTTGCTAAATTATGTCTTCCAGTTGTAAAACATTATGTAATTTTGCCACTGTGTAAATACATTCTAATACAAAGCTATTTATGATGGCCTTTATTCTAGATGCTATATTCAAAATGTAAACAGGTGGTTTAACTATTTTAACTATTGCAATGACAAGTTAAAACTTAGCTGGCAAAATGAGGACGCAGCAACCACATAACAATTGCACGGCTACTGTACATTAGGGTACACACAGATGAACACAGACCTAGGCAGTACCAAACATAAAGTGATTTAACATCCATGTACTTAATGGCAACTTTGCTAATGTTGCGTGGCACAGTGACATGGCAAGCAGCTGCATACTTTGTCTCTTCATGTATATTACTTCTCCCATGTGGAACCAGCACTGCCATGATAATTCTGAAAACGGGTCAATATTTTTTTTATTTGCACTTTATGACAATATGTATGTATCAGAGAGTGAAATAGATAAACAAATTAAACACACACTACTAGAGCCGAGAAGCACCACAAAACAGCACTTAATACTGGTGTATTCTTCAGTGCTGTAGGCCTTGTGTTTTGCATATCCAACATGGTCAATGACCTACAGAGTGTATAGTCCCTGCAAGGCTGCAAAACATTAAATTACTCACCAGTGATTTGATGTTTCTCTAAGAAATATATCCTTACACAATTCAGTTCTTCTCTTAATAAAGATATAGCTCTCAAGTCATGAGCTCAACAGTAACTTGCTTACATTTTTTGCACAGTAGCCTACGTTTTAAATCTGATATTTTGGAAGAATAGCGACACTTTGAAAAATCAGTATACAGTAGGATTTCACGAAGAGGAAATATCCCACGGCCAACCCAAAGCTTAGGGATAAAATATAAGTGGATTAGAAAAAGGAATTAATTCTCTGGAACCCTGTGAATATAACTAATTATGTAATACCTGTGGTAAAAGAAGCTTTGAGCATCAGTTAGAGCTGATTATGTATGAGTTGTACAAGCATTTGATTAACATCCCTTTACCATTTACATAAAGCTTCAGTTCTCCTCTTTTAGAACACTTTGATATCCCAAAATGTATCACTTATAATAAATTCATTCTCTGAAATGAAGTCTGTGTTATGAGAATTTTAGCTTGGGCTAGCTGTAGCATGATTTGGCATACACATACTGACATGGGTTCTCTGTGTATGTTACCTAAATGATCTTTGCATTTCTGCACTTCAGGAGGAATTATTATCACATTACCTTAGCAATTCATCAGTGGGAGCTGTTGCAGGATTCTTCAATAAAATACTGGACTTGGTTATTCAAACTGTGATGATAGTAGAAGCATTGCGTAGACTTCCTTTCAGTAGATTAACTCTTGGATGCAAGCACCTTTTTAAGATATACAAACTGTTATGTTTCCAAGGTACACAAGTGATTGATTCAATATATTCCATTAATGTTATTTGCAAGGGACATGTATTATATACATGAATACTGATACTTATTTTGAGAATCTCTACTCTTCTCAATTACTGGACTTCCTTTCGGCATCTGCACGTCTTTCTGTGCCTCCTTTCATGTTACAGTCCAGAAATATTTAAAGCCTATTCTCACCCCCTTCTGTTTTCTCACTATAAACAATATTTATTAATCCTAAATCCTTCTCCCTCTCAGCATATCACTTACTTACAGTTTCTGAAATTATCAAATTTATCTTCAGTATCCCTCTCTCGTCATCTATTTCTCTTTATGCAGGAGTTTGGTGTCAGATATTAACAGTTAGATCCGATATATCTAATAGGGGGGCACCTTTTGCCTAGAGCTC
The DNA here is from genome assembly GCF_017654675.1 of Xenopus laevis. Classification (NCBI taxonomy): domain Eukaryota; kingdom Metazoa; phylum Chordata; class Amphibia; order Anura; family Pipidae; genus Xenopus; species Xenopus laevis. The sequence goes on from NC_054376.1 coordinate 78,246,565, forward strand.
TCTCTATTAAAATCACCAGACATCATGTCTCACTACATGCAGGATTTGTGCAAAGGCAGTTATTTCTTTTAGATTTGGTTTGTACTGGAGTCAGTTATTTGAATGAGCTCTAATACATCTGTAAGGAAAGGAAGATATAAGATATATTGAACCATTCATCTGACACCCAACTGCTGTATGAAGAGAGAATGAAGAGAAACAGATGCGGAGAGAGGGATAAATATGATTTTCATAAACTATGCAGAATATTTAATTGATTGTATTTACAAAGTTTCTTATTTCCGTATGATGAAGCTTATATTACATTTTCATGTTTGTGATAGTTCCCCTTTAATAACAAGGCAATATATTCTTTATAAGTTTAGCTACCCAGCATAAATCTACAGTATGTTTATGGGAAAATCAATTGTTTCATGTTATAATAGTTAAGGCACTATTTTTTAAATGCCACACTTAAAGGCCCTTTTTAAAATATCCAGCATTCTGGATAATAGATCCCATTCTTGTTTATAGGTTTTTATCTACCTATATCATATACAGTAAGTAATCAAATTATTAATTTCAATCAATTTTTACTTCTTCAGTAGAGCATGGATAGCCCACTTGATTATAGTTACCATCAAGTACAAGGTAGTTCTATTATACAGGCAAGGGATCTGTTAACCAGAAACCTATTATCCAAAAAGGTCTGAATTATAGAAAGGCCATTTCCAATAGACTCTGTTTTAATCAAATAATTAATTAAATAATTTCCTTCTAATAGTAAAACGGTACATTGTACTTGGTCCTTCTTGGTGGCAACACCATCCTATTGGGTTTAATTAATGTTTAAATGATAGTAGATTTAAGGTATAGAGATCCAAATTACAGAATGATCACTTATCTGAAAAACCCCAGGTTCCCAGAATCCTGGATAACAGGTCTCTTACCTGTACAGTATATTCAGCTTTAACTGCATGCTGTTAGTTCAGCTTGTGTCCTGTAAGGCTTTAAAGGAAAACTATACCCCTAAAACTAATACTTAAGCAACAGATTAAAGTCAAATTAGTGGCATATTAAAGATTATTATCAAACTGGTATATCTGGTATATATATTTAAATTGTCCATTTACATCTCTTGCCTTGAACCACCATTTGTGATGGTCTCTGTGCTGCCTCAGAGATCACCTGACCAGAAAAACTACAACTCTAACTGTAAAAGGAAGAAGTGGTTAAGCAAAAGGCAGAACTCTGTCTGTGAATTGGCTCATGAACTAACATGTATGGTTTGTTTGCTTTGTTTGTGTGCACCATGAATCTTAGGATCTTAGCATGAATCTTAGGATCTAAAAAAAAGTATATTATTATGAAAATGGTTTGTTCAGATAAATTAGGGTTTTACATATGAGATGTTTTATGCCATATATTTTTTTTAGTAACCTACATTGTTTGGAAGGTTTAGTTTTCCTTTAATCATTAAGGACATGTAAAGCAGGCCCGGACTGGCAATCTGTGGGTTCTGGCACATGACAGAGGGGCTGCTGTAAGATGCAATAGAAAGTGACCATTAAGTGGGCTGGTGGGGCTGTTTGGGCCTCTGTGTACTAGGAATGCCTGGGCCTATTTTGAATCCTATTCCGGTCCTGATGTAAAGCCTACATTTTCCTACCATGTATATAAGTTGGGCACATCTTCTCCACTCAAATGGCATTACTTGTACTGCATATATCCCATCCGTTTGCCAGTGTCATTTCTTAAAACAAATAGCAGCTTTCAGCCATTTTCCCCTCTGACACATCATCAGTGCATTTACTGTATAGCTGCAAACATCACAAATGCAATGTAAAGTTCATGCAAATAAAGAATGCAGGCTAACAAAGGCAGAATTTACTATGATGACAAGTCCTGTTTGGATTGAGCACTGCAATGGTTACTCTGAGCTCAGGAGAGGGGATTAGGATTTAAAAATAGGAGCAGACAGAGCAGTTTTTGTATGGGAACCAGCAATGTTATCTCTTCATTGGCTGTTAGACTAGAGGGTGTGTTTATCAATCTGAGTTGAGAGGAACTGAGCATGCTCATAAGCCAACAGCCAAAGGAAATTCCAGAGGGAGAGGACTGAGTGAGTTAGAGGATCAGAAGGAATCTTAAGTGATTAAGGGGATGCTGCAGCTTTACTATTAACCTTTGAACAACCAGAGTGGCAGGTATTTAGAGATTTTAAGAGGCTCTTCAGTGATTAAATTGTTGCGTGGGGGGTTTACCAATAATAAGCTGTAGACTGGTGGCAGACAGAGATTTGTCGCCTGCAGTAAATCTGCACCACTGGAGGAAACAACTCTCTCAAAAATACCATCTTCTTAGCCAACATTTGTATCAGCACAAGTAAATCACATCACTCAAGGCAATATAGCTTAATTGTAGGAAAATGCAATAATGCAATAAAGATGGTCTTCATCTTTAAACCAAACAGGAATTTACACGTAATAGTCCCTGTGGAAAAAAATGTATAATGTATAAGAAGTATTACAATTCTTAATGAACAGGATGCTCATTAATGAAAAGGGTCCTCCTGCAGGAGCCAAAACATTGGTGAAATTTATAAGATAAAGCACTTATACAGATATTGGAATCAGGACCACCTTTATTGTATGTATTATACCTTTTGGTTCTTGGCACCCAGCTTTCAAGGGAGTGAGTTTCAGATTTTCATGAATAATTTGGGGATTTTGACTACAAAAGAGATATATCTAAATACTGAACTAAATCAGACCTGTGAGCCCCAATTTGTATATTAATATTTGAACAAAATAGAAAAACAAATTGGAATCATCTGTAACAAACAAATATATTGCTTTCAGCTATTCAGAGCTATAAATTCATACAACTTTGATAGGTTTAGGTTTCTTTCAGATGTACACTATGGGGCCTGTGTAAAAAGCTGTGTAAAATAAGTGGTGAATTTATTGTGTGTATTATTTTACACCACCTGAACACTGCCATTATATTATAACACTACAGACCTTGCAGAATTTGTCAGTGGGAAAAATCGAGTTCAGACGGAAGTCACTTGGAAAATAAATGTGTAACAAAACTGCAAATGATGAACCCTACACAGGGGTACCTGGTTGCTGAGATGACTGGTGATGTGTGGTGTATTTTTTTTATTATTCTTTTTACACAGCACTATTAATAGGCACATACATCTTTCTACACATCTAGGTTTCCCTGTTATGAATGGAAAATGTTCTGTCTAAGGCAGATGTTGCCTCTGTCAGGTGGACATTGACTGAAAATTGTGAGGTAAGTGTTCCCCAAGTAATAGTAGAGAAAAATAGTCACCCTTAAACTGAGTCACACGCCCCCTCTAGGGATCTTATCACTATCTTACTCTCTGCATATATACCTTCACTGTAACTAGAACCTATAGGGCTATACATTAGTGATTTATTGCACCTTACAGTTCAGGAAAGACACAAAAAAAAAAGTTGCTTCTCGGGAGTGCCTGCTTTCATGATGTACTACTAAACATCCTAGGCACCTGTAGGTTCATGTAGGTACAGGTCACAGTGACCCATAATTTATCGGGAGCAGTCACCTTTTTCCTGCCATGTCAGATGATAGTGGAGACACATGTGTGGTGCATAATATACATGCCTACTATTTCAATGGCTACACAGGGCTGGGGGTCATTGTTGGGGAACTCTCTGGACTTAATGGCCTCTACATCTGCCCTGAGCCGTGCTCATAGTGACATACAGGAGGAAAACTGCTGCCAGGCCAAGATTTGTGGAAAGGCCAACAAGGCCCGGGCCTAGGGTGGCAGGATTTGAGAGGGTGGCATGCTGGCCAATCAGACCCACATTGGTTAAGAAACACTAGGGATGTGCAGCAGATACAATAGTTTTTTTAATTTCCCGTGAGCCAGTCCCCAATGGATGATAATTTGAGGAATAAAAGGAAGGAGATGGGGGAAACGAACGAGAGCAGGCCTAGGGGCGGCCGCTATGTAAATCCGGCCCTAACTGCTGCCCATTACAAGCAGCTGCCTCAGTATAATGTGGCACCTTGAAAATAGTGAGCAGTAAAAAAGCCATTGTGCAGCAATCCATTTGCTAATTTGGTTAGCCTGATGAACAATTGTTGAGCCTTAGTGTGGCTTTGTACAAACCTTAACCTCCACCTCTTTTTGTCTCCTGTTTGAAAAGTTTGGGCTACAGGAGGGTCCCTCATGTCTGCATGATGAGGAGATAATAATAATAGGTGTGGGCTGCAGACACTTCTACTCTGACTACTGTGCAGCGACTGCCAACATGGATGAAGCTGTATTTCTATGGCATGCACGGCCTGAGCCTGGATGTGCTGAGCTCCTGTACCTGGCTCTTCCCTCACAGCCAGGACTACAAGCTGCTGGGCTTCTCCTCGCCGTCCCACTGCCTGCTGCATGCCTTCACCCACTTGGCGTGCCTGAGAAGATCTACCTGCAAAGGAAGAGCTTCCCGCACAGCTCCCTGGCTTTCCACTTTGTCTTCAACCCGTCTGTGGCCGCTGGCCTGCACATTCTCCTGCGCAAGACTCTGCTCCACGAGCGGCAACTTAGTGCCCTTGAGCTAGGGTTGCTACCCGGCCAGTATTTTACCTGCCTAGACGGTAAAACACCTGCCAAGGCCATGGCCGGTATTATAAATTTACCGGGAATGTAGTTGCCAGTAATTTGTAATACCCTTAAAAAAAAAAAAAACCCCTTGGCCTGCCCCCAATTCGCTCAGAACTTCCCTTTTTTTCAGTCTTCTGGACATCGCACAATGTTGCTCCGCCCCCTTTTCCATTACGGTGCGTGGCTCTGCCCCTTTTTGCATCACAGACAGCCCCTTTTTGTGCCCGCCCCCACACTGGCCAGTATTTTTTTTTTTTAGGAAAAGGTGGCAACCCTACCTGGAGCTGGCACTGCAGTATGAACTGGCAGTCTATCACTCTCATGTGTTTCTCTGCTGCTTCCTGCAGCTCAATTACTGCCCGGGCTGGGAACCGCGACTGGATAAGAGAGATGGCTTCATTCCAGCCATCACAGGCTGCCACTCGTACTAAGCTTCATCTTCATGGAATGCACAGGTTATTAGACTTAGTCTTTTTCACATCCATGTCTAATGCCCTGGAGAGACTGGAGAGCGCTCTGAGCGGGTATACATCCCTGTGGTCTTCCTTCGTCTACAGCAGCTGCAGCCTAGTGGTGGAAAAGTTCTATCTGTACCCAGTGTCGGACTGGCCCACCGGGATACAAGGAAAACTCCCGGTGTGCCCAGGTGTCAATTGGCCTTCTTGCTTCTAATCCATTTGGCCTATTTCATGGTCATTCCCTATTTCTTTATGGAGCTTAATAATGGAAGAATAGAGTATAGTATGTAGAGATAAAAGACTAGGAGAAAAAAAGGTTGAATGAGGAGAGGAGGAATAATAGTTTGGAAAGTGGGCCCACGGCCTAAGGGTTTCTGGTGGGCCCCTGGCATCCCAGTCCGACACTGTCTGTACCTGAGCTTCAGCCAGGGCTGGGCGGCCTGGCAGTTGCTGCCGATTTAGATCGCCTTCGCGTACACCTGGGAGTTCGACTGGGGCTGAGCTCATTCAATGCCTGCTCCTGAGACTAATCGTACTATCTAATAACCCTCATGTATTTGCCTGAATGGGTTTTCCTTAGTTTCTACCAGGATGTGCTCTCCAAGGTGCTGCTGTGAGCACGATATACATAAACAGTTGCTGGGATCCCTTGTCCCTTGCAGACAGTAGTGCTGATGGGGCAATAACAGGCACGGCTGTGTGACTGGCAGAGAACATGCGATGGGGCTGCTGTCTAGGGTACAGCCCCAGCTGTTTTTTAGCTACTGAACGCTGTTGAGGACGCTGGGAGCAGAGCTTATCGGCCTGTGCGTGGGGCCCTCCAATGGGCTTCCCTGATTGGTATCGGCCTTAAAGTTGTCTGAACATGAATGGGGCAGGGTAAAAATCCTGTTGGATCGCACCAGCATCTTCTCGTGGGAGGGTTAGCACCTGGCCAGTATTTTACCAGCCTGGCCAGTAAAAATGATGATTGATCCCAATGTTATTAATAGGGAAAAAATAAATATATAGGAAGGCCGGTATTTTTTCAGAAAAGAAATGTGGGCATATCGGGGAAGAGATCCACTCACTTGCCGAAATCGACAAATGAGCAGATCTTTACGCGTATGGCCACCGTTAGTAGCATGAGCAGGTCAAAAGTCAGATTTCTCAAATAGATTACAGGTGTAAAGAATTTAGTAATAGGTGAAGCTAGTAAACAGCTGAAGATATCAGAGTAAGCTCAGTAGCACAGTGTATGAGAAGTAAAGAATATAGTTGTGTGTGGAAGTGAAAATAATACATGGGAGACTTTGGAGGCAGCTATAGAATCAAAAGAATTATGGCAAGAAGAGAGCAAGAATCTTGTTTGTGAATTCCAGGGATGACTTTAACATAGTTGGCATCTATATATTGCAATATATTAGGGATGCACCAAATCCGCTATTTTGGATTCGGCGGAACCCCCGAATCCTTTGTGAAAAAATTCGGACGAATACCGAACCCCAATCCAAATTTGCATATGCAAATTAGGGGTGGGAAGGGTAAAACATTCTTCACTTTCTTGTTTTGTGAGAAAAAGTCACGCGATTTCCCTCTCCACCCATAATTTGCATATGCAAATTAGGATTCAGATACGGTTCGGCCGAATCCTGCTGAAAAAGGCCAAATCCCGAACCAAATCCTGGATTCAGTGCATCCCTACAATATATGGACAAACAATATATGGACAAACAATATATGGACAAACAATATATGGACAAACAATGTCTACTTTGTTTAAAGGGGAGGGCATTTTTAGTAGCTTAATGTACAAAATGTCCTTAATCTCCTACATATATTGCTAATATGGCCAGGACATCAAGCTGGAAGAACAGTTTAATTATTAATACACATTTATAAAACTCCAAGATATTCCTTCGCCTTGTACAAGTGGGTGTATCCAATAAACATTCAAAGCAACCAATACAAGAGGTAAAGCAGCACTGACACTTTGGTGTACTTGCATACCATTATGTTGCAAGTTGCATGCTTACTGCAAGGCAACACAATTGTGAAATCATACAATATTCTGTATTGACAAAAATAAAAGCCACACCATTTCTTTTCTGTTTTGTTGCAATGTTTTTACATAGACTTATGCATAGAAAAAACAATATTTTATATATTTGTAAAGCTTACAATGTTAAGTGGAATACGCTACCAATAGATCATGTATCACACAATAAGGCCATTTTTTTCTCGTACAGAGCTCATTAAAATTGATGCACTAATTATGACCAGGGCAATGATGAATAATGTTGCTCTGTTCAATAAAATACATAATTTTGCCATTCCATATAGTTGTCTTTAGCATTACCCCATAGATTCATGTTTAACACAAGAGAACAAGCAGAATGCAGGGAATGAGCGCTTTAAATGCGAACACTTTGAAGAACAAGGAAACCAGCTATAGTCCTCGTGGGCCAACTCAAAAATAAGAATATGGCTGCTTAGATACAAAGACAAAATCCAAAACAGTAACGGTTGTGACTAGAGGGCAATGTTTAACTTATTAATAACTACAAAAGCAAAGTCATCAGCCATGTGACAATTATACTTCAGAGATACTTAATAATTTACTTAATAATTTATAATCAGAGAATAAAGGGTTGGTGTGTGCTCACTGTAATCAGTAGTTGTTGCTAGACAATGCCTTAATGTAGCACGCATATTGCCAGCAACATCAACAGGTAAAAAAAAGCCCTACTTAAGAAGTATACTAATTGAGTAAGCATAATTCCTACTTCCATATAAAATGCATAGAACAGGCCATAAAGTGCTTTCATAACAGTGGTAAAAGATTTTGAGCAGGTGTGAGTAAGCATTTATACTTTATAGGGGATCTAAAAAAAATTATGAAAACGTACTTAGTATTTGTCTAAGCACTTTTGACTTTACAGTTGTAACAGTATGAGATTTATACTACTAGGTAGGCTTCAGCTCATCAGCTATCTTTGAAGGCATAGAGTTTCAGTGAGCCTAATTGACTATGCACTTCTCAAACTGCCAAAAATAGAAAAGAATGTAAACTGCAAAAGTGCTCAGAGAAACATGAATAAGTTTAAAACAATAAATTTTTGGGTTGAGATTCCCTGTAAGATATTAATTTAAAATGTTTGAGATTTGTTTACGTCTCCTACTTAACATATTATTTAATTAATTATAGCCTCAAAATGCATCAGTAAGGCTTTTTGTTAAGTAACTGGAATGTGGATGTTAAATCCTTTAGCTAGCAGAATGACTTAAAGGTGATTTCAAAATCCCAAAAAAGAATTCTGCATAATATTTTAATGGTTTGGGGTATATGAGCAAGCCGAAAAAAAAGAATCCTCCAATTCACATTCATTATATATTTTAATGGATTTGGGTATATGGGCAATTTTTTAGACTGAATAGCTGGCTTTTGGCTTAAATGGGAGAATGCAACCTAGGTTGACTGAATCCAGGAAGTGCATAGACAACTCTTGACCTTCAAAGAGAGTTAGACCTGCTAGGCATCAACAGCTGTCAAAAATTGCTAATATTTCAAAAACCACTTAAAACAGAAAATGGATGTAAATTGTAAACGTGTTTAAGGGCTGATTTTAAAACTTTTACAATTCATATTATGCGATTTAGATTGTCCTTTAAAGTCTGCAAAATCCCTCACTTTCAACAAGGAAGACGAGGAAGGGATTGAATGCCAGCCATAGGGTGTAGGGGTGCAAATTATTAGCTTCCGCTCACATAAGGAACTGTGCATATTCGTGGAGATGTTATTAATGTAACCTTTATAGACTTATTCTTGTGTGTAGGTTGTCATTGTGGTTTTTCTTTTTAAGGCAGTCCAATATACTCGAGAGTCTTACTAAAACCTCAGTGTAATTTTGCATAGGGTGTGGGTTAATTTTAAATGGAAAAAGAAAATCTTTAAAGTGCTTTTTAAATTAGTTAAAACAATCAGACAACCTTTGTCAGATGTCTTTTATGGAAACTAACAGCTGTCTTTTGCAATACTTAAGATGTCCCCATCTCTGTAAGCAGGGTAATGGATTATATGTGAAGTTCAGAACATTTTCAAATAATTATTTGACAAATATTTTTATACTAGAGAAATTAAAGGCTTACCATAAAGTGCCATAGTTCAAAATGTATAGATTTCATTCTTTACTTAAAAAGCATCTTAAAAGATTTAAATTTAGGTAAGGATGACAAAAAAACCTGAAAGAGAAAAAAATGGAAAGCCCCATACTCAGCTTACTAATGTTAAAGTAATTAAAAGAAAAAAAATAAACGACTGCAAGTATACTGATACATTAAGATAATACCTTCGCAAACCAACAACATTTTGTAAGGAATACATTCAATTCAAAGTATATGGACAGCGTTTTCTCTTATATTTACAGCAAATGAACTAAAAATATTGAAGACAAAATATGTACATGTTCAAGTTTTTATGGAATAATTCATCTAAACATTATCTTTATACCTTACTATGTTGTTAACACAATTTTAAAAAGTAGATTTGGTATAGTATAAAGGGGAGTAGACTGTAATATTCTTCTTTAAATCTGCTTGTACAGCAAAAGGAAAATGGCATATGATTCAAATCCACTCAAAAGAAATTCAGTGGCTTTTTTTGTAATAAGAGAAAACCAGTCTGTACCGCACAAGACCTTTTCACAGAAAGATAACCATATAGGGGAACCTCATATGTTCTTTACTTTGGGATGCAATATAAAGGTTCTTGAAATACAGTTTTAAAAGATATACCACCAACCTCTGATTTCCTATTGAAAAACAAAAGAAATCAAAACTGGCAGTTTGCATGAATGGCTTCAAAAAAATGTGAATCTGAGTAGTGACTTCCTTCTTTCCCTTTACCGCCAGCATATAATAGGCAGAATCTAATGAGGCCGGGAAAGAAGATTCGGCAGTGCATTCTTAGTAGTGTCTTGACTTGGAATGCTGAATTAGCCACTGCAGTGTTATGTCTGAAACAAAGAAACAGGAGTTAAAACATAATGAAGGAACAAAGCGTGAACATCAAGGGGCAGATTTATCAAGGGTCGAATTTTGAAGTGCAAAAAACTTCGAAATTCGACCATCGATTAGGCTAGTTCGACAATCGAAGACGAATTCGTAGGATTTTGAAGATCATACTACGATTTAATCGTACGATTTCACTTTGACTTCTAAAAACGTAGCCAAATGTTGGCTTTAGGTTCTAGGAGGTCCCCATAGGCTAACATAGCAATTTGGCAGGTTTAAGGTGGCGAAGTCTCGAAGTCTAAGTTTTTTTAAAGAGACAGTACTTCGATTATCGAATGGTCGAAGCATTTTCACTTCGAATCAAAGTCGAATTAGGCCTATTTGATGGTCGATGTACCCAAAAATTACTTCGAAATTCGAAGTTTTTCAATTCGAATATTCACTTCGAATTCACTTCGACCCTTAGTAAATGTGCCCCCAAATGTAGAAGGTAGATATCGGCTGCATTAAAAAACTAACAATTTTCTGTACTCCAGTTGCTAGTCAAGATCAGCAATAGAGTCAACTATTATCAAGCATGACAAGAAAGATGGTGGCACTTTGTAATTGTATTGTGCTCCAATGCATTTCAATGCGTGACCATAGCTGAATATAGACATACATCTAAAATGCAAACAGTGTAGCTGCAGCATGAACAAATATAGATGCATCAAATAAAAATCTATTGTGACTTTCTGTACCAGATTTTCAGGTCCTGGAATAGTCTGTTTTCATCCGGGTGGAGGTCAATAAAAAAAAAAAAAATCTTCCATCCCGGTGAAGTTAGAATCAGATTTCAGGTGAGACTTTACTTTGGTTTATGTCGTTTCAGGTCAGAATTAGGGTAGGGTAGCAGATTTTAATGGGGATAAAGCAGGTAGGCAGTTCTGTTTTGAATTACAAGAGCCACGCAAAAACTCTAGTTTAAAGAGCACCCAAAGTCAAGTTCTCTTCCAGTACTTAGACTATCTGCCATTCTCTGTTGGGTACTTATAGGAATCTTCCCATTATCTGTATATGCTCCTTACTGCAAAACATATACGCAATATAGATAGGCAAGACAAAAGTATTTGGCGAGTTCAGCTAAGTGAAGCTGCTCTGTCTTTCTTGATCCAGTATATCATGGGAATTTTAGGAGAAAAATCACAGTAGAAGACACAGAATACAGGAATAATAAATTAAAGATGGCCAATTACACAGACATAAAAAGTTGTATAATAAAAGCTCTTTTTAAAGTTAACAAAAAACCCAAACTATCTTTCTATTAGAACACATGCATATAGATATTTAAAAATCTCAGCTGTCAGTCTTATATTGCCTGTTCCACATTTAGACCTCCGGCATAGAGGGGGGGGGGGGGTAAAAAAATTACTTATACTTTCCACTTTTTAGATTCAACTGCACTTCTCATATTCCCCTCCCTCCTTATAGTCTAGGATTGTGTAGCCGGTGCAGGGGGTATGAGCACCAGGTCCCCCATTTTGGCACAAACGATATTATGTGTTAATAAGAGTGTTTACAAAATGACACCTGCTTGTTGGCTGTAATTTGTGTCTTCCCAAGATTTAATTAAACAAATGTAAATAATATATTTAGTGTAACTTTATTTTGATTGATAAAAACATGTTTTGGAATTATTTCTTAGGGTGGCAGGTCCCCGTAAATGAAAAAGCAACCTGCAATGCAATGATCTGAGGAATAATGGCATTAATAGAGGTGTTTGCAGTATTACTGCTGGGGTAACTAACCTGCTTCACAGTACACTTACCTATGTTATCTTTTTCTTTACAGGAAATGGAATAGCAACAGATTTCCCGATCTTGAATAGCAGAAAGGTTACTAGAAAAACATAGGCGTGATTACATAAATATATATATATATATATATATATATATATTTTATTTATTACAGGGATAATTTAATTTACTGTAAATTCTGCTTTTACAAATAACCGTTCAACCCATTAAAATGTTTACGGGATTTTTAAAGGAAAGTTCTTTAGAATTACATTTTTTTTTTCATTATGGGAAAAAAAATTTTTTAACTGAGCCCAGACAAAATAACAGAAATACAAACAATATATTCATATCAAAAACCACCAGCAACCCTGTCCTTCATTAAAGTTTCAGTCCTTGTTAGAATGCGATCATACAGATCCATGAAAACAAAAATAGCAGGTACTCTAAAAAAAAAAAAAACTATACAAAAATAAAATTACTAAATAAAAAAAATATTTCCCAATATGTTTTGGCCTCCACATGCCATTGACAGAGGCACAAAATATAGGCCTGTATAATTTTCAGAGTGCCCTGCTAATTTTGTTTTACTCCTTCAGTTACGAATATCCAGACAACATGCTTTGCAGTGGGCACCTACTACTGTATATTGCAAAGTTTTACTTTAGACTGCTGTTTTGGAAACCTCATGATATACTGGAGGCATTATGTGGGACAGTGTTTGTATCACTCAATGCGCCTCTTATGTAAAATAGCCTGATAAAACTCAGGTTATATCCTGGGATGGGATGTCCATTAGATTTGCTAGTAATTGGTCAATATATTTTGTACGGACAGATTTGAAAGCTTCTAGCAATCTGTGTACCACTAATACCATAATAATATACAGAATACCAGCTTACTTACAGTTTTTCAATGAGCTGTTTTTCATCCAATGCATTTGGAAGATCTCTCTTGTTTCCAAGTACTAATACCTAACATACAAGAAAAACAGGACAGTTTAATGAAAATCTTTTGGGTACAGTGAAAAAATAATGTAAACAAACGATCTCTTTTGAACAAATACAAATATACAAACATTCAGACTGGCCTATTCACTACTTCACTGAATTTAATTTGAGTCAAATTTAATGTGACAAAATATGATGATTCTAATAAATGTGGAAAACTGCTGGCAAATGCGCTTAAACAACAGTTAGCGAAAAATTACATCCCCAAAATTAAAACTACTGCGGGGAACCTCGCATTCACTAATGAAAAAATTGCGGAAGAGTTTGTTCAATACTTCACGAAAGTGTATCAGATCGCTCCAACCCACACTACTGATGATGTTTCTTTCCACGCTACTGCCTCCCAGTTCCTAGACCAACACAACTTGCCTAAAATCCCGGAAAATATGGAAGCACAACTTGAATCAGACATCACGCCTGCAGAAATACTAAGTGCCATCTCCACAACTCCTATTGGTAAAAGCCCGGGACCAGACGGGTTCCCGATGTCTTATTACAAAGAATTCCAGCACCTGCTCTCCCCACACTTATGCAAGGCTTTCAATGATATACAGGCGGAAGCTAAGTTCTCACCCCAGTCTCTTGAAGCACAGATAACCCTCTTACTGAAACCCAATAAAGACCCGACAGACCCCGGCAGTTACCTCCCAATCTCGCTGATCAATAACGATGCGAAACTATTAGCCAAAATCATAATGAAACGAATACAACAAATTCTCGAGCACCTGATCGACCCGGAACAAGTTGGCTTTGTACCTAATAGAGAGGCGAGAGATAATACAAATAGGTTAATCAATATCCTACACTACGCACAAACTAGGTCCCGGCAAATGCTTCTTCTCTCGACGGACGCAGAAAAAGCCTTCGACCGGGTGAACTGGAAGTTTATGTTCCAATGCTTACAGAAATATGGTTTTGGTCCAAGATTGCTAAAGTGGATCCAAGCTTTATACCATAATCCCACTGCTAAAGTGAAAATTAATAACCTTCTATCAAACCCCATAGCCATCAGAAATGGCACCAGACAAGGCTGCCCTCTATCTCCCACGCTATTCGTATTGACACTCGAACCACTTTTAATCGCCATACGAAATAATCCAGACATTGGAGGAGTCCAAGCCGGAGGCAGACACCACAAAACGGCGGCGTATGCTGACGATTTATTATTCTTTGTCACCAACCCAATTATCACAATACCAAATCTAACCAACACCTTAACCCAATTTGGAAAAGTCAGCAACTTCAAAATCAATCAAAAGAAGTCCCAGGCCCTCAACATTTCAATACCACAACGCACGATACAAGGGATGTCCCAGAATTTCCCATACAAGTGGGCTTCGTCTACCATCACTTACCTGGGCCTTATTATGTCAAAGGATCACACCACATGGGGAGAGTTGAATTGTACCAATCTATACAAAAAAATAGAATCAGATTTGAAGAGATGGAGATCCAACACACTCTCATGGTTCGGCCGTATGAATGTAGTGAAGATGAACGTGCTTCCCAGATTGCTATATCTATTTCAAGCCCTCCCGGTCCAATACTCGAACAACTGGCTGAACAAATTTCAGACAGCAATCACCAGATTCATCTGGCTTGACAAATCACCCCGATTACGCAAACAGATACTAACTAGGCCTAGGTCCTCCGGCGGAGTCTCCTTCCCAGACATTCACCGCTACTATAAGTCAGCCATTCTCAACAGGATAGTTGACTGGTCACACCACCTGGACAACAAATTATGGATCGAAATAGAACAGCAAGAGACCTCAACTCACCTGCTCCATATCCCATGGATAAATAAGAACCATAGACGGCTCTTCACCAGAAAACACCCCCTGTTACATCACACGCTTGAAACATGGGACAGCATCCAACAAACACAGGGCATGACGAAGGCTCCCTCACCTCTGTTGCCTATTACAAATAACCCAGACTTCCCGCCTGCATTAAACAGAGAAGAATACAAACCGTGGCTCGTAGATGATCAGCTACAAATGATTCACCTCGTGGATAAAGGCACCATGGTCACCAGGGAGAAGTTGGACCAGCGATGTTCTTTTACCCCACGTATGCATCTCCAATACAGTCAGCTTAAACATTTTTATTGTACACTAGGAGGTGACAGGGTCTTTGGCAGAAAACTCACGAAATTTGAACAGCTGTGCAACAGCGCTACTCCTCCGAGACATACCCTATCTGCAATTTATAAGGCTGCCACAGGCGAGCACAACATCATGGAACTACCGTTTATTAACACCTGGTCTAAAGACCTGAACATAAACCTGACAGAGGAAGAAACAATAGACATGATACGTACTCTATCGTCCAGCTCCAGGTGCAATAGGATTCAAGAGTTGAATTACAAAATTTTGACCAAATGGTACTACACGCCACAGAAGCTCCATAAAATATACCCTAACACAACAAACATCTGTTGGAGATGCAGAAGTGATGTAGGCTCTTTGCTCCACATCTTTTGGTCTTGTCCCATGATCAAGCCTTACTGGGACTCGGTCCTCCAGGTGTGTCAAAATGTAGCTGGGGACAGAAACCTAAACGATCCAGCCTACGCCTTACTATTTCGCATATCCACGGAAGACAAGTTTCATTTTCATAACTCAGCCCTTCCGCACCTGCTGAACGCCGCAAAACTACTGATACCCAGATATTGGAAAAATCAGCAAATACCAACACTCCGAGAATGGTTGCTGAAGATAGAGGAGATCCAACAATTTGAAGAACGATCAACACACACTGACAAACAGGCCAGAAACTATACCGCGCAATGGTTCACTTGGGTCGTATTCAAAGGAAGTCAAGAATATTCTCAGCTGATAGCATGACAAACCAGACCTACCAAGAGGTTGTCTCATGTGACAAACAACTGCTTCCCCCACCCCATCCTCCGCATACCCCCGCACACACTTCCACACTATGACACAGTCAGTAGGGGACGCATAGACACCAGGAAAAGCGCATGAATATACTGCATGATGTTGATGTCTTATATCCTGTGTAACATACTTTCTGCAATGTTAATTCATGATAGTAATCCCCTGTTCTTGTATGAAATCTTAATAAAAGATATTTGAAAAAAAAAAAAAAAAAAAAAAATATGATGATGATTCTCTGTTCTATTGTAATATATATTACTAATTTATTGAAGTAACCAATTTTGAGATTTATAATATTTTTTAAATTTTTTTAATATATTTATAAGTGGCATGCTTCCTTGGTTCTAAATACATATTGTCTGGTTTTTTCCTATGATAGGGTTAATGGTTTTACAAGAGGTGTGGTTTCTTGTCTTTTAAAATGTTCCCATGGATGGAAACAATTTAGCTTTTTGAGGAAGTGGCTCGTCCACGAAACGTGCCAAAGCATATTAATTCTACAATGCTCTGTCCTAATATTTTAATGAATTTCCAATAAACAGATGTTTTAAACCTGCTGGTGCTCTGTGCTAGCAAGATTTTATCAATTTAAGGTCCATGTGACTTGGGGAAGGGGGTTTAGTATAGGTTGGTTGTGTTTGACTGGCGGTTTACTTGTCTAATAAAATAATAACAATTTTCAATTTAAAACAAAAAAATGGCCTCAGATATAAAAGTAGTACATAAGCAGAGCATGCCCATTATTGACAAGGCTGTTTTCTTCCATTAGAGAAACACTTTTAATTGTGTCCGTGGCCACTATTGTCTGAAAATGCTCAGCAGAGAATCATTAAATGTGACATTAGCCCACAGGTTAAAAACTCAGGGCTGGGCTTAACCATTGTCAGGTTCAACGTGAACTATTTTGGTGAAGCCAAAGATGAATTGCATTTGACATTGGTTTAACTTCCTTTGTAAGAACAGCAATGCTTGCAGAGTTCAATACAATAAACAATCCTGATGGATCTGCCAAATTCATTTTCCACACTGAAATAAAGCCTGTCTGCAATATAGTTTCATTTTAAAGATGGAACTTTTTTTTATGGTGCTGCACATATCAGTACTCCTTGTTAACACATAACCGAAAACACGCAACAATAAGGCACAACAGTCTAGCTATGGATTATGCAAAGAGTTGGATCATCCAGAATCAGGTCAGTGTGCTAGACTGCACAGCTTAGTACATGTGCAAAGGTTTAGGACCACCTAACCAAAAGCAATATTTGATGCATTTTCATTAGTAGCCTTACTATAGAAGCTTTCCCAGCATGCTGTATGCAGGATGACAAAAATACAGACATTAAAAAAAGCATGCAAAAAGAAATGACTTCTAATTGGTATTCCTGGACAAACATTCACAAGAATACATGAAGAACCTTTAATTGGTATAGATAGAGAAAAAGTTACAAGTTATTATTTCTACATAAGCAAGACGGAAGCAATCCCCAACATGGTATTTTAAGATAAAGTTTACAATTACAACATACAGCTTAAATTAATTAATTTGTCTCCCCATTACTCAGCTGAAAACAGACCTAGTACAGTAACTTAAAGTCCACTACAGATAAAAAGCTGTATAAATGAAACCTGATTTGTTTTTCTTTCAAACATCCATTCAAACTCATTTAAAAGTTTCAGCTGTCAATCATATTGCCTGCTCCTCCTCTATGCCTCAGGCATAGACGCAGGGCAGTCACTTCCTTTCACTTTCCTTACATCTTCTTTCTCTCACAGATTTACTGACTTCTTACATAGGCCCCATATGTAGCAGAATAATCAGCAGCTATTATCTTCCCGTGTATGACTACCTTTACACTATACTGTAAGGCAGTATATATAACTTAACACACAGGTAGACCGGTATGAAGGCTTTGAACTCAATCAGGAGTGGTCTCACACATGGCTGTATGCTCGAGTTACCACAAAAGGAGATAATGTTGGACCCTCTGTGCCCCCTTGATGGCGACTCCGGGTGTCAGCATAATAAAATAATCCCTATGTGTGTGTTTTGTAATCTCAAAACATTTCCTGTAACAGTAAAACCACTATTGCAAAAGCAACTGAATTTTGTGTGAGTTACTCACTAAGCTAAGAACCTACAAAAGACAAGCATACACAAAGCAGAACATCAATCTTTACCTCAAGATTTGCAGCATACTTCTCTGTATTACTAACACTTCTAAACTGCATTCACAAGAGCATAGCAACAACAAACACTTTTATGTAGCTAAAACATTTTTTTAAATTTTACATTATTTATCCAAAAGAATTTTGAGCACCAGCCTATCCAACATCTCATTCCAAAACTATATTAATTGGCTATCCTTTTTGCTGCTATAAGAGCCTCTACTTTTCAGAAAGCATTAACACTACGGGGCCGATTCATTAACTTCGAGTGAAGGATTCGAAGGTAAAAAGCTTCGAATTTCGAAGTTTTTTTGGGCTACTTCGACCACGACTATCGAAGGATTCAAAGTAAAAATCGTTCGACTATTCAACCATTCGATAGTCGAAGTACTGTCTCTTTAAAAAAAAATTCGACCCCTTAGTTCGGCAGCTAAAAGCTACCGAAGTCAATGTTAGCCTATGGGGAAGGTCCCCATAGGCTTTCCTAAGTTTTTTTGATCGAAGGATATTCCTTCGATCGTTGGATTTAAATCCTTCGAATTGTTAGATTAGAAGGATTTAATCGTTCGATCGAAGGAATAATCCTCGTACTATCGATCGTACTATCTGCGCTAAATCCTTCGACTTCGATATTCGAAGTCGAAGGATTTTAGTTCCTAGTCGAATATCGAGGGTTAATTAACCCTCGATATTCGACTCTTGATGAATCGGCCCGTACATGTTGGAACATGGTTGGTAGAATTCCCATATGACAAACATTAGTGAGGTTGGGAAATAAGGTCCGAACACCTGTGGAATGATGTCAGGGCTCTGCACAGATCTTCCACATCAACAAACAAACTCTGTGATGACCTTGATTTTTGCATTGGAGTTTATTTAAGCATTAATTTAAGCATTGACACAAAACAGAGGTACAGTTAGGTCCATAAATATTTGGACAGAGACAACTTTTTTCTAATGTGGGTTCAGTATATTACCACAATACTTTTTCAATGAAACAACTTAGATGCAGTTTAACTGCAGACTTTACCATTACTGCTTATTATATAAAATATTTTACATAACTCTATAAGCATGCACCAAGGTGTGGTGTGGCAGAAATTCAAGCACAACACCATTTTTTTTATTACCACCTACAAATAAAAAGGAGGGGTCAGAACACATGCCATAGGGCTGAAACTGTATTAATGGCACTTGGCAATCATATGATCTACTAAACTTGTGACTTTGTTTGCAGCAGCTTATAAAAAAAAAAAAAAAAACTACAATTTGCCAAATGCTCAGTCTAGTTATTTCTTCAACCTATTACAGCATCAACTGACAAAAGGCTTCATCTAAATAATATCATAAAAGTTATTACGTGTCCTTGACAGTTATAAAATTATTTATTTTCATGTTGGTTTGCTTTGGGTATTTGCTTAAGTTCCCTCTTTCCTGCTCCCTGTGCTAGCTAGCTGTGAAAGGGAAACCTTATGGTGCTGCACATATCAGTACTCCTTGTTAACACATAACCGAAAACACGCAACAATAAGGCACAACAGTCTAGCTATGGATTATGCAAAGAGTTGGATCATCCAGAATCAGGTCAGTGTGCTAGACTGCACATCTTAGTACATGTGCAAAGGTTTAGGACCACCTAACCAAAAGCAATATTTGATGCATTTTGATTAGTAGCCTTCCTATAGAAGCTTTCCCAGCCTGCTTTATGCAGGATGACAAAAATACAGACATTAAAAAAAGCATGCAAAAAGAAATGACTTCTAATTGGTATTCCTGGACAAACATTCACAAGAATACATGAAGAACCTTTAATTGGTATAGATAGAGAAAAAGTTACAAGTTATTATTTCTACATAAGCAAGACGGAAGCAATCCCCAACATGGTATTTTAAGATAAAGTTTACAATTACAACATACAGCTTAAATTAATTTGTCTCCCCATTACTCATCTGAAAACAGACCTAGTACAGTAACTTAAAGTGGACTACAGATAAAAAGCTGTATAATGAAACCCGATTTGTTTTTCTTTCAAACATCCATACATTTTATAAACTCATTTAAAAGTTTCAGCTGTCAATCATATATTGCCTGCTCCTCCTCTATGCCTCAGGCATAGAGGCAGGGCAGTCACTTCCTTTCACTTTCCTTACATTGCTCCTCCCTCCTCGCACACTATAACTGTGTAGGGTACCATGCAAGGGCATGATGTTCCCAATTCTGGCACATGCACAAGATTTTGGGGTGATAAACAACCTGCCTTGTCACAAAGTGGCACCTGCCTGCTTGCAATGATTGTGAATTCCAAGACTGAAGGAAACAAAATTTAAGTAATAAATATAGTGTAAGTAAACTTTATTTTGCTCAACTAACATGATGGAAAAAATGTGGAATTGTTTCTTAGGGTGACAGTTCCACTTTAAGCAATGACAGGAGACAGAGCTGAATACAAAAAGATGACAAAATAGCAGGGTTATTGTTGGGTAGAACGAGAAAATATGACTATTTACCATACAAGTACAATATCTAGTGACATGTTTAGCTTGTTGGATATGCCTGGCCAGCATTATATTACTGAAAGCAAATTGTTCAGTGTAATAAGCTAAAAAATGTTAGCTTTATGGTAATAAAAATGATCATGAAAACAACTATTAAAATAGCTTTCAGACTTACAGGGATTCCATGCAACTGTGGCTTGTCTAGTAAATTGTGCAGTTCATATTTAGATGCTTCCACTTTATCCAAGTCTGCTGCATCAACCATATACCTAAACATAGAAGGAATATTAACTTTATTAATTTGCTAAAAATAAACATATTCTAGCAATTTTGTAAAAATGTATAATAATCTAGAATTATTATATTTTACATCTGGATACACGAGTAAGGGGGCTGGCAACAGAACAATCAGCATTACAATAACAATTTATTTTATAATCACAAGGGTTTTACCCCACTATATTTTTTTCCCAAACTTATCACTGTGGGCAGATCAAATCATCACTGGCTCCAAAAACTTTCACTGGCTAATTACTAGAGATGAGCAAAATTTTTGCCAGATTTCGCCACTATACAATCAAATGGGTGAAAAAAATTGTCCCGCATCAAAAAAATAAATTAATAAATAAATAAAGTAACCCATTGTCTTCGATACCTTTGGTGAATTTTTGCCATTTTGTGAATTTTCGCAAACCAAAACGGGGTAAGATTTGCCCATCACTACTAATGCCATTTAAGTTTGTGGATTTTGGATGCATAAAAAAGGGCATTAATTTAGGGGATGAAAACATAATTATGCCTCTTTATAGGTCGCTGGTAAGGCCTCATCTGGAGCATGCTGTACAGTTTTGGCCTCATGTACTTAAGAGACTGTCAAGGTTGGGGTTTTTTCTCTGGGAAAAAAAAAAAAAAAACGCTTGAGAGAGGAAATGATTACACTTTACACATATAGCAGGGAACCTTTTAACCCATAAAGAGGATTACCACACCAGAGGCCACCCCTTCAAACTAGAGGAAGCAACATAGATGGTTCTTCACAGTGAGGACAGTGAGGTTGTGGAATGCACTGCCGGATGATGTTGTGATGGCTAATTCTGTTAATGCTTTTAATAGTGGCTTGGATGATTTCTTGGCCAAGTATAATATCCAAGGCTATTGTGATAGAAAAATCTATAGTTAGTGTGAGAGAATATATCATTTATGTAACTGTATGGAGGGGTCAGTGGGTGGAAAGCAATTGAAAAAAATCAGTTTATGGTGGAAAAAAATCAGTTTAGTTGAAAACAACTAAACTGGAAAAAAGTGTTCGGAAAGGGAACAACCCCTTTAAAAGGGGAAGTAAAGTCAAAAATAGAATAAGGCTAGAAATGCTGTATTTTGTATACTAAACAAACTTACTGCACTACAAGCCTAATAAAACAAATGATTTATGCCTTTAAAGTTGGCCACAGGGGGTCAACATCTTGTAACTTTGGGAAACATCTTTGTTTATGTCTGTCCAACTACCCCACCACTACTAACTAATCTCCATGGTTAAAGCATGCAAATGACTAACTGTGTAGCTGACATATAGGTCAGTACACTAGAGTAATATGGAAGATGGCATAAAATGCTTGTCTAGATACTTACACGACTGCATTAACACCTCTACAGTAACGTTCCCACATGCTACGAAATCTTGGTTGTCCTCCAATGTCCCAAACCTGAAAGAATTCAGAAAAACAGCTTTTTGTGGCCCTTTCAAATTACTGAAGAGGTAATGAATTTACACTTTATAACAACAGAAATCACGGACAAAAAATAAACAAATAAAGCAATATAGCAGTATTAAACGGATCATCTTGTCACCTACACTTAAAAAGCATGTCATTATTTCATCTTTTTAAAAACAATATTTTGCCGCAAAAAAAGAACTCAATACATACATACAGTGTCTAAGAATGCAGAGTTAAGCTTGTTATACATGCCCAAATTTGGTTAGGATGTTTGGCCAGTTTCAATCTTACTGCCTGACCACTGATGCATGCAAGACCGTGGAACATTTGGACAGACCATTACTTTTGCAGATTATCTGACAATTTTAAAATGCCATCTGCTGATCAAAATCCTCTCCACCTGCTTTATGGCTGTTGCACTGTGGGTTCCACCCAGATGACCAATGTAGGTCACCACTATGGTATTTTTTAATTGAACTCCCATAGCACATCCCTGCTGTAGCAGGGACCAGTGAGACAGATAGCTCAAATTTCAAGAACATGTTTGGGTTTAACCACATCCACTAAGCTGTTCTGTGCTCAAAGGCCACACCTCCCTACTACAGACTAGCATCAGTTGTTACAATCTGTAGCCAAGGGGATGATAACCACCTCCCTTGTTGGAAGTAGCCTTGGTCGAGCAAACTTAATTATCGTATAATTTAGCTGAGTCTTGTCCCACTTCTTGCAGAAGGTTCAGAACACTCATTTAAAGTTTGCTGCACAACATTTTGACAAGCGAATGAAATTCTGGCAGAATATAGTCTGGTCAGATGAGACCAAACTGAACTCTTTGGATGTCATTGCACACACAATGTTTGGAGGAGAAACAACCCAAAAACAACATAGCAACAGTGAAGTTTGGAGGTGGTAACATCACAGTGTGGGGCTGTTTTACAGCATATTGTACTGGCAGACTTCATATAACTGAAGGAAGGATGAATGGAGAAATGAATCGGGACATTATTGATATGAATCTGCTGCCATCTACTAGGATTGCTGAAGATGAAATGAGGGTGGATATTTCAGCAAAAACAATGATCCCAAACTTAATTTACAGATGTATTTGTTTTGAGTTCTATGTTTGGATTACTTTTAACATCTGGTGTAAATTTCATGTCAATAGTCTCATTAGAAATATATTTAGAGAAAAAAATGTACGTGTTCAGTAATTAATTTTCCCCGCTGTATGCATAAGATGAAACAGATATAAAATATGTATTGTTTTATGGTATTTCACAACAACTGGTTTCCAAAGCACTATACTATAAACAGGCATACTTTGGACTGCAAAGTGAGATAATCTTACAGAATTACCATTTCCTATACAAATGTATCCGAGTGCCATCTAGTGGCCATTGATACCAATTCCAGTCTTTATAAATAAATGCTGATGATGCATATTTATTCTGTATATAGTATCAGCAAGTTACACAGTGCTTTACATTGATTTATATCAAACTGGGGCCAAATAGTAATTTAACAACAGAATGAAAATGTGAACAGGACCTGCTAATCCTAGCAGGTATACATAGAATCATGAAAAAATAACATTTATTAAGAAAGATTCTGGCTTGATTGAAGGCAGAAGCTTTGATAAATGTTACCTTTTTGTTACAATTAATTGTATGCCTTTAGATTGTAATCTCAGATTGAGAATCCCACTTGTGCTCTGAAGATCTTTTTTTTTGGGGGGGGGGTCAAAGCTGCAGGATATACTGGAGATGTTTTACCTCAAAGTGGTAGTTCAAAAGAAAACCAAAATGTTAGTGGATCACAGCAGATTGCACAGAAAATTTAAAGAATGAAGGGTGCACAACAGTATAAGGGCTCTTACACAAGGGCGGCTTTTCCTGCGCTCCCCTGCGTTACGCTTTCTTCAGTTGAGCGGCAGGGGAGCGCAGGAGTTGACGCAATCAATTATTATGAAGGGGGCTGTACTCACACAGACGCATTCAGCGCATACATGCATCTGTGCAAGTACAGCCCCCTTCATAATAATTGAGTGAGTCTACTCCTGCGTTCCCCTGCGGCTGAAAGGAAGAAAGCGCAACGCAGGGGAGCGCAGGAAAAAACGCCTTTGTGCAAGAGCCCTTATACTTGTCAGTAGTAATGAATACATTGCATTAGGGTGATCTAATTTATTAAATATATTGAGTTTATGTGATGTATAAATAGTTTTTTTACTAGACAAAGTATAGAGATCCAAACTACGGAAAGTTCCCTGCTCTGGCGAACCCTAGGTCTCAAACATTTTGGATAAAAGGTCCCATACTAGTACCTCAAGAGCAAAAAAAAAAAAAAAATATAGGCACACTTTGCCGATGCAGGTGGCCATACTGCAGCGTCGGATTAAAAAAAAAAAAAAAGTGTACCTTCCATGAGGTCGCTTGGATCAGTCACTGGATCAACTTTGTATTACATCTTTATTTCAGTAAAATAAACATGGCCACACAGGCCAATAAAAGCTGCTGACAGACCAAGTCGGCAGCTTATTGGCCTATGTGTGGGGCCATCCGACGGGCTTTCCCGATTGATATCTGCCCCGGGCAGGGTAAAAAATCCCTTCAGATTGCGGCCGCATCTGTCCATTAAATCCATCCGATCGTGGGCCTGCGATATCGGGGAGAGATCCGCTCGTTTGGCGACATCTCCCTGTGTATGGCAACCTTAACACAATCTCAGTTTTCACTGTACTTTACGCATCACAGTATTATCTGCATGTACTGTACCTTAATAGTTGTATCTCTCCTAAAACTCCTCTTCTCCAGTGTAAAACACTTCAAACTAGCCAGTCTTTATAAGAGAGACTTTCCATTCATTGTATAATCACAGGAACTGTTCTCTCATGCATAACCATACTATGAGCAACAGTGAACCACAACTGACATTGTACCAGTTTGTCCAGTTCCTCCATGAAAGGATGTCACATCATGGATACAATTAATTGTCCTGCATAGTTCTATGCCATCAGCACACACGGATACATCATTATGAGGTCTCCCCCACGTCATGATTAAAACAAGCCAAATTAATTTGCTAATGGGGGGGGGGCTGGGGCAGAGTGCCCCTTTAAGCAGCAGCATGAAAAAGCCCCATTCAAATTCTTACTAGGATAAGATTAATCCTTATTGGAGGCAAAACAATCTTACTGGGTTTAAAGGGCAAGTCAACCCCAAAATAAAAACTTTGCAATATACAATCATTACACATTTTCTATGGTTTTTAATTTATCTGTATATATGTATTGCTATTGAAAGCAGTGTTTGTCTGACCCTTTCTATTCTCTGCCTTGATGGCTAAGACTGTTGATACAATGTAAGACAAGGAAGCTGACTTTGCTGGGGAACCAAGACTTTTGCAACATTGTTAAAAATTTAATACCTGAATATTGGAAAAGTTGCTTAAAATTATGTTTTCTTTTTTAAGGCATTTTTTTCTTTTTGGGTTGACCTGCCCTTTAGTTAATGTTTCAATTATTTTTTTAGTAGACAAAGTTGAGAGATCCAAACTACATATAGATGCCTTATAAAGAAACCCCCAGGTCCCAATCATTCTAGATAACAAGCCAAACAGGAAATAAACAAATTTCAAATAGAGTGGAGGACTTGTGTAGCAGTACAATACACACCCTTTAAGAAGATATAAACACAACATAATTAAACCAAATTAAAAATTAATTAAAAGTCAACAAGCACAAACTTTCAAAGGAAATATATAGTATAACCAGATGCAAAGGTACATGAAAGACAGCAATAAACACCACATTAAATATCTTAAATCTAGTTATTAACTTCTTAAAGTTACATTGGGCACACCTAATATTTCTGACATACCCAGCAAACTATATGGTGCAGTCACATGATTAAACACAAATTATTTTTGTGCTTTTTTTTCAGCTTTCCGTTTAGACGTTCTACAGTTCAGAATTTTAACAACTATCTGATTGCCACTACCCCATTGCTAGACTAGAAGATGAAGAGGAGAGGGTCTAAATAGATAGACAAGCAATTAAAAGTACAAATAATAATAAGATTGGAGCCTCACAGAGCTATAGATTTTTTGGTTGCCAGAGCCAATGACCTCCATTTTAATGCTGGAAAGATGTGGAAGTTTGCTAAGAAGTTTGCTTATTATTTAGTATTTTATATACTTTGGAATATTTGACTTGGTTCTCCGTTTTTATTTTACATAGTTTTTGAATTGTCTGCCTTCCTCTTCTGTTTCTTTCCAGTTTAAACAAATTGGTTGATGTGTGTGTGTGTGGGGGGGGGGTCATTGCCAGAGCAAGGCTAAAGTTTTAAAGGGGTTTCAAACACTTTTTTCAGTTCAGTTGTTTTCAGATAGTTCACCAGAAATGAAGAATTTTTCCAATTACTTTCTATTTTCTATTTGTGACCATTTTTTCTTTTTCTAATATTAACGTGTAACATTAAATTTTTCACCATTTAAAGCAACTCTAGGGGCGGTTGCCGACTCTTTATATTGATGCATTTGATTGATGTTTAACTATCTTTAGTCCTGCTAAGCAGAACCCCAGAGTTTCATTTAAGGCAGCTGTAAGAATTGATTCAATAGTTTCGAATATTCTACAGATGCTGCTGAAAATATATCCACTAATTGTATTAACTAAATATAGCAAATTGTAGCAGTTCAGATGCTCCTGGATCACTGAGATGCCAGACAAACACTAGAGACAGTAACATTAATTTAAACTTA
The DNA here is from genome assembly GCF_017654675.1 of Xenopus laevis. Lineage (NCBI taxonomy): Eukaryota > Metazoa > Chordata > Amphibia > Anura > Pipidae > Xenopus > Xenopus laevis. Next base: position 78,273,470 of record NC_054376.1, read on the forward strand.
AAATTTTAGGGAAACAGTAAAAAATAAAAGATGGAAAGCAACTGGAAAAAGTCTTTGTTTATGGTGAACAATCTGAAAACAATTGAACCGAAAAAAAAGTGTTTGGAATGTAAACAACCCCTTTAATGTTCCATTTTATTAGCTTTTTTTCTATTCAGATTCCTTGCTATATATCTTCCAGTCTCTGGATCAAAGGTAGACATTGGACCCTAGCAAGTAGTTCGCTAGCCACAACAAAAGGTGAAATGATTCCAAAAACCCACAAAAAAAAAAAAATACTGATTGCCTGTTCCACCAAACAATATTTTCAATTGATTCCCAACTGATCCTCCAGATGACTTATGATCAAGGCTCATCAACAGCTTAGTAGAGTAGCCATCTCCACAGCAGTATCATAGATAATGAAGAAAACTGGAGAGCCTTCCAGTGTGAATAAGTGTAGTTTTTATTGCCGCACTACATGTTTCGGACCTCAAGGGTCCTTCCTCTGGTGCAAGTTACTTGCAGACATATAGACCAGACATATTCTCCGCCATTAAATCTATACTGGGGGGAAAACACTTGTCTGGTTGACACATGGCAGATGGTTTTTCGCTGGAGCAGATAAACCAGAATAGAAAATGCCTTAGATGACATGACTTTTGTGTGAATTGTCTCAGAATATCACCATCTACATCACAAGCTAAATTAAAAGGTTGAACTACCCATTAGGCATCCCTATAAGCAAATACTTAGACAAGCAGTGAAAATGTGACTTGTACAGTGCCAGTGGGACACTTACCTTGATGGTAACGTTTCCTTTGGTAACTTTTCGCATATTGAACCCAACTGTCGGAATCATGTCTTCAGTAAACTGCCCAGACTGCAAAACATTTTATTCCATTTTAGATGGTACTGACTCAAAGGCTTTGAAACTTTTGAACAAAAACAAGTTGTGAAATGTAAAATTCCTGTACAAATAAAACATTTACATGGACGGTGCTCAACACAGCTGCCATAAGAAGGCCTGAAAACTCTTGGAAAACAAGTGTTTCAAACAACCTGTGGCTGAACTACACTGCTACGGCTGAGGCCCGGCATACAGAGTCTGAGGCACGACTGTTGTACTAGAAATAGTGGAAAGGTTGTGGGTGCGAGAGTTGCAGTGAAACATTAGCGGAAGCCTATTCCTAAAACAGGCCCAGCATAAAGCAGGGCAAAGGCCCCCGGAACTGGTTGGTGGCACAGGAATTTATATCTAGAAGCTACTTAGTCTTCAGCCATTTACCGCTATGACGTTGACGAAGGTAGTCTTCCCAGAGTACTGCAGTCCCACCAGGGTGAGCTCCATTTCTTCCTTCCAAAACAGCGACTTGAACCAGTCCAGAAGTTTGTTGATAAGGGCGAGCATGGTGCCACAATTCGGCTGTGAGGTAGGACCGATACCACCCGCCTCAGTCCTCGAGATCTTTCAACCCAGGAACCCAAAAGGCTGCAGACAACTCCGAGGCGGCGGCTGCTGCTGCTGGTCATATGACCCACATGACGTCACTCGTCTCGTACACCGGCAATAAGGAAAGCAAGGAAACACGCGACTCCCATCACGTGATGTGTTTGTTACATTCTGGGTCATATGATGCAAAAAGTCTGATGTAGAACTCTGCGGGCATGGGCGACTTTGTTTTACTATAATGTACTTCACTATATCTACCTTAGGCATAGTGTTCAGTTCTGTATACTGGTCTCATCTCATTTGCATATTTGTCTCAGTTCAGTTGTTCCTTTATAGGGCAATACGATCACAGCAAAAATGCAGGTTAATTCACTTCAGCCATTTATTAGTGCAAAATCACCCAAGTTAATTCAAAAAGTGTAAATAATAGTTGATTTCTTACATACCACTTGGCAGTGTCCTATTATTGTTTCCATACCCCATGCAGGCCACACCCTCCTGACGAGAAGCACCCAATGGTGCAAAACGCGTCAGGAGGGTTTGGCCTGCATGGGGTATGGAGACAATAATGGGACACTGCCAAGTGGTATGTAAGAAATTAACTATTTACACTTTTTGAATTAACTTGGGTGATTTTGCACTAATATATGTTTGAAGTGAGTTAACATGCATTTTTACGTAATGCCATTGGACCCAAGCATGATACTCACTCCTAGATAGCATTTAACCATATAATATTTGATATATAGTTCCTTTAAAGGGCACCCACCAGTGACTTAAGGTGGGCTGGCTGCTCCTGCTCCTGTAATACAGTGTAGCATGACTGGAAGGTTCTGGATATGTACTACTACACTACCAGGCGCAACTTGTCACATTGCTGACTAATTAATTGTATTGAATCATAATTCCTTCACTGAAATTATGTTCTCCGTGTTTTTTATTTTTTCAGTTGCTGACATTCAAATTGAATTAATTAATTAATTAATTAATAAAACATGCGGTTTTCCCTGTATTTTGCACCAGCCACCTTTAGTTCTGTTTTAACAAGATACAGATTATGTCTCTAATGAGGGAAAGAAATGCCATGAGGCAATCAGCATTGCTTCCTTACAACAGTGGGGTTTTCTCTATATGCCAGGACACAGAGCGTTTGCTCAGCAGCCTGCATTTTTTGTTTGTTTGGTTTTTTTTTTCAGGCTGAGAAAAGCAAATCTGCTCCCTTCCCCGGCTCCATTGAGCTACACTAAAAAGTACAGCTTCCACTTAAGTGCAGGCTAGGATTGCCACCTGTCCGGATTCCCTAAGACTGATGCGGCCATTGGCCAATCGCCACAACATACCTCCGCCAACCAACCTGCCCTGTGATGTCACTGTACCTACCACAACATCATCATCCCACCCCATGATGTCATTGGCCCGTCCAATGCCCGGAGTTCCCAGCGGGGAAAGGTGGCAACCCTGCTTACTAGGACTTATAACAGTAACATCAAAAAATGAAAATGTTTTTAAAGGGGTTGTTCACTTTCCAAACTTTTTTTCATTTTGGTTGGTTTCAGATTGCTCACCAGAAATAAATACTTTTTATCCTATCTTCTATGTGTGACAGTTTTTCTAATATTGAAGTGTAAAGTCTAATTTTTCCCCTTCTAAAGCAGCTCTGTTAGGGGGGTCGCTGACAGTTCTAAATTGATACATTTAGTTGATACATTTCTTATCTCTGTCCCTGTTAAGCAGAATCCCTGAGTTTCATTAAAGGCATTTGATATAATTGATACAATAGTTGCTAATACTCCAGAGCTGCTCTTGAGAAATGTATCAACTAAATGTTGCAAAATTGTAACAGTTCAGAATCTGCACCTGGATCACAGAGCTGTCAAACAGCAACATCGGAGACAGGAACATTAAACTTTAAACTTAGATTTTGGAAAAACAGTAAAAAATAAAAAATGGAAAGCAATTGAAAAAAGTCTTTATTTCTGGGGAATAATCTGAAAAAAACTGAACTGAAAACCTGTTTGGAAGGTAAACAACCCATTTAAGTTATGAATAAATAATGCAGTGTTGCCCTGCACTGGTAAGGGTTCAAGCACACGGGCAGATTCTGGGAGATTTAGTTGCCTGGCGACTAATCGCCTCTTCTGCGGGGCGATAATCTCCCCGAACTGCCTTCCCCCTGCCTGCTGTCTGCTATAATGACAAACCGCCAGCACCAATGCACTCGCGCCGCTTCGAGGCAACTTCGGAAATCGAAGCACAGCGAGGGCACTGGCGTTTTGTCATTATAGTAGGCGACAGGCAGGGGGAAGGCAGTTCGGGGAGACAACTGTCAAGATAGTGAGATTGTGGAATGCCTTGTTGGGTGATGTGATGGCTGATCTGTTAATGTCTTTAAAGCTGACCATAGAAGCTAAAGATTCGATCGTACGAATCCTCCAGACCGTGTGTGGAGAGTCCCAACATTTTTCTTCCCATGGAGATCGGTCATTTGGTCAATCGGACAGGTTAAAAGATTTCTGTTGGCTGCTGATAATTTCCCTGCATGTATTGCCGATCGGACGATTTTCAGTGGTAGACTGTCACCAGCTTTTGTCAGACATAAACTTTCGTACAATTGCTGTCAGGGCAGAACATCGGCTAATCTGTTCTTTTATTAATTTATTTGATCTGAATAGTTAGTGGCAGGTCGAGAGATGGGGGAGTCTGATTGTTCGAGGATTCGAACGATCCTATCTTTGCATCTATGGCCAGCTTAAGAGGCATTCTTGGACAAGCATAATATCCAACACCATAGTGATACGAAAATCTATCTTAAAAAAAAAAAAAAAAATATATATATATATATATATATATATTTTTTTTTTTTATAAGTGTATGGGAGGGTTGTGTGAGTGTGTATGTTTGGTCTTTTTTCAACCCAACTTATCCATGTAACTAAGTGCATGCTACACATCTTATTACAGTGAAAATGGAAATAATTTTTCAAAAAATTTGATTTGCTTAAAATGATTATGGGAGATGGCCTTCATGTAATCCAGAGTTTTCTCATTAAAGGGATTCTGGATATATATTTGTTAATAAAAAGGGAACTTCAGTTACTAGAATATAATGTGTACACTGCAGTGTTGGACATGCAGCTTTGTTGTAAAGTGCTCAGACTATTATGGTTACATGTCAGAAGAGTAAATCTCTTCTGGAGTATGCAGTGCAGTTTTGGACTCCAGTCCTTAAGAGGGATATAAATGAGCTGGAGAGAGTGCAGAGATGTGCAACTAAACTGGTTAGAGGGATGGAAGACTTAAATTATGAGAGTAGACTGTCAAGGTTGGGGTTGTTTTCTCTGGAAAAAAGGTGCTTGCAAGGGGACATGATTACACTTTACAAGTACATTAGAGGACATTATAGACAAATAACAGGGGACCTTTTTACCCATAAAGAGGATCCCCGAACCAGAGGCCACCCCTTCAGACTAGAAGAAAAGAACTTTCTTTTGAAGCAATGTAGGTGGTTCTTCACAGTGAGGTCAGTGGGGTTGTGGAACGCAATGCTGGGTGATGGTGTGATGGCTGATTCTGTTAATGCTTGTTAAGAGGGGCTTGGATGATTTATTGGCCAAGTATAATATCCAAGGTTATTGTGATAGAAAAATCTATAGTTAGTGTATGAGAATATATAGTTTATGTGAGTTTATGGAGGGGTCAGTGTGTGTATGGATGGATGCTGGGTTTCATTTGGAGGGGTTGAACTTGAGGGGCTTGGATGATTTCTTGGAAAGACATAATATCAAAGGCTATTGTGATACTAAACTCTGTAGTTAGTATAGCTATGGCTATATATAATTTATGAAGGGGATGAACTTGATGGACTTTGTCTTTTTTCAACCCAACTTAACCATGTAACTATTGGGTAAAAGGTATGGAGTCGGCTACTAATATCGCTCACTGCACCGCATTTGAAAGCTGCGCACTAGTGTCTGACTGGCCCACAGGTAGGGTTGCCACCTTTTATAAATGGGCGGGGTGTGACGTCAAAAGGGGCGGGCGTGACTTCAGAAGGGGCAGGGCCACGCGACGGAGACCCGCGGACGCTAGAAGAGGCAAAAAAAAGGTAAGTTGCAGGGGATTGGGGGCAGGCCGAGGGCTCCTTTTGATTGTATTACAAATTTACCGGCGGCTACATTGCCGGTAAATTTGTAATACCGGCCCCGGCCTTGGCAGGTATTTTACCGGCTAGGCCGGTAAAATACTGGCCGGGTGGCAACCCTACCCACAGGGATACCAGGAAAACTCCCGGTGGGACAGGTGTTAGTGGGCCCTCTTGTTTCTAAACATTTGGCCTATTTTATGGCCATTTCCTATTTCTATGAGAACAAAGAGGCTAAATAGATTGAATAACAGATTATAGCATGTAAAGAAAAGAGACTCAGTAAAAAATCAGAATAGTGAGGAGTTGAGTGAGGAGAGGAATTGTAGGAATTAGTACTGAGAGTTGGCCCCTGGTCTAAGATCTTTGGGTGGCCTCTGGCCTGTCCCAGTCCGACACTGCTGCGCACTATACAAAAAAGCTGCATCCCCAGTACTGCAGAGTACACATTTTCCCATAATGTCTTTCGGCTCCGCGGCCTGTGACGCCTATTAACAAAAATGAGATGACGGGAGCTTGTAAGGGCTAATAATTATTGCGAGTGCCTTCGCCTGCGCATGCGCCAAGCTCTTCCTACTTTACAGTAAGGGAGCGCGCTGCTTTACGGGGTCGAGCACGCGCTGTGCTTCCACCTCTCGCAAAGGCAGTAGCAACGCCAGCCTGGTCATCCGGATCCTCCCACAACACGACGACAAGCGGCCGGGACATGAAGCGGCCCTGATCCTGCGCTGAGGGGCGATACTGATTTATAGATTCCCTGCAGGGATCGGAGGGAGAAATCCCCTGCCAACACTAATCATGAGTAACAATATCGGCCCTCACAACAACAACAACAGGCCGGCTAAAAGGGTGACAAATAGCGGCTCCATACTGCTCACGGCACAGGAAAATGAAAGTCTCTTTAACTACCTGGGCAAGAAGTGCGCGGTGAGTGCGGCTACATTGCCTTTTATTCCAGTGGGATTCACCCTGCAGTTCAGCACTTGTCCTACGACAACAACAACTCCCACCCTCTGCAGCAGGGAATTATAGTTCAGCTTCTTGAGGGCCGCAGGGTGTAAAAACTTATTTGCTTTATGCCTCTTAGGCTGCTGCCCTGAGTGTCTAAGCCTCGTGGGGCTACTTTTTATTCTAGGATAGTTTTGTAAGCTGCAGTTATTCAGCTGCTACAACTCCCAGCAGTCTGCCAGATAATAATGGGCCATTTCAATGAATAGTTGTAAAGCAGCAGCTTGCTGGTGGTTTTGGTATATACCAACCTATCCATAGTTTGTACACAATGCTGGCTATTGCCCTTTGCTTTATTGGCTAAAGCTAGCCTTTAAAACAGGGGTGCCCAAAATGTAGATGTGGATCTACCAGTAGACCTTTAGCTGGTGATCAGTAGATCTCAAGACACTGTCAACAAACACCATGTCTAAATCACCCTCCTGTTTCATGCTTCTCATTCTATTTATTACGTTATGGTTACATAAGAAATAGTTGTTTGTTAAATTTAGCAATATACAATAATTAATATACAATCATTTTCCATAGAACTGAATGCAAACAATGCTTTTATGGATGTAGATCAGGGGTCCCCAACCTTTTTCTCCCGTAAGCAACAGTCAGATGTAAAAAGAGTTGGGGAGCAACACAAGCATGAAACAAGTTCCTGGGTGGTGCCAAATAAGGGCTGTGATTGGCTATTGATAGCCCCTATGTGGACTGGCAGAACTACATGAGGCTCTGTTTGGCAGTACACCTGGTTTTTATACAACCAAAACTTGCCTCCAAGCCAGGAATTCAAAAATAAACCCCTGCTTTGAGGCCACTGAGAGCAACATCCAAGGGGTTGGGGAGCAACATGTTGCTCATGAGCTACTGGTTGGGGATCACTGATGTAGATCATAATGGGACAACATTACGTAAAGTAGACCTCACATTAGTAAAGTATGGGCACTCCTGCCTTACAACTTCCTGCTTGAGAAAATATTAACCCTGGTATTACTGATAACCACAATTATGGTTGTTTGAATTCTTAGGGAACTAGAAATACAAATAGCCTCATCATCCGGCATTCTTAGCCAGGGAGAAACAGCTTGACTATGGCAAGTCCCTAAATATGTCCAAAGTATTGTATTGTACAAGATACATTAATGCTAGTTTGCCCGTTTATGATATGCTATTTTGTTGGTTTGTGTTGATTACAACAAAAGCCAATGCACGTGTCCGTTTAATCTTCTGCTATTTCTTGTTTTATGTGTGTAGTGCCCATGTCATCATCTAAGTGTTCTGCATGTTTGCATGATCCATGCACTCCAGATACATACAGGCAGATTAATTGGCTACTGACCTTCGTTTATTATGTGTGTGTATGAATATAATGGAAGCATTGAAGCAGGACCTGATGTGAATGATATAGAATTATTATATTTATTAAGAACAATCTCTATAAAGTACTGTGTAAACACAGTGTTTATATAGCAGTATATGGCATCTACTGTACATCCCATACATTGTATATCACACTCCTCCATTTAGATTGATAGCTGTAATGATCAAGCTTCCGTATTATTCAGCATTTATTTATACTCTTGTATGACTCTGTACATGCTTATTAATTGTAATAATAATACTATACATTTTGTATTGTCTTTGTTTTGTCTGGTCACTATATAGATTGAAACTTTCATTCAATTGTCACATATGGTACTGTAGTTTCCTCACCCAGGTCTTCATCCTTCCAGCATTGAGAGAATTCAAATGTCATATCTCTTTTTATACTTTACTATGACTATTTATAAGTTGCGTCATCATTTTGTGTTTGTTGTGTTAGCCTTGGCAGTTGTATGGGACCTGTTATCCAGAATGCTCGGGACCTGAAGTTTTCCGAATAATGGATCTTTCCCTAGTTTGGATCTTCATACCTTAAGTCTACTAGAAAATCATTTAAACATTAAAATAAATCCAAAAGGCTGCTTTTGTTTCCAATAATGGATTTATTCTATCCTAGTTTGGATCAAGTAGACTAAAAGGAAATAATTTTTAAAAATGTGGATTATTATCGGAGTCTATGGGAGACAGCCTTTCTTTAATTCGGAGCTTTCTGTATAAAGGGTTTCTGGACAATGGATCACATATCTGTACTGCATTTGTTTTACCAGGTGCTCAGAATTGTCACACAACAAATCACAGTTTTTTTTGAGCAGCAGTTGACTGGTAAATCTCCCCCACATTGTGCAGATATTAATAGCTTGACCAATATTTAGGCTTTCAATAGCCTCTGAAAAATGATGGTGCCAACTCAGCACATCAAATGAAGCCTTAGAGTTATTTGTTATACTTAATAGGTATATATTTAAGATATTGCTTCCTAGTTTCTAGGCTAGGCAGTTTCTATTTCCATATGTGATGTTGCAGTACATTTTGCTGTAGAAGCAATTGCTTTCCAATGGCTTACAGAACAACAGCACTTAGCTTTCTTTTTTGCTGCAATTCAGAAGGATGCCTTCCACTGCTTTGATTTTTTAGTATTGTCATCTGCCTGTTTCTTACATTTAGGCCTTCAAACAAAAGCATTGTTTCCCCTATCTGCTGTGAAATGCGAATTCTTGCTGAAATTTGACGCATCTGCCTGCACATGAGTGAAGACAATGGTTGCAGTAGAAGCGGGAAAGGAGATTCTTGGCCTGCATTGCTCTGCATGCCAAGATCCATATTCTCGAGACTCTAACCTAAAATTGTAACCCAACACAGCAATAGTTGTTATGGCTGTTGGGGTTATTGACACCCATCTTAAAAAATGTAAAGGGATAGAAAAAGGTTGATAAACTATATAAAATAAAAATGAATACCATTTGAAAAGCAGATAAGAATAAGATATTCTGAAAGATACTAAAAGTTAACTTCAAGGTGAACTATACATTTAATAAGTGAATAAGATTCTGTGTGGAATTGGAAATATTTGTATGCTTAGGTAGTAAAAGCCAGGGCATTGCTCATCGTCACCAAGCAATTCATTTCTACCCAAGATATGTGCTGTATTGAATAACATTTTGCATAAAGTTATCCTGCTAAGACAACCAAGTACAGAACATTTCAAAGTTACACATTTTCATGGAATACCATTTGACCTGATGTGTAACCACTGGGCTCTGGGGCACACTCTGCATATTATATGATTTATTTGCATATGTGAAACAAGTGATTTTACTAAGGAGAGCACAAACCCCAACCTCAGTTGTATTGCAAATAGTAGAAATTCTAGAAAAGAATACACATATCGCTTTTAATGTTTTATTCTTGTGGCTTGCCCTGTGACTTAATGCTAACCCATTGCCTTTTGAAGATCAGGCATAGTGGGCGCTGATTAAAATTACAGACCAGTTTTGCCATTGTTGTCCTTTGTTTTTATTTAGTTTATCAGCATATGCAAAGCCACAGAAGTATATTTAAACAAAAAGAGTAATCTCCTGTAAATGCAAAACAGTATATCTACTATGCGTTTGAGGTGCTATTAATTTCTCTCAATAGGGAAGGTTTCAGACTAAAGCTGGCCATAGACGCAAAGGTCTGATCGTACGAATCGAGGATTCGTACGATTTTCAGACCGTGTGTGGAGAGTCCCGACATTTTTCATCCGGCGGAGATCGTCGTTTGGTCGATCAGACAGGTTAAAAGATTTCTGTCGGCTGCGGGTAATATCTCTGCATGTATTGCCGATCGTACGATTTTCAGAGGGAGACTGTCACTAGCTTTGGACGGACATAACTTAACTTTCGTACGATTGCTGTCAGGGGCAGAACATCGGCTGATCTGTTCTTTTGTACTTTATTTCATCGGAATGGTTAGTTGCAGGTCGGGATATGGGAAAGTCAGATCGTACGTTGATTCGTACGATCGTATCTTTACGTCTGTGGCCAGCTTAAGATTCTTGAAGTTTTGGCAGTGCAGTCAGAGGACTAGGCCTAGTGCACTTTTGGCAAAAAAAAATCATTTATTTTTACATGTATCAAATGCCTTTGGGCATTGTTAGAATGAATGCTAGTTACACAACCATCCCTTTTGAATTATAGTATAGGGAGATTACTGATGTTGCAGAACTACTAAAGTTATAAATTGAGCATTGATTGACTGTAATTCTGAGCCTTAGTTCAGCAGAGTTAAAGATTACGTGTCCCTGTAATAATTTGTTAAAAAGATACATTAAAGTATTACTGAATGCCAAGGAATACATATCAATATAGTACAGCAGGAAGCCACTTATTTTGGCACATTAGAAGAATCGTTCTTGCTACCTTTTATAGAAAAACATAACAGAATTGTAATTATTGTTATGGAATGTCTGCTTAAAATGCCAATAGTCTTTTTTTATTTTTTTAAATGTTTAGCACCAAAAAATGGTTTGTTTTTAAAGGTATGTGACCCTGACTGCTCTTGAAACAGCTCTGCTGCTTCTCCTCCCCTGTACTACCTAGTAAGTCTCTTCCTGATATTTAAAGCAGCATACTCACCCAGCCAGTTGACGCTGGGTGTGGAACATGTACTACCTGATTTTCTTGAGGAGCTGAACTTGATAGTATCTGTATTACGAATAAGCTTTGCAAGGGTCAGTTCTCTGTTGTCTAAAACCTACATTTGTATCTATTGCAATGTCTAAAAACAATGCAGAGCCTACACTCAACTGGAGAATGTGGCACAGAATGGCAAACTAAATGTAGAAAATGTACAGAACTAAAGCATCTGTGCTTGCATTTTAATACAGCATAACCAGCAAGTTAAAACATATTGAATAGCTCATCATTTTCATATATATTAACAGGTTTTCAAATCTTAGTTGTATCTACATAGATGAAATGCTTCATGTTGGGGTAAATCCTCATTTGAGCAATAGATTATAGAGATGTTGCTTCAGGTGCAAAATGCTCATTTGAAATGTGATTTCCAACTTCCAGTCTCATCAGCTTACATTCTGTTTTGAATATTGGGAAATGTAGTCCCAGTTGACTCCGATAAAAGGGGTGCTGCCTTGCTCTAGTATGTGAGCTTTACTTTAAAATTCAACTGGGCATGGGTTGATCAACAATCCCTTTAAATTGCTGCATAATATGTTGGTGCTATATAAATGAAGGATAATGATAATACTATAGTCTGTGACCATTACAATTTTAGTACAGTATAGTACACTATACTATTAAAGGGCACAATGTTAGACAAAGAGTAAAGCTTTTTATTTGAAACATCCCATTAGGAAGAGAAACTTCTGCCATCTTGATGTCCAGGGTAACTACTGTAATGTAAGAGCAATCGGTTTTTTTATTGGGATATGTAATGTAAGAGCAATACGTTTTTTTTATTGGGATATAAATTACTTTTTTTTTGCATTTGCTTGACTAGACCAAATCAACCCCCAGCCAATTTGATTGTTTATTCCTCTGGGTCTTCCATTACTTCATATAGGACTTTTCTTTAAGGTATTGTAACAATATATTTATTATTATCATGCTTTATATAGCACACACACTTATGTAGGGTTATAGAGGCTTAACACAGATCAATTAACCTTCAGTTCTGTCTTAAAAGGTACCAATGATTTTTGGTAAACATTCACTGAGCAAGGACTTTACCAAGGACATGCTTACTGTTGTTGCCAGGTTTAATGGATCCCTCCTGAAAATCAGAAATCAAAACATTTTCTTGTAGAACACATGCTTTCTTTTCTTTTCTTAGAATATGTATTAAAAGCATTAAAAACAGACTGTTTCCTCCAGTTGCATAAGTTAGGAAATGATTCAGTTACAATAATATGTTAAAAAGCTTTTCCATTCCCAGAATCTTTTCCAAGGAATTCCTCAAACGCTAGAATAGTGGAGATGCAGCATTTGGAATGCACTTCTTCAGTCCAGCATTTCTTGCTTTCTGAATATTCTCAGGCAAGACAAGTCATTTTGTGAACTTGCAACCAATGAAGAGAACTGCCCTCCACCCTTAAAAGTTTGCCAATCTTTTCATTTTGTTAAAAACAATAGTACAAATTTGAGCATTATGATGATTCGGTACTTCACAGAGGATGTTAAAGCTTTTGATTAATTGTTGTGATGCTCACAGGTTCAAGCAGGCATATTCAGACATTATCAAAAGGTCATTATTAAACTTGGCTATTGTTCTGAGGTGTAAATCATTTGCATCCAAATTACAAGAGCTTCCCACTAATGGAATCAATACTGAAATAGCCAGAATGAAAGAGTTTTAGTACATGTTTCACAAAGTTGCTATGAAATGTTTATATAAATATAATACCCAATTGTATAATCCAGCAACTGGGGATATAGTAAGCATAATAAGCATATTGTCCTAAATGATAGGGGGTTGGGTGCAATATGTGGGTGCACAAAGAGTTTGAGATATGTAGAGATACATTTTGCACAGCATCCAAAGTGCAGTTCTTCATAAAATAAACTTTTTTAGAATATTTTTTTTTCTCTTCCACAGATTGAAAGGAAACCATAATTGTTTGTCTCTTTGTTCTTTGGGACAAGCTTACTACTTCTTTTAAAGGGGTTGTTCACCTTCAAAACACTTCTTTCCAGTTCATTTGTTTTCAGATTGTCCACCATAAAGAAATAACTTTTTCAATTGCTTTCCATCTTTTATTTTTACATTTTTCCCAAAATGTAACTTTAATGTTCCTGTATCTAGTGTTTCCATCTGGGGGGTGTGTCGCCGGGCTATTACCCTTAATGGATTCTGCTCCGCAGGGACAAAGATAACAAATGTATCACTTAAATGTAGTAATTTTTGAATAGTAAAAGTCGACGACCCCCCCCCCTCCCAGAGCTGCTTTAGAAGGTGAAAAATGAAGCTTTACACTTCAATATTAGAAAAATAGAAAGTCGAAAATAGAAAGTAATTGGAATGTTTCTATTTTCTAATTATCTGAAAACCAACTGTATTGAAAAAAATGTTTAAAGATGAACAACCCTGCTCACAGTGTAATGAATCCACTTCCCATTGTGAAGTGATGGATTTGAAGACACTTCTTTCTATAGTGGGTAGTGCGCAGATTCTCCGGAAAGCAGAGAGATTTCAATCCCACAGTCGATAACGTCACAATGGGAGAGATGGTTGCATTACACTATAAGCCTATGCATTTGAAACAGGAAGTATATATTTTTAATTTTCTTCCTTGGGGAGAAAACATTAGTATGTTAAAACTTTTAGGGGAACATTTATCTTACCTTGTTTACAAGGGGCAACATAAAGAAAGACGTCCCAGGCAGCGTGGGATGCCCAAACAGAGTGAATTGGACAAACCTAAATGCTGTTTCAAAGTATCTGGTCCTGTGGGTGTTACTCCTGCGTTAATTACAAATTTGATACTTGGGGGCAGATTTACATAGGGTCGAATATCGAGGGTTAATTAACCCTCGATATTCGACTGCCGAATGTAAATCCTTTGACTTAGAATATTGGAGTCGAAGGATTTACCGCAAATAGTTTGATCGAACGAAAAAAATCCTTCGAATCGTTAGAAGGATTTTAATCCATCGATCGAACGTTTTTTCTTCGACCAAAAAAACATTAGAAAGCCTATGGGGACCTTCCCCATAGGCTAACATTGCACTTTGGTAGGTTTTAGGTGGCGAAGTAGGGGGTACTTCGACTATGGAATGGTTGAATAGTCGAACGATTTTTAGTTCGAAACGTTCGATTCGAAGGTCAAAGTAGCCGAAAAAAATCCTTCGAATCGTTAGAAGGATTTTAATCCATTGATCGAACCTTTTTTCTTCGACCAAAAAAACATTAGAAAGCCTATGGGGACCTTCCCCATAGGCTAACATTGCACTTTGGTAGGTTTTAGGTGGCGAAGTAGGGGGTACTTCGACTATGGAATGGTTGAATAGTCAAACGATTTTTAGTTCGAAACGTTCGATTCGAAGATCGAAGTAGCCAAAAAAAACATTCGAAATTCGAAGTTTTTTTTATTCTATTCCTTCACTCAAGCTAAGTAAATGGGTCCCTTTGGTATTGCTTTAATTGCTGTATTTTCCCATCTGTAGTCAAATTGTAATAGTTGCTCTTTTAGGTGATAAAATCTAAACCGCTTTCCTGTATGTCACAATTTATTATGCTTTGTTCTCCAAGTGTTGCAGAACTGTAATACTGCCTTAATTATATATTGGAGGTTGCTGAGAGATGAGATGTTGCACTAACATTTGGGAAACCAGTGTCAATATGTTGATTTCTGCTGTTGAAGTAGAGTTCATCTGTTCCATACCATTGAAATAATGTTGTAGTAGTTAACTCTGTGCATGACAAAATTTAGTTGCAAAACATCCTAGGCAATGTGGGAATTGGGGTCTTGTTTACAGGATTGCTATATTGTTTCAATAATCTCTTGTAGTCAAAGCTGGAAGATATTGATTTCAAAAGCAGTTACATTTACTTTTCTTTATAATGCATTATATTGTTTTTGTGGTTACATCCTCTTTAAGTTTCAGAGCATGTCATGTAAGGCCTATAGCTTCTGGTGAATGCCAGCAACCAATGTATCAAACAGTTCAGAAAAATACAGTTATTTGTGGTGTACTGTCAGTCCTGTAGGGCCGCACACCGCCAAACTGTTTTGCCTCGGGTGCAACGGTTTACACAGTACAAAAAAGGCCAGCAACAACGAGATAATTTAGTGAAAAATTGTTCAAGTGTATTAAAATTGCATGAACATCCAAAGTGATGTTTCGGTCCCCTCCGGGACCTTTCTCTTAGATCTAGATATATAATTATTTAGGTATTTTACAAAATACATTACTATTATTGGATTAAACTAGATTTTCTTTGCTTTACAAAGGAGGGGTCGAAGTACTATAATATTCATCTATGGCTTTGTTGTAACTCTTCCAGGCTTTTCTTTATCTCTTTTGCTTGGAATTGTCCTAAACTTTGCTTTCTGCATTTTTTGCAAAGCATTCGTGCATACAATCTACAGTGGGAAATGAATGTATCCATGTGCTGCATATTTCTGCAAAACCAAAACAGAGCTCTCCGTATTCTCCTTGTGGGTTTTATAGAATTTTCAGTTGTCAAGTGGGCAGAGCATGTACAATATGTAAAGGTTTCCTACTTTCTTCTTTCTCCTAGTGCTGAGCCTTCCTATTAACTCATTCTAATCTGAAGAGATTGACAATTCAGAGTAAGGATGTCCGGGTATAGCAGAGTTTGGAATGTAGAAAATGTTAACACATGCACAGAATTTGATGTGTTTGTATGTTTAACACTTTTTGTTGTGGCATTCATTATTATTAGAACATCAGCTAAAAGGGACATATTCACAGTTTATGTGCCAATATTTAGCATTTATCCAAGCAAGTTCTTTAAAGGAACAGTAACATCAAAAAATTAAATTGATCACGCATATGACTGGACCACTTAATCTTTTTTTTCCTCCCCTTAGACCATGATGTCTGCTGTTGTACAGCTATTTTTCTCAGACCGCAACTCTGTGTGGGTTAAGAAATGCTGTGGAGTTGTGTGCCTGGTAAAGGACAATCCACAAAGGTCGTATTTCATTAGAGTGTATGATATCAAGGTAAGTGTAAGTGTAAAGAACTGCAAATATAGGCACTATGTATTGTGCTATTTTGCCACATAAAACATGTCTTGTGAATTTTGTAATTGTTTGTACTTCTCAAACTACAAATATATATTCTTTGTCAGTATGTGATTACATTTTGTTGGCTGACCTTGTCATTCTTTGTCCTCCTCCCCATCTGAAACAAATATAGTAGTTTTTATTGTATGATAAATTATTCCTCTTTATAGGTCCCTTGTGAATCCTCATCTGGACTATGCAGTGCAGTTTTGGGCTCCAGTCCTTAATAATGGTATAAATGAGCTGAGAGAGTGCAGAGATGTGCAACTAAACTGGTTAAAGGGATGGAAGATTTAAATTATGCGGGTGCATTATCAAGGTTGGGGTTGTTTTCTCTGGAGAAAAGATGCTTGCAAGGGGACATGGCTACTCTGTATAAGCACATTAGAGGGCATTATAGACTGCTAGCTGGAGATCTATTTACCCATAAAATGGATCATCGGACCAGACGCCACCCTTTTAGACTAGAGGAAAAGAATTTCATTTAAAAGTTGGTTCTTCACAGTGAGGTTGTGGAATGCACTGCCGGGTGATGTTGTGATGGCTGATTCTGTTAATGCCTTTAAGAGTAGCTTGGATGATTTCTTGGACAAGCTTAATATCCAAGCCTATTGTGATAATAAACTTTACAATTAATATAGATATTTGTATATAAGGGTGGTGGCAGACCAGATTAGTCGCCTGCAGTAGAGAAGGTTTGTTGTTGTTGGGGGGGCTAATCTCCCCATCTGCCACCACCCTAAAGTTTTCAGTGGGTGTGTGTACGTACGTACGCAAGGTTTCATTTGGAGGGGTTGAACCTGATGGACTTTAGTCTTTTTATAAGCCCAATGTAACTGTAACTTATAATTTACCGGTTTTTCAAAAGGTGCAACATATTTAAGGCATAGGTTTTTTTTTTTCAGATACTATATCAGATATAGTGTACTTTTCATTTTTTCTATTTTAAAAAATTAATTTGCTTCATTTTCTTCTGTCTGATGTTTTCCCATGAAATGCTTAGTGAGTCAGGTTGCCAATGCTACATTGGTTGCTATAATTCTCAGAATTGGCAATGTAATGTCAGCATATACTGTATCAATGTAACAGTAGATTATTAATGCACTTTAGAAAAGGGGACACATATTTCGACTGCTAAACATAGTGTTTCCAATGCACTATAAAACCCAACACATTTCATAGTACTGCAATAAACTGTTTGCTAGTTTTCACTGAGTTTGTGGTGGAAGACTTGCACATTGTCCCCTTTAGTAAATGAGCAATATGTAGATTTCCATTGTTGTAAATTTGTCTTCTGTAATGATGTGTTGTTTTATTTACAGGAAGGTAGACAAATCCATGAACAGGAACTGTACTATAATTTTGTATACAATAGCCCAAGACCGTATTTTCACACGTTTGCTGGAGACGTAAGTTAAAATAGTATACTGGCATGCTTCCTACTAATCCCCATGTTGGGGATATCTAAATGATATTTATATTTTGTATAATCTTTTTGAGGCACATTTTTGTAGACAGTATAATTATTAAGTCTGATCTTGATACAGGAATATCTTGTATGCTTTAAACATATCACTCAACAGGTCTTGATAAAGGCAAACCGTTTTATTTACCTAGTAGCCCAAAGTTTTGTCACAGCCTGTGATTTTACTCTCATAAACACTTATTTTTTCAACCATTTTATCTAAGCATCCCTTTGATACTGAACTGAAAGGAAGTAAAGCAAACCTACTAAGGCCAATTTATTTAACCTCTGTTTAGTGATTTTGAGTAAATTTGACCCGTTTCATTGGAATTTTGCAAAACGGCAGAAAATTTGGCAAATGCATTGAAGTCTATGAGCGACAATTTTTTTCACCCATTTCAATCTATGGGCTTCTTTCGCAGCGAAGCCTGGTGAAACATTTTGTTCATCACTAGTGCTAATTTATAGTTTTACATGATATTAGAGGCAGCCAGCAGACATGATGTCAAAGAAGCCCTCAGGATGGTTCTACCAGGCTGTAGACGATTGGCTGCTTATTCCTTATATGACCAAGCCCTCAAAGCAAACACACACCCAGCTAGTTTAACACAACAAATATTAGCGACTGCTTCCGCTTAAAAGTTTTCTTGTGTCTTGTCCTTTGAGCCACACTTTTCCGCATTTTGCAATTTCCTCAGCTTGTTCAGCCAGCCTTCCATGAAATAACCCTTAGAAAATAGCCCTTACAAAGAAATATGCAGATATGTTGTGCTCTAATGTAATTTAGCATGCATCCATACAGATTAGCCATAAAGCCACACTTTGTAATCCAGTAGTTAACTGGCCATTTGCACATCTGATAACACATTAAAGAAAAACTAAAGCGTAAAAACTTATATGGCTAGAACTTCATTATGATAAACGTACTGTAAAAGCTGACTCAGAATAATATTCCATGTTTGTTCTTAGCATTTATTATCTTGGATTTTATTAGGTTATCTCTTGAGTGCCAGTGTCCAAAACAGCTTTTCAGTGGAGATTTTTGCCTCTGAAGTTGCCCCCTGTAAAAACCAGCAAATTTTCTGTGTTCCTGTCCATTACCTGAGCTTAGGGGCTGACTCGCTATATATACACACAGTATATATTCAATGTTTAATTCACGATACAAGGCTGATTACTAATTAATTCAGATTCATATTACATTCTAGTGTAGAAACCAGCCATTTTCTGCTAATGTTTTAATGATATCCAGCAAGTCCAGAGTACACAGAGTGTGTGCAGGGTCAACAAAATAAAAAAACTAAATACTGGTGGCCTTAATCATTACTGTAATAAAACTTCTAAACCTCAAAGCTGGTACAGTAATCTTAGTGAAAATATGAAATACAGCACCTGGCCATATATTTATATATCTGTGGCTAAGAGAGCACAGTGACCAGTGGCAGTTGTGATTTGTTGCTTATTTATTTTTTTACAGCTTACTTATTGTATGCTGCCCTGCACACATGCCATCCAAATTGTGTAATAACTATATAAGGTGATAAAGACCAACAGGAGCTAGAAATTAGCTTGTATACAATGGACTTCATTTTTAAATTTAATTGTGTCACTGCAATGATTTTTATGTTTTAAACTGATCTAAAATATATTTTGTTTTCAGGCTTGTCAGGTTGGTTTAAATTTTGCAAGTGAAGAAGAAGCAAAAAGATTCAGAAAAACAACAACTGATTTAATTGCAAGAAGACCAAGAAAGCCTGGTTAGACACCATGTTATTGTTTACCTTATTTCCTTATCCATTGATGTAATTTGCCAGCTATATTACAGAATTAATACATTTTTAGTTTTACAATAAAAATTCTTGTATTACAATGGCAGAGACTTTGTACAAAACTTTTTGGATCATGCTCAAATAATGACTCATCAGAATGTGGCAAGTCTGTAATAGTGCAAATGCAAGAAAAGTCAGGAATGTGTAGAGGGTTTAGTTTCTGCCAGTTAGTTTGCTAGTTTGTACCAGTTTCTCAAATATTTTTTCTTCCCTTACAGATAAAAAGCGAGAACCTCCAAATGGTAAGCATTAAGCACTTCCAAAATCTCAGTTTAATTAGATAGTATTAAGGTATAGTTTATACAGTAGAACAACTATTTTACATTTTTGAGGGGACCATGAAAAATGGTGTAAAATCAGAGAAAAAAAAAAAAATAAGAAAATTTGCAGAACCACTGCACACAGGGTAACCTTTTTTTAAACCCAAAGTTGACATCCTCATGGGAAAATAAATTATTTTGCAGCAATACACAGCAGGTGCTTTGCTGCACATATATCTGCATTTGGAATTTAAAGGAGAACTAAACCCACCTCCCAATAACAAAAGCCCCTACATACTGGCCTAGATAATCCTCCCTCCCTGCTTCCCCCCCCACATAGTTAATTATTCCTGAAAATGCCCCTAACACTTTGCTTACATATCGGTGCAAAGTAATCACTTGTGATTGTGGCAAAGTTGAAGTTCAATCAGTCTAAAGCACTTCCCAAAAGGCCTCTGGCTTGATGCTGCTTTGCATAACGAATGTTAATGTCTGTGATGAGGATGCAAGTAAGGTTTCTTCCTGATTCTGTTCAATGCAGATCATATTTGTATAAACAACTCTGCACCATGGAAAGATGCAACACCTCTCTCCTCTCAGCCAAACCTTACAGCAGGTTCTTTGCGGTCATATGAGGGTTTCCTATTGGTTTTTTGACAGCTTACAATTTTTCTTGGTCTTCCAGATCTTGCAATGATTTCCAGTTTCCTTTAAAGGATCAGTAACATCGTTAACATCAGTAAAATTCGTTAGTATGCAACAAGAAATAAACACCAAGACAAATTAAACTTTAAAATAGCAAAGCCTTTATTAAGAAACAACTTACCGAAACTCTACTTCCGGTCCTCTTCAAAAAAGGTGACCATCCATGCTGCAGTGTTTGATTTCTCCTCCCTGGCTACTGACAGCATGTGAAGGAGGTTGTGGGGGCTGCCGCTGGACATGCTGCTGCTGTCTGGCCTCTTTATCTGGGCACGGCGCTGAGTGCAGGAGACATAGCCTGCGGAGGAGAAGATATCCTGAACCCGAACCCCTCTTTGCTTTCCCTTACAGCCGCACTAGCGGCCGACCCCTCAGTACTCGGAAACTACAGAGCCGGATGAAGAAGTCACCCTATTCCTCTGTATCGCTGGTACCACTAATTTAATTCATCAAGCTCGTGCAGCTCCACTCCAGAAAACCCACCCAGCGATCACTGAATTAAAAAAATGAAATGAGGCTCCGACTATCCTACAAATACCATAACCCCCCCTACTGGGGGTCATTTATAAAGCTCACTCAGCGCATATTTATTTGCAAATAGTTGTATTGCCCATGCTTTTTCTTGAATAATAAATTGCACTGCTCTCCCCGTCTTTCCATTTTTTGCGAATTCGCATTGTGAATAAATTTTCGCAAAAGGTTCGCAAATGAGACATTGTGTTTGCATGAGTGCGCCCACTGTGCGAGGTTGTTGTGTGCGAAAATAGCGTTGACTAACTTAAATTCGCAATTTGCAAAACTGTTTTGCTAATATTTTCTCCTCCACCAAAGTTGTGCCATAATTTGGCAAATATATTCACTGTGCAAACTAATCTGCCCTGCGCAAAGTTTGTAAATGAGCCCCACTGTGTTCTTGCCATACACTGAATTTGCCACCAAAATCCATTCCTGTACCACACCTCACAATTCTTTGCCATTTAAATCTATTTTGGGGTAAAATGTTTTCTTTATTAGATCTGCATTCTAATTGGCCACAAAGGATGTCCACAATGGTTCCCTGAGACAGAAAAAAAGATTGAGGCTCTTTTCAATAGAACAGTAACCCAAACTAGTGTTATTTATTTATAACAATCACCATCCCAGAGATAGATGCACACTGTTATAATCACTGGGGGTTGTGTAACAGATTATCCTCATGAAGAATCATTTCCTTCTCATTTAAGCTGAAGGGGTGGCTGAGGCTTGACACAGCATGGCATAATCAGAAAACATAGGTGTCTATTATGGAATAAATTGAAAATATTTTGCTTTGACTGGAATGGTTTATTTGTGAATGTTTTATTAAACGAAAGAAAAAAGCAGTTTTTATATTAGCAGCAGTAAAGCCTACTACTTTCATAACTCCCTTATCATATGAACTTTGTATTCAACAGCATAAGTGCACTGCTTAGAGAAAAAAACACACAAAAATGGTATGCAGAACAAAAGGGTTGTTTAATACTATGACAGAAAAGCAAACTGTGCATATTTGTAGTAATAAATTGTATTTTAAGTGGCATGCCATGAAACTGGGCACATTTACTTAGCTCGAGTGAAGGATTAGAATAAAAAATACTTCGAATTTCAAAGTTTTTTTTTTGGCCACTTCGACCATCGAATTGGCTACTGCGACCTTCAACTACGACTTCGAATCGAACGATACAAACTAAAAATCGTCCGACTTTTCGACCATTCGATAGTCGAAGTACTGTCTCTTTAAAAAAAACTGTGCCTACCTACTTCGCCACCTAAAACCTACCGAGCACCAATGTTAGCCTATGGGGAAGGTCCTAATAGGCTTTCTAGGCAATTTCTGATTGAAGGAAAATCGTTCGATCGATGTATTAAAATCCTTCGAATCGTTTGATTCGAAAGGATTTAATTGTTCGATCAAACGATTTTTCCTTTGATCATTTGATCGAACCAATTGCGGTAAATCCTTCGACTTTGATATTTGAAGTCGAAGGATTTAACTTCGATGGTCGAATATCGATATTCGACCCTTAGTAAATGAGACCCTTAAATTTTAGTAAGCCATAACAACCATCTGTAATTAGTTGATTTTGTCTACGTCTGGCAAGTGATTTCCCTCCAAAATCTTTGCATTTATAAAAGCCATGGTAAACATCTATGCACTGTTTATTTCCACCTTCAGCTGTTGTTTGATTTGTGTTATCCTTGTGTTTTCCTTTTGCAGGGCCAAGTCTACCAATGGCAACCGTTGACATCAGAAATCCAGAAATCACAAACCGATATAATGCACACGTGAACAACATTCCATACAAAAATGACAAGAAAAAGGCAAAACCTAAGAAGAAAAAACTTACAAAGGCTGATATTGGAACACCAAGTAACTTTCAGTATGTAGTCAAAATGTAGAATAGAATGTGCAATATCGCCGTCTAATGTAATTGCCTAATGTAATTATGCAGAAGCCTTGGGACCATAATTACACTTTTGGTGTCGGCTAAGTCTGCTAAAAATCATTTAAACATTAAATAAACCCAATAAGGTTGTTTTGCCACCCATATGGATTCATGCAGCGTAATTATTATCTAGTAAAAGGTACTAATTTATTCTAAAAAAAAGAAAGAAAAAGTAAATAATTTTTAACATTTAGAATTATTTTTTTAAAATGAATTCTGTGGGAGAGATTGCCTTCCCATAATTCAGAGCTATTTGGATAAGTTCCAGATAAAGGATCCCATACCTGGCACCACAGGCATTCTACTAATTTATTTGTGAGAACTCAAAATAAATACAGTGACACTGATAAACCATAGATGGTATATGGATATTTACTGAGGCTATAGAACTTACCATGGAGGACACAGGTCTTCGGACCTCCCCGAAAAGTGCAGTGTTGTTTATTACTTATACAACAGGTTAGAACTACATCATTAGGTGGAGAATAAAGAACTTTTATAGGATAACTAAACCCTGAAAACCAATATGGCTAAAAATGCTTTTATATACTGAACTTATTGGACCAGCCTAAAGTTTCAGCTTTTCAGCTTAGGGGTCGTCACAAATTAACAAGCAGAAAATTAGGTTTGTCTGTAATATAAGTTGATGCTGCAAGACTGATTATTCAATTCTGATGCTAGTTGCACTGGTTTCTGTGCTGCCATGTAGTAATTATCTGTATTAATTACTAATCAGCCTTATAATGTGTAATATATATATATTTTCAGTATCTTTTACATCTGTCCCTAAGCTAAGTGACAGCAGCACAGATCATGTGCAGTGAATCAGCAGAAAAGAAGACTGGGAGCTACTGGGGCATCTTTGGAGAAACAAATCTTTACTGCTAAAGGGCTGTTTTTGCCTTGGGCTGGTACAGAAGCCCAAAACATAATGTACAATATTGCTACCCTACTTCTTTAGTTAGGCTTTAGTTCTACTTTAAAGGATCAGTGGCACTAGAATATGTTAATACTTCATTCACCTAAAAAAAACACTATAGTAATGGATAAATCTTACTCCCCCTTGGATTTTTTTAAAAGCTTCAGCTAGAATTTTAATTGCAAAATGCTCCATAGCAGAAAGGTGATCGGATGATGGCCAGCTTGTAGTCCTCTGTGCACTGAACCGGAAATTAACGGAAGGACTTTCAGCACCTAAGCTTTTTATCAGGGTCTGCAGTTTAAAATTAGGTTTTTATTCCTTCGGACATCTTTGTGCATAAATTTAAACTGGAGACGCTAAAGGTTCATTTATGATTCCCTTTATGCCCTTAAATATTTTATTTTTGTTTTGTTCTGTGTTTGTATTGTCACTAATTGCAGGACTTTACACATTATTATATTTGTATTAATTCTGTATGCTTATTCTGCTTTCTTTACTCTCCATTTTATTCATTTTTTAGACATATTGGACATGTGGGCTGGGATCCAAATACAGGCTTTGATGTAAGTAAATTATAACATACTGGAGAAAATTCTTTACGGGTTTGTTCTTTGGCTTCCTTGACTGTAATGCAGACTCCACCTTGTGGAAGTTGTTTTTATTCCATCTTCATCTTTTTTTTACATACTCTGTTAACAAAAACTTGCCTTGTCATCATAGCATAGGAATGTTTTGTTAATATTAAAATGACATTGTCAGATGTTATTCAGTATGTATAATATGTATAAGGAATATATGTATAAGAAGGTGTGGGACAATCTCATGAATTCTGAAGCAACTATCACCCTTACATAATGTTACAATGGTTTAGTTGATTTAGATTTATATTTTCATGTCATTATTAATAGGTCAACAATTTGGACCCAGAGCTTAAAAAATTGTTTGACTTATGTGGCATATCAGAAGCTCAGCTGAAAGATAAAGAAACCTCAAAAGTCATTTATGATTTCATTGAAAAAACAGGAGGCGTTGAAGCTGTCAAAAATGAGTTGCGCAGACAGGGTAAGTTTCCATCTATCTGGTCTGAATATTGACACAATGCTCATTTTGATTTCTGGGCTAACTACCTCAAGAAAAATCTACTTTCAGCAATCGTGTGTATGGGTGATGTGAATATTGGTCATTTGCCTGGGCCAAACACACAGAGGAGTTCTGTAAAGCAATAGTTGTAAGTAACAGAAGCCAGGATAAATAGGTATAACAGGGGATGTTGAATTGTTGATAGTAGTCAAGCAAGTTGGCAAGGAAAATAAAACTTTTACCTTTCATAGTGTAGAATCATTTGCCCTGAATTTTTCAGGCGTTTTTCAAATGAGGATGAAACATTACATGAGAAATGTAATTGATGCAGACACCAAGCTTACATGCCAGTAATAACAGAATATAAAACATAAAACATTCTGTAGTCTGTACTTTTTGAAATATCTGAAACCATTTCTAGAAAGCAAGTTTGTCTACATATTTACAACATAGTTTTCTAATATTTCATTAAAACCACATGGAACTGCATTAAACTATCCAGATATGTGCAGGCACTTTGTTTAATATAATTTATTATGGTTTTTTAAAGTTCCATTCAGTTAATTTTGTGTCCTTTTCCAGTGAACAAATGGACTGCAAATATTGAGGCCTTTTAAATTCAGAGTTATTTGTCGATTTCTAGGATATCTCCATACAAGTTACTTAGGGCCAGATTTATTTATTTATGTGAGATTTGAGCTTTAATTTCACACGTTGATAAATCTGCCCCTAAGTGGGTTTTACCCTTACTTTCCATAATTCACAACAGAAGGTTGCAGTATCTCACACACTCTCCACAACTGTAATGCATGTCAGACTATTGCAGACCTTGAAGGAAGTTACAACACAATCCGGTTACATCTTCTAAGAGGCAGTTTACACCTTTATCTAACATGAATTAGTAAGCGAGACTGATGGTATGTCCTTCTTGATCATTTAATTGCTATAAAACAAATTAATTTATGTATTTCAGAAGATATCACATGTCACTAAAAACATTTATTCTTTAGGTCCACCGAGATGGGCTGGTATGTATATTAAGCTGAATACAATTTTTAACGCATGGTGTGAAGCTTTACAGTGTCAGCAGAATTTTCCTCACTGCTAATTCGCTTACAGCAATGGCTCATGGGTGTATTATCGCTCACTGGGGATTACTACCGGGTGACAAGGAGTGAAAATAACTTCCTAAAAACTAGAATTATAATTGTGGCATCCCAGCAAGTTGGATTCATAAAAATAAATTTGGGTGATTTTTGTGATACAGTGATTCAGCTGGTTTGGATACTGCGACTATAATGTTATCATTTAGCTCAGTATTCTCTGCCGTTTTTTGTTGACAACGGAGAGTGTGATTTTTGCAGTTAATTGCATGTAGATTTAAAACCTCTATTGACGTTATAAAGTGTCACTTTATTGTTTGTAAAGTTAAAGGAATCCTTTGACCCCAAAACAGTTTGACAAGAATGTTATTTAGTGAAAATGATTAGAAATGTAACTGCAATTGAATTATGCAGTATTTGCCTGTCCATTTCTCATATCCACTTCTGACTCTTATTACAATGTAGAAGTCATTCATTCTTCCAGGTGTGTTAAAATGCTTCCTCTCCAGGAGTACTGAGATTATAAACAGACAGCAATTGCATATACAAACTTAAAAAACGTATTTTTAACTGTAAAACCATTGAACATACAAACATTATGTATGACTGAAACGTGGTTAAAATGTATTTTATTATTATTATTATTATTATTATAGATCAAATAAAAAATAAAACATTATTTGGATGGAGGTTCTCTTTTTATTAGCTTGGTATAGTGTAGAAAAGGATTTGCAATCTTGGTGTGATTTTTTTTTTCCGATGCATGTTTAACATTTTCATTGTTTAAATATGGTATACTTTTTTGTGTGAAAAAATCTTGTTAAGCCTTATTATTAAGGCACATTTTGGGTATTGCTACAAAGTCTTGTTTGTGACAGCCATGTATATATTGATTTTTTTTTTTTACTGGTTTCTGAGTTCTTTACTTAAATGTTGCTGTTTCTTTTCTTTTAGCACCACCACCACCACCTCCATCTCGAGGAGGTCCACCACCCCCCCCACCTCCACATAGCTCAGGTCCACCGCCTCCCCCACCTCCTGCAAGGGGCAGAGTTGCCCCACCGCCACCTCCATCCAGGGCACCAACAACAGCGCCTCCACCTCCTCCACCTATTAGGCCAGGGCAGTCGGGGCCTCCGCCACCTCCTAATAGAATGTATCCACCACCACCACTGCCAGGGTATTCTTCTTCTGCACCCTCAAGCCCCCCACCTCCACCACCTCCTCCACCTTCATCTGGTTTTGGAGCCGCTGCCCCACCTCCACCACCACCCCCACCACCTGGCCCTCCTCCTGAATTTTCATCCGAAAATGATCATCACTCAACTACTTCTGGTGGAAACAAATCTGCTCTTCTGGATCAGATTAGAGGTGGTGCTACGCTAAAGAAAGTAGATAACAGAGAAAGTCGACCAGCATCCGGTTCTGGACGCGATGCACTGCTAGATCAGATTCGACAGGGCAAACAGCTGAAATCTGTAAGTGAATAATTAGCCGTTGTTTATTTGCGGTACAAAACCAGCAAAAGCTAAGGCTTTTCAAATCTTTTATCTGTTCTCCTGGTTGATTTATTTATGTTTAGGGATTAAAAAAAATTGTAACAAATATAGCCAGCAATCCAGCGTTATCGCTGGAAAATGCATTTTACAGTAATTGCTTCAGATCTGCTGCATGTAAATTGTTTTAAAATCAGCCTTCCAAAGATTAGTAAGGGGAAAGGCATTTTTTCAGGAGATAGGACGCCCATGAGTATATAGATGGGTAAGATTTCCCACAGGCAACAAATCTGCCATTCTGTAATCTGTAATTCTAAGTCAGAACTAAGTCAGGTGGCCTGCACAGATACTGGCAATATAGTCTGCACCTTGCAGGTAGTAGTATCTTTGGATTTCTGGCCACAGGGGCACTTAAAAAGGTAGACCTCAAATGAGGACTCATGTTTTATGTTATACTGTTTGCCAGAGTGTGGGTGGTAAAATGTATTCCCTTTAATCTCCAAATTGTACAGCATTGACAATGGTGCCAAGTTCGGTCTATCCGCTTTCACCAAGCGGCCTCTCAAATTTCTGCATTTTTGTAAGCCACCTTCAGTGGGTGACTGAAAACGCTGGACATCAGGTAAACAGGTGTAACACATGCCAGTGTTTATGGATACTATTGCCAGTTTGCCCTTTGGAGGTATTAAACTGACTTCTCTTGATGGCTTCTTAGAAAGTAACTGATGACTAGTTTATGTACTATATTTAAGCTCTTCTGTAGTGTTTCCATAGTGTCTTCCCTCTTTGTAAATTGATTTGCCATCTCATAATTATAGTCATTGGGGTCGTCTGGGTCCCCATCAGTCCCTTCACTTCAATTCATTAATGAACTTGGAAGAAAGCTGTTAAAGTGCAGGAGGATTTTTATTTTAGTTTTTTTATCTGTGCCATGATTTGATAAGTGGCCAGCCACCATGCCTTACAAATCAGTGCTTTTAACTTTGGGGTAACATAGTGCACAGAAGATGAATTCTGCACTGGCCTGCTTGTACTTTCTTATCAACACCATACATATCATGATATACAATATTTCCCCTACAAAGTTAAGCGAATTGCTCAGCCAAATGCTGTTAATCACTAACAATATAAATCATTTAGCCCAGGTGTTCTTAGACCCTAGACTGGACACTTCATATTTTTCCTGCTGGTAAGCATTAACCAGCAGGAAAAATATTTGAACAGAGGTGCACAGAGGAACAGAGGTGCAATCACCAAACTTCACTAGTAGCCTGGGTGGTACATCACAAGCCCATAGCTTGGTGTGCTTCACATGAACATGTAGGAAGCAAGTACTTCTCTCCACCACTTCTTAAAATATCACCATTATTCCTCGCAATTAAAACTGAGCATTCACCTGATGCCTTTTGTGGCCAAACTGCACATATTTATAGGCACAATATAAAACAAAAATGAGGCTCAATTTTAAAACAGAAGAGGTTGTAACCTCACAACAAGGAACACTCCCATTACATTTTAACTCCTTACATATCCAGTAAATATAAACTACCTTTAAATGGTTGAATAAAAACCAAATGGAAAAGGAAAATATTAGAATATTTTGCATTAACCAGTGCCAATGTACTTTAATATGTTTTAATGTTTCTTGGCATGTTTAAGCATATAAGCTACTCTCAGGTCATATTTAAAAACATCCCTAGACCATTTAACAGATTACACCTTCAGCATTTATAATTGAGGTCAATGAAGTTAAGATGCAGTTTTTGTTACGATTAATATACATGTATAAAAGTAAACACAATCAAAGAATGCATATAATAGATCCTTATTCCTATGTTGCTTTTCCCCTCCCTCACCTTTCTGAATAGCTTCCCTTCTCCCAGACAGACATAGTTGGTTCTTCATGAGTGACAGAGCATGGACGTCTGTAATTTCCCATCAAGTCTTGTTTCTTGCATAAAGAGTGCTGAACAGCTTGTGTGGAATGGAGACTAGCAGAAAATGACTCTATCCCCTTAGCCTTGATCTATATTATTTAATGGCTTGAGGGCACACATTTTGAAACAGTTGTTCTTTATTTGTTCCCAAAATTTCCATCTCTTTCATGCTCCAAAATTTTATTCGTCCAGCATGCATTTTCCTTTTTTTGTTAGAGATACTGACACCAGAAATTAACATTTTCTTACATCTTTCATAACATTATCTTTGAATGGTGTTTATAATTTTGCCTTTGTATTTGCTTGATGTGTTTACATTACCTTTGTAATATCAGTCAGGTTGGCAAAACAATCAGGTTTAGGAACTTCAATTAACAGAACTATCAGCAAAAAACGATCAACATGACCTATAAGTAACTTTTAATGTAGATTAAAGGGATACTGTCATGGGAAAAAAAAATTTTTTTCAAAATGAATCAGTTAATAGTGCTGCTCCAGCAGAATTCTGCACTGAAATCCATTTCTCAAAAGAGCAAACAGATTTTTTTATATTCAATTTTGAAATCTGACATGGGGCTAGACATTTTGTCAATTTCCCAGCAGCCCCTGGTCATGTGACTTGTGCTCTGATAAACTTCAATCACTCTTTACTACTGTACTGCAAGTTGGAGTGATATCACCCCCTCCCTTTTCCCCCCCAGCAGCCAAACAAAAGCACAATGGGAAGGTAACCAGATAACAGCTCCCTAACACAAGATAACAGCTGCCTGGTAGATCTAAGAACAACACTCAATAGTAAAAACCCATGTCCCACTGGGACACATTCAGTTACATTGAGAAGGAAAAACAGCAGCCTGCCAGAAAGCATTTCTCTCCTGAAGTGCAGGCACAAGTCACATGACATGGGGCAGCTGGGAAATTGACAAAATGTCTAGCCCCATGTCAGATTTCAAAATTGAATATAAAAAAATCTGTTTGCTCTTTTGAGAAATGGATTTCAGTGCAGAATTCTGCTGGAGCAGCACTATTAACTGATTCATTTTGAAAAATTTTTTTTTTCCCATGACAGTATCCCTTTAATATTTTAAAAATATTTTTAGTATCAGTATCACTTTGATAAAACCAGTGTACAGCCATGCCATGCCAATCATATAATGCTGCATGCTCTGGTGATGACATATGGTGCCATTCGCTTCAGTGTATGGATTGTTCTTGCAGGGGAGTGAGCCTACTCCATTATTCATTACTCAACCAATGGGTAGCAACAGATAGAACACTATTGTTTAAAGTGCATGCCTTCATATTATGCCATATTTACAAGCACTCTTCAGTTTGTATTGCTGCTATGTCCATGTAATCCTTTTTTATTTTCTCCAATAAATGTTTATGAGCACTGTGGCTTAGTAATGTGCGGGCCAGGGCCAAAACCAAAAAACACTTCTTTTCACTTTTTTGTAATGCTTTACAGCTGTTTTGTAGATTTACAACCTGAATATTGATCCCATAACTGCAAACAATGAGCTTTAAATTCAACAACTTCACAAAGTCTCACCAGAGTGGTAGCACAAAAGAATAACTTTACCCATTATAATCTTAAAGGGGAACTATAGTGAAAATTAAAATTTAATATAAGCTTCATCACACTGAAATAATAAGTTTTCTAAATATAATCCGTTAAACATTCTGTACCGTTTCTGAAATAATCAAATCTAGAGGGGATCCTTTTACCTAGACGATCACCAGAAATCATGTCTCTCTACATGCAGGATTTGCGCAAAAGGCAGTGATTTTGTGTGTACTGGAATCGGTTATTTGAGTGAGCTCTAATTCATCTGCTAGGAAAGGAGGCCCCCATAAAATATATTGGATATAACTTGCAATGAGTATCTGACACCCAACTCCTGCATGAAGACAGAATGAAGAGAAACAGATGCTGAAAGAGTATGATGAAACTTATGTTGCATTTTCATTTTTGTGATAGTTCCCCTTTAATACAGAGATCAGCAGCAGGAAGCAAGAGTTTGTCAGGCCAGGCATTGTTATAATTGGTCTGGTAGGAATATTGTTTTCTAATGTAAACAGTATCACAACTAGTTTTAATCTGGCCATACACTAATATATCAGTCAGTTTGGCGAGGTTGTTAAAATGTTATGCAGATCTTAGCCTGATTTGTCAACCCAAATCAATAGGCAAGCCAGGTGAGTCTGCAGTTTTCATTCGTCGATGTATTGGCTTTAGTGTTCATTGAAATAATTCTCACACAAAAATAATTCATTAAGGATTTGTTATTTAGTAAAAAAGTACAAGGCACTATACATATGAACATGCATGCACATTTAGGGAATTTTATACTGTAATACCTTTTTGGTTTCATTTTCAGGTATCTGATGAGTCCAATACAGTGGTATCGACACCTGCAGCCACCGCAGGAATTGTAGGAGCACTGATGGAAGTTATGAATAAAAGGAGTAAAGCCATTCATTCTTCAGGTATTGCCCTAGTGGTACTGGATAGAGAGAACTTGATTCAACTCTCAGCTCCATGGGTTGAAATGGCTACATGCACACCAGATACCAGATACAATTTGGCCATTTAACCCTTTCTGTGGCAGCTTGTTGAATCTTTCATCCATCAATTTAAGCAATTGTTTGCAGATGATGCAACATTTTTAATTATCTCAAATTTTAGTATGTAAATTAGGGGATGGATCCAAATTCCCCCTGAAAGCTAATAATTTACCCATGGCAATTAGATATTTGATTTGTGTTGGTTTCAAATCAGTCGTCACTAAAAGGGTTAGGTTTTGTTTTGTTTACATTTATATATTATATATATTTAGTGTTTTATTTGTGAGCTCCTCAGCCTATCCATTTTATCCATGTGCACACGGTTTTTTTTTTTTTTTTAAAGGAACAGTAACGCTAAAAAGTGAAAAAGGTTTTAAAGGAATGACAATATTATGTAGTGTTGCCCTGCACTAGTAAAACTGGTGTGTTTTCTTCAGAAAGACTACTAGAGTTTATATAAACAAGCTGCTGTGTAGCCATGGGGGCAGCCATTCAAGGCTGAAAAAGGAGAAAAGGCACAGGATACACAGCAGATAACCGATAAGCTCTGTAGTATACAATGGGATTTCCAAACTTATCTGTTATCTACGGAGTACCCTATGCTTGAATGGCTGCCCCCATGACTACACAGCAGCTTGTTTATATAAACTATAGTTGTGTTTCTGAAGCAAGCACACCACTTTTACTAGTGCAGGGCAACAATACATTAAATTAAAACAGTACATTACCTTTAAAACACTTACGTTTTTTTTTACTGTTACTGTTCCTTTAAGTCTCACTGCTTTGAGATGCTGATTCCAGCATGAGCCAGAGAATTGCATTTCCCATCTGTCAAGCTGCATGAGTAAGATATTTGCAAGTGAAAAATGTTGGCTTTAGAAGGCACATTAATAAACCATTTAGCTCATAAACTACAGTATAAGGAATAAAAAGCAAAAACCTATTGTGAAAAATAATACCCACTACAGTTTTGGTGTTTATAAATAGCATGTTCCTTTTAAGTATTGCAAACAGATTACCTTTTGCAGTCCTTAAAGTGGTGGTTCACCTCTACATTAACTTTCAGTATGACATAGACAGTGATATTTACTGAAATGGTCCTTGATTTTTTGTATTTTTTAGCTTTTTGTTCGATAGTCCAGATTGGAACTTCAGCAGCTACATGGTTGCTAGGTTTCCATTTACCCTAGCAATCAGACAATGGTTTGAAAGAGGAAGCCATTTCATGTAAAAATGATAAGAAATTAAAAATAAAGACCAATTCAAAAGCTACTGAGAATTATATGATCTAACATATTAACGTTAACTTAATGGTGAACTACAACTTTAAGTAGCAGTCCGGTTGCTTGGGCTCGATATACCCTAGTAACCAGGAAGTGGTTTGAATGAGAAACTAGATATTAATGAAAGGTCTGTTATAGAGCAATAGTTTTTGTCTGCTGGGGTCTCTGACCCGAATTGAAAGGTGGAAAGGGTCAGAAGCAGGAAGCAAACTATTAAAAAATTATTTAAAAAAAATAATAAACCAAGATAATTGCAAAGTTGCTGAGAACAGAACTTTCTATAACATACAAAGGGGTGGTTCACCTTTAAGTTAACATTTAGTATGTTATATAATGGCCAATTCTAAGCAAATTTTCAATTGGTCTTTAATATTTATTTGTTTTAGTTTTTGAATTATTTGCTTTCTTCTGACTCTTTCCAGCTTTTATGTGGGGGGCACAGACCCCATCTGAAAAACAAATGCTCTGTAAGGCTACAAACGTATTGGTTTTGCTACTTTTTATTATCCATCATTCTATTCAGAGCTCTCCTATTCATATTCCAGTCTCTTATTCAAACCAGCACATGGTTGCTAGCAGTCAGATGGCTGAAACTGCAAACTGGAGAACTGCTGAAGAAAAAGCTAAATAACCACAAATAATAAAAAATGAACTAATAATAAATAATAAAAGGTGAACAACCCCTTTAACATAAAGGTAAACGTCCGACACTTACAATATTGGAATTTAGCAGAGGTGCTATAGAAAGCGAAACTACATTTTGCTCTATATAAGGAAAGGCTGTTGGTTCTCTTAGCAATGTTGTTCAATATCTGGATGACTCCAGGTCTCCTATGTCTACTTTTAAATATCATTCTTTCTTATTAATTACATCCATGCTTTTATTGGCATTCCATATAAATGAATAATAGAAAGCGTTGTGCCATCTTTCATGATCGTGGTTTTAGAAGGGGCACTTTTGCTCTAACTGATATAAACATATATTGAGTCTAACTGTGCCTCTTATGTCCTGGGTTTTTAGATAGTGATGAAGATGAGGATGAAGACGAAGACTTTGAGGAGGAGGATGATGAATGGGACGATTGATCAATACATACATATATATAATATATATATATTTTTTATGAATGAATACTAAACACTTTCTGTCTATGGATTCTGTAAAATGATCATGTAAATTGTCTACCAATTTGCTGTATATTTTTGTTGTCTTTTGCTTTTATTAATCGGTGCAATACCTCACTCAGAATGCAAAGTTTAGTCCTAATGCTCCACACAGCTTCTTCCCTCTAAATGTGCACAAACACGTCCAGTTGCTCATTGCATTGGGAGCGAAACTGCATTGAACTGACACAAGTGGAACGGTGACTAAATATCCTTTAATTGTTATAATGAAAAAAAGAAACACTATTTTCTTACCCTAATTTTTCTGTACCTAAATTTCTTATTAAAATCTAGAATAGCACTACATTTGTTTTTTTAAGTGACGCTGATCTTGGCTTATAAAGTCATTTCATTTTGAATGCAAAGCTAAAAGTATGTTGATTATGTATGTATGTATTAACTCCCTCTTTGCACGGTTTTGTTCACACTACAGATCTGTTTATATCCGTTTATATTACTGCAAATCACTTCTACTAAGAAAAAAAAGTCCTTTATAAGCAAGCAAACAGAACCTGTTTCAGAATCAGCCTTTATAGGAGTCATTAGAATGTCAGCGATAATGATATGTATAGCACACTGAATATTTAATTACCAGCCCTGCCACTAGAATGCCTTTCCATATATAATGTGTATTACATATTCACATTTCAGATGCAACCGCCAGTTTTAATGCCGATTTCAGTTGTAATTTGTTTTTGTTTTGACAGGATGAATGCTAAGTGCTTGCTTAGATAAAGTTGGGCTTAATTCTGAAATGAATGTAGGGCATGCTGCAGATACTGATATTTACATTCAGTGCCCTTATATGTACTGCTTTTTTGCAGTCTGTGGGTTAAATCATTGCAGATGTAAGACACTAAAATACAATCATAGGAACACTATTTGGAATGACATGAGTATTAGTCTGTATAAGAAAATAAACACTTATGTAACAAACCTGACTATTGCAATATTCTGTTATCCGGAGAAAAACTTGGAGAACAGACATTGAAACAAATAAAGAACAACGTGTGTATACAAAATGATTTCTTCTTCTGCTTGTAAGGTGTGTCTATAGAGGAATGCAGAGGCTGACAAGGTAATATTGAGAAACCCTTTGAAGCAGCTGTGCTTGGTAGAGTTTAACTCAATATGTTTCTGTTGTTTTGCTTGTTAGTTAAACTTTTATTGTAATTGTTTTACGTAACTGGCTGTCAATAACCAGTATCCGCTTAGACCTAGCAGGCTGGCCCTGTGTCATTTTATACTGAAATCCTGCAAAGTCTTGGATTCTCAAATAATTATGCCATTAAAGTGATCATGTAAACTTTGTAGCATACTTAATTCACCTCTGTGTTTTTTGTTTTCTTTTGTTTTTTTTTTCATCTTGTTGCAGATCAAAAAAAGGTATAGTGCGATGATGAGCCAATGTTTTTTTATCCTCCATATTCTATGATTAAATTCAATTTATATCTTCTTTCTAGGATAACTAATCTGTGCAGGCATTAATTCATCTGGGCTGCCATGGTTGGGATATAATAGTCCTGCTAAAAAGAAGTTTAAAAAAGTTAAATGTGGGGAATCTTTCAGGTATACTGTATAAGCTTAAGGAATTGTTCAGTGTAAAAATAAAAACTGGGTAAATAGATAGGCTGTGCAAAATAAAACATGTTTCTAATATAGTTAGTTAGCCAAAAATGTAATGCATAAAGGCTGGAGTGATTTGATGTATAACATGTCAGTCAGCTCACTACTTCCTGCTTTTCAGCTCTCTTGGTTTACACTGACTGGTTACCCTGGTTACCAGGCAGTAACCAATCAGAGACTAGAAGGGGGGCCACATGGGTCATATCTGTTGCTTTTGAATCTGAGCTGAATGCTGAGGGTCAATTGCAAACTCACTGAACAGAAATGTCCCATGTGGCCCCCCTTCAAGTCGCTGACTAACTCAGAGTTATAGAGCTGAAAAGCAGGAAGTTGGATTCTGGCTGTTTTATTAGACATCTGTTCACTCCAGCCTTAAAGGGGTGGTTCACCTTCAAACAACTAGTTGTTATCAGATAGATCACCAGAAATAACGACTTTTTCCAATGACTTTCTATTTTCTATGTGTCACGGTTTTTCTAATATTGAAGTATAAAGTGTCATTTCTCTCCTTCTGAAGCAGCTCTGGGAGGGGGGGTCGCCGATCCTGTAAACAGTTCTAAATGGATACATTTAGTTGATACATTTCTTATCTTTGTCCCTGCTGAGCAGAATCTCTGGGTTTCATTACAGGCAGCTGTTAGAATTGATACAATTGTTGCTAATACTCCAGAGATGCTGCTGAGAAATGTATCAACTAAATGTTGCAAAATTGTAACAGTTCAGAATCTGCACCTGGATTACTGAGCTGCCAGACTGAAACACCAGAGACAGGAACATTCAACTTTAAACTTAAAAAATAAATAACGGATAGTAAAATAAATAATGGAAAGTAATTGGAAAAAGTCATTATTTCTAGGGAACAATCTAAAAACAACTAAATTGAAAAAAGTGTTTGGAAGGTGAACAACCCCTTTAATATATTACATTTTTGGCTAACTAACTATATTAGAAACATGTTTTATTTTGCACAGCCTATCTATTTACTCAGTTTTTAATTTCACACTGAACTATTCCTTTAATGAAAGAGATTCATATCATGAGTTAACACCCATTGTAATTCCTTTTTGATTTTAGCTCAGCTCTGTCCCTCTAGAACTAGACTTTAGATGGTTTCCCTAGCTAGATCACCCAGTACCCAATAAGAGCATTAGAGTTTTGACAATTTAAATATTAAGTCTGCCACAACAATGGCAAATAAATAATAATGAATGTTATTTAGTTGTATAATTCAACCTTTGTTACAAGGGATGCTAGGATGATGATTTTTTAGAAGGCACTCTGCATGAGATTAAACAATCTAAATCAGTGCATCATGATGCTTGGGAGAGGTTTTAGAGAATTTAGAATATTGGGTTGCCATGTATGCCTGAAATGTAAAATAAAATATAAAAAAAAAAAAAGACTATGAACTTTGAGGTAATAAATGGTCTATACTATACTAAATAAACAAGCTGCTGTGAAGCCATGGGGCAGCCTTCTGAGGCACAAATTACATAGCAGATACATTCTATAGAATTCCATTGAGTTTTATAACAGAGCTTATCTGTTATCTGCTAAGTAACCTGTGCCTTTTCTAAATGGCTACCCCATGGCTACACAGCAGATTAGTTATTTACACTATTCTTTTTAAAGTAAGCACATAACTTTTACCAATGCAGGGCAACAGTACAAGATGTTTTAATTACTTTAAAATGCATTTATTTTTTTGGTGTTACTGTAACTTTAAATTTGCTTTGTCTAGTAATGCATGATCCGCAGGTAATATTTACTGGTCAGCTGTTTGTTTTTGAAACATTAAATGAGAAATACATTTTCTAAAACAAACCAAAAGCAATAAACTATGGCGATTAGTCGACAGGCGACTAAATCTCCCCGAATCTGCCTGTCTGCCCCATCCCTTAAAGGAACAGTAACGTCAAAAAATAAAAGTGGTTTAAAGTAATGAAAATATAATGCATTGTTGTCCTGCACTAGTAAAACTGATGTGTTTGCTTAAGAAACACTACTATTGTTTATATAAATAAGCTGCTGTGTAGCAATGGGGGCAGCCATTCAAAGGAGAAAAAGCTCAAGTTAGACAGCAGATAGCAGATAAGCTCTGTCTGTCTAATGGTGTTATCTGTTATCCATTCGTTAACCTGTGCCATATAGCCGTTTTTCAATTTCCGCCATTGCTCCACAGCAGCTTGTTTATATGAACTATAGTAGTGTTTCTGAAGCAAACAGATCAGATTTACCAGTGTAGGGCAACACTACATAATATTTTCATTACTTTAAACACTTACATTTTTTGGTGTTACTGTTCCTTTAAGCATTGTAGCTTATCACCAAAATACCACAAAAGTCAATCACCACCTGATGTGAGTGGAGGGTATGTTTTAGAATGAGATAAGCATTGATATTCTGAGATAATTTGCAGTTTCTCTTATTCTGTTTTTGTGGGTTTCTCTTTTGCATCTGTGGAAGCTTTGGTAGTGGCTTTGTTAGTGAAAACTACTCTACTCCATTAGAACTGAAATCACCCCAAAGTAATATGGTGTTTTATTAGTATTTTGCAGTCTTGTATGTGATAATTATTTCAAAAGCAAACACATTTTAGATATTTAGCTTATTCTGCAGCCATTTTATATAGGACTGGTGTGGAAGACAGGCCTGTAAAAAAACCACAGTGTTATCTAAATGCCTTGCAGTGTTTTCTGATATGATTGTTGTTCAGTAACCCTGGGATCAAATAACAGTCAAAAGATTATCTAGATGTTCTTTGCAAACATCCCAAGCTTAAATTAGACATGCATGATTTATTTTTGAACCGAATTTGAAGAGCAGTATCAGGGAAAAATAACTATGCTCCGTTTTACGGATTTGAAATATTTTAAATATTATCCTCAAGTAGTAGCTTGTTCTCACGCAGTGTAAAGAAATGTCACTTAATGAAACTAAATGGAGAATAATCAATGCAATGATCTCCTAGTTCACCCCTTGGCTATGAATAGGTTTTTTGAAGTTTATGACATGCAGCACACCAGCAAATAATGTCAGCTAGACGGCTAAGGGGTAAATTGATCAAAGAGTGAAGTTCCGCCACTAGAGTGAAATTCCGCAGCTTTCAATTCATTTCTATGGGATTTTGAAAGGCGTATTTATCAATGGGTGAAAGTTCACCCTTTGATAAATACGCCTATAAAAATCCCATAGAAATGAATGGAGAGTGGCGGAATTTCACTCTAGTGGCGGAACTTCACTATTAACTTCACTCTATGATAAATATACCCCTAAGACTGTTAAATCTAGCCCACGTTCCACTATTTCCTTAATGCTGACATTCATGAAGTACAATAAAGCTCTTAGGTTTCTAAACTTTTAAAAAGAACTGGGTACAGCTTGCAAACAAATTGATTTCATGTTAGTTTTGTATAAAAATAAAAATACATTTCTGCAATATAGAGCTCAAGTTTCTCTGCTAATACTGTTGCTGTAGATGTCCAAAAACTTCTAAAGGTGTATTTTGTTTGAGCTACATTTGGTTTATTTATACTTCCTGCCCTTAGTAAAAACGGCAGAGGAATAAAGCCATATTGGTTACTAGTTCCTAAACTGTGGTGAGTGGCTGAAAGGTAATATGACCTTAGGGTCCCCTGTTCTCTTAGAGGCTTATTTACTAATTTGTGAGGTTGGGGAAAAATGTGTGCCAAAAAAAGCACAACAAAACGTGTGTGACTATTTTCTTGAACACTAATTTAAGAAAGGGATGCAACAGAATATTCCCACATGTGTTATTTTGCAAAAAAAAAGTCACATGCTAGTGGCAATACCATTATTTCATTAATTTTCAATGAGGCTAAAAAACTTGAATGGCTTATCTAAATAATTATCGCAGAAATGTTGTACATAATGTATTTCTGTACCAGCCTAAGGCAACCACAGCCCTTTAGCAGGGAAGATATGTGCCTCCTAAAATGCCCCAGTAGCTCCCCATCTTCTTTTATACTGATTCACTGCACATGCTCTGTGCTGCTGTCACTTACTGAGCTTAGGGACCCACTCACAATATACAGTAAATTACTACGATTTTTTTTACTTCGAAAATTCCCTTGAATTCACTGCAACTCTTGGTAAATCTGCCCCTTAGAATGTAAATGTCACAACACAGAATACTTAGAATATTTATTCTGTCTATTGAATTTGTATCACTAAATTAATGCCCACCAAGGAGTACTGTAGAAAAAAACTGTATTTGTGCAACACTGCATGCAGAAAACCCTCATTGTGGCCCTATGTTGCATGTTTGTAAAATCATTTGTACCCTGCTGCTCAATCTGCATAAATGTTCTCATGTATATATAGCATTTTCATTTACAAAAACATTCCCTCTTGAAGGTATAGCAGTGCTACTGTAGCTGTGTTGTCTTGCTATGCTGTTTGTATGATATTGTAAAGCAAGCAATTGATAAAAGGTGGTTTATAAATATGCTTTAAAATGACTAGATTGCAGATTAGGACAGTTCAAGATAAATACAGCCTAGCTATATTAGCCCCATGACATAGAGCATATTACCCCCCCACAATCCCCACTTATAGTCCACACTCAACTGCACAGTTGTGTGAAAGGCTGATGAGAAACTTGTGCTCAGTTTAGCTGAAATTTGCCAATATAGTCTTCCTTCTCCTCATTACAACAGGAGTAGTTTTAGAGAAGGGTTAAGAGGACACGTACCTTGGGAACCTAAAATAAAAACATGTTATTTAATATTTTACTACAATATAAACATCAGGGATGTACAAGCCAAAAGCTGTCAGAATTGTGTTCTAGCATCACTAGATCATTGGGTTGGACATCTATGGGGTGATTGTGGCCTCAGCCTTTCATTATAATAAGTTTGGTCCAGTTAAACATATGACAACATAAATAATTTTACTAAATATATTGTCAGCCTCATGCGCTATTAAAATGAAAAGGAAAACAAGGGCATGACAGCTGAGAACGTAAACAGACACACAGCAGGCTTGAAGCAACTAGAAGCAGCTAGATCCTTTATTCATCACCGTCCTAGCCAAGTCCAACTTCAGATGATGCACAGTATAAGGTTGCACTTGATATTATCATATGAATGGTACTTGCAGCTGCTGTTGGAATTCTACCATCTAGTGTGTTAACTACTGCAGTGACATTACATTTTGCCTGTTAATAACTGCCTGCTTGACTAATAAATCCTGTGTGTGACACACTGCTTACACAATCAACATCATGTTAGTAGTGATATTCTTCGTCAAATTTTGCCGCAAAAATGAAGCCCATGGGTGAAAACATTTGATGAGCGTTAAAAATTTGTCGTACAATTAATCGTGCAGTTTGTCGCATGTCAAAAAAAATTGTCGACCATAGACTGGTGAATTTTCTGTATAATGGGTCTAATTCCACCATCGCTACACATTAGCATTGGATATTATTAGAGACAGCATAGCCCAACTAAACTGTATGATATAAGTAAACAGTGCTCAACATGAAGTCTTCCAGCAATTGCTAATCTCTGGCATCCACCATCCATGACAAGCAAAGAACACCAGGAGAAAGTGACAGAAATGTTATTTGAAATAGAACAAAAGATGCAGTCAAACTGTAATATCATATAAAGGGCACACTTGGGATGTGGGCATAAGCCTGCAGGCTATTGGGTTATCTAGTATATGACCTGTAGTGCCTGAATATGAAACAGTCAGGAGGTTGTCGAGTCTAGTGTAGCGAAGTTTAATCATTCAGATGTAACGGGGGAATGTAATAAAAGTCGCAACGAGCAAAACAATTCGCACCAATAAGAATAAAAATCCACATCTCGCAATGTAATATTGTTCCTTAAACTGTTATTACATTGTGAATTTTAATTGCGATTTTAATTGCGCGCTCTTAAGAAGTGCTTGAAGGTGTCGTAATCTTTTGGAGCAAACATAACGACTTTTTCAGTAAGAAGCTTTATTACATTGACTGCGCATTGGTGCAAACTATACAATTTATCAAAGGTTGAGGTGAATTTTCGAATGAAAAAAAAACAAACAATTTTGAGCTATTTTTTTTGTACTTCGACTAGTGAATAGTCCAAATTCGATTAGAATTTGAAAAAAATTTGACAATTCGAATATTGGAATTTATCATGTGCTGTCTCTTCGACCAGCCGCCATCTAAAACCTGCTGAATTACTGTTTTAGCCTGTGGGGGACCTCCTCAATTGGTGGACTCAAGTGGTGAAAAATCGAATGTGCCCCTTAGTGTAGCGGATTGTTCACTGCTGAAAATTTGCCCTTTAGTGAGTTTGCCCCATAGACTCCATTATAAGCAAATAGTTAAATTTTAAACATTTTCTCTGCAATAATAAAACAGTATTTTGTATTTGATTCCAACTAAGACAGAATTCATCCTTATTGGAGGCAAAATAATCCTTTCGGGTTTAATGAATGTTTAAATCATTTTTAAGTATATTTAAGATAGGAAGACATACATTTTGGAAAGATCCCTTATCCAGAAAAACCTAGGTCCCGAGCATTCTTCATAACAAGTCCCATGACTGTACAATTCTTTAAATATCCAAATATGGCTTACAGTTTTTCTCCAGCATAGGCTTCTTAAATTGTGTGTACATTTTTTGTTCTGAATAAATTAATGCACAAATGAAACAAAGATCACTTCTTTTAATAAATTTAGTAAAAAAAAAAAAGTAGTTGCAACAAAAATGATACTCGCAAATGATTTTGGATATTTTGCAAACATTTAAGCAATATATTCTTTTTTATGTTTTCAGTTTTCAAAAAGGAAACAGATGCCTTTATTTCATATTCGTCAAAATAAATAAATCAAAATAAAAAAATGGAAACAAAACTTTTTAGTGCAAAGTTACTTGTGATAATTATCCAACATACATAAAAAACAATTTTATAGTACACAGGTAAGGAAAAATGCCAAATAAAAAAGTGTACTCCATATTTACAAATACTCTTTTAACAACCATGTGCTGTACTAAAATATCTGTGTTATACCCAAAAACGCATTTAAATACATATGCTCTGCAACAGCATTCAGTTGATTTTTCTTGTACAGTTCGGGACTTATTGAAGGGATTTTGGAACTTCCACCTACAAAATTGAAGAAAGAAGTGATTGAACTGTTATGTACTATAACATTTACAAACAGAATATCACATCACAAAAATTCCAGTCTCAAAATACTTGAAAACTGCAATCATTTACATATCTTTTGTGTTATATAGGGAATATATAGCATAAAAGTTGCAAAATGTACTGTATAATACTATAAGAATAAGGGATGCACCAAATTGTTTTCAACTGAAATTAATCTGAATTAGACAATAAATATGTACTTTAAAGCCCTAGAATACCTAATGTGAATTTTTTTTCTTGAATTTGATTATGGAAATTGTAATAAAAGTATATACAGGTATAGGATCCCTTATCCGGAAACCAGATATCCAGATAGCTCCGAATTACGGAATGGCTCTCTCCCATAGACTCCATTTTATCCAAATAATCCACATTTTTAAAAATGATTTCCTTTTTCTCTGTAATAATAAAACAGTAGCTTGTACTTGATCCCAACTAAGATATAATTAATCCTTATTGGAAGCAAAACCAGCCTATTGGGTTTATTTTATGTTTAAATTAATTTCTAGTAGACTTAAGGCATGAAAACCCAAATTACGTAAAGATACATTATCCAGAAAACCCCAGGTTCCGAGCATTCTGGATAACAGGTCCCTTACCTGTATAGCGTTTTTAGAATTCTGACCAGTTTTGGAGGATTCAGTATTTGGCTCGTCAAAAAGGATTGCGAAAATAAAACTTTATAGTTGCACCACCAGTATTTACATCCATACTAACTAAAGTCTCAGTTTGTAAATTAAAAGAAGACTACTGCCCAAATATTTTTACAAGCTGGAACAACACCCAGAAACCGGTATATGAGCCACCGACATGCTACATAGATATGAGGGATATATTGTGGCATTGTATAAGCTTGTAAAATCTTTGGTCTCCATTCCCTGATGAGTGCCTTATTTTATGTGTTTAAACAAGATGTTTAAACAAAATTTATCATGTTTTTGGGCTATCAAATAAAAGTTATGTTCAACAGAGACCTTATAATTCCCACCTCCACTATA
This sequence comes from Xenopus laevis, assembly GCF_017654675.1. Classification (NCBI taxonomy): domain Eukaryota; kingdom Metazoa; phylum Chordata; class Amphibia; order Anura; family Pipidae; genus Xenopus; species Xenopus laevis. The sequence continues at coordinate 78,317,737 of NC_054376.1, forward strand.
TACCTCTATACATTATACACTATAGTCAATATTGAAACATAGAAACAAGTGGTACAACAACAAAGTCCTATTTTCCCAGCCCTGTTTGACTGGACATTGTATGGGTTCTGTGAATCATGTGACAAAAATGACATCAATAACTCAAATTATCATAATTTATGGCTCTTGAGTATCATTGTTCTAATAAGGTAAAAGCTGAGCAATATAACTATTTCATAAATACTACCTCCCCAGTACTAAGCAAATTTTGCAGAAATTATTTTGGGGTATGTCCTTTGAAGTCTGCTTGCATATTTTACCTTTTCTGTGTTTTACCATTGTGATTCCTTCCCCTTTCTCATTCCACCACTTATCTACTTTCTCCTCTCTGTCCACCAAGTTTTAAAATCCTGGCAGCATGTTGGAAGGCCTGTATCGCCTGGGTGCTGGGGTACGTTGTCACAACATTCTAGGGATGTGGCTGGTGGATACAGCTAAGAACAAGTCCCAATTGTTTGCTCATAGCTGGTGTAGAAACCTTTTTAAATCTCAACTTAAAGGGATGTCAAACCTTATGTTGAATAATGAAAAAAGGAATGAAATGGAATTGGTATCTGTCTGTCCTTTGCTAATCTCTGAATTTCTGATGAGACTACATGTATTATTGAAACAATGTTGCAGTAGTTAGTTCCCCTTTAGTCAAGACTCCACTGCCCACAATGCCTTAATTATTCTGTCATTAACATTAAAAAAAGAATAATCACTAAATTGGCATTGTGGTAAAGGTTACTGGATCACGTGACAAAGCATCAAAAAGAGAAACTTACTGTGTTAAACTCCAGAATACCTTTTGATCCTGCACCTCAAGGTGGTTTAAGAGTCCACCAGCCGTAGCTTTTTAGCAGTGTTTAAACAGATAGACATGTATAGCTTGTTCCCTCTCTCTCTCTCTCTCTCTCTCTCTCTCTCTCTCTCTCTCTCGTAACCAAAATGGAGTCTGAATTATTTTTAGAAAGCATTTTATTTTAAATACCCATTATGCTTAAAAGTTTAGTCCAAGGAAGAAAAAAAAAACAAGTTGAGTGCAAGACAGAAATTCTATAAGCTGTAGTTTGGTATTACCTGGTGACCCAGTATTAAAAACACTTCTCTAAGGATACTGCTTACTTTGCTTTAATAATTTAAAGAAAATAGATACTTCATTCTGGCCATAGCACTTATGATTACTTTTGTACTGTGTTTCACTCATCATCGGTTGGTTACGTATGTGTGTGACTCATATAACCTGCTCCATCATTGTACGCTATGCTATCGTTGTAGGATTACAGGTAGCACAGTCCCAAGTAGGATCATGTATCACCTTTGATGAATTATTTACAGGCACTTCCTGGGCGATCCCGTCACTCACCAAGCACATCCCAGAAAATAGAACATGCCTTTAACTACAAAAAAAATTCTTCCAAAGCAACATCTACCAAATTTTTCCTCATGGGAATCTGCATTACTAGGCAATGCCTCATGCAAGTTGTAGCCACTGGGTCTTGCACTTTTACCAGATAATTATTAACCTTGCCGCTTACTCTGCCAATTTACCTTCTTCAGCTGTTTTATGTTGCTCCCTCTAATAGCATCCATAAGATTATCATGTACAGATTTCTGGGGAGTTGAGGGCCTGGACAACTCTTCTGGTTTCATTTCAGAGATTGATCTCAAAGAATTTTTTAACTCTTTTAAAATATTATTCTGTTCCTTTTTGCTTTTTTTCCCTTTTGTTTTTTTATGCCCATTTTGCTGTTTTTTTGCAGATAATTCATGTTGTTTGATAACTTCTGCAATATTTCTGGTGGGAACTTTCTTTTCCTGTTGAAGTGTTACAAATATTGAAGGAGGAGGAGGGGGTGGTGGAGGTGGTGGTGGTGGAGGTGAAGGCGTTGATGTGTTTCCAGGCTGAACCTTTCTAGCTATTTTTGGAGATGTCCATGGTGAATCCCTAGGGGAAGAGTATGGTGAAGCCCTTGGTGTTCCTCTTTGCAGCGTTTTGGTCCTGAGGTTAGATGTGGGATCATAACCAGATTCCTTTTGCTCCTGCATTCTTTTCTGTCTTTGTTTATCCATATTCCGGGTCAGAATACTTGTCATGGACATACGTGGTCCTGGCAGCTCAAAGTGATATCCTAACTTTATAATGCTAGTATTGTCTTTGAGCAATTTTGCTATTTCCATCTCTACCTGACTTCCCATGATATGTCTCTGGTTATGGAATCTCAGTTCCGTCAGCACATTATTACTGTACTGCAAAGCCCTCATAATAGCTATTATGCCTTTTCCTGTGATAAAGTTAGATTCTATGTTCAGACTTGTAATACTTCTATTGACTCGAAGCATATTAGAAATTGCTATTGCAACATTGTCATCAGCATGTGTATTAGCCAAGCTAAACACTTTAACGTTTGTGTTATCTTTCATAGCTAGTGCAAAGGATAGAAGTGATTCTGGTGTGATGTTCTCGATGTTATTTAGATTGACTTCCAAAGTGTCTGGGTCATTGTTTTTAATATTTTCTAGCGCATCATCTATAACTGTCGGGTTGGAGCCAGCAAGGCCAAAGGTTGCTTTATTGCTTGGAAGCTCATTGGTTTGTTTGCCATATTTAGCACCAATGCTATTGTAACCATTGGATGAGGCTTTATTATCACTGATTCCATTGATTGTTATTGTTGGGATGCTGTCTGAACTTTTTCTAGCTTCAGTGGTTTCTTCCTCGTGGTTACTTTCTTCCTCATCACTTTCTGTTTCCACCTCCTCTTCCTCCTCTTCATCTTCTTCTGTATAAATTTCTTCAGAAACCTCACTGTTACTTCCTACAAAATCTTCTTCTTCACTTCCATCTTCTTCCTCCTCCTTATGATTCTAAAAATAGAAATAAAAAATGTTCAAACTTCATATGGGATCTCAGAGAAGGACAGATAGAAGAATGACCTAGTGTATATATGTGGCATCCTGCTTAAACTTGGCTTTTATCATTCTCACCAGTAAAACACCATTCCCAATATACTATATATGAAGATTTATTATATTACATATATTGCTGTGGAATTGTTTCTGCATTGATAAGCTTTCTTATCGCAATCACTTTGTGTGAGGGTTACTCACCCTGGTGGCCTAGTGGGCCGGCGGGGACGCCTGCCGTGCTCTCGGCAGGGACGCCCGCCATGCTGGTCTTCTTCCTCTGATGCACCGGTTTCCTAGAGCGCGTGCGCCGCGCCTCTGCTTTAGTTATAGGTACATTGGCGCTGGCATAATGACGTCAGTCAATGGTGCCAAATTCAAACTATATAAAAAGGGGACTTGGGATCTTTTTCATTGCCCGTTATAGGTTCATCTTGTGAGAGTTCCTGGTGCTATTTCTGGGTAATTACTGTGTTTTGATACCTGTTTTGACCCTGCCTGCCTGACTTTTCCTGACTTCTGTGATCCCGACTTCTGCCTGGTAACCGACTATTCTGAGTATCTCAGAATATCTCATCTCTGAGTATAATCAGTATTCCGACCATTCTTGGTTGATCTCCCGGCTTTGACCCCCGCCAGTTCGACTCCGTTTGAATTCTGCCTGCCCCAACCCAGCCTGATTTGACTACGCTTTCTGTCAACGCTTTGTACTGAGACCTTCTGCCCAAAAGACTTCGCTTTACCATCGTGCCCCTTTGCTTGTCCAGAACCCTTCGCTTGACACCTCTCTTATTAAGACCTGGTGGCACCCGATTAGCCGAGGGCTACTCCCGAGGTGAAAGGCGGCTGTTAAAGGGTGCTTAGCATTGGTTCTGGATTTAGGGTGCCGACCGTGACATTTTGTTTAGCAGTCCTAGTAGATCCTAGTGGATGTTCAGCTGTATTTCACAAATAGCTTGTATTACTTACCATTTAGCACTTTATGGTTTAATCACACTTCCCTAAACCAACATTTTGTTTCTAGTATAAGCAACTGAAATGCTGATGTCAGCTTTGCATGCTGACTCATGTTTGAATCACTATTAAGACCAGGTAATATCTAACAATTTACATTATTTGTGTATTGTTTACCACAAAAACTGTTAACAACTGTCACATGAAGAATTTTCTCTGCCACAAAAAAACGAGTGGAAAAGATGCGGTCAGCAGCCAGAAAGTCCACACAATGTGCACAGTGACAAGCAGATCCGATTCATGAGTGTTAATACGCACTTGTGGAGTCATCTGCATTTTTTTCTGTTGGCAGAGAAAACCCATTAACAACCACCAACACACTGACACCTCTTCAAATCGAAAGGGTCGAAACCTGCTCTGTTCTAGAGAATCTACTGTACAAGTGGCCAGGACAAAGCAATTTTTAATCTGTGCATCTTGCCGATAGTCTATTGTGGCAGTAATTTATTTTTTTATAAAACTAATTTTGTGCAAATGCCTTAGTTAAGGCAAATGGCAAAAAGGTTGGGGAACACTTAGTTAAATGGTGATCTCTAAGGTGTGCGCTCATGTCTGTGCCAGCTCACAAATTTTGAGCCCAGAGCACACAGCAAATTGTGTTGTGCACAAAGAATTTTGTGTGGAAACAGAAAACTTTGTATTAATTCTGACCTGAGCACACAGTTTTTAAAAACCGCAGACAAAGGTTTTTATGCAGATAGCCGAGAAGGTATTAGAGGAAACATTGATGATAATATATAGCCATATATACAACTATATATATTGAGGGGGTTATTTATTAAAGTCCAAATGCTAAAAACTTTATTTATTTATACCCTGTGGCTGCAAAATCCGAATTAAAAAATCCACCATCTTAGACCTGCCGAGGTTGTGTATAAGTCATTGGGAGAGGTCCCTATCCTATTTGGAAGTTTCTCTGGTCTGCTCTGGAATTAGCACAAAAATCTGACTATTTTGGGCGTTTTGGCCAAATATCCAAAAAAAAATGTTGGGGGAAGAAGCCTGAAAAAATTGTATGATTCTGAAAAATCAGATGCAATTGTGCTGAAAGTTTTTCAAGTCCGGTTGGCGTAATTCCCAGGGTTCTACACATGAGTTCTGTAGACATACTGTATGTGTGTTGAGCCTATTGACACAGGGCTGTAAGGGAACCCTGGAACTACTGCCTGGTCTGTAGGTGGCAGTAGTTCCAAGGTTCCTCTGCATCAATAGTTGCAACTGCACTCGATTCAAAATAGGAGACATGAAAGACTGAGAAATTATAAGAAAGTGCAAAGAGTAAATTTGTATGCAAGTACCTTTGATGAATGTAGTTTTATGCACAACTGACTGCGGGGAAATTAGCGTGAACACAGCTGCACTTGCATTAGTAAATGGCATCTCATGATTGCTTGTTCATTTTCCTTGTTCCTAAATATATAAACAATTATACGAAAGAAACTCTTTGTAAAAAGTTCACAATTGATTTTTTTTTATCTTGCCAACGTATTCTTTTTAAGGGCTCAAAACCATTGTGTTTTTAACAGGATCTTAGGCCAATAAGTTTTCAAATGGCTGTAATTTCAAGTACAAAGCACGTCAAAAGTGCAGTTTTGTGAGAGAAAAGCAGGTGACATCCAATTGTTTCCTCTCTATGCAGGCAAACAACTTTTCAGAGTGCAAACAACATATTTTTTAGTATTTTGTTATACTCATGTTACTCATTGTTTTAGATAACAAAAAAGCCTTATTTATTGAGTATAGAAATTGTATCTGTTTAGTATATAAGATATGAGCATAAGTTGCAGCTCTCTATTTATGCTATTGGGGAAAAGTAGAAGCCATTGTCATAAATCTTCATCATTACACTTTGGACACGCACTCCAGGAACTCCTCGGACACATGTAAGATCAAGAAAAAGCTTTATTTCAAATGAAGTAACACCTTACACATTTCGTGTGTTTCCACACAAAATCATAGGTTATAAATGTTTTTACCTATGATTACGCATGGAAACACACGAAATGCGTAAGGTGTTATTTGATGTGAAATAAACCTTTTTCTTTGATCCTACACCGCGTCCGAGGAGTTCCTGGAGTGCGTGTCCAAAGTGGAATGATAAAGTAAAGTGTTGTCCCTAAGCTACGGGTTCGGGGCGCAGCACCCAGACCTCCAACAGAAAGCGGTGAGTGACCCTGGCTTTTAAGATTGCATATAAATTAGTTAAGTAAGCAAAGGGTTCGGGGCAGTTGCACCCGAACCACATCCTAAACTTGGTGACCATCTAAACTGCTAATACATAAATGTAAAACTTTAATGATTAAGAAAAGACACTGAACGCAATAATTAATTAAGTTGGTAGTACCTGCATTTACCCGATATTAAGGGGGTTATTTCTAACGTAAAATCCCATCAACTTCAACTGCATGAATAGACCTTATTTATCATTAAAAAAGTCCGAAAAAATTGGGTCGGGCAAAAATCCGATAACTTCAGAGCTTTCCCTGAAAAGTAAGAATTTTTCGTTCTTTTCCACAAATACTACAAATTTTTAGGAGTTTTCTGACTTTTTCCGAAATTATTGGATATCAGTACGGATAGCTGTGCAGACACTGGGACATCTCCCATTGACTTATACAGGACCTCTAAAGCTTTGAGATGCATTTCGACTTCGGACTTTTAAGACCATCAGGCTTTATACATTACGAAAAATTCATAGTTTTCTTTTCTAGTCCGAAAACTACAAATTATTTGAATTTCAGATATTCGGAGCATTAAAAATAACCCCCTAATTGTCATAAATCTCTGTACAATATGACATGCTGTTGTTTTATGCATTGTTATGTAGCAAATATATTCTCAAGGACATTCAAGGTCCAATTGCATTAGTCAGTCAGCCTACACACTGCCATTCTCCTCTGTCTATCAAGCTGAATGTGATGATATGGTTAAATATAGACACAGGATAATGAATACTGATAACCAGCGAGGTTGAACACAATAAAATACCAGACATTAGTGCAGAAGAAACTAAACATTGTGCCGGATGCCTGAAAAATTCACAGTACTGTACTTTGATTCCTACTAAAAATAATTATAGAATACGTTTTTGCATGAAGCAGGGCAATAATTGTTGATGATTATCTGCTGTAATCTGTTTTGTACCAATGTTATAATGAATAAATGAAGACATTCACTACCAAATATACCTGCTAATCTTTATAATTCTTTTCCTGTGCAAGTAAAGCCGTAATGAATGATAACAACACCATCCCTAGTTCACATTATATAGTCTTTTAAAACAAGTAGACAATACAATTGTGTGTGTATATATAAACATCTATATATACAGATATGGGATCCGTTATCTGGAAACACCGTTATCCAGAGAGCATTGAATCCCAAAGACTCCATTTTATCCAAATAATCTAGATTTTTAAAAATGATTTCCCTTTTCTCTGTATAATAAAACAGTACCTTATACTTGATCCAAACTAAGATATAATAAATCCTTATTGGAAGCAAAACCAGCCTATTTGGTTTATTTAATGTTTACAGGATTTTCTAGTAGACTTAAGGTATGAAGATCCAAATTATTGAAAGATCCATTATCCAAAAAACCCCATGTCCTGAGCAATCTGGATAACAGGTCATATATATATATATATATATATATATATATATATATATATATATATATATATATATATATATATATATCGTATATATACAGTATATACTTTTCTGGTATAATAAAAAACAACTGAACTGTATCTAATTAAAGCAAGCCTGTATGCCTCTGTAATAAAACTATAGAAAGTAAGAACTTTACCTTATCACATGCACCAAGCTGCTCCTTCTCAATTAACTTTTTGGTCTCCTTTTCCCAATAAGCCATTAGTGCATCTCTGCTAAAATTTGCTGTTGGAGATTTTTCTGTTAGACTTTTTTGCCTCATTCCAACAGGGAGATTATGATCAGGCTCAATATCCCCCAGCTCCCTCTCCAATTCCTGCAACTCCTCTTCTGTTAATGAGGCCAGTAGCTCATCTTCATCAATATCTTCATATTTACTGATCTCTCTGCGGTATCCAAAGGAAGACATGGTCCCTAATATAGTTCAGGGTTCTGGAAAAACCAGACCTGACTAAAAATTATCTTAGGAGAAGGAAACTGCGATGTGATAAGTTTTCTGGGTTTTGTGTGAACAGCAACTGGTCAGGAAGAAGAGAATAGGCAGCCTATTAAGAAAGGCTCAATGGGTGTTCCATTGAAGGATGAAAGCATACTCTATTTCAGCCTCACGCGTCAGCTGGACACAGACACACAAAGTATGTGACATCACAAGTGAGTTCCAGGGTCAGATTGAGGGATTATTGACATGCAGGATGTTACCATATAAAGTTCAGCCTGTTTAAGAAAGAACTGGCATGTGCTGCATAAGACTAAATAACCTACACATTTTATCTTTTGTGATTATACAACAATTAAAGCAGTCAGCTAAATCACTCAACACAAAATAAAGAAAATAGGATGTTGAGAAAAAAAATATAACTGGAACTTTTTGTTCATTATGTTTAGGAACACTTAACTGGTATAAATATACCAAAAACAGAACTTCCTTGCATTTGATCTGCCTTATAAGCTGTGTCAGTATAATATACCTTGAAGCACAATGTACAGTCTTACACTTACGGGGTTATTTATTAAGGTCTGAATACAATTTTTTCAACTTTTCGGAATTCGACAAATAACCCCCTCAGTGAAATACCATTACAAATCCTCTTTTCACGTTAAATATTATATATTACCTTTTGCTTTATGGACAAGTGTAGATTGTAGGACAACAACGCTTTCAGAGATCCTATACCAGCTGAATAATGTATGACAGCCAGTGACTGCTCTGGGAAGGTGTCTGATTTCTGGAAACTTATTCAATCATTTATGGAGGCCCTTGTTTTTATCTTCCTTCTATCACAGACACAGAATACCACCGGCAGGCTTAAATATCACTTAGTAATTACCCAATGGCTGTATCCAATACCGATATGAGACAGACAGAGCAGATAGATGCATTTATTGAATAGAACAAATTGATGATATGTACAATGGTTACAACTGTATAAACAAAGGATATTCATTGTTTTTTTTTTAAATAATAAACTCCTATAATATCTTAGATAATACAGAAATCCTATTTGAACTATATGAACTGTGAAAATACCAGTAAGGATTTATATTAGGTGAGGATCAAAATAATATTTTGAATTTGAATATATTGAATAAAACAGCTCGTATGTAAACCCCTGCTTCATGTAAATAAACCATTTTCATAATAATATACTATTTTTTGTAGTATGTGCCATTGGGTAATCTTAAATAGAAAATAGAAAATTGCCATTTAAAAAAATAAGGACCGTCCCTGGGAACCTACAATTCATGGTGCACACAAACAAACCATACATATTAGGTCACATGAGCCAATTAACGGACAAACTTCTGTCTTTTACTTCCCCACTTCTTCCTGTTACAGTTAGAGTTGCAGTATTTCTGGTCAGGTGATCTCTGAGGCAGCACACAGACCATCACAAAATGAGGGCTCAAGGCAAAAGATGTAAAAGGACAATATTTACTTAAATATATATTCCAATTTGGTAAGATTTTTTAATATGCCAATTTAATTTAATATAATCTGTTGCTTAAGTATTCATTTTGGGGGTATAGTTTTCCTTTAACATTCAGTTATTATTATCCCAATCCTTGCCTGTAATTTGCCCAGGCCTCTCATTTACTTGTGAACTGGGCTCAGGTTCTGGTTGACCCCCATTTTTTTAAAAAAATCTGAAACTCAATCTAAACTCAAACTTAATACGGGTATGGGATCCGTTATCTGGAAACCTATTATCCAGAAAGCTCAGAATTACAGAAAGGTTGTCTCCTATAGAGTCCATTATAATCAAAGAATCAACATTTTTAAAAAGGATATCCTTTTTTCTCTAATAATAAAACAGTACCCTGTACTAGATCCAAACTAAGATATACTGTAATTAATCCTTATTGGAAGCAAAACTAGATTATTGGGTTTATTTACACATTTAAGGTATGGAGATCCAAATTATGGAAAGATCCGTTAACTCCAGGTCCCGAGCATTCTGGATAGCACAATTTTTGAATTCTAATGATGCATTTCCATTTATTATTGCTCTGAATCATACGCAGGAAAACTTTTTTATATACATTTACTTAACATAGACCTTGGAAAATCAATTTCTGGTGAAAAAAGGCATCAAAAAATAGATGCCCAGTTCATATCCCCCTAAATCTTACAGGGAACCACTCATAACCTTGGACTCAAAATTCCTTTGACTGACTTCTCATTTTACATAACAATGCTCATGTGTGATTAGAACAAATGTGCTAAGCCCTTGTCAGTATCTCCATTAGCAATGACTAGGTATGTGAAATATACTGTATGGTAGGTTGACCTGTTGGTTAATTTCATTAAGAGGTGGATTCACAAAGGTAGAGTAAAAAATTGTTGTTGGTGTCATTAAAAAATGTTTATGTAGGCTGTGGTGTTTAATTATTTATGTCCAATCAGTATACCTCTTTGTTTTGCAGCTGTCCAGCTGACTGTTAAACTGTGACCCAGTTGCTTGCAGCAACGGGAAATGCTCTGAATACTAGACTGGATGGAAGATGAATAAGAGACAAATAAAAAAAAGTCTAGTCTCGCAATCAACTTTATTTCTCACCTCAACAGCTACACATATATTGTTTTAAATTAGTTCAAAGACAGAGTAGAATGGTCGTACATAAATACATAAATAAAATATTACTAAGATGTCTAAATTACACATAAATTGTACTGCTGGTTTTAACTCTTGAAGCAGTGAGATAGCAGCTGATTAATAGACCTGTGAGGAGGGGAACTAGTATCTTGGTTGAAGGAAAGGCGCTTCTGCTTGTAAGGAGGTGAAACGTAATTTCAATGCAAATAGTTGAGGCAGTGTGTAGTATGACCTGGAGGTGTCACCAACCTTTAAGTTTGGCCTTTAAAGGACCAGTAACATAAATTTTTTTATTACAAAATTTGTTAGTCTAGAACAAAAAAAAAAAAACACAAAGACATATTAAACTTTTAAATCGCTAAGTCTTTAGTAAGAAATAACTTACCGAAACGCCGCTTGCGTTCCTCTTCAAAAAAGGCGATCCGGTGTTCCATCGTACAGAGCACGATTTCTCCTCCCTGCTTTCCTTATAGGAGATAGCCAGGGAGGAGAAATCGAGCGCCGCATGACGGATCATCGATGAGTCGCCTTTTTGTGAAGAGATGCGCCAGCGGAATTTCGGTAAGTTATTACTTAATAAAGACTTAGCGACAAACGGGAGGGGGGGTGGGGGGTTTGTGCCGACTAGGTTTCCTTCCCCTTTAAAGGAATTGTTCAGTATACAAACTGGGTAAATAGATAGGCTGTGCAAAATAAAACATGTTTTTAATATACAGTAGTTAGATACACTGAACAGTTCCTTTTAACCAGGCTGTAGCTGTATTCCACCTGCTGAACCCATGTTGAGCTCCACCTGCGGTCGGCACTTACTTGAGCATGGGCCCTTTTAAATGAATAAGTTGCCATCCTTCCTGCGCTCCTCTGTGGCTTAACACTTAAAACTGAAGAAAGGAAAGCAACTTATTCATTTAGGGTACAACTACACAAGCATCTTCAATGCGATTCCGGCAAATCTGACGTAGTATGACAAAACGCAGGCGTCAAGTCGGATGCAACGAAAAATAAGGTAAGCTATAGCAATGTCGGATGGTGTCGAAGCCTTCATCCAATGCGACACGACTGCATCCTACAGTCATGTTGCATCGGATGAACACCATACGACATTGCTATAGCTTACATTATTTTCCGTCGACACTGACATTTGTATTCTTACCTTATTTTCCGTCTTATTATTTTGCTTACCTTATTTTATTGTCTGTCAGAATCGAATTGAAGACGCTTTGCACAGCTCACCCGCTGACACAGCTAACTGATGTTCTGCCTTGCTTCCGTGACGCTGGGTTGGGGGCGGAGCGATCCTTCCATAGGCTGAAGTCCTGTTTTGATTCGTAATTAGCCTATGGAAGGATCATGCAGTCCCCAGCCCAGCTTCATTGAAAAGCTTCAGAAGATCATTTAGCAGTGTTGGAGGGTCGATGGAGCGCGGGTTTGCAAGGGCTGGGAGCAACTTTGCGGGGGGCTTTGAGGGGAAATATTCCGGATGCAGCATTTACTTGATACTGACACTTTTTTCTATGATTTTTATAGGAACGTGTCAGTATCTCTTTAACATCTAAAAGCAAGACAAGCGGGGAGACTGAGCCTTTTTATGATTTGTCAGAGGATAGGAAATAACTTAAAAGCCTCAGAGGTGAGAGTAAGCTAGGGTATTTAGCAAAGGCAGTCTGTGACCCAAATGAAGATACAGGGTTTGTCCAGCAGGATATATGATATATGAAGAGAACAAGACAGGTAATTCAGTTTGTGGTTGGGGCAGGGATAAGAAAAGATTTGACATACCAACTTTTGTAGTGGCTTCAAGTGTGAAGAGTAGAGAGTTTTATTGTAAACTAACAAATCTTTTAGTTATGAGCATTGATAAGATGGTGGAGTACTGATCCTTCTTTAATGGGCTTTTTCAATATTCTATGTTTACATAAAGGAAAAGTGGGAAACCACCGGTGCTCCTTACTCCGTCAGCGTCTTCCCCAAGATGGCGGTGCCCAGGAGAACCACATGGGACGTTGGACGCCAGTGCGTCAAAATGTGCGGTGTCAACTCTGACCTCCCAATGGGTTCAATGGCCAAATATGTCTCAATGTAGCTATCTTACAATTACAATATTTTTTATCTAGATACTTTTTATTCCAGAGTGACATTTAAATAAGAAACCCTGGGACTGCGGGCTGAGGTGCCAAAATCGGGATCAACATGACCTATAGGTAACGTTTAATACACTTTCATATTTTTAAAAGTAGTTTTTTAGTGTCAGTATCACTTTAAACTGGGAATTAGTTGATTGCTAAATGTTGGTCCTTGACACACTTGAAAAAGGGCCAACAGGCCCGAAACATGTAGTGTGGTGACACAATAAAAAGCTTAATTGCAGGTAACCTGCTGTCGTAAGTGATTCCCACATTTCACAATACATTGGATTTATACAGAGTGCCAGAGACGGAGCATCCAGGGAACCATCACAAGAAGTAAGGCACAAACGCTAATCAGTGTAAAACCCTCTGTTATAGACATAAAGTTTATTACTAATGGTTTATTACTGTCACTCAAATTACAAAAAAAGGATAACTTTTCTCTTAACTGGCTAAAACCATCTCTATGTAAGTGTCAGTTCAGGTATTAAACTGTTTACATCTGCTAAATGAGTGTCGCTTAAAGTGTATCTGTCACCCAGACACAAAAATCTGTATAATAAAAGTCCTTTTCAAATTAAACATGAAATCCAATTTCTATTTTTTTATTAAAGCATTCATAGCTGTTGTAAGCTCATTTAAACATCTCAGCTGTCAATCAAATATTGTCTGCCCCTCCTCTATGCCTTAGAGGCGGGGCAGACAATTACTTTCACTTTCCATTCACCACTTCCTAGATGTCACTGCTCTCCACATATTCCCCTGTTCTCTTCATCATTTATTTGTGAAGCAAGGGCATGGGGGTGGACATCGGGTCCCCCATACTAGTGCACAAACAAGATACTGAGATGATGCAAGGCTTGTCTTAATAACAGTGTCCACAAAATGGCTCCTGCCTGCTTGCTATAATTATTAATTTTCAAACTGCAGGAAACAAGATTCAAATAATAAATACAGTGTAATTATAGTTCATTTTGCTTGACTAATGTAATAAAATAGGATTTTGAATAATTTTTTTGGGTGACGTGGGTGAGGGTCCCCTTTGAAAGATACATGCTTATAAAAATGTGAAATTGGTCACTCTTTGGCTGATACCTCTCAGTGTTTATCTGAGAAAAAGTAATCCATTTGACCATTGTTTTGATTTTTCAAATGCAAATGTAACTGTCAGGCTGTACAAAATGTTATTGAGCCATAAATTAAAATAATGCAAAAGGAGTATGAAGAAAATGACAGTGAACTATTTGTAGAAATTAAAAATGTCACTTGCGATTTGGCAAACATTTTAAATGTCACAAAATGTCACAAACATATTTAAGCTCCTTGTAGGGCTACTGATTGATTTGAATGATTTTGTTGGAACCTGTGTAAGTAAAAATAGATATAGAAAGGTATCCTTTGTTAATTATTTTGTTTTGTGCATAGTTCGAAGTCAGCTTGGTACAAAAAATGCCAAACGTGCAAAAAGTCAAAAACAGGAACAGGGCACAATATTTTGATCTTTTTTGCTCTCCCGTTGTATTATAAATCCTATGTAACCGAGTAAGTAGCCTAAAAGCCAAGAATGTGATGTTACAAAAACCTGTCTGATATAAATATGTTAGCACTTAATAAATACATGTTTATAATAATAATACACTTGACTATTTATTTCATAGATATCAAGAGACATAGTAAAGCTACAATAAAATTAGAATTTACAGAATATGAGCTTGAAGTCTCTATAATATCCTCTACAGAACTATGCACACACTATTTTTCCATTTTTATTCAACAGAAAGCTACATCATACTCATATTTCAGATATGTCTTCCAAGCAAATGTTTCCTCAGATTTGTCTGAATAGCAGCCAAGGTCTGCATAATAGCTAAACCAGATATATAAAGAAAGTCTGAAACCATGAATCAGTCTATACTGTTAGTTCGTTAACCTGCAGAGATAAATAAAACACGTACAAGTTGGCTGCTTAACAGATGTTTGTTGAAGTATAGGTATTTAGTTCTCACCTTTTCCAATCCAAATTGTTACAGACAGGCCTTTATTTGTCACAGCAGCAGTTGATAACAGTACATGGGTCACACACCATTTCTAAAATTAAACAAGAAGAGTCTGGATAATTTAAGCTCTGACCTTGTGAAACCAGAAAACCCTGGCAGGAAAATAAGCCACATCCAGAGAATTCCTTCAGGGCATATGGCTGAGGATGTTAAATTCCCAGACCTGTTGTGTTAATAAATTAAAACATATATGAATCAATGTATAACATAGGCAGTTAAACAAATTACATTAATTATACTTGCATTCAGAGCTTAATTAGCGCCTGTAAAAGTAAAAACATAGGATTATTTTAATTATAACAATATTATTTATGTAAAGGCTTCTTCTTTGTAGCTTTGGATTCAAAAACAATTGCCATTTTAGTGCTTTAAGTAGTTGCTATTTTGAGCACATGCAATCAATTATTTGGAGGCTATAAACCTGTCTAACAGTCACTAGCCACTCTTGGTGTGAAAAGGGCTTTTGCCACTGATTCATTAGGCGCAAGTATGTTGCATCTATTGATGAAGCACACGGTGAAACCCCTGGAGCTACTGCTCCCTTCAAGATGGGCAACACATACGTCCAAGGAGCAACTTTAAAGGCTTGGTTCAACTTAACGTTAACTCTAAGGGGCCCATTTACTTAGTTCGAGTGAAGGAATAGAAGAAGAAAAACGTTGAATTTCAAATGTTTTTTTTGGCTACTTCGACCATCGAATGGGCTACTTCGACCTTTGACTACGACTTCGACTCAACTAAAAATTGTTCGACTATTCGACCATTCGATAGTCAAAGTACTGTCTCTTTAAGAAAATTCTTCGACCCCCTAGTTCGCCACCTAAAGGCTACCGAAATCAATGTTAGCCAATGGGGAAGGTCCCCATAGGCTTCCTAAGTATTTTTGGTTGAAGAAAAATCGTTCGATCGATGGATTAAAATCCTTTGAATCGAATGATTCGAAGGATTTAATTGTTCGATCGGACGATTTTTCGTTCGATCGAACGAATATCGCTAAATCCTTCGACTTTGATATTCGAAGTCGAAGGATTTAACTTCGACAGTCGAATATCGAGGGTTAATTAACCCTCGATATTCGACTTAAAGTAAATTTGCCCCCTAGTATGTTAGACTGCCCAATTCTAAGCAACTTTTCAATTGGTCTTCATTATTTATTTTGTATAGTTTTATCATTATTTGCCTCCTTCTGACAGCTCACTGACCCCATCTCTAAAACAAATGTTCACGTTATTTATAAAGGCTGGTATATTTAAATAAAATACTGTAACAATATTATTTTACAAACCGTTAGAACTGTCATAAGATTTTCCTGTCAATAGGAAAATTTTTAAGAAATGTCCAGTATAAAAAATGTGTAATAATGAAGTAAGAATTTTATACCCGGCTTTACCATCGCCTAAGAACAATAAACAGCTTTATAAATATTCAAGAGTCTACACAGCAATGCCCAGTGTTCATGGTGCTGCATTTTATCACGGCAGCAAAATGCCACTCCTGGAAAGAGATGAATATCCAGTTCTTTAAAAGGAAATTCTGCTCAAAAAAGGGCCTCACTACTATTTTTTAATGATCCATTGGCTCAATATTAAAAATTAATCCTTCATTAATATGGATTTTCAGCAGTGTAAATGGAAAAATTACAGTACTGTGCTTCTTCCCTGCTGTTACCAACCTGTTTACCTTCCTCTAATACCAATGGTCCCACCTCTCTTGCTTCATCCTTTTACTATTTATATATTAAAACAATATTTTGGGTATGTTTTACTCATACAACACCCTTGTCACTATCATTTTTTACCGTGACCAAAAAACGGAACAAAATGCTGTCACTGGAAGAAGATGCAGCCACCTGTGCTCCCCTCTTCCCTTCTGTAGTTGGCAGCTCACTGATAGCAGATGGGCCATGCTAATGAAGTAAGTGTAACATGGCAGGCCCCCCCCTGAAGGTAACCCCTTGTGGTCCCTGTTGTGTGGTGGGGCCTTTGGCACCAATTTTTTTTAAACTTCTGGGGGGGACAAGTTTTTTTACATGGACGTTTAAGGGAGGCCCTGGCCACCAATGTTCTTATTACCGTATATACTCGAGTATAAGCCGAGTTTTTCAGCATCCAAAATGTGCTGAAAAAGTCTACCTCGGCTTATACTCAGGTCAGCGGGCAATAGCTGAGATTGCAGTCACTTTTAATCATTCCTATAGCAACAGTTCACTTGGGGAGAGACTGCAATATCCCACAATGCCCTCTGTTGGTTATATGAAAGAATAACAGTGCGCCCTCTGTTGGTTACAGCCCTCTGTTGGTTATATGAAAGAATAACAGTGACTGCAATATCACACAGCGCCATCTGTTGGTTATATGAAAGAATAACAGTGACTGCAATATCACACAGCGCCCTCTGTTGGTTATATGAAAGAATAACAGTGCTCCCTCTGTTGGTTATATGAAAGATTAACAGTGACTGCAATATCACACAGCGCCCTCTGTTGGTTATATGAAAGAATAACAGTGCGCCCTCTGTTGGTTATATGAAAGAATAACAGTGACTGCAATATCACACAGCACCCTCTGTTGGTTATATTAAAGAATAACAGTGACTGCAATATCACACAGCGCCCTCTGTTGGTTATATGAAGGATTAACAGTGATGGCAATATCACACAGCGCCCTCTGTTGGTTATACGAAAGATTAACAGTGATGGCAATCTCACACAGCACCCTCTGCACATGGTAGTGGGACAGTGGGACAATGCACACAGTAATCCGTTTGGCAATTCTCTGTCACCATCAACTTTGCAAAGAAGTCTGGTTGATCGCTGGGGGGGTCGCTTTGGCAGAATGTGCGCTGCTGGGAGACAGGGCTGTAGTTGTGTCTAGGCTTATAGAGTCAATACGTTTTCCCAGTTTTCATAGGTAAAATTAGGTACCTCGGCTTATAATCGGGTCGGCTTATACTCGAGTATATACGGTACGTGTGGGGGGGCCTGGCCACCAATTTTTTTTTACCATGTGGGGTCCTAGGCACCAATATTTTTTAATGGGGGGCCCTGACCACCAATATTTTTTTTATTAACATGTGGGAACCCTAGCCACCAATGTTTTTTTATTTACTGTGGGGTGGGGAGGGCAGACCTGTAGGTGAGGCTTGCGGTGGGTGCAGCCCAGGGGACCCAGGAAATTTTGTTGTAAGAGGCCCTGCGATTTCTGATGGCGGCCCTGAGTCCCAGTGATGATTAGGGAATCTCAATTATCCCCTTCTATGTGAACCTTATTCATACAATATAAAATACTAATTCTCACAAGGTACACATGTTTAAAATCATATTCAATGAATTACAAAGGGGATTTATCTTACGTAAAGGGATACTGTCCTGGGAAAAATGTTTTTTTCAAAATGAATAAGTTAATAGTGCTGCTCCAGCAGAATGCTGCAGTGAAATTCATTTCTCAAAAGAGCAAACAGATTTTTTTATATTCAATTTTGAAATCTGGCATGGGGCTAGACATTTTGTCAATTTCCCAGCTGCCCCAAGTCACGTGACTTGTGATCTGATAAACTTCAATCACTCTTTACTGCAAGTTGGAGTGATATCACCCACCTTCCTTTTCCCCCCAGCAGCCAAACAAAAGAACAATAGGAAGGTAACCAGATAGCAACTCCCTAACACAGTGATCCCCAACCAGTAGCTCGCGAGCAACATGTTGCTCTCCAACCCCTTGGATGTTGCTCCCAGGGGCCTCAAAGCAGGTGCTTATTTTTGAATTCCAGGCTTGGAGGTGAGTTTTATTGCATTAAAACCAGGTGCACTGCCAAACAGAGCCTCAATGTAGGTTGACAATCCACATAGGGGCTACTAAATGACCAATCACAGCCCTTATTTGGTACTCCAGGAACATTTTTCATGCTTGTGTTGCTCCCCAACTCCTTTTACTTCTGAATGTTGCTCACGGGTTGTAAAGGTTGGGGATCCCTGCCCTAACACAAGATAACAGCTGCCTGGTAGATCTAAGAACAACACTCAATAGTAAAAACCCATGTCCCACTGTTTGAGAAGGAAAAACAGCAGCCTGCCAGAAAGCATTTCTATCCTAAAGTGCAGGCACAAGTCACATGACCAGGGGCGGCTGGGAATTTGACAAAATGTCTAGCCCCATGTCAGATTTCAAAATTGAATATATAAAAATCTGTTTGCTCTTTTGAGAAATGGATTTCAGTGCAGAATTCTGCTGGAGCAGCACTATTAACTGATGTGTTTTGGAAAAAACATTTTTTTCCATGACAGTATCCCTTTAAGAGTAAAGGGAGACTGGGGTACTGAGCCCAAAATCAGGTAACTCCCAACTTCAACACAAGTCCCATTGCACGCTGGCTATTGTAGTCTTACATTAAACTTGGCAGTAGGCAAATGGTTAAAGAAAAACAACATTATTGGGAGACACAGGCTTGGCACATTAGGGCAAGAAAAAACTTTTGCTGGTTTCCAAATTACAAACCAGCCAAAGGCTCAAAAAGTAGCCCAAATCTGTACCCTGGCTAGCTTGTACTTTCAAAACCCGCCTGTGCTTTAAATTAGTAGCCCAATTTGACTGGAAAACAGCCAACATGGCAACACTGCTCGGTTATATCAGCGTGTCGCTGCGATGCAGTTTTCAATGTACAATAAAGTTTTTCTTTACACTATTGAACTTCTCATGTTATATAAGGCAGCGCATACTTCCAGACAAAACGAAGCAAACCTAGAAACTGAAGTTTGGTAGATGCGTTCCATATCTCGATTGCTCGGCAATGAATCGCTTTGGTCTCTAGTTTACCCTAAGCGCAGGCGTCCGCTACCCATAGTGCACTGCGTCTAGAGTCATGGCCGGTGTACTGAAAAAGGTGAGATATCGGAGGTCACTTAAATGTGATTGGTTTTCTGATATACGAAGGTGACTGTAAACATTTTGCCTTTTGTACGGTATACTCAGCAAAGAAATTACATTTTCGGAGGAATGTGTTGCTTTTGTTCGTGTTGGAAAGTGGGACATTGAACGGAGCATTGGCAGAAGTGTTATGGTTTAATTCAGGGTTGTCCTACTTCAGTGCATATCTATTAGCTGCTCCTGCCTTTCATTACATTGAAATTGACCCACTGCACTTGCCACTTGCCACTTTGTAGCCTGTAGGCATTAAAAAGAGAATAGACCAAATTATATTGGAACAATCAGGACCCTAATATTAGGACATTGTCATTTAGTATATACAGGGCCAACAACAGAGTGCAGTGTATATAGTTATAGATCTGTCTGAGCTGAACTGCACCACAACAATCAGTGCTCTCTGTAGCTCTATTGGTTTCCTGTACTGTTATTCCTGCCAGCACAAATATTTTTAAGTGGGAGCACTTACAGGACATTCACAGGCTTCAGCATGCTACACATGTACTGCCATCCCATGCGGTCAGTTCATGTCCTGAGTAGATGCAAAAAATGGAGCACCAAAGAAGCCGGTTTAAAATTCTGAAAAGGTCAAAAATGTAAACATTTAAATCTCCAATATTACAGCAGCATATCACAGAACCTGGCTGCCCACTTGACGTGTTTCGCGGCACCCCACCACTTCATTGAGCTTTCTTATGAAGGGGTGCCACGAAACGCGTCAAGTGGGCAGCCAGGTATATGCTGCTGTAATGTTGGAGATTTTAATGTTTACTAAATACATTTTTGACCTTTTTAAAATTTTAAACAGTCTTCTTCGGTGCTCCATTTTTTGCATCTACTCAGGACTGTTATTACTGCTTAATACATCCAGTCATCTTATTTTGCCTATTCTGAACCTTGAAATAGCAGATCTGTGAAAAAATATTCTGAAGAAAATACATGGGAATTAGTGTCTCTGCTGGAGGAGAGCTGGCTGCTATATTGTTTCAATGGTGAAGTTAGAGATCGCCACAGTCCTCTAGCGTGAAATCCCACCACTCTCCATTCATTTTTATGGGATTTATAAAGATGTATTTATGAACTTTCAATTTCACCCATTGATAAATAATATTAAAAATCCCATAGAAATGAATGGAGAGTGGCGGAATCTCACTCTAGAGGACTGTGTCTCTAACTTCACTCTTTGATAAATATACCCCATTATGTTCCCAGTGCACTTACAATCCAAGGTCCCTCATTTTTAATAGTCACAATTAACTTTCCTGTAGGTTTTTGTGTGTGTGGTTTGAATTCAATTACCTGGAGTCTCAAGTGAAAGGGAAAAAAATGCACATAGTGTCAGAAACAAAAGATATAATGAAAAATCCTTCTATATTGGTTTATATTTTTACATTATTTTAGAAACCTAATAACATGTTGGTATATATTCGAATTTTAGAGCTTTATGTTAGCAGTTTAGATGAGCTGTTTTTTCACAGGTTCGGGTTTTTCGTGATAAACCTGCAATGTACATTTCTAAAATATGTTGACTGTAAATGTCCAGGTCTGAGTAATTTATATTTTATCTTTTTAGACGACTGGTTTGGTTGGCATAGCAGTTTCCCAAAATCCACATGAGGTATGTTTTTATTTTCTTCCGCTCTTCTAAAATACATCTGTCCCTAATAAAACAGAAAATAAGAACATTTTTTTGGACAAAATATATATTAGAGTAAATTTGCATAATGGAAAATGAACAGCTTGATTAGGGTTGTTTCTTCATTTTACTTACCAGGCTTTTTTTTATTTCAGCGTTTAAGGATATTATACACAAAAATTCTTGCTACGCTACAGACCATACCTAATGATGCAGCATATAGAAAATACACCGAGCAAATAGTTAATGAGCGCTTTAATGCAGTACAGATGGTAAGTACCTTGTTGTTGTACCACTTACATGAACTATTTATTTGCAATCTACTATTGCTACACTTTATTTTGTTTTACTTCTTCCCATATGTAGGGGAAGCTCTTCTGAAATTAATGTTGGGGAGCTGTCTCAGATTAGACAAGATGGCACTTTTATTTTGTCAATTCGTTGAACAGGGGTTAAATATCTTCTCTATGAGTGAACGGTAAAGGCCACAGTTAAACAGCTCCTGTTATGCCAAAAGATTCTACTTGTTTTATTTGGAAGTAAAGACAAAGCTGTAAAATTTGTATGCTGCATTTTACTTTTTAATACATTTTATCTTAATATATTGATAAGTGTTATTGGTACCATTTCTGAACATGATTTTGCCATGCTAGCGCTGTAATGCAGTTATTTATTTATTTTTTTTCATATCCACTCTTACTCTACAGGTGAATGCCGCATGCGTGCTTATTATTTTACACACTGGCTCATACTCCGCTCTTGTTGCTAGTGGTGATGTTATCTTAAGGTGGCCATACAAGGGCTGATCAAAGCTGTAAACATGATCCAGGAGGCAGCTTATCTGCCCTTTTACAATGCCAGCCCAAGGCAGCCAGACAGCCTGCGCTATCCAGTTGTTGGCTGAAGGCAGGGCCATTGGATCAGGCAGATACTGCCCAACTTAAGGTGGATCTTTACATGTATGGCCAGCTTTATACATTTCTTTGAGCTGATGACACAAATTTGGGAAGCATGTCATTAGACTATGGGCGTTATGTAATAAAAGGCACTGCCCAGGAGCAGTAACCTATAGCGACCAATCAGCAGGAAGCATTTACTGGTCACCTGTTTAAAAGAAAACATCTATGGGTTACTGCTCCTGGGCAAACTTAGTGCCTTTTATTACATATAGGGGTTAGTCTAGAAGTGTATGCAAAAGTATACTTTTATATTCAGTAGCCCAATGTACAACATAGGCTTCTACCTGTTACTGAACTAACAGGTAGTTGCTCACCTGCAAACACTTTTTTTCAGTTCAGTTGGTTTCAGATAGTTCACCTTAAATAAAGACTTTTTCCAATTACTTTCTATTTTCTATTTGTGGCCGTTATTCTAACAGAATTGTAAAGTTTCATTTTTAACCTTTTAAAGCAGCTCTTGGAGGCGAAGGAGCCAACTCTTTAAAGGGGAAGGAAACCTACGGGGGGGGGGGTTTGCACCGACTAGGTTTCCTTCCCCTTTAAGTGTTTTAAATTGATACATTTAGTATCTGTAGCCCTGCTGAGCAGAATCCCTGAGTTTCATTAAAGGCAACTGTTACAATTGATGCAATAGTTGCTAATATTCCAGAGATTTCACAGATTTCTGTAATGTATTAACTAAATATATCAACTAAATGTAGCAAATTGTACCAGTTCAGAATACTCCTGGATCACTGAGTTGTCAGACTGAAACAATAGAGACTAGTGATGAGCGAAATTTTTTGCCACGTTTTGGCATGAAAATTACGCTGATAGATTCTAATGGGTGAAAAAATTTGTTGGCTGCAGTTTTTTGTGCGTCAAAAAAAAATGACGCCCAAAGACTTAAAAATGCATTTCGGTGAATTTTCGCCAGTTCGCTAATTTTCGGCAAAGTCAAACGAGTCAGATTCGCTCATCACTACTAGAGACAAGAACATTAAACTTTAAACTTAAATTTTGGGAAAACAGTAAAAAATAAAAGATTTAAAGCCATTGAAAAAAGTCTTTGTTTATGGTGAACAATCTGAAATCAACTGAATGTGAACAACCCCTTTAAATATAAATATTGACAGACAAAAACTTTTTATACATGAATTACTTTAGAAAATTTTTAGCAGACATGCTATTTTGGGAAGCAAGCTTGTATTTGTGTTTTGAAAATTGTAATTTCATTTAATTCTTTTTTTTTTCTTTCATAAAGCAGTGTTTTTGTCATGCTTTAAGGTGGCCATAGACGTAACAATTACAATCTTTCTTAGAAAAGATCTTTCCAAGAAAGATCGTTAGTTTCAATACGCACGTATAGAGCTGAATCGTCAGATATACAGGTAGAAACAATAGAATTCTA
Source organism: Xenopus laevis (assembly GCF_017654675.1). Taxonomy (NCBI): domain Eukaryota; kingdom Metazoa; phylum Chordata; class Amphibia; order Anura; family Pipidae; genus Xenopus; species Xenopus laevis. The sequence goes on from NC_054376.1 coordinate 78,341,533, forward strand.
CCTGTATCTGAGGATTAAGCACTAGCAATGGCCGATGTTTAGGTCCCTTCAAAGGCACCCGATCAAAATTTTCCTTGCAGCCTGATTGATGAGCCTACCGATATTCAAGTCTTCTGGCTCTTTTCCCACCATGCACGCACCGAAAATCGTATGATAATTTGTTGGGCACCTTTAGTCTATGCAATTTAGTTCATCCCTGCTGGGCGGCGTTTGTGTCATAGGCACCAATTCATATGCCATTAAGGGCATTTTGATGGTTGTGATTCTTCAGGGAAGAAGTAAAGCTGTATTCTATTGACATCATAGCTATCTGGGACAGGGTACTCGCACCAAAGTTCTCCAAAACCCATCTTTTACATCACTAAATGTTTCTGAGCTGTTTACATTGGCCATTTTAGCAAGGCATGATAATAAAAACAATTTTAAAATGTGCAATTCATGATAACTGGATATAAGTAGTAACAGAAAACTGTCTGGCACCAGTTATAAGTGCATTCATAAAAAGGAACAATTTTGGAATGCCAGTATATTTTTAAGCGTAACTTGCTTCTTCTAACAGTCAATCAAAGGTTTTTCCTATTATATAAAAATGTAAAGATTTTTATATTATATAAAAATTTAAGATTTATTACATGAAACTCTAATGCCAACTTTGCCAAGTAAACGCTGTCAAGGTCCTATAGAAGTCAGTGGGAGCTGCACTAATCCGATTGGACCACTTAATCAATTAAGACTTTGAGGAATTGTCCAAAAAAACTCTTTTTCGAGGTATTCATATTTTTTAGCGTGTCGTTCAGCTTTTTTTTTTTTTTTTCTTTCGTACTTTTTATGTTCAGATCTAAATTACAGCCTTTAAAAAATTAGCCTTTTGTTTCCATGCGACAGTTGCCTTACAAGCACTTGCACAGACACTTTCAGGAAATTGTAGCGGGCTGGTAAAAGTACAGGCCTTAGAGTGCATAGAACCGCTCTGTGTGCCATTACCCTAGACCGTCTTCATCTTCTCAGGTGTTTTCCTCATTAATTCTTTTTCTTAATAAATTATATTTCATAGACAGACATTGCCAGGTATTCCGTAGCTGTGGTAAATATTTCCTACATTTTGCTGTTCCACTAACCGGTATTCATAAGATAAAATTCGAATTCTGTTCTAGATTTTATAATAGGTTAATTATCAGGGAAATACTATGAGTATTTGAAATGCTTGTAAATTTATCAAAGTGTGAATTTATAACTCCCCACAATCAAAGTCACTCACTTTCTTTTTATTCCTATGGGATTTTTAAAAAATCCCAAAAAACGAATAGAACATGGGTGAGTTTTTCAGTGGTAAACTCTAATCTCACCTTTTGATAAATCTTCCCCTAAGAGTTATTATAAATGGCATGAAAAGTATTCTGCGACATGCCCCCCCCCCATGAAACCTGGGTTCCAGGGATTATAAAGTAATAAACTCCTAAACAATTCTAAAAGTATCTTCTTCTTTGTTGTCTATGGTAAAAACTCCTGTGAAAAGTTTTATGAAAACTGGAAATGTACTGTACATTTGGGAACATTGTGCAATATAATGCTATTCACAACATTCTTTCAACTTGTCATTTCATTTTTTTTTTTTTAATAGGAAAAGAATGTTGAGAAACTGGAGGAAAGAATTAACTGTGGGCAAATAGAAGAAGTAATTGTGCAGGTGAAATACATTAACATTTCTTTAAAAAATGCATTTTATTTTACTCAAGGTAGTGTAGTATATCACAACATATCAAAGGAACAGTTTAGTTATTCAAGTTTTAAATCTACAAGGTGTTATAGCAACCACAATGTTGTGTTTGCTGTCCCAATTTATTTATTAAAGGAGAAGGAATGGTAAAAACTAAGTAAGCCTTACCAGTAAACCCTCAAGTAGTGCTGCTCTGAGTCCTCTGTCTGTTTCTGTCCAAAGAAACACTGCATTTCTTTACTTCTATTGTGTACACATGGACTTCTGTATCAGACTTCCTGCCTTCAGCTTAAACCTCCTTGCCCTGGGCTTGAGCATGCTCAGTTTGCTCCTCTCCCCCTCCCTTCTCTGCTGTAATCTGAGCCCAGAGCTGTGAGTGAGCAGGGAGAGACTCAGGCAGGAAGTGATGTCACAAGCTAATATGGCAGCTGCTATACTAAACAAACAGAGAGCTTCTAGAGCTTTTTACTCAGGTATGGTTAAACATTCTACAGAATAAATATAGCATTCTAGCTTGCACCACAGAAACCAGGACAGGAGGCCTGGACCAGAGTCTGCAGCACTCAATTCTCCACTCCCGTGCCACACTCTTACAGTAAAATTATCACAGCCATCCCAGTGGCCAGGTGCGCATGGATGGGGAGGGGTGCTGGGACCACTGTGCGCCCCAGGCCCAGAGTTTTTTTTGGGGTGTGGAAAAGGCTAATTAGGTCACGGCAACAGGTGACCAAACTCATTGTCTGCCATTGCTTTAAATGTACAGTGATCTGCACTTATTTAAGAACTATAACTATATTAGTAATGCATATTTCCTTCTTTTTTTAAAATGTATCGTTAAACAGGCTGAGAATGAATTGAGCCTAGCAAGGAAAATGTTGGAATGGAAGCCTTGGGAACCTTTAACTGAAGAACCACCTGCTAACCAGTGGAAGTGGCCAATCTAATATTCCATTTCTCTATAAATGTATATAAAAGTGAAGTAAGAAGCATTTTGCTGTTCTGCTTGAGTAAAATAAAAAAAATATTTAAAAAAAAAAAAGGATATTTTATCTCCTGTGTGTAGTAAATGTTCCTGCAGTGGCCTTTTTTCTTAAAGGGATACTGTCATGGGAAAACATGTTTGTTTCAAAACAAACATAATAGTGCTGCTTCAGCAGACTTCTGTGCTGAAATCCAATTCTCAAAAGAGCAAACAGATTTTTTTTATATTCAATTTTGAAATCTGACATGGGGCTAGACATATTGTCAGTTTCCCATCTGCCACAGTCTTGTACAGTATGTAGGTATGGATGTATGTATGTATAACTTTATTTGTACAGTGCAATATAAAAAAAGCATACACGGGGAAGACAAATCACATAATAAATATATACAGAATAATATCGGGGCAAGGAGCTTAAGTGCAATGTGGTACGAGACATAGTGGGAAGGAGGTCCCTGCCCCATAGAGCTTACAGTCTAAGTAGATGGGAAGCTAACATACAGGCACAAATTGGAGATGAAAAAAGTGCACAAGAAAGGGCATAGTCAGTAGGCACAGAACTAGGTTAATGTTCTAGTGCTCCAAAAGGTAGGTTCTTTCTTGAAGAGATTGAGAGAGGATTCCATACAGAGGAATTCAGGGATGGAATTCCAGAGGTAAGGAGCAGCAAGATAGAAGGGTTTGAGACGAGAGGTGGCAGTGAGTGTGGATGGTGTGAAGAGAAGGTGACTCTGAGAAGAGCGGAGAAGACGACTAGGAACATATAGCGAGACGAGAAGAAATGTAGTGAGGAGCAGAGGAGTGAAGGGCTTTGAATGTTAGTAGAAGGATTTTATATGCCATTCTTTTCTTAACAGGCAGCCATTCTAAGGAGTTTAGTTGGGGTTGAGCAGGTTCCCTTTTAGGAGAGAGCAGAAGGATCCTGGTAGCAGAGTTTAAGATTGATTGGAGGGGAGAGAGATGAGTCAGGAAGACTGGTTAGGAGAAGATTGCAATAGTCTAAACGGGATAAGATAAGGGCATGGATTAGTGTTTTGGCTGTGGTTTGTGAAAGAAACGGGCATATCTTTGCTATATTACAGAGGAAGAAACGTCAGGTTTTGGCAATATTATTAATATGATTAGAGAAAGAGAGGGACTGGTCAAAGATGACCCCCAAGCAGTGTGCTGAGTTAACCGGGTTAATGGTCATGCCATCAATAGTAATGGTGAAAGGAACAGAAGGGTTCAGCTTGGGTGGAAGGACCATGAGCTCAGTATTGGCCCAGTTGAGCTTTAAGTGGCACTGGTTCATCCAGGAAGAGATAGCTACTAAGCAGTCTGCTATCTGTGTTTGAACTTCAGCGGTTAGTGAGGGAGTGTCTAAATATATCTGAATGTCATTGGCATACAGTTGATATTTAAGGCCAAAGGAAGATATAAGGTCTCCTAAAGAGAGAGAGTGTACAAGGAGAACAACAGAGGACCAAGTACAGAACCCCGAGGCACCCCCACATTTAGATTAATGGGGGAGAGGATTTGTTTGCAGAAGTAACAGAGAAGGTGCAGTCAGAAAGGTAGGAATAGAACCAGGCTACAGCTTGATCACTCGTACCAATTGAATGAAGAACTTGCATTAGAAAAGTAAATTTAACAGTATCAAAAGCAAAAGATAAGTCCATGAGGATAAGAATAGAGTGCCCTTTGGCCTTAGCGGTCTGGAGATCATTTGCAACTCAACATAAGGCAGTCTCAGTGGAGTGTGCAGTGTGTCTTAATACCTTTTACCATGTTTAGGAAGAATGCCATTCTGTTTGGATACAGAGCCTATGTACACACTAGGGATAAGGCAACTGTACACACTTTCCTATAAGTTACACATGTTCCTGTATGTTTCTTTGCTTTTGACTTTCTCTCATTTTTCTTTGTCTTGGAAATTTATATAACTTATTTAATTAACATAATATGGATGAACTCATGGATTTTTTTGCATGTAGAATTTGTTCTGCATTTTTGGATGTATTAATATAACTGCCAGATGTCTCATTGCTTTCATTGATGCATTCATTGCTCATAGACAAAGATGCCCACAGCCTGGTTGAAAACCACAGAAAGATAAGCATTGTAGCAGTTTATGCTCACATTCATGGATAACGGTAACAGTCATCTATATATATATATATATATATATATATATATATATATATATATATATATATATATATATATATATATATATATATATATATATATATATATAGATATAGTTAAGAGCACTCACGGGTATTGTGAAAAAGGCTTTTATTGGAGTGTTACAATCTACCCCACATCAATGCGTTTCGGTTCTCTCTGAACCGTCGTCAGGATGCACACAGAAGTCATCACGTGATACATAAATACAAACATCAACCAATCAGTGAACAGTGTTAATTAATTAAACATGCTGGTGAGTGTGTTCTGCATTAACGTGTCAGCATCAATAACAATATTCACTATCAAAAGTCAAAATACGTGTATAAAATGTAATTTATATAGAAAAAGATTGACCACATTAAAAACATTAAAAATGGTGAATCATCAAATCTTTTAGAAACATGTAAAGACTGTGCAAATAACAAATTGCCAAAACAGGATTGTCAAGGATATCCATATATTAAAACTGAAAAAATGGAAAGAATTTTTTTAAAAAATAAGTTAATTAACCAGATGCAGCAGAGTTAGATGGTGCGTTCTTACTGAGTTGATAGCAACACCTCCCAAGCCTTGTAGGATTCTACCAAAGTGCTAGCCTATTCATATCCATGTATATATCCATGGTTCAATGATTACCAAGTATCAGTATGCTTGGGCTACTTATTCCTGGTTGTTACACCTACAGGTCACAACCATTATATCAAACTGCACCAATCAAATATACTTATGCTGCCTGTATGTATCCCAGATATTCAACTGTCTATAGAACATATTAAACCATTATTTTAATTTTAATTAGTACCTATGTTATTAACATTATTTTTACTCGACTACTTGAGACCCCGTTTAAAATGCAATGTAAGTGTCAAAAATGTCAAAAGCAATATACCGATGTGTCACCAATCACAGTGCACACTTATCATGTAGAACATTCCCCTACCTATAACTCAAAAATAAATCCAAAAAATTCGTACTGCCACCATTCTCAAGGAAGTACAGTACTAATTAAACTTAAAAAATCTGGGGGGACCACGTTGGACTCTGAACATTTGTTGCCGAATTGAATGCCCTCTCTACTCCGGTCAAGTTCACTTTGACCTCTGACCGTGATACAGTTGATTTTTTGGATATTAGGATTTTTCGTACATCGAGTGGTGTGGGCACTACACTTTACCGTAAAGATACGGATAGAAACACAGTATTGCATGCGCACAGTTTTCATCCGCCCTCTATTTTGAGATCAATACCATACACACAATTTTTGAGGGTTTTCCGTAACAATACTGATTTTGAGCTGGCAAAACAACAGGCATACGAGATGCGTGAGAGATTTGTACAGCGTGGCTATCAAAAGGAGTTCCTGGACAGTGAATTGGAAAGAGCAAATAATGTTAATAACATAGGTACTAATTAAAATTAAAATAATGGTTTAATATGTTCTATAGACAGTTGAATATCTGGGATACCTACAGGCAGCATAAGTATATTTGATTGGTGCAGTTTGATATAATGGTTGTGACCTGTAGGTGTAACAACCAGGAATAAGTAGCCCAAGCATACTGATACTTGGTAATCATTGAACCATGGATATATACATGGATATGAATAGGCTAGCACTTTGGTAGAATCCTACAAGGCTTGGGAGGTGTTGCTATCAACTCAGTAAGAACGCACCATCTAACTCTGCTGCATCTGGTTAATTAACTTATTTTTTAAAAAATTTCTTTCCATTTTTTCAGTTTTAATATATGGATATCCTTGACAATCCTGTTTTGGCAATTTGTTATTTGCACAGTCTTTACATGTTTCTAAAAGATTTGATGATTCACCATTTTTAATGTTTTTTAATGTGGTCAATCTTTTTCTATATAAATTACATTTTATACACGTATTTTAACTTTTGATGATGAATATTGATGCTGACACGTTAATGCAGAACACACTCACCAGCATGATTAATTAATTAACACTGTTCACTGATTGGTTGATGTTTGTATTTATGTATCACGTGATGACTTCTATGTGCATCCTGACGACGGTTCAGAGAGAACCGAAACGCGTTGATGTGGGGTAGATTGTAACACTCCAATAAAAGCCTTTTTCACAATACCTGTGAGTGCTCTTAACTATATCTTTATGCTATTTCTTGAAGAAGCACCAAGGACTTGATTGATCGTTGGTGAGTGCCGGTTCAACAAACTGACTATATATATATATATATATATATATATATATATATATATATATATATATATATATTTAGGACACATTTTACCTTCATACTGTTCATTTGCAGCGTACTGGAATAAGTATTATGGTTTGCTCACATTAAATCTTAACGTTGTCTCTGTTTTATAAATGTCTTCCAACCATCTAAATCCCAATAAGCAGTACTAGAAACCTGATTTTAAAATGAAAGATGCAGAATAGGATTTAATAATTTACTAAACATATAAAAAAAAAAGACTAATTTAAAACTTAGGTCACTCTACAAAAAGTCCCTTGCAGTTTACACATCTTATACATTGGTTATGGAATAAGCCACATTTAAGATGGCTTGTATTAGTATTAAATGCTGAGAGGAATAAAAAATCCTCATGTAACATCAGATTGTTAAATTAGGCACAAACTTGGTGATGACTGCTCCTTAAGAAACCACTGGCCATACAATCAAGAAGTCACTAGTGGTGATAAATCGAGAGCAACAGCACCTGCACCTACTTGGATACAAGATGAATTTGATACAGCAAGCAATTGTTGAGTGGCTTTTCCATTTAAACATTTTTTTGGGGGGGGGGGTTGAGTTCCCAATGGTTGTTTTGGATCCTTTTTGTATTAACTGCAACATTGGGCTAACAAACTGACAACCATGTTCAATAAATACTCGTAATTCTAGCTCACTTCTCAGACCTGCTACATTTTGACAGGGTGGTGAGCTCGGCTTACCAAGGAATGGACAAGGATTCGGGTAAAATAACAAAGCATAAGGTTGCTTAATTTTTTTTGTGTTTTTTTTATTATCTTGGTGTATTTAGTTTGAGTCCACATATTTTGTTTCTGACTGTCTGACAAATGTATTGTCCTATTTTATACATGTATGACAAATTCTAAAATGTTTACAATTATTTGTTACTATTGAATTATTACAAGCAGGATTTGTCTGTCCCTTTCTATTTCTGCCCTGGGGGTTCTGATTTTAAAACCGTGTAGCAGACGCCAGCTGACGCCAACTTGTGAAGACTCACTCCTGCTAAAGTAACTTAAAAAACACTGGAAAAATGTAAATACATCTATAGCGGGAATTTGTTGATGGTAAGCATTTGTATTTCCCAATTATCAACACTAGAGGGTGAACTAACATTAGTTTTACTTTGTATGTGAAAATTGTTAAAGAATATGCGCAATGACTTATAGGAGCTTAATGGAAAATATCACTCAGATAACCACGTTTTGGTTATGTTACCTATCATACAAGTACAGGTATGGGACCTGTTATCCAGAATGTTCGGGACCTGGGGTTTTCCGAATAGCGGATCTTTCTATAATGGATCTTCATACCTTAAGTCTACTAGAAAATCATGGAAACATTAAAAAAACCATTAGGCTGGTTTTGCTTCCAATAAGGATTAATTATATCTTAGTTGGGATCAAGTACAAGCTACTGTTTTAGGAGACAAGCACAAGCTTAGACAAGACTGATGATACTTTTATGGATGTCACTGCTGAATCTATTATGAGCTTTGTGATAATTGAAAATCATGGTATGCTGATTAAAGAGTGCAGATTGTAAAGTAGGGCTTAAAGGGAATCCACCACTATTATTAAAAAAAACAGTAAGTGTACAGAGCTTTCAACCCCCCCATGTTCACTGTATATAATCCCCCCCCCCTGTTTTTGTCAGAAAGAAAATCAGCTGTGGCAAGCACAGTAAGTACTTTAGTATTAGGAGAGGCCTGTGCACATGCACTGAATTCAAACCGTCTTCTGCCCACCTAACATTCCGCTAATCACTTGGCCATACCCATACTCTGTTACTATCAGTCCCCCACGGAAAAAAATCTTGAGGGTTGACATCTTTGAGTTTAATAAATCTGTTTTAGAAATAGCCTATTGTATTTTCATTATATTTTATTGTGTATATACTGTATATATTTTCAAAATGTAACACTTTTTTTCTGGCTGCACATAACCCATGCAAAGTCTCTGACCCTCAATTTGCAATGCACTATATGTTAAGCCTGAGTATTTCGAAAGGAACAGAGTTGTGTTTCCTTGAATAACATTCTAAATATGTTTTAATGATAAATCAGTACCTTATCTGCATACATTTGGCAATGAAAATACAATTTGGACTTCCAGTTATACAAAGAAGTAAGGTGCGTTTCATGCATTAACTGATGAGCAGGGCTTAAAATGTTTGGTTGCTTTACTGGCAGAGAATGAATGTACCAGTTCTACACAGGGCATTAGAACTATTTAAAATACTTAGTTGAAAATCAAGTCACACCTAGGCTTTATCTACTGTTTACAATTGTGTGAACCAGATTGTGTCTTGATTGATGACATTGATTATGTGGCAGGGCCCCCCAAGAGATGAAATATGTTGCTGGCACTTTCTTATGTCCAACAGTCATTGCTTGCTACAGCTTTGTTTATTATCTACACGTACCCTTGCCCAACTTAGTACCATTAAGAGTTTATGCAGCCTGCATTTTTTAAATCTCAAATATATAAAATTGTATCATGGAATGTTATCTGCCATTGAGCCCCCCATATTTGTCCAGATCCCCTGCAAAGTTGCCACATCCTGGCTGGAATTAATTGCCCTGCATAGTTTTGGGTCACTGGCAAACATTGCTTTCAATGCCCACCACTAATAATTTTTAAACAGATTAAAGGGAACCCTAACCAATTTTGATAATGTACTATACACATCTACTCTGTAGAGTAAGTACTAAACTACACATGTAGTTGCATGTGTTGGGAGGCTTAGGTGGTGTGAATGATGTCTAACTTGATGTCCACAGTAGATTTTAAAACATTTGTAAGAAGAGTATTTAAAGCTAGGGCCAAACCGTGCACATATTTCCCAGCCACACGCATTAATACTAGTATTTACTAAAGTAACTGTACAGGCAAAAATTTAAATATAGCTAAGGAAGCATCCAGAGATTATCTGATGGTTAAGTTCATTACATTGCAAACAAATGAATTAGAATGAGTAAATGCCTTAGATACCAGACAAAAATAAAACAGACTGAAGACACCAAAACATATTACAGTACATTAAAGGCTACAGTACTGTAATATCGGCTGAGTTGTGTTTATGATACGTGATTACCTGTTCTCACAACTGTAATTGTGATTGTAAGAGGTTTCAGAGTGTGGGAACAGACAAGAATTATTATGAGGGATATTTAAGAGTGCTGATCATATGGCTGATTATTCAGAATCCTTTCAGATTCTTTTTAGATTTTCCTAAAATTTAAATGTGAGTGCAGATTATAGGTAACATATCAATTCTATAAAGAGTATGTTGTAGACACCTGCAACTGTAATTGTGATTTATAGGCGAGGCCTGTGTGCTCATTGATAAAGAAAATAATGAGATAGAAGAAAATAATGGCTGGCTAAAAACAATGAAAACCATTGACACAGAGGATAATATAGATGATAGGAGTAATGATTTATAAACAATCTCTTGCAGTATTCTGTAAGCTGTACTTTTTTCTATGGAAATCAGCCTCAATAATTTAGGAGAGATGGTACTGTACACAGACCTCAGTGGGGAGTTGCTCTCTCTTTCCCTCCTGAGAAGAAACACCTGATAAATCTGTGTTAAACTGCAGTCAAAAATGATCCTTAAATTCATAAAAGTATAAAGCATAAATATAGCAATATATTTTAGTACTTTGGCTAGATGTTTTTTTTTTTTTATTTCAAACATTTTAAAAATGGTTTCCTGCATATAAATCTATACATATGTTTTGGTACTGTATATCAAATTGCACAGTTGCAATTTCAAAGTGAGGATGAAGTGCCTTTGAATGCTGGATAATATCGTGCTACATGTTGTAGTATTATTTGAGGAATAAAAGACAGGGACAATTGTAGAATGGATGATTGTATAACATGGGTTTTGACAAATTCCAGAGCATAAATCCAAGCAAAGGTCAGGAGGAAAATGCAGCTGCTTTAATTTAAATAAGCAATGACAGAGGGAAAATAACTTTAAAAAAAATCAAGTTGCTTAAGGCGTCGTATTCACCTAAAAGGGATTATTATATATTATTATGATTATATTAAGGGCCAGATTTATTAAGGGTTGAATTGAAAATTCAAATTTTTCGAAACATTTTTATGGTCAAAACTCTCAAATTCGAATGGTGGATTATCCAAACTCTATTTGAGATTTATTCTAATTTTGAGATTTATCAAACTCTGGCGTTTAAAAATTCTAATTTGACTATTCGCCACCTAAAACCTGCCGAGTTCATGTATAAGTCAATGTGAGAGGACCAGGGACCAATTTGGAGATATTACTAGCCTTCCTGACATTCGAGGAAAAGCTCGAATCGAGTTTAGTCTAATTTGATTTTAGTTTTTGAGTCCGTAAAATTAGTATGAGTTTTAGATATTATATTTTATAAACAAATAACCCCCAAGTCGAATTTTGAATATATTTTTTCTAAAAAAAAAACTCACATGAATTTGAAATTTGACCTTTAATAAATGTGCCTCTAAATGTTCGGATTATTTTGATTATTAGTGATGAGTGAAATTTCTCGCCAGGTTTTGCAGTGATAGACTCCAATGGGTGTCTAAAAAAATTGCTGTGCATCAAAAACATTTTTCGCCATTCCACAAAGTTTTGGGTTAACGAAATGGGTCACATTGGTCCATCATTAATGATTATATATTAGATTAATATATAATAATAGTGTTGCAATGGTGATTCAGATTCAATTGTAGAAAAATGTATCTCATATTTTGATACAGATTTTCCCACAGATATTGAGCTTTTGGGAAATTGAATATGAATTATATACTGGACAGTACTGCATTCCGTTTACTCTTAAAGTGTTAATTTTAAACTTGTGAATTTGTGAATACTCCCAATATATTATAATTTGAAACAGGATTATTTGAGATTGGTTACAATTCCTATAAATACTATGGGGCAAATTCACTAAAATCCGAAGTTACGCCGGCGACAGCTTCGCCACACTCCGCCGCACTTCGCCAGGCGTAGTTTCGCCAGAGATACGCAAATTCACTAAAATGCGAAGTTGCACTCAGGGAGGCGAACGGTAGCGAAGTTGCGCTAGCATTAATTTGTCAAGCAAAGCGAAGTTACGCTAGCTATGCCTAATTTGCATACGGCGCCAAGTTAAAGTACAAATACATGTGCAAATACATTACACTACACAAACCTGGGAAAGCTTCATAAAATAAAATAGAGTTGTTATATTGCCCTACACATGTGCCCACTGTATAGTTTAGGTGCCATATGTTAGGAAATGTAGGGGGGAAGGAGGGTACCCCCAAAAAAATGTACGATCTTTTTCAGCCTATCACCCTTAAAAAAGGAAAAGACGCCAGCGTTTTTTGGGACTTAGAAAAACTTTCAACTTTTTTTGAAGCAAGCCTCTACTCTATTGCACTTCGCCTGGTCTCAGTTGGCGAAGGATAGTTTGGCGCAAGAGTTAACGTTCATGAAAATCCGCAAGTTAGTGAATTAGCGTAGTTACGTCCCTTCGCCATAGCGCAACTTCGCCTGGCGTAAGGGTGTGAAGTAGCGCTAGAGTAGGTCCACTTCGCTAGCGAATTTACTCCAGCGCCCGTTAGTAAATCGGCGAAGTAACAAAATGACGTCACGCTGACGAATTTGCGCTAGCGTTAGCCAATTCTTGCTTTAGTGAATTTGCCCCTATGTGCCTCAATTGTTTCAGTAACCTACAATTAATTGCCCTGGTGTGGCACGAAACATGTAAGGCTTCATTGTACCATAAATAAGATGTAGATTCTTTGAATAAAGTTTTTAAAGCAGCAGTTTTTCAACTGAGGTTTTTGTGCCAGCCTCTCTCTCTACAAGGTACAGGGTTATTGTTAACAAATATTTTTAGTTGGTCTAAATTATTCCTTACTGAAAATTACATATACTTGTCCTGTATGGTATTCATTAGCCATGATTGAATCTGTAAAATGGTTAAAATTTGTGAAACACACTGAAAGTCAATGGGCATTTTTGTGCTGCAATTTTTCCTGCGCAAAATATACTATTCTATTATACAATTCTATGGGGTAAATTCACTAAAGGGTGAATTTTTGCCTCGGAAGGCTCCATTACACTTCACTAACGTTAATTTGCAGTGAATACGCTTATTTATCAAAATGTGGAGTTTCGGCACGCCAAACGAATGCTGGAGTACTTTTGCCAGTGAAAATTCGTCAGCACGGACATTTCTAAGCAAATGTTTGGTATCGACACTTTCTTCCAAGTGAAACTTCGTTAACATACTTTACTTCAATCTAAATATGGAGGTTACACATAGTTAATATATATGTATTTATTAGTGAGTGTTGGAGAAATTGCTGGAAGTGGCCACTTACTCTTAAAAATGTCCAAGGAATCAAAATAAATACAAAAATGCGAATTGTCTTTTTGGTGAATTTTCACTAGCCACGGCCACTTGCCCTTTTAGGCGTTTTTTTTTTTAGCAACTTTTTGTGCTTTGACTTTTTTTTCATAGCAACTTTTTGCCAGCAGAATACATTGAAATCTTAAGGGTATTTTATCTGTTCTGTGGCTTGTCATCTTAACAAAGTACAGTATTATCAGAAACAAGAGCATAACAAAGACAAAAATAAACAAGGCTACTCTAATCTATTTAAACTCAAAATCACAGTACAATCAGTAATAGATAGGAGTTTGACTTCATAGGCTGATGTTCTTTACAAAGAACTCTCACACCCCTAGTAATACTAGACTACTGCTAAACTGGTTCTCCTTGGGAGAACATAAAGGACAAACAGCACACAAAAAATGAAACACAAAGAAAGTGTAGTTGATTCCTACTTATGTTTATTCCACCATTTCCTGTGGAAAGGCACATGGTGTCCTAAATATACTATAATTTATACCGTAATAAACTAAAGCATTTCACCAGTGTAGCACATTTATTAGTACTGGAGAGAGCAGCAAGTTCAATCACTACTGTTGGTTCAAAGCACATGTTGACACTTCACACTGACACTACAGGGACATACAGTAGTGTAGAACATGCACATACCTAAATAATGACAGTAAGCAGCTACTAAGGCTATAGTAAACATAGGTTTTATTTTTATTATGGTTTATTAAATCCTTTAAATGAGAACCATCACTGTAATTAAATAGATTTATTAAACTGCAGTGGTAGTGTGTAACTAATCTGTTTCACTTATCATTATAATTATTAATTATTTCTCTACTTGTGTCACCAAGATAGAATATTTATCTAATACATCAGATAAATACATGTTAAAAAGATGATTTAAGATCAAAGATAAATTGGATGCTTGTTTTTTTTTAATTTCAGTGCCCCTTTAACTTGATTCGGTCCATGCATGTTGGCATAGGTGGTAATAAGGAGTTAAAATTGGTGGTGTCCATATTGCTGCATTGTTTAGTCCAATCCCAAAGCAAGATTGCATAGACCATTTATGGAAATTAATAGATACCCAATCCTACACTTTCTTAGCCCTTCATTACTCCTTTATTACAACATTATATTTGTTGTAATAACAAAGTATGATAAAGAGTATGATAAATCCCGAAAATGTAATTAAATTTTTTTAAAAAACTCAAATCGAGTTTGGGTAACTGCCTAGTTGAATTTGACAGTTTTGACCATAAAAAAAATCAAAAATTCTAATTTTCAATTCAACCCGTGATAAATCTGCCCTAAATGCCATTATGACCCCACTCAAAACCCCAGCATAGAACAGTTTTGTGACTTCCATCATAGAACAGTGATATGACTGTTATAACATAAACTGACCCTATGGCATCCAAAATAGAATAGAAGTGTAACTCCCAGTATAAACAGCATATTTGACACTATGACTCCCAGTATAATATGGTATTGTGACTCCCAGCAACCACAAACATAAATTCACACGTGACCCCACCATAGAAAAGTACTGTGGCTCCCAGCACTTAGGGCCCACAAATAAACCAAAGACCATATTACAGAACTGTAAAAAAAAAACATTTGGTCATTAATACTGTATTTTATTTTCAGATGTATGGAGTAACTAAAGGCAAGGGCTCTCACTAAGTTCTAACAGCTTTTTTATATGAGAATACAAGATATTTCCCTATTAGTGTGCTATTTTAGATTTATCTTCATTAACATAGAGACCAAAATTCACATTAAAAAATAAGGAGAGTTGTGCTTAAATCAAAGAAAGCATTATCCTTCATGGTAATTACATGTTTCATACAGAGATCTGAGGGGAATTAAAAGTAAATGCCGAAAATAAGCAAATTATAAGGTACAAAACGACTTTTTTATGAATGGATTTAGTGAAAGATTGATGATGGAGTAAAAGTCATTTACCAAAACCAAAAAGAAAAAAAGAAAAAGAAAAAACTTATTTTCTGCAATATTGATTGTAGAGTCTGAATGTATTCATCCTTCATAGAAATGGAAAAATGCCTTTTTAAAAGGACATGGTCATCAGAATAAATGGCACGACTCATACCTGAAATCAAAATGTCATTTTAGATAAACTAGTGTAATTTCCCTTTTGGCAAAAAACAGTAGTCAGTGCACTGATATCTGTGGTACCCTTTGACTAATTTTGCTAAATATGCTACTGTATATTGCATGTGGCCTTTTCAAAGCTGACATACTTTAGCTAAAAGAGAAGTGCCCAAAACCACTCGTGTTGGCTTATATTTGCATTTCTGAATCTCCGGCTGAAAATTTAGAACTTTTAGAAACTTAGGCACCCCCAAGTTACTACTTTTACTTACCTGACAGTCCTAACAGCAGAAAACTGCACCGGTCCGGGGTTCTTCTAGCGACCACCATGGAGAGATCCTCTTCCTGCTTCTTCTGGTCTTCTCGCAGTTGCGCATGCGCAGTAGAGCGGAAAGCCGGATTTTAATGAAAAAGTTGGCTATTTCATTCTATTGCGCATGCGTCTGCCCCTGGAAATTTAAAAACCTAATGTCTGGGATGTTTAGACTATTGTCGCACTTGGAGGGTTATTTATCAAAGGTTGAATTTTAGAGTTATGTAAATTTTTTAAAATGCTAATAAATTACATTTTATTCTCAATTCGAATGGTATGTTATTTATGAAAAATTTTGATCAAATAAAATCTCGAATCAAATTTGAATAAATTTTGAATCAAGATTTCCTCCGGAAAAAAACCTTGACTTATCCTTGTCAAATAATACATTTTTGGTGCGCGTTTGGTGCCCCTAAGTGACTAGGTGACCCAATGTGACTTGTTCTGGTTGAGGTGAAACAAAGTATGCCATGAATCACACCTATAACTGTGTCTATTGGAGCTTTGGCGGCAGATAAGGAGACAAGGCCATCTGATGTGAATAGTAATATCACAGACCCCATTTAAAAATTGCTGGGCAGGATACAAAGTGCAAAATATGTGCTTAAAGCACTATGCCTTCATGTTGTTTTCATTTTGCACCCTGTCTTGCATGTTTTGCCTAAAGGCATAGACATTTAAAAGGGGCAGATTTATCAAGGGTCGAAATGAAAATTCTAATTAAAAAAATTCAAATTTTGAGATATTTTTTGTATACTTCGACTAGGGAATAGTCCAAATTTGATTAGAATTTGAAAACAATTAGAAAATTTGAATATTCAAAATTTATCATAAATTATCATATATTTATCAAAGTTTTTTTTAGAAAAAACTTCTAATCTAATTCAATCGAATACGATGTAACTTCGATTCGTATAATTCAAATTCAAACTAAAATGGCCTATTCACCAGGAAAAAAAAACTTTGATATTTTTAATTTCGGTTGGTCTATTTTTTTATTCGGATTTTGACTCTGCCCCTTGAAGTCTGAATGGGTGTGAATGGGGTGTAAGGGCTACTGTTATGTATCTCTTAGGGCTCCACTTTGTTAATGAAACCTTTAATCTCTGAGCACCTGTGTAAAATAAAATGATTGGTAAACCCTCAGGTTTAAGATACTCTCAAGTAATCTCACAGTGTATCTCACAGTGTATACTGTACTGTAGGCAAATGTGTTACTCCAAATATCTCTAAGCAGATATCTGTAAGTATCATTTTTTATATTAACTATCATGTCTGTTCATTGAAATGAAATCAGATTGCTGGACACAAAGGGGCCGATTTACTAACATTCATTTTTTTTTCGTTTTACCAAGTATTTTTTAGCTCTAAAAATTGTGTTTTTTCAGATTACTCTAAACCATGAAATTTTTTTTATTTATTAAGCGTTGAATCCACGAAAAACTTGAATACAAAAGTTTGCTTTCTAAAAGCTGTCAACATAGTATAGAAGTCAATGTGAACTGTCCTTATCCAGTTGTGCCATTCTTTGTCTCTAGGTTTTAGAGGTTTTCAGGGGGTGTTTGCTATTACAGGTATGGGATCTGTTATCCGGAAACCCATAATTCAGAAAGCTCAGAATTATGAAAAGGCTGTCTACCATAGACTCCATTTTATCCAAATAATACACATATTTAAAAAATGCTTTCAGTACCTTGTACTTGATCCAAACTAAGATATAATTAATCCTTATTGAAAGCAAACCCAGTCTATTGGGTTCATTTAATGTTTACATGATTTTCTAGTAGACTTCAGGTATGAAGATCCAAATTACAGAAAGATTTGATATCCGGAAAAACCCCATGTCCCTAGCATTCTGGATAACAGCTCCCATATCTGTAATTGCATGAAAAATGTAAGGAATTACAGGTTTTTGTTGTCTTTTTTTGTGCTTTTTATATTTAGATTTTTAATAAATAACATGGTATTTGTAGTTTTAGGATTAGGGATATATATATATATATATATATATATATATATATATATATTGAGCCAATGGTGGAATGCAATATATATATATATATATATATATATTAATATATTATTAAAACTACACCGGCTTTTCTTTGGCATCCACATTAAGGGCCAGATATTTCAAGGGTTAAATTTCAAGTTCATGGGAGTTATTTAAAACTCCCATGAACTCGAAATTCGATCAACTGCAATTTAATAAAAAATTCAAATAGTTTGAACCCGGGTGAATAGGATCAACCCGCAAACTCGAATCGAATTCGAATCAAAATAGATTCGAGTTTTTTCTCAGAAAAATCCTGAATGTCAGGAAAGCTGCAAACAACTCCAAATTGATCCCAGGACGTCCTCCAGAGGCTAAAACAGCAATTCGCAAGGTTTAAGGTGGCGAATAGTCGAATTCTAATTCTTAAAGGGCCAGTGTATGATAAATTTCAAAAGTTTTGGTCATAAAAAACTTGAAATTCGAAAATTCCGATTTTCACTTCGACCATTGATAAATCTGCCCATAAGACACATATAATTTCTTACAGAACCTTCTTCCTTACAGCCTATTACAATTCACCTATAGACAATGTTTTAGTTATCACATGCTCAAACTCTTTGTTTATATAAAACAAAACAGTTTTGGGTGAAACCAGGTGCTTCTGGCTGGACTAGATTTTCCTTTAGCCCTGAGAACAGCAGACGAGCAGGGTGAAATACACACATAGTTGTGTGCTGCCTGTTTGCAAATATGTTGCTGACTTCTTGGTTTCTTCTCTGCCTGTTCTGCGCCTTTATTCCTGCAGTAATGCCTATGAGTCATGTACCTGTACTGCTTTGGTCAACGGAAAGGTAGGAAAATGCCATGAAAGGGTTTTTTTTAAGCTTATTAAATCATTGCTTAAAGTCAAATATAGGATATTTGATATAAAATTATGGAAATGACTATTAAAGGAACATTGCAGCATGTAGTAACAATAAACTAAAAGCAACATTTATTTTCTGTATCTTTATTAGCTAAGCAAACCAAGGTCATTACTATGTCTTGCTCAGTCATGATTTAGAGAATGGTAACTCCAAGGATGCATTTTGCTTTACTGAGATGAGCTTTTATTCTTCTCAGTCGAGCAAAGACAACTCTGTGCAGAAAACCAATGTCTGTATGTTTTAGTGAAAGTTTATAGAAGAAATTAAAGGGAAACTAAACATAGTTTGTTGGATTCATTAGATTTATTTTATCCCGCTAAGGGGTAGGTTTCCCAAGTGTGAATCTGTCCCCACTTAGGCGGGACTAAAGCAATAGATAGGCCAATGTAAAACAAATTAAGGGTGGATGCTGTTACCTTTAAACTAAAAAGTAAATGGCACATGGGTCATATTCTCCTTTCCGCTACTGAATGTGTATGTGATGACAGGAACTGGATCAGCATACTTTAGCATTTTTGCATTGAAATGACTGGCTGACCCCATGCCTTCCAGTGCACACACATCTAGTGAGTGAAAGGTAGCGCATACACCAGCGATAAACCAACCCATGTACAATTAGGGTAATAGGTAGTTTTACAACATTTTTTTTATAACTTCAACAATGTATCACAAGTGATGTGGAGCAGAAGGTCTGCAGACAGTGTTAGTTATTGATTCATTGCAAGAGCAGAGGTTTAAATTGGGTATGTGAAGATAGATTTGTTATGCAGTGGAATGTGAATTTTGCCAGAGGGTGTCACATATTTTGCTGCTGTGACAGCTTTCTAACCATAATTTTCTTTTCAGGAAAGGGTATTATGGAGAATGTAGTTTGTCCTGAATCAAGTAGCACATTAGGTGACGGAAAGGCTGTGGCAGCAATAATACAGCTTGCAAAAGCAATGCTTACTCTTTTTCTGTTAAAAGTGTTCCTCTTTTATCAATCACCCCCTAGTTTTCTGCTACTCATCACACAGTATAGGGCTCATACACTTACCCTGACACAGTGAGCAGTTTGAGACTTAATTACCATTTTTTATACAGTTCATTGGAATTAATTTCCCGGAATTCAAGTGTTGTTGAGCATATAACGCAGGCATTGAAATTGCGTGGCTGCACTCTATTTCCAAAGTCTGCCTCGCCAGACTTTCAGTGTTTCAACTTTTAGTATGATGTAGAGAGTGATATTCTGAGACAATTTGCAATTGGTTTTCATTTTTTATTATATGTGTTTTTTTTGAGTTAATAAGCTTTTTATTCAGCAGCTCTCCAGATTGCAGTTTCCACAATCTGGTTGCTATGGTCCAAATTACCCTAGCAACCATGCACTGATTTGAACAAAAGACTGAAGTATGAAAGGCAGAGGCCTGGATTGAAAGATGAGTAATAAAAAGTAGCAATAACAAGATGGGGCAGATTCACCAAGAGTCGAATATCGAGGGTTAATTAACCCTCGATATTCGACTGGGAATTAAAATCCTTCGACTTCGAATATCGAAGCCGAAGGATTTTAGCGCAAATAGTATAATAGAATAATCCTTAGATCGAGCGATTAAATCCTTCGAATCGAAGGATTTTAATCCAACGATCGAAGGATTATCCTTCGACCAAAAAAACGTAGGAAAGCCTATGGGGACCTTTCCCATAGGCTAACATTGACTTCGGTAGCTTTTAGATGGCGAACTAGGGGGTCGAAGTTTTTTCTTAAAGAGACTCTTACTTCGACTATCGAATAGTCGACTAGTCGGACGATTTTTAGTTCGAATCCTTCGATTCGAAGTCGTAGTCGAAGGTCGAAGTAGCCCATTCGATGGTCGAAGTAGCCCAAAAAACACTTCGAAATTCGAAGTTTTTTTACTTCGAATCCTTCACTCGAAGTTAGTGAATCGGCCCCGTTATGTGTAGCCTTACTGAGCATTTGTTTTAGATGGGGTCAGTGACACCCATTTAAAATCTGGAAAGAGTCTGAAGAAGAAGAAGAAGAAGGCAAAAAATTAAAAAAAAAATTAAAAAATAAATAATGAAGGCCAATTGAAAAGTTGCTTACAATTGGACTTGAAGGTGAACTACCCCTTTAAGTGCATCAACACCAGTGTGAACCCCAGTAAATAACACCCTGATATCTAAATGCACATTTGCATTAGTACTCAATTTTCAGAATGCTTGCCACTGCAACGAACATTTAAATTACAAACTAGTAAAGTGCTGTAGTCCTGTAAGTAAACCAGATTTTGCCAGCATGTAGGTCTATATCTACTGATGTGTAGATGCTCTGTTATTTACAGTACACATACATTTGTTTGTACACTTAGCTCATATCTTGGTTTATAGGACAAATAAGTCATTGTTTTCCTCAAACTCTATAAATAGTCATTCAAACGAAAATACATACATTAAAGAGATTAGCATGCAGTGTCGGACTGGGCCGGCGGGACACCGGGAAAAACCCCGGTGGGCCCCGGGCTCTTGTGGGCCCCGCCGGCCCAGTTCCGCTACTTAGTGGGGCGGCGCGACCCCACTTTGTTTGGGGTCGCGGTAGACTAGAAGGGCTGCGCATGCGCACAAACGCGGCGCCGCGCGCATGCGCACAAACGCGGCGCTGCGCGCATGCGCACTAGCCGCCTGCAGCACTCCGGAGCGGCAGTGGCGGCTGGAGGGGGCCCTGGGGCAGTAGCCCCGGTGGGCCCCATGCCTCCCAGTCCGACCCTGTTAGCATGTATTTAAAAGAGAACAAAACCCTAAAAATGAATATGGCTAAAAATGCCATATTTTATATACTGAACTTATTGCACCAGCCTAAAGTTTCCGCTTCTCAATAGCAGCAATGATCCAGGACTTCGAATTTATCACAGGGGGTCACCATCTTGGAAAGTGTCTTCGACACTCACATGCTCAGTGGGCTCTGAGCAGCTGTTGAGAAGCTAAACTTGGAGGTTGTTGAAAATGATCGAGCAGAAAACGCAGTTTGTCTGTAATATAAGATGATGTTACAGGACTGATTATTAAATTCTGATGTGAATTGCACTGGTCTCTGTGCTGCCATGTTGTAATTATCTATATTAATTACTAATCAGCCTTATATAGTGACATTTATATTCTATGTGTACTGTATATTGTGAGTGGGTCCCTAAGTTCAGTAAGTGACAGCAGCACAGAGCATGTGCAGTAAATCAGCTGAAAAGAAAATGGGGAGCTACTGGGGCATCTTTGGAGACACAGATCTTCCCTGCTAAAGGGCTGTGGTTGCCTTGGGCTGGTACAAACCGCTTGGTAAAATATATTTTAAAGCCTGGACATCTGGTACATTTTGTAAGTTGACTTAAAAACTTAATGTACAACATTTCTAGCCTAATTATTTAGTTAGGCTTTAGTTCTCCCATTTGTGTGCAAATGAAAACAATCCAACACTTAGGGGCTGATTCACTAAGGGTCGAATATCGAGGGATAATTAACCCTCGATATTCGACTGGGAATTGAAATCCTTTGACTTCGAATATAGAAGTCGAAGGATTTAGCGCAGATAGTACGATCGTACGATCAAAGGATTATTCCTTCGATCGAACGATTAAATCCTTCGAATCGAACGATTCAAATTATTTAAATCCAACGATCGAAGGAATATCCTTCGATCAAAAAAAGTCAGGCAAGCCTATGGGGACCTTCCCCATAGGCTAACATTGGGTTTGGTAGATTTTAGATGGCGAACTAGGGGGTCGAAGTTTTTTTAAAGAGACAGTACTTCGACTATCGAATGGTCGAATAGTCAAAAGATTTTTAGTTCAAATCCTTCGATTCGAAGTCGAAGTCGTAGTCGAAGGTCGAAGTAGCCCAAAAAAAACGTTGAAATTCGAAGTTTTTTTACTTCGAATCCTTCACTCGAAGTTTGTGAATCGGCCCCTTACACATATGCCAGTTTATGCATTTAATCATTTTGAAAACTGTGATTGGTTTATTTAGAATATTATTTTGTGGTCCCATATGTACAATACATTTAGAATAGACAGCATAAAAGTATTCATTTTTGAACTTCACTATTTTCATTAATGAGAGAAAAGTCTAATCTAGGTATCCTTAAATAATGAAGAATGGATTACCATTTCCTGCTTGTGCATTTCTTGATACTGGTGGGCCTGATCACATTGATAGTACAAGTATGGGACTGGTTTTCGTTATGCCTGGGACCTGGGGTTTTCCTAAAACGGATCTTTCATAATTTGGATCTGTACACCTTAAGTCTACTAGAAAATCATGTAAACATTAAATAAACCCAAAAGACTGGTTTTGCTTCCAATAAGGAATAATTATATCTCAGTTGGGATCAAGTACAAGGTACTGTTTTATTATTACAGAGAAAAAGGATTATTTTGATAAAATTGAGTCTATGGGAGACAGCCTTTTCGTAATTTGAAGCTTTCTGGATAACGGGTTTCTGGATAATGGATCCAATGCCCATATATCATTTATATTTTCTCAGATGTGTGGTTTCATTCATTCTCTGCAATACAACTAGCTAGAAAATGCCACTTGAGTAGCCTATGCTTCATATGACACTTCTCACTCAGTAGCATTAGCATCTGTACTGCTGTTATGTGCTATAGAGTAGCAGTAGTAAAAGCACCTGGGTACCATTAGCATGAAGGATATGGTCTGGCTGCATATGAAGTACAGCTTGTTGGCTTTTCTAGTAAAGCGTCTGACTGCAGAAAGGCATTTCAAAGGCAGAGCCAAGTCATTTCATGCTGTACAGGTGGCTACAGAATTCTTTCATGTTACAAGATGCTTGGTGAGACAGTCTAATCAGCGGTAAATAGATAGTTACTCTAAACATTGTACAAAGGATCCATTTGTTGCATTGTTTCTATTAATACAAGGGTCCTTTTACATGAAAACAGCATATACTTATACAGCCAATAGAAAAATGTCTGTATATCTTAAAGGAACAGTTCAGTGTAAAAATAAAACCTGGGTAAATAGGCTGCACAAAGTAAAAAATATTTCTAGTTAGCCTAAAATGTAATGTATAAAGGCTGGAGTGACTGGATGTCTCCCATAATAGCCAGAACACTACTTCCTGCTTTCCAGCTCTCTCACTCTGAGTTAGTTAGTGACTTAAAAGGGGGGCCACATGGGACATACTTGTTCAATATGAGAAAGTTAAGCCAGGCACTCTCAGGTTAACTGCAAAAGTTTTAAACAAACAGGCAAAAGCCCTTTTTCAAGTGTTTCCCACAAAGTATGTTCTGATACTTTGTGGGAAACACTTGAAAAAGGGCTTTGCTCGACACATGTTGTGCGATTAAAACTTTTGCAGTTAAGCTGCTAGTGCCTGGCTTGACTTTCTCACATTGATCTGCCTTCTATGGACAAAGGTAGAGCTTCAGGTGCGTAAGGCTTAATTGGAACCAGTATTCTACATAGGAAATAATTGTTCAGCGAGTTTTCTTTTGATCCTTTACATGCAGCTCAGATAAAAAAACAAACAGTTTTGACCCATGTGGCCCCCCTCAAGTCATCAGTGGAAACTAATATGTATGCCTAAGATTTATTGCAGCAGGCCGCAGATGGGTATAACCCTAATGCGTTTTGGGAACTAACTATATAGAACTAACAGTTTTTATTTTGCACAGTTTATATATTCACCCAGTTTTTTTTCAACACTGACCAATTCCTTTTAATAAGTGGTCTTTTAAGAATATTACTAAACTGGTAAATATATATTACCCTTTACATATTTTCTCTTGAGACATTATTTTGTCACTCACTGACCACCTGACAGGAAATAATGCAGATTCTAACTGTAACAGGAAGTTGGGGAGTAAAAGACTTTGCTTTGTCTATTCATTGGTTGATGTAAGATAGCACATATGTGTCCTTGGTTTGTGTGAGCACAGTGCTTCATAAAAAGCAGGACAAAGCGTTGAGTTACCCAGGCCCAAGTTATGGTAAAAGTAAAAATTTCAGATCTATTTAGCATAGGTACACAAAGCAGTATTTTTCCCTAGAATGCAAGTGTCATTGTGACTAAGCTCTGTCTGTTGCAATTGTGCCTGATGAGCCAAAATAATGGGTACAAGTCTGTTGAGGCTATAAACACAATTCACTTTGGGAACCACATTTAAGGTGGTGCTAGCTTCAGGGTTCCCCAGCATCAATAGGCACATTTACATACAATCAATCAGAGCCAACTGGATAGCACTTAGGGCAACTAACTATATAGAAGTGCAAGAACTATGTTTGGACCTTAAACCTTTAATGAACAGCTTCAATATACACAATATATAGGTCAATTTTAATGTGACCACTTGCAGTTGTAAATTATACTTATAATGTATCAGATTCAAAACAATGACTATTCTTGTTGGATCATTTAGGGAGAGACTGTGCTATTCCATTCTGCTTGTGTATAATATTTAATCACTGTGGTTTCTAGTTATAAGGTGTCATGTGTCATTGACCCCAAGATGTAAGCCTGTGAAATTATCATGTAAATAGGTCAATAAAGTCAGTGCAAGGTATTGTTTTATGAGTCCTGTCCTGTGATATTGCTACCAGTTCTAAGATAAGAAGGTTACAAAGATTATTATTTTATAACGTCCAAAATTTGCTGTAGCTTTACTCAAAATATACTAAAAATGTCCCCCACCCCTTTGCAGTTGGTGAAGGTTAGGGGTCTGCAGTACCTCCTACATTTTACTGTGCTGCATAACCCCACTCGGTCAAAATAATGTTATCTTAATAAATGATAAAATCTGCCTTGAGCCACCTGGTTGGATGATGGAGTGCTAACACAGATTTTATCATTTCCCTTTTTCATTCAATATGATCCCTCTATTTACTTTTACCAGTCTGTTGCTGGCAGCATTGTTGCTGGTTAGGCAGATAATAATAAATGCTATTTTTATGTTACAATGGGAAACTTACGGCTCACTCCATAATCCCTCTTATACAAATACTAAGTACAAGTGCCCTTCAGTTTGATGGCCATGCAATAAATCAGTAGGCATCTACCATATCATTATGCAATTTCCCACTTTTGTTAAGGTGGTGCAAAGTTAATTTTAATGAAAAATTCACTGCAATGACCCTTGCAATGTCATTGTACCCACATCACATTAGATAGGAGATGTCAATTCTGAGTTTCATCAGTAGACGTGTGATTTTCTCATTTTATCTGTATGTGTTCTTCTAGCATGAAAACCTGGGCAGACAGTATTAGTAAAAGAGAGGTAAAAATATTTGCAAAGCAAGAACTTTGCTGTGTTCATGATCAACAAATGTTGTTTTGCCAACAAGGGCCTGTCTCTTTAATGGTAAAAGGTTGTTTCAAGGTCCCAAGGATCATACAGAACTTGATGTTTCTTCTATCAACAACAAAAAAATGAGAATGTGTACACTTTAAACAACAAGTTGTGTTGTGAATATTGTGATACAGGCAAAAGCTTAGTATTGCTTAAATGTATTCTTGTTGTGGTGAATATTTGATTACTAGTGTCCAACTTAAAAAAACAATCTTCCTTTTCCACTGATACACTTTTTGCTATAATATACAGTATAGTTCTTAATGTTACTGAAGTCAGCATAAGCCCATGCTAATGGAAAAAGAATACTGTTTTTTTTTTTAAATATGTTTCAGTAGCCTTAAGGCATTGAACTTGTTATTTGAGATAGACTCCTTGTTCAGGAAAGCTCAGGTCCCTACCTTTCCAGATTAGAGGTCCCAGACCATTTACGTACATACGTTTACAAAACAAGAGTACAACAATGAATAAAAAAGACAGTGTGACAGTGTGTATAACACAGTTAATAGAGCACAACTAGGATATGCAGTGCTGTTCAATTTTACAAGAGAGGAGCAGTACCCTTTACTATATACTGTAGGTCAGCTGTCCCTGGTGCTGGTTAAAGTAAATATAAACCCAAAAAACGTACCACACTCATTCGGGAGCTAGTGTAAATAAGTGATTTATTGAAAAAAATCAGTACCATGTTTTATGCAGTGAATTCTCTAAACAATATAACAAAATGATTGTTGTGCTTAACATTTATTGATTGTTTCCTTTCTATTATCAACTATTTCTCAAATAAAATACAGTTGTTCTTATTTTCAGGTCTTTTTTGGAATTTAAACCAACAGTACATGGTGGGCATGTAACCTCAGAACATGAATTTCATAGGCTGCTTGATCCAGCAGATGAAGCAGAACCAAAAACCGTCATCCTGTTCCTCCAGGAAACGGTATGTAATCTCTCTATCTATGGATCTATCAATCATTTCTCTATCTATCTCTCTATGTATCACCTGAAGCACGAAGACCTGAGTCCTAGGATCAAAGTGTGGAGCTGGGCGAGAAAGTCCAAAAAAGTACTTTGCACCCTGCCCTGCACACTGTAAATTATTTCATATGTGTTGTTGTGCTATCTGAAAGTAGTGTGTATAGTACAGTTTATGAATGCATAATATTTTCAACAGTTACATTTTATGAATAAAAAATAGAGGTAACTAACTATTGAAATTAAACTAAAGATATGGAGTCTCAGAGTGTAATCAATT
This sequence comes from Xenopus laevis, assembly GCF_017654675.1. Taxonomy (NCBI): domain Eukaryota; kingdom Metazoa; phylum Chordata; class Amphibia; order Anura; family Pipidae; genus Xenopus; species Xenopus laevis. Next base: position 78,368,979 of record NC_054376.1, read on the forward strand.
AACTGTTTCGATTTTTTTTATCATTTTTGAATTATTTACCATCTTTTTCTAATTCATTCAAAAAAATCAAATGCTCTGTAAGGCTACAAATTGATTGTTATTGGTACTTTTTATTCTTCTTCTTTGTATTTAGGCCTCTCCTATTCATGTTCCAGTCTCTTATTCAAATCAATGCATGGTTGCTAGGGGAATTTGGACCCTAGCAACCAGATGGCTGAAATTGAAACTAGACACTGAAACTAGTCACTGTATTCTAAGTGCCTTTTTGTGATTTGTACTAGCTGGAGCCACGTCGTCTCATCTCACTGTGTATTTGTATACTGCTGATATGACAATAAAGTTTACTTTGACCTTGACTTTGACTAGACAGCTGCTGAATAAAAACCTAAATAACTCAAAAAAAACACAAACAATAAATAATAAGAACCAAATGCAAAATGTCTCAGAATATCCCCATCTACATCATACTAAAAATTCATTTTAAGGCAAACAATCCCTTTAGTTTTCATTATTAGGTATTGTATCTAGGCCCAAATGCATGTTGAGCTTTTCTCTACATGGGTTTCCCATCTCTGCAGAGCTATGTATCATTGTTGTAGACTGGGAATTTTAATGGTGCACATCCTGATCCCGGAACTCAAAGGTTCCATTCACTGATAATTTCTAATTACTTAATTTTGCCTCTTCTTTTCTTCATTTGCAGTTGAGTGTGGAAGACTTTACTTATTACAGTTCTCTCAGTGGATCTGAAGGCACATTGCATAATGTGAAGGTAAGTTTGTATATCATATCATATATGAAAATGCTGCACAATATGTTGAAGAATTCCAGCAAGGTATATTGTACACATCTAGCTTTTATTCAGGTACAGGTATGGGACCTTTTATGCTCGGGACCTGGGGTTTTCCAGATAACGGATCTTTCTGTAATTTAGACCTTCCTACCTTAAGCCTACTAGAAAATGATATAAACATTAAATAAACCCAATAGGCTGGTTTTGCTTCCAATAAGGATTAATTATATCTTCGTTGGGATCAAGTATAAGGTACTGTTTTATTATTACAGAGAAAAAGAAAATCATTTTTAAAAATGTGGATTATTTGGATAAAATGAAGTCTATGGGTGACGGCCATTCCGTAATTCAGAGCTTTCTGGATAACCGGTTTCCAGATAACGCATCCCATACCTGTACATGGAAAAAGCGTATTGCTAGGCTTGATAGCAGCTAAAGGTTAAATAAAATGCAATTGCTTCTGCTTTCAGTGAAATTGTCCTGTGAATAATTACATATCAGAATCAGACAAAAGAATCAACATGTTGATTGTTGCAATGATGCATTAATGCTAGCAGGCTTTTGTTCAATATATATGGAAAATATAACAACATGTACTTTATTTGCTGTTTGTTTTGGTGGCTTAGTTGTTGTCAGAGTTGTTGTCAGGGATTTTCAGCAGTCATGCTCATTCAAAGCCATCATCATCATCATGTCTGCTTGAATGTGAAACATGATCTGATTTTGGCACAATAGTTGAAAACAATGATATATGGTAGTAAGGTTTTTGCAGTGGAATGATGTTTTTTTTGAGTTAAGATACTTTTCTTACATCAGAGCCAAAGTCAACTAATGTCTTCTTGTATATTTTTTTCAGGTATTAATGGATTCCTCACCATCTTCTTTAGTTTTACCAGCAGTAAACTGGAAAACAATTCACCATCTCCCAGGTTACATTAAAAATCAGAGAAACTGGAACATAATCAAAGTTAATAACATCAGTATATCCTCTGTGGCACTGGAGAAAGCAAAGTCTAACCTTATCATAGTAAAACTACAGCCAGTTCCAAGGTATAGAAATTAATTTTCTGCATTTAAAGGGGCAATGTTTTATTAATAATAACAATAATGCATTTTTCCATTATAAAGATGACATTTATGTATGTTGTATTATATGCAGCTGCATAAAGTAATGCAAAGTACACTAATCGGATGAAATTAGCCATGATTTTCTACCCACAGTGCAGTTTTTTCTTCATAATTCCATCATAATTTACAAAAATGTTTTTATAAAGGAGATGATGTTTAATGAAAATGAAAAGCAGTTCAGCCAATGGTCATACAGACCTGAGCTTGTGCTTCTATGGGCATGCCTCCCACTCAACATATTAGATCTTTTACATTGTTGCTCATATTCATCATTCAATTATTGTCTTGGATATGCTTATTTTATGACTAGGTTTGCAAACATTTTGACAATCATTTGGTGATTAATGATAGTAAATGTGTATTTACACATTAAATTTGCTAGCAAAAAAATATGTTAAAAATATGGTAAATTTGGGTTATTTGGCTTTGCTTAGTTTTTCCATCCAGTAATGTTACTTTCAAGGCCTCTAGCAGACAGCAGAAACTTTTAGTCATCTAAAGCAGTGAGGTTAGACTTATTTGTGACTCTTATTATAGAGTTATAGATACAAATAGTAGCTTCACTGGGGGGTAATTTATCAACACTGGGCAAATTTGACCATGGGCAGTAACCCATGGCAACCAATCAAATTGCTGCATTCGTTGTTCAACTTTAAAAAGCTTTAAAAAGCTAATCACTGATTGGTTGATATAGGTAATTGCCCATGGGCAAATTTGCCCAGTGTTGATAAAAGAGCCCCCCCCATGTATCAATGTTAAATAATAGCCAAAATGTTGGAAGAAACCTACAAATTAAGGTGACCATCCATCCCACAGGGAAAGGCTCCATTTCAGGACCACGGTCCCTGTTGAAAAATGACCCTGAGAAATGACCCCAGTGCAGCAAGTGAATCAGCCCCACACTGCATAAATGGACAGGCAGGGGGCACAGGAGAACACAAGCAGATGGCAGGGTTAACCCTGAGCTGAACTGATGAGCCCAATAGCCACAGAGATTGCAGAAACATTGCTCATTTTTTTTTTGTTTTGTTCTGACTCCATGTTTCTCTAACTTGATATGCATGTTCTTCTACTTTTTACTGAGGGGGGGGGAAGGAAGTAAAACTTCCTTTTTTCATTTTTTTTTCTTCTTCTCTTGATTCTTTATTATCAGTCAGGTTTGTGAAGGCTTAGCCTTCCCTATCCCTAATGAAAATCCGCACATGACTAAACACATTACTAAACTGTTCATTATATAGGTCTGTAGAAAGTCTGTAGAAACTGAAAAGCCTTATTTTGCTACTGATATACATGCTATTTCTTTCTTTCTTTCTTGCTTGCAGATCAAGTAAAATGGCTGCTGCTAAAGCCTTCTCTGAAAATGGTGAGTAGCAATCCATCCAAGTAAAACATTACATGATTTGGCAATATTAGACATGATTACATTTGACCTTAATCTTTGTCAAAAGACGGGGCATAAATCCACCAGTGAACACAAGGGGTGGATTACAAGAAGACAGGATGGGAGCAATTTGTACTTTTCTCCATTGGCGCATCTACAGCAAGAAAACACTGTGTGTTTGCCACTGGCCTAATAGATACGGATTCACATCTATTATATAACTGAGCAACATTATCTGTCTTTACAAACTGTATGCTACTTTTCTATTTCCTCAGTACCTTCTTTAATGCTGCCCCCCTTGACAAAGCCCCAACTCATGATCATGGGTATCTGAGCAAGAAAAAATAATATTTTGGACTTAGGGTGGTGCCAATACTGTGTAATATAAAGATATTAGAAGTTACAGATTCATTCCTGGTCTGTGTAAAAAAAAAGACTGCATAAATATGACTATATATATATATATATATATATATATATATATATATATATATATATATATATATATATATATATATATATATATATATATATAGTAAAATTATTCATGTTTAAATTGGTTGTGTACACATACCATCATTCAGTGTAATTAATAATGTATAACATCAAGTATACACAGTAAGTATGTCTATTTTTATTTGTATAGTGTTCCTTGAGGGCAAAGCACTGTACAACAGGACTAAGTTATAAAAACAAACAGGAGGTAATTGCAATAGTAAATACAAATACATTCAAATTATAAAGTGCATTTACTATAGAGATTCAGTGCTTAGTGTCAAGGAGACAAAATGCTGGGTTCCCCATCCTGTGGAGTTTACAGTCTAAATGTAACAGTAACTTACACAAATCAGGGGATATTAAGTGCTGTAGGTTACAGTGGCTGATACTGCTATATACAGTAAGTGCCAGACCCCAGTTCAGGTGTTATGCAAGTGCTTTGATTTTAGCTCTGAAGACATTGAGAGAGGATTCACACCAGAGAAATTCAGGAATGGCATTCCAAATATAAGGAGCAGAAAGACAGAAAGGTTTGATGCGGGAAACAGCATTAGTATTGTGGGGGGGGGGGGGGTGCAACCAAGCTGTTGCTCTGAGAGAAGCGGAGGATTTGGAACATATAGAGAGACAAGAGAAGAGATGTAGTGAGGTGCTGAGGAATGAAGGGGTAGCAACCTATATGAGATTGTGTAAAGGCCACTTTGCATGACATTTAGTTTTCCTTCAGAGATGAATGATCTGATTTGTGTGCTTACTGTATGTGTGTATAAAGGGGATTTAATACAGTTGTTATATACTGTAGCTGTTATTTATCTTTAATATCAAATACTAAAATACATTGCTAAATAGTTCTTCTCCTTGACATATAAGCATTAAATATTATAATACTGTATTTTTGTATTAAACAGATGGATATCCAATATGTATCTTTGTCTTGCAAAGTGTTCACATGACAACAAGGAAGCATACATTTTAGTTTAAAACGTGACTGTGCTTTATGAAAAGCAAAGATCATTGGCATTCTTTGTAGCTATAGTTACTGCTGTAGACTTCTTCCCAGGGAATGCCAAATAATATACTGCCAATTGGAAGAACATTTGACTATTTAATGAGAAGGCCAAATATGTTTTTGTTGTGCCAAATTGCACTGATCCTGTTGGACTGACGCTGATTTTTAACGGAAACAGTGAGGGAGAAGTGACCTCTGCTGGTGGCATTCCACGTGTGCAATAACATGCAGTATTATTCTTGCCCTGATTCTCATATCATCTTCAGAGAAACAAAAATAACATATATTTATTGCTTAAAAAGCCTATTTTAACCATTTCTGTGTCGTATCTCTGTGATATTTCCATACCATGTGTTTTCAGTGAGAACATGGCACTCGGCAGTGAGAACATGGCACTTAAAAGGGTTAAGCTTGGTGATTATACCATACAATAATATTAGTAATAATATTAGTAATACAATAATTTTAGTACTTGTCAACAATTTTAGTAAAAATCATCTCCCCAATAATAATTTTGTGCATTTACATAAATGTTACTGAAAAACTGGGCTCTTAAAATTCCATAAGGTGGGTCCAGACTACAACTCGCCAGTAAATGCTCACCTTTAGCTCCCAGTAACAATCTTTGCCTGGCAGGGATACTGTGTTTTGGAACATATAAAGGCCTACTGTTATCATAGTACAATTCAGCAAATGACCTTCATATTTTCAAGGGAAATCTAATTATTCATAAATGGTATAATTACTGTTTTGCTTGCAGATAAACTAATTGGAAAGCTCACAAAAGATCTGATAAAGAGAGACATTGTTTTTACTGGGATTTACACTGGAATGAAACCACCCAAGGTACCCTTCTTTCTTTTTTCTGTTTTCTGTTATTTGACAGAATATTGCAATGGTTTTATCGGTTTTATTTAGACATATTAGACCAACATACCTCCTAGTATTTTAGATTTAAATATAAATCAACAATCCTTGCATAATTATATCCAGGTACTGTCCTCATGCATAAACACCTTATCGCCTTCATGTTAAGCCTTCTTGTTTTCAGAACTGTCTAAATAAGGATAATTGTGAGGGAAGTATCAGGCGTGAATATTGTGTTATTCTTAAAGGTATTCTGTTATGGGAAAACATGTTTTTCTTTAATAATGAATCAGTTAAAGGAAAACTATACCCCTCAAGCAATGTAGGTCTCTGTGAAAATATATTGCATAAAACAGCTCATATGTAAAACCCTGCTTCATGTAAATAAACCATTTTCATAATACTGTAATATACTTTTTTAGGAGTATGTGCCATTGGGTAATCATAAATAGAAAACTGCCATTTTAAAAAATTAGGGCAGCCCCCTGGGAACATATGATTCACGGTGCACACAAACATATCAAACAAACTATACATGTTAGGTCATATGAGCCAATTAACAGACAGAGTTCTGTCTTTTGCTTCCACACTTCTTCCTGATACAGTTAGAGCTGTAGTTATTTCTGGTCAGGTGATCTCTGAGGCAGCACTCAGACCATCACAAAATGGTGGGTCAAGTCAAGAGATGTAAAAGGGCAATATTTACTTAAATATATATTCCAGTTTGGTAAGGTTCTTTAAAATGCATCTTAATTTTATATAAAAGGTCTGTTGCTCAAGTATTCATTTTGGGGGTGTTCCTTTAATAGTGCTGCTTCAGCAGAATCCTGCATTGAAATCCTTTTATCAAGACCAAACTGATTTTTTTTTAAATTTGATTTTAAAATTTGACATGGGGCTAGACAGTCTTAGTCTCCCATGTGCCCTCAGTGACTCTCTACTACTGCACTGCAAGTTGGAGTGATATAACCCTCTCCCTTACCTACCAGCAGTCAATCAACAGAACAATGGGAAGGTAACAAAATAACAGCTCCATAACACCTGCATTACTAAAAATGCTTTACCTAATGGTAAATATGAGAATAGAACTCAAAAATAAAACACCTAAGTCCAACCACGACTCCTCCTACATTGAGCAGGAGAACCAATAGCTTATCTGAAAGTAGTTCCATTGTGAAGTGCTGGCTCTTTCTGACAGCACAAGACCAGGCACAATGCACTGAAATGACTACACACCAATATTACAGAGTAGCACTCAATAGTAAAACACCCAAGTCTGACTGCAACTCCTTCAGTTATACTGAGTAGGAGAAAAAATAGCTTACCGTATATACTCGAGTATAAGCCGACCCGAGTATAAGCCGAGGTACCTAATTTTACCTACGAAAACTGGGAAAACTTATTGACTCTAGTATAAGCCTAGACACAACTACAGCCCTGTCTCCCAGCAGCGCACATTCTGCCAAAGCGACCCCAGCAGCGATCAACCAGACTTCTTTGCAAAGTTGATGGTGACAGAGAATTGCCAAACGGATTACTGTGTGCATTGTCCCACTGTCCCACTACCATGTGCAGAGGGTGCTGTTTGATATTGCCATCACTGTTAATCTTTCGTATAACCAACAGAGGGCGCTGTGTGATATTGCAGTCACTGTTATTCTTTCATATAACCAACAGAGGGTGCTGTGGGATATTGCAGTCACTGTTAATCTTTCATATAACCAACAGAGGGCACTGTGTGATATTGCAGTCACTGTTATTCTTCCATATAACCAACAGATGGCGCTGTGTGATATTGCAGTCACTGTTATTCTTTCATATAACCAACAGAGGGTGCTGTGTGATATTGCAGTCACTGTTATTCTTTCATATAACCAACAGAGGGCGCACTGTTATTCTTTCATATAACCAGCAGAGGGTGCTGTGTGATATTGCAGTCACTGTTATTCTTTAATATAACCAACAGAGGGCGCTGTGTGATATTGCAGTCACTGTTAATCTTTCATATAACCAACAGAGGGCGCTGTGATATTGCAGTCACTGTTATTCTTTCATACAACCAACAGATGGCGCTGTGTGATATTGCAGTCACTGTTATTCTTTCATACAACCAACAGATGGCGCTGTGTGATATTGCAGTCACTGTTATTCTTTCATACAACCAACAGATGGTGCTGTGTGATATTGCAGTCACTGTTATTCTTTCATACAACCAACAGATGGCGCTGTGTGATATTGCAGTCACTGTTATTCTTTCATATAACCAACAGAGGGTGCACTGTTAATCTTTCATATAACCAACAGAGGGCATTGTGGGATATTGCAGTCTCTCCCCAAGTGTACTGTTGGTATAGGAATGATTAAAAGTGACTGCAATCTCAGCTACTCGGGTCTGGTACCGCTGACCCGAGTATAAGCCGAGGTAGACTTTTTCAGCACATTTTGGATGCTGAAAAACTCGGCTTATACACGGGTATGTGATGACTCTTTCTGAAAACACAGGATGAAATACAATGACCTAAGATGGCTGCCTATACCCCAATATTACAGTTAAAAATTTATTTATTGGTCAAGAATAAAATGACAAAGGGATTTATTTGTAATGTAAACATTGTAATTTATAAATAGAAAGTGCACCATAAAATGACAGAATTCCTTTAAACTCAGCCTGTTGAGAACTAAAGGCTGTATCCTGTGCATAAACACAACTGCGTTTCATACCATAGCTCTATATGCCTTTGAGTGGACGATACATTATTTATAAGTAGCTACTGTTTTTAAGTAGCTCAAATTTTTCAAGATTTATTATACCCAGAGGTAAAAAGTCAGAATGTGAAGATACTCCATTTTCAACCTGTCAATGACAGAGGTCCTATTTGCAATTTGAAAATATTATTATTGTGCTGGGTTTCATACAATAATACAAACATTTTAGGCTTTTCCGCCAATTTCACGAAAAATTATTACTTTTTGTGCGTCAAATCTGAAAAATTTTGATTTTTTTTTTCCAATAATTTTATTGAGATTTCTATAAACACAATAGAATATATTACGCAGATTGAGTATGTCAAGAAAATACAATGCTGTATAACATGTCAAAGATACAAACAAATATCTATAAATATATATTCCAAAGCACACATTCCAAAGGAAAATAATTAACATAGTAAATAAAATAATGAAGTAAAGAAACAATAATAAACCAAACTTCACTCAGTGGATTTACTTATTTATGTAAAAAGAATTATCAACAAAAATGGCAGTTTCAAGTATCCAAAATATTCATGAACTGATAAAGCCACCTTACTGTCAGGGAGCCGGGAGCTCCCTCCAGGGAGGTTGTCAGGATCAAGGAGGAAGCCCTCTTGAGGGAACAAGGTCGCGGTGTCCAAAGGGTTAAACGAAGAATAGTCAGGATCAGGCAAGAGTTCACAGGCAGGCAGAATACAACAAGGTCCAAGGTCCAGGCAAAGGGGTCAGGAAACAGATCAGGAACAAGATTTGGCAATAAGGTACACAGGAAACCCAGGATACACTTTAGGGAAGGTAATCCTATACTTGGGCGCCATTCTGGCGTCTAAACAGGCTTTTTATTTGAATTTGGCGCCTTAGTGACGTCATTGACGTCCTTGCGCCGACGTCGGCGCACTGACGTCATCGCGCCGGCGCCGCTTACCCACGTGGCGGCCATGGGCGCCGCCATCTTGGGAGCGACGCCGGCAGGAGAGGACGCGCCGCCCGGAGATCTTGGACCTGCTCCGGGCGGCGCTCGTGACAGTACCCCCCCCCCTCACGGGGGGCCTCCGGACCACCAGGATTTGGCTTCTGGGGAAATTTGGAGTGGAACTCCCTCACCAGACGAGAAGCGTGAACATCACGGTGACCTTCCCAGGAGCATTCTTCAGGGCCAAAGCCCCTCCACTGAATGAGGTACTGAAGAGACCCTCTGGAGATCCTGGAGTCTAGGATTCTCTCCACCTCGTACTCGAGTTGACCCTCCACAGAGATGGCAGGAGGAGGAGATTGACCGCCAGAGAACCGGTTGGTGATGGCGGGTTTCACCAGAGACACGTGGAACACGTTGGGGATTCTCATCTCTGGTGGCAGTTGGAGTCTGACAGCCACAGGGTTGATTATCTCCAAGATGGGAAATGGACCCAAGAATTTTGGACCCAACTTGGGAGATGGTATCTTCAACCGGATATTCCTGGAAGAGAGCCAGACATTATCACCCACCTTGTAGGGAGGAGAGGATCTTCGACGACGATCCGCGAAAGTCTTATGAACAAGAGCGCTCTTCTCTAGGTTCAACTTGGTAGCAGCCCAAATAGCAGACATATGGGCTGCGGAGTCGTCAGCAGCCGGGACATCAGATAGCACAAAGTCTTGGGGAAAAGCTTGAGGATGCAGACCATACACCGACATGAACGGAGACCTCCCTGTAGAGGAATGACAAGCATTATTATGAGCGAATTCCGCCCATGGGAGGAGATCAGACCAGTCATCCTGGCAGAGGGATACGTGGTTCCTCAGGAACTGTTCCAGGGCTTGGTTGACACGTTCAGCTGCCCCATTCGTCTGCGGATGGTATGCAGATGAAAACTGAAGAACAATTCCCAGGTCTTTGCATAGGGAACGCCAGAATTTGGCAGTAAACTGGGTGCCTCTATCGGAGACGATCTCCACCGGGAAACCATGCAGGCGGAAGATGTACTGGATAAATAGCTGGGACAACTCCACCGCAGAGGGCAACTTCTTCAGAGGGATGAAATGGGCCATTTTGGAGAAGCGGTCAATAACAACCCAGATCACAGTATTCCCACCGGAGGGAGGAAGTTCGACAATAAAGTCCATAGAGAGGTGCGTCCATGGACGAGAGGGTATCGGCAAAGGCTGTAACAACCCACTGGGGCGGGAATGGCTAGGCTTAGAAGTGGCGCAGACATTACAAGCAGCCACAAAGTCCTTTACATCCTTGCGGATATCAGGCCACCAGACTAGGCGCCTCAAAAGTTCAAGGGTCTTGGCCGGACCAGGATGTCCAGCTTGCCTGGAGCAGTGGGTTTGTTGCAGGATGGCCAGGCGAAGTTCTGGAGGGACGAAGGCCATGCCAATCGGAGTATCTTGAGGAGCCGAGGACTGCCCAGCCAGAATCTGGTCGGCAAATTGGGGATACAGAGAGGCAATGATCTTGACTTGTGGAATGATTGGTTCCTGTCTCTCAGGGTCACGGTCCACCGGAGTGAAGCTACGAGACAAGGCGTCGGCCTTCAGATTTTTGGAACCTGGGCGATAAGTCAAAACAAAGTTAAATCGGGAAAAGAAAAGGGCCCACCTGGCTTGTCTGGGATTTAGCCTCTTGAGGGACTGTATGAACTCCAGATTTTTGTGATCAGTGAAAATCTGGACAGGAATTTCAGAACCCTCCAGGAGGTGACGCCATTCTTCAAGGGCAAGCTTGACTGCCAGGAGTTCTCGATTTCCGACATCATAGTTCTGCTCTGCGGATGAGAACTTCTTGGAGAAAAACGCACAGGGGTGCAATTTTCCATCAGAGGAGTGTCTCTGAGACAGGATAGCTCCGGCTCCGACTTCAGAAGCATCAACTTCGATGCAGAAGGGTAGTGCAGGATTGGGATGTCGAAGAACAGGAGCAGACGTGAAGGCCTCTTTCAAGGACTGAAAGGCTTCTATGGCAGATGGAGGCCACAGGCTGGGTTTACCCCCTTTTCGGATGAGGGCCAGGATAGGTGCAATGCGGGAAGAGAACCCCCGGATGAACTGTCGATAATAATTAGCAAATCCGATGAATCTCTGGATTGCTTTGGTACTCAGTGGGAGAGGCCACTCCTGGATGGCCGACACTTTCACGGGGTCCATCTCAAATCCCTCTGGAGAGATAATGTATCCTAGGAAGGGGATCTTGGATACCTCGAAAACACACTTCTCCAACTTGGCGAAGAGAGAGTTCTTCCTCAGACGAGAGAGTACCTCCTTCACCTGGGAGCGATGACTTTCAAGGTCCTTGGAAAAGATCAGGATGTCGTCCAAGTATACGACTACGAACCTTCCTAGGAGATCTCGGAACACATCATTCACAAACTCCTGGAAGACGGCAGGGGCATTGCATAGGCCGAAGGGCATAACGAGATATTCATAGTGCCCATCCCGAGTGTTGAATGCCGTCTTCCATTCGTCACCCTCCCGGATGCGAATGAGGTTGTAGGCCCCCCGGAGATCCAACTTGGAGAAAATCTTTGCCCCTTTCAGCTGGTCAAAGAGCTCGGCAATCAGGGGCAGAGGGTATCTGTTTTTCACGGTGATCTTATTCAGACCCCGATAGTCTATACAAGGCCGAAGGCCTCCGTCCTTCTTCTCCACGAAGAAGAACCCAGCCCCTGCAGGAGAGGTAGAAGGGCGGATAAACCCCCGCTGGAGATTTTCTTGGATGTACTCCTTCATAGCGGTAGTCTCTGCAGGAGAGAGAGGGTAGGTGCGCCCTCTGGGGGCATAGCTCCAGGCAGGAGTTCAACCGGACAGTCGTAGGAGCGATGTGGGGGAAGGAACTCTGCAGACTTTTTACAAAATACATCGGAAAATCCCTTGTAAGTGGAGGGCAAAGTCTTTAATTCCGCAGAGGAGACATTCACCTTCTCGAGGGGTTTTGGCGGAAGGCAATGTTGCAGGCAAAATGAACTCCAACGAGAGATCTGCCCAGTGGACCAGTCTATGGTGGGGTTATGCAGACGTAACCATGGAAGACCCAATATCACTGGAGTAGAAGGACAGGGGATGATGAAGAATGAAAGTTTTTCTTGATGCAGCGCCCCAACTTGTACAGATAGTTCCGCCGTGAACTTTGTGACGAATTCAAACTCCAGGGGTTTGTCATCTATGGCAGTAATTCGCAGGGGAGAAGACAATGGAAGCAGAGGAATCTTCATGCGTTCGGCAAAAAAGGCATCCATGAAATTGCCATCCGCTCCGGAGTCGAGGAAGGCCCTTTCGAAGATAGACTTACTTGCCAGGTGAATCTGCAAAGGAAGAAGAAGCCTGCGTGAATTTTCTTGATACTTCTCCAGAGAACCTCGAGTGATGCCCCCTACATGAGAAACCTGAGACATACCTCGGGGTACAAAACTCTTGGCTTTGGCAGGACAGGCGTTGGCAAAATGGGAATGCCCACCACAGTATAAACAGAGACCTGCCATACGTCTTCGGAGTCTTTCCTGCTCGGAGAGGCGAGTCTTTCCTACTTGCATGGGTTCCTCCAAGGGAGACGTCGACACATGGGTCACCGGAACAGCGGGTGTTTGCAGAATCGGCCTTTGAAAGCGAGGGGCCAACATGGGAGAAAATCGTCTACTGCGCTCTCTCTCCACCTGGTGCTCTCTGAGACGAGTGTCCACCTTAATGGATAGAGCGATCAACCCTTCCAGGGTGTCAGGAGTCTCTCTGGAGACGAGATCATCTTTGATGCGGATGGATAGGCCTTGGTAGTATACGGCCTTGTAAGCGTCATCACACCAGGAAGTCTCCGCCATCAGTGTTCGGAAGTCTATAGCATACTCATTGACACTGCGGCTTCCTTGCCGGAGCTGCAAGAGACGGGCAGGGGCGTTCGTAACCCGACCTGGAGCATCAAAAACTATACGAAAAGCCTGGAGAAAGTCTTTAACATCAAAAGTCAGCGGGGAATTCTTCTCCCAAAGAGACGTGGCCCACTCTAGTGGCTTGCCTTCCAATCGAGACATCACATACCCCACCTTGGAACGCTCGCTAGGAAACTGTGTGGGTTGGAACTCAAATTGAATTTGGCATTGCGTGGCAAATCCCCTGCAGGCTTGTGGGTCCCCACTGAAACGAGGGGGAGGTGGAATGCGAGGCTCACCTGTCGGGTAGCTTGTGTTCGTGGGGGCTGCCGCCATGGGGGGATCCCCAGTAGGTGGAGCAGTGGAGGACGCAGAAGGCACTTGAGCCAGCAGGACATCGAGTGCTTGCCCAATGCGAACCTGCTGGTTTTCGTAGTCCTCCATGCGGGATGCCAGTCCGCGGAGCGCTCGTCCGACATGAGGTGTGGCTTCCTCAGAAGGATCCATGGCCCAAGTATAATGTCAGGGAGCCGGGAGCTCCCTCCAGGGAGGTTGTCAGGATCAAGGAGGAAGCCCTCTTGAGGGAACAAGGTCGCGGTGTCCAAAGGGTTAAACGAAGAATAGTCAGGATCAGGCAAGAGTTCACAGGCAGGCAGAATACAACAAGGTCCAAGGTCCAGGCAAAGGGGTCAGGAAACAGATCAGGAACAAGATTTGGCAATAAGGTACACAGGAAACCCAGGATACACTTTAGGGAAGGTAATCCTATACTTGGGCGCCATTCTGGCGTCTAAACAGGCTTTTTATTTGAATTTGGCGCCTTAGTGACGTCATTGACGTCCTTGCGCCGACGTCGGCGCACTGACGTCATCGCGCCGGCGCCGCTTACCCACGTGGCGGCCATGGGCGCCGCCATCTTGGGAGCGACGCCGGCAGGAGAGGACGCGCCGCCCGGAGCTCTTGGACCTGCTCCGGGCGGCGCTCGTGACACTTACATTTCAATATATTTAGATTTGTAGTAGTTCTAAGACTTTAGTTTTTTGACCAGGATCAATTAGTCCAGTCATCCATAAATTTGAATTTAAATGTGGTTCAGCTGTTTTTGCCCATATCGCTTCTTGCCAACACAATTGATCTGTGATTAAATATCTTTCATGGAGGGGGGAGATTCTAAAATGAGAGTACTATATGAGAGTAACTTTTTTCGTAGAAGCAACAAAACGAAGGATTAAGGTGAAATTCCGATTTTTCGATTTGATAAATAAATAACCCCCTAAAAGTTACCTATAGCTCATTTTGATAATTTTTCATTGATAGGGCTGCTTTTGTAAGTAATTCTTACTTGAAGTTCCTAAACCTGTTTTGCCAACCTGACTGTCCCTCATCAACCTGTCAGCTAGAGTTTTTAATGCTAATGGACTACTTTTGCACAAATATGGCAGCCCCTTCATAGAGAAACATGGGGGGATACTTTTTAGGTAAAATTATAAATAGTATGGAAAGACAATGTTATGAGAAAGCTTTCATTTCTGGTGTCAGTACAAAAAACCAGCACAAAAAGACAATCACTGCTGGGAAGAACTCTAGAAAATGGGATTGTCCTGTCTTGTCTAATTAAAAAACATACTGTTACTGCGTAATTATTCATAGGCGGCATTGCACACCTCTTCTCTGCCGCCTGCAATATGACTTATAGCAGCTCCAATGGGCCCCAAGGGCCTGAGTAAATACCTGCACCCCTGTAGTTATTCCACTGGTTCAGAATATGGAAATGAACTATATGGCAGCCAAATCCTAGAGGATTAACACCCCTGGGTATTAAGCTTTATGCTACATTATTAAATATATATGATTAAACATTGGTAGACATTTCCAGTGTTTTTCCAGTTTATAGATTACCAAAGATGGGAGTTAATGAGAACCCAGTCAATTTATATTTCATTTGTATTTTAAGTGAATATTTAACCTTCTCCTACTTTCCAAAATTAACTATATATATATATATATATATATATATATATATATATATATATATATATATATATATACACATATATGACTTTAGCTGACCTTGTTGGCTTTCTGGAAATGTTTGCACTCTAGAACGCATTAATAGTCACTTTCATCTGGTTTAGACCAGCTGATGCTACGGAAACATGACTTGACCTTACCTAAGTTATTTAGAATGATGTGAAGCAAGAAAAGGGAGTTAGTTTCTGTAACCAGGACCTAGATACTCATTAAGCAATTCTGCATCTCACAGGAATGTATTTGTTCTCTTTTCCAGATACTTTGACTGTCATACTCTTTTGGTGATAAGCACTATGGGGCATTTTAAGGGTGAAAACAGAGCTTGATAGTTCACAAGAAGGAAATCTCAACACTCTCAATTTGCTTTTGTAAATTTATAGGGGCATGTTTACCAAAGAGTAAAGATAGAATAACTTAGTAAATATACATCTCATGGGCACATTTACTAAGAATGAGCACCCACAGAGACATCACCAATTTACTAACAGGCACAGGTGCCAACTCGCTAGCTAAATAGACCATCACTAGTGATCATTTTGCACTCGCACTTTTCGTCTGGATTTTACTGAACTTAACCTCTTTCGCCTTTGCCACCTCAGACCAGGCAAAGTGCTATAAAGCAGCTAGATCTTCCTCAATCTTCTGTCACATACATCACATCCTGTGAGCCAAAAATGCATCAAAGTTCAAAAAAAACAGGCGACTTTTCCTTTTTTTAAAGGAATTGTTCAGTGTAGAAATAAAAACTGGGTAAATAGATAGGCTGTGCAAAATAAAACATGTTTCTAATATAGTTAGTTAGCCAAATATGTAATGTATAAAGACTGGAGTGACTGGATGTCTAACATAACAGAACACTACTTCCTGCTTTTCAACTTTCTTGGTTTCCACTGACTGGTTACCCTGGTTACCAGGCAGTAACCAATCAGAGACTTGAGGGGGGTCAACATATCTGTATTTGAATCTGAGCTGCATGCGGAGGGTCAATTGCAAACTCACTGAAAAGATATGTACCATGTGGGCCCCCCTCAAGTCGATGACTAGCTCAGAGTTATAGAGGAAGTAGTGTTCAGGCTATTATGTTACACATCCAGTCACTCCAGCCTTTATACATTACATTTTTGGCTAACTAACTATATTAGAAACATTTTTTTATTTTGCACAGCCTATCTATTTACACAGTTTTTATTTTGACGCTGAACTATTCCTTTAAGCGGGATTGGCTGCAAAAGTCCTAGCTTACTTTTTTGGGTAAGCGGGTTTTCTCAACACATTTTATAACATTTGGAACATTCATACAGTGGGGGCATTATATTAACTCTTGTCTTTATTAAGGTTCCCTGAACATGTGTAATATAAACTGGTAACTTAAACCATTTGCAGCAACATTTATAATAAAGACATCCATACAACTTTATATTACCCGCCCTATGCAAATTGACCGAAGTTTTGCTAGGCACCAATGAATGCTGGCGCTTCTTCGATACGAAATGCTCGCACAGCCGAAGTAACGCTAGTGAAAAGTCACCAGCGCTCGATGCCCGGGACAAAACTTTGACAATAGTGAATAAGCGCATTCGTAGCATATTTGGGCCTGGTGAAGTGTTGCGATGGGTGCGAAGCTGATGCTGGCGAAAATCCGCCCATTAGTGAATCTGGCCCATAGGGGTAAATTTATCAAAGAGTGAGGTTCCACCACTAGAGTGAAATTCAGCAGCTCTCCATTCATTTCTATGGGATTTTGAAAGGCGTATTTATCATTGGGTGAAAGTGAAATTTCAACCTTTTGATAAATATGCCTTTAAAAATCCCATAGAAATGAATGGGAAGTGGCGGAATTTCATTATTAACTTCACTCTTTGATAAATATACCCCATAGAGAGCTGAAGAGTTCCCTTCCCTCTCTACACACTTTGATAAATATGCCCCGTGAATCATGTTATCATGAAAAATCACCAACATCATTAGAATTTTTCCATGCATTTTATTTCGTTGGTAAAAATGTTTTTTTTTTTTAAATGGAAAAAATAGGGAAAAAATCAACACTATTAAAATGTTCCACACATTTTGTTTTTGCAGGAAAAAAAATACATTTTTTATGCAGGAAAAATTCCTTGCCACTGACTCCAATGGATTTTGTAGCATTCTGCAGAAATTTCAAAGTTTTCCACCACTTAATCCATTTTTTTCAGAATGGTCTAGTTTTATTCATCACAAGTGGTGACATACATTGCATGGACCCCTGTGCTGGAGCAGTGTTTGGGCCCTTCTCCCATTACATACAAACAATAGATGGCATTTTAGGAAAATATTTATAGGCATCTTAAGAAGGTTTTAAAGATACCAGAAGCAAATCACAGCAAGAATAATATATTTCAATAACTGCAGAAGCTAATTTAGACTGCTGCTTTAAAATGTAAACTAACCCAAGTGTTTTCAAAAATGTTCAAGATATTTTATCCATATTTTTTATTTCTCTATTAGCTGGTGTACTTGACGGTGGGTGTGTGGTAAAACATTGACAACTAGGCAACTGTAAACGTTTTTACTGTCTATATATGCAATCATTGATCATGTATAGCTGAGAGATTTTCAGTGTGTCAAACAGTTAGCAAGGTGAAAAAAAAATCTGTAGGGTCATGAGGTTTACTTACCAAGTATATAGACATGATGTCAACTGAAAGGTAGTAAAATCACTTTATGGGTGGAATTTAATTTCACTTCACATTTCCATAAATATATATGAGGTTATGTAATAAAAAGTGTAATGTTTGTAATAGGCTGCGTGACCTATAGTAATAACCAATCAGCAGGTAACTTTTACTGGAATTTTTACCATTATATCCCCATTATATCATAGGGCCTTATATGCTAAGATCTACTTGTTTGGCAAATTTAACAAATGTGCAGGTGGTGGGTCAAGCTTATTGGTAATCCCCCACCACCACCAGAGATAGACATAGTACTCATTTTTCAGCCACCCCAATCAATATCTGTCCCAACAGAATATCAGTTATGATGGCCACGATTTTGGCCATGTACATGGGACAATAACATTGACAACTTGACCAGGAGTGGCACAAGAGACAACATAGAACTGTGTATGGGCAACATTAATGTTACCATATCTAATGCAGTATCAAGGCTTTCACCATATGACAATATAATTAGGGATGGGCGAATTTTTTCGCCTCGTTTCGCCGAAAAAATTACGCCCATAGACTTGTATGGAGACGTGCGTCAAAATTTTTTTTTTTACGCCCATAGACTTTAATGGGCGTCTGCGACATTTCGCCAGCGGCGAATTTTTGGCGAAACGAAACAGGTCAAATTCGCCCATCCCTGAATATAATCTAAGCATCAAATTTGTTGAAAAATTGCATATTACTTTGCTTTTGCTGGCAACATTTTATATGCTTTTTTGTAGCAACAAAAAGGGTTTGTATATGGTTTCCACCTCACCCCTTTAATACAGGCCATATATTGAATCCACAACCTGCATGGCTAATTAGCAATTAGCTTAGATACATGCTGGAGACTGAACTATATTTGTGTGTTATGTATCAGAATTGATTGCTAATTTAATTAATTTGTAGATAACAAGTTGTCTACTTCTGGGCAGTGTCATTCTGTGGCTACAATCCTAGTTGTGTATACAAATACAATTTTGAAAACTCTGTGCTTGGTGGATGGGATCAATTACCAATTTTGAGTACCTTCCAGAACTGTTTGTGTAGACTGGTGTACACTAACTGCAGGGTTACCATCTAAAAGATTATGTAGTGCCAGGTTACATGAATAGCTTCAGACACATTTCTAAAATGTACTTTCCATTAATTATATCACCATCAGGGCTGGATTTAAAGATTTTGTGCCCCACAGCCGCCACTCACCATTTATTGATCCCACCCACCCCTTATGCTCTCATCCCCTTTCACCCAACCATTACTTGCAGCTTCCCCTACGCTGCCCCCCTTCCTCTGATTCCCTCTTGCAGAATGATCGCTTCCATTGGGGACTATCCAAGTGGGAGTCCCCAGTTGAGGTTTTACCAGTGAGTATGTATGCTACCCCCTGGTTTTTGTTGCCCTGTACCTGGGTTTTGTGATATGTGCACAAATCTGAGCCCATCAATAGGGATGTAGCGAACTGCCGATTTGGTGTTCGCGAACGCCGTTCGCGAACACCGGCAAAAAATGCGAACGTTTGCGAACAGTTCGCGAACTTCGAACACCCGCTAAAATCATTCGAATCGAACGATCGAAGGATTTTAATCGTTCGATCGAACGATTTTCTTTCGAATCGAACGATCGAAGCATTCGATCGAATGCTTTTCATTCGATCGAATGCTTACAATCGTTCGAACGAATAAAAATCGTTCGATTTTTAGCGGTCGAAGGAATTCGAATGGTCGAACGATTTGTATTCGAATCGAACGCGAACTCAAAATGCGAACGTCGCGCGACGTTCGCGGACATTCAGCGGACGCGAACGGTCGAAGTTCGCGCGAACAAGTTCGCTACATCCCTACCCATCAACCATCATTTTGGATGTGAGAAATACATGACAGGTTTTACTATATGTTTCATATGGTGGAAAATCCATGTCCTTAGGAGATGCAAGTAGGCCACAGTAAACAAAACCAGAGTGTTTGGTATTAATATGTTTTTTATCTGGTCTTCTTGAGTCTAGTATTTTTAGAATTCCTTATCCGTGCCTCCATGTAAGATATTTCCAGGTAGTTCATTTCTCAAAACATTCATGGATTCACAGACAGATGTCTTGCTGCGTTTACTGCCAATCCCTTTGACCTATTTGGCAAACTGAAAACCCCAATCTAATTGCCACTTGACCAACTGTGAAATGCTGACATACACTGTCACTGCTTTAATAAATGCAACGTTTTGTACTACTTGGCTAAATGCTAATTTGGAAAGGAATTTCCCAGTAAACATTAGAAATGAAAAGTTAACCTTAACACTTTATTAAGTAAAACAACAATATATAATTCAGCTAGGCTAATGAGTTTATGTAGTTAAAACAGAAATCCTTTTCTGAACATTCTGAAAGAGATTACATTTCAGTTCTAGTCAGCATTGTGTAGCAACTAATGATGGATGAATCATGTGTGCCAAACTGTGCAACAATTTTTTAAACTGCATAGTGCTTTTTAAACTATCCATTATAGTTTATGGGTGTTTTTTCCTTGTAAAACAAGGCTCAATATTTTGCTCAACCCTAGTAGCAACATCAATGTGAAACCAAAGTCAAAAGGTAAGGTTTCTATGTTTGTCACAATGGTCCTTTTGCATCTGCAGCCAGAAAGTTCAAGGCCACCCTTATTTATTTACTGTTATAACATAGAAATGTGTCTAACTAGGCAATATAGTTGGGTGTGAAAGATAACCAGAAGAGATCGAAAGGGATGTGAAAGGTAACCAGAAGAGAACGCAGAAATAAAATATCTACACCCTACAACAGTTATCAGGAAGATAGACTTGGCAGCCTGCAGAAAGACCTAAGGAATGCATCTGGCACATTGTGCTCACAATTTAGTTCAATGGAGATATGGTTTTGAATGTGAGCTGTAAATGTTTTAATAAAAGGGGCTCAATGTCTTCAGATTTTTTCATTAAGATTATACCTATGTGGCAAGCTGGCGGCTTGAACACGTAACTTTTAGGGGGATTAGTAAATGGTGGGCAGGCAGCATAGGACAAAGCAGCATAAAGACAGGGACACACAGCTTCTTCAAGAAAAACACATGTTTATTTTTCCCACTTTCCAACAAACACTGTCAATAATGCACAGACACAGGGGTGACCATTGTATCATACAAACAAAACAAAATAAAAACCTTGCCCACTGGGCACTACCTTCACACGTTGAAGCAGTCCCTGACTAGACTGGGCCCCTTGTGGACAACCAGCACAACAAATAGTTTGGCTCACCCCTGTACTCACAGGACTTTCTCCCAGGTAATATTCAGCCTCCTGGCTTCCTCATTCTCTTCACAATAATCTCTGTGAGAGTCACAGGCTCCCTCTGCTTCTTGCAGTAACAGGCAGCATTCCCAGCTCCTCTGGGAGTTCCTCACACAGCCAGGTCTCCAACCTGCTGTGCCCTAATGAGAGACACACTCTCCCATTCTAATTAACTTTAAATAGTCTTTCCACAGGACAGCTTTCCTGTGGAAGGTGAACTCCAATCTCTGGACAGGATCTGCGGAATGGAGTCCCTGGCTACTAAAGTCTTTAAACAGAGCACTGATTCTCTGTTTCATAACTCCCTTCCTGGAGCCTATCTCCATACCTGGGAAGAAATTAAAGGCTAGAGTGACCTTTTTCCACCTTTTCCTAGTCACTCCGTACAAAGTACATAATGTAGATACATAGGGGCACATTTACTTAGTTCGAGTGAAGGAATAGAAGAAAAAAACTTCGAATTTCGAATGGTTTTTTTTGCTACTTCGACCTTCGACTACGACTTCGAATTGAACGATTCAAACTAAAAATCGTTTGACTATTCGACCATTCGATAGTCAAAGTACTGTCTCTTTAAAAAAAAACTTCAACCCCCTACTTCGGCAAGTAAAACCTACCGAGGTGCAATGTCCCCTAAGGTCCCCATAGGCTTTCTAACAATTTTCTGGTCAAAGAAAAATCGTTCAATCGATGGATTAAAATCCGATTGATATCCTACCATGCTGCCATTGATCATCAGGCCATGTACATTTCTACCTTTTTCTGTTGACATTATGACCAGAGGTTGAAGCCAGTGGTATGTGAAAAGGATCTTGTGGCTGACGATGTTGATTTAGTAAATTTTATGATAATCGCAATGCTAAGTACTATAAGCTACAATTACTTTTTTGTATTCTGTTTTACTGATGTTTGGGTGAATTTCAGCAACAATTCATAGGGTTATTGCATTTGCTTATTCTTAATGATGTAATGGAGTGTTGCAAAATGAGTCACATGGTCCCTTTTAACTAATACATATATTTATATATTCTGTGTATAACTTTTTGTCTACATTTTTCTACTAATATTCTAGTACTAATTATTATTCATTATCGGCATCTTGTTTTTTGCAGCACTCTACAATACTACTGCAACAAACAATATGATGTATAGTTGTATGTGTATATATACTGTACATGGATATATATGGCACACCCAGACAGGTCAACAGCAGGACTAGTTGTAAATGTTGTCATTTATTTCTTGTCACGATAAAGTTCTATCTGGTCTGTTGTGTTCAAAAAAACCTTAAAGGAGAACTAAACCCTAAAAATGAATATGGCTAAAAATGACATATTTTATGTAATGAACTTATTGCACCAGCCTAAAGTTTCAGCTTCTCAATAGCAGCAATGATCCAGGACTTCAAACTTGTCACAGGGGGTCACCATCTTGGAAAGTGTCTGGGACACTCACATGATCAGTGGGCTCTGAGCAGCTGTTGAGAAGCTAAGCTTAGGGGTTGTCATAAATTATCAAGCAGCAAATGAGGTTAGCCTGTAATTTACACTGATGCTACAATGTTGATTATTAAATTTTGATGCTAGTTGCACTGGTGTCTGTGCTGCTATGTAGTAATTATCTGTATTAATTACTAATCAGCCTTATATTGTGACATTTATATTCTATGTGTACTGTATATTGTGAAGGGGTCCCTAAGCTCAGTAAGTGACAGCAGCACAGAGTATGTGCAGTGAATCAGCAGAAAAGAAGATGGGGAGATACAGGGGCATCTTTAGAGACACAGATCTTTACTGCTTTAGGGATAGGGTATCCTTGGGCTGGTATAGAAGCCCAAAACATAATGTACAACATTTCTAGCCAACTTCTTTAGTTAAGCTTTAGTTCTCCTTTAAACTGACCACACATGTCAAAACTTGCAGTTTGATTTAGGTACAGTATAGTGGTGTCCATCTGGGCATGTATGTAAACCATCCTGCAATCCTGTCCATGGTGGACTGTAATTTGGACAGTAATTGCATTTGGTCTTTCAGATAATGTATTCCAATAAGTCACCACCATACCCTAGAAAAGTGGCATTCAGATTTAAATTAGATTTAAATTAGGAATGCAGCAAATCCATGATTTTTTGTATTTGGGCAAATACTGAATCCTCCACAAAAGATTTGGTCCAATAACAAACCAAATCTGAACCATGATATGCATATAGATTATAATATGCAAGAAACTATAAGTAAGATTAAGTGGAAGACTACAACATTCTATTTTTGATAGTTTGCAAAAACAGTATTTCTTCAATAGTGGGAATTTTATCTTATCTTGTTGGTCGCTGTTTTCCTGCACTCACCATCAATGTGCTTCAAATCCAAGAATAAAGTATGAAAAACTGCTGACAATACACAGTTTCAACCTGCAGATACCTTTATTGTGTGGGTCACACCATGTTTCTGGATACTTCCCTTTATCAACCCACACAATAAAGGTGTCTGCAGGTTGGAAACCACATATTGTCAGCAGTTTTCCATCATTTATTGTTGGATAAGACGTGATTCTTGCAGAGCACGTGTCATAACAATTATTTCTTATTGCAGGTTTTACAAACATTTGAGGTGACAGCAAAAATAGGACGACAGCTCCAGAGCCTTGATACAACTGTGCAGTACCCCCCACTAAATGTGACAAATGGAACTGACAGCACATGTGTTTTGATCTATGCCCAGAAAATACTGATCACAGCCAATAATTCATTGGTTTTTGACTTAACAAATATGACATTTGAGGCTAAAACAGCAAATACTTCATTATCTAGTTGTTCAGAATCCAATACTACGTAAGTAAACCCAATATGTATTTGTTCTGTATATTTCATAAGCCTGCTGTTTTCTTCATTAATTGATGTTCCAAGGGCATCATCACAATAAATTTGACATGGCATATATATATATATATATATATATATATATATATATATATATATATATATATATATATATATATGTATATATGTATATATATATATATATCTATATATATATATATATATATATATCTGTATATATATATATATATATATATATATATATATATATATATATATATATATATATAGATATATATATATATGAAAACAATTGTTGTTTCCCATGTGAATATATTGTATTATTGTATTGGTAAAGTGATACTTACACCCACATTAGGTGGGTCCTGGGTATGGCACTTTTTTCACTGTATTTGCATAATAATGAGCCTTGGGAATGGGAATGGCACTTTTTTAACTACTTAGAATTTTTTACTTGAGGGCATCAGTATAAAATTTTAAGCCACTAATCACTTTAGTTTAGATGCATGTACCTGGGGACACTCTGGGAGTCACTGGATCTGCAGCCTTTATTTTATATTTATTATATATATAGTATAAAAACTTATATTTAAATAAACATAGTTAAGTCAGTTGTAGATTCCTTGTAGCTTATTACTATATTTATTAAATGGTGCTAACGGTTGCAATCAGCTTTACATCAGTCCCTACCCCACTGGAGCTTACAGTCTAAGGTTCCTATCACATTTCCACAATGCATTAGGGTACATTTTATCAGAAGCCAGTTGCTCTGCCTAAATTTTGGAGAGTGGGAGGAAACCTGGAGTATCTAGAGGAAATGCATTCAGTGTCACAATCACTAAGCCACTAGGCCACTGATCTAATGTGTACATTGTATAAATCAATACATTTTGCTGTACTTGTAACATAAAATGTAATGATTTTCTTAAAATATGTTTTAGATTGTCATTATTATATTCTTCTCCTGGAAATGGAATTGGAAGCCTTGAAGTAAGGTAAGAGTTTATAAAGAAACCACATTTTATTGTTTCTACCAGCTACCACAAGCATAGAATGTAGCCTCGTTTATATCTATTGTCACTACAGGCTTCTTCTAAGTGCTTTGGGTGTGTTTGTGTATACAATGATTTTTCAAGAATCATTAAGGTTTCTCAAACTTTTTCTTTCCAATAAAAAATGTGTTTTTGGGGTACAGCTTTATATTCATAAAGCGCTGAACTACGGGAAGACCATCTCCCATAGATTCCATTTTAATCAAATAACGCAAATGTTTAAAAAATTATTTGCTTTTCTCTGTAATAAGAGTGCCTTGTACTTTAATACCACCAACTGTAGTAAACGTAAGGTATGGAGATCAAAAGACCCATCATCCAGAAAATCCCAAGTCCCAACTATTCTATAAGAGGTGCTTTAGCTATATGTTTCTTGACATTTTCATGTTTTAGCACTGAGTTAAAAAAAAATATCTTTCTTTGGCTATTAATTATTATTGCTACGATTTAGTCCTATGTGAAAACTTGCAACAATTTTGGCTATAGTTTATATTTTTTTTGCCAACTTAGAGTTGCTGAACAGTTTTAGGAGAAAGACCATAAGGGAAAGTCAAAAAAATGCTTTAATTAATAGTTCAACAAACATGCATTTGTTGTAAACAAAACTTGTATAACTTTAATGAACTTTTCATAAGTTAAAAACAAAATTTCATGTTGGAAAAACACAATATTTATACAAATTTGCACAGCAAAAAAAAGCAGCCTTTAATATGTGTCTGTGTGTGCCTCTGTATTGTGTGAGGGTGGGATCTTCAAATGACTGTAAATTGCATGTAAGTCATACCATTATAAGTTATTATATATAAATATATATATATAGCTTTGCTTTTCTTTACCAGGTTTGTGATGACTAACCAATTCTACCCTGGCTCTGCTAGACACTGGTTCAAGTTAGAGTCTGTTCAAATAATCCCAGATGGAGACGAATCCAGAACTGCTGTGTTTAATACAACATATGCCTCAGTTCCTGCAGAGTATTCATACCACTGTCAGCAAATAGGATCAAGCTCTCTTTATGGAGAGCAGCTAATTAGAAGCAACTCACAAGCAGGGAGATGGGATATATTCATTTCTGAGTTTCAAGTGAGTAAACTATCCATTTCCTGTTTGATATATTTAATAACAGCATAAAAAAATTCTATAATACATAAGCGTATTTACAAGGGATGACCACATTGTTATAATGGACTTTTCTCAGCCTTTAAGTAGCAACTCTGTAGAATCAAGTTTATACAACTGATCCAAGTAATTGATCTTTTTGGTTATATTTCAATACGTTCACAATCTGTTCATTCCATTAACTTGCACAAGTGTAACAACTTACCCTGGTGGTCTAGTGGGAGGGGGCCTGCAGGGACGCCTGCAGCCCCCTCGGCGGGGACGCATGCGTGCAGGCGTGATGACATCAGCGCAGTGGCGCGAAATTTAAAAGTATTTAAAGCCACAATACGTATTTTCACATTGCCCGTTATAGGATCTTGTTCCTGAGTTTCCTGGTGCTTCTGTGATATTGAGCTTTTTGCTATTCTGTAATTTTGATTACCTGGTTTGACCCCTGCCTGCTTCTGACGATTCTGACTTCCAAAATCCTGACCCTGCCTGGTAACTGACTCCTCTATTCTGTAACCCTTCTGATTGATCTCCTGGTTTGACCCTTGCCTGTCTGACTCCGCTTGTACTCTGCCTGCCCCGACCCGGCCTGATTGACTACACTTTCTGTCTACTCCTTGTACCTTGACTTTCAGCCCCAAGACTTTGCATTACCGTTGTGCCCCGTTGCTTTGCACCCCTCTTAATAAGACCTGGCGGCAACCGACTAGCCAAGGGCTCCTCCCGAGGTGAAAGGCGGCTGTTAAAGGCAGAAACAAGAGCCGAGAACAGGGTTCTTAGCATCGATTCTGAATTTAGGGTGCCAACATTAAGGGGCACATTTACTTAGTTCGATTGAAGGAATAGAAGAAAAAATACTTCGAATTTCATACGTTTTTTTGGGCTACTTCGACCATCGAATAGGCTACTTCGACCTTTGACTACGTCTTCGACTTCGAATCGAACGATTCAAACTAAAAATCATTCGACTATTCGACCATTCGATAGTCGAAGTACTGTCTCTTTAAAAAAAATTTCTACCCCCTACTTCGCCAAGTAAAACCTACCGAACCTCGATGTTAGCCTATGGGGAAGGTCCCCATAGGCTTTCTAAGCTTTTTTTGATCGAAGGAATTTCGTTCGATCGATGGATTAAAATCGTTCGAATCGTTCGAATAGCGCTAAATCCTTCGACTTCGATATTCGAAGTCGAAGGATTAAACTTCTACAGTCGAATATCGAGGGTTAATTAACACTCGATATTCGACCCTAAGTAAATCTGCCCCTAAGAGTATGCCTTAAGATTTCTTTGTTTGCTAAGAGTAAGAACTCTGGCTCTTTTGTCAACTCATCAACTCACATTGGATTACACCCAGCTGTCATGATGTCCATTCCATTTGAAGAATACTGTTCTTCTGCCAGTTCCAGTTGTTAAAGGAGATATCTATGCAAAAAACAATGACTTGCATAATGATAGAAAATGTAATTTTAAGGAACTGTCTAATAAAATAGTGAATAATTTACCCCTTATTTTAAAATATAAAGATGGTAGAAATCACTGAGGCTTTCCATGACCTTATAAAAGAACGAGACAGAAAGCCTTGTGCTTTTATACAGGTCATAGAGTGCTAAAGTGATTTCTAATATCCTCATATATTAAAACAAGTGGTACTTTATTTAATATTAAATTATGAGACCCCCAGTCAACTGGATTTGGAGGTGCGCCCTACCAACTAGTAGCACTAGGCCTCAATTTAAAAAAAATGCCCCCTGCACTCATGGTCATGCTCCCAATATTCCCCTTCTACACTTATTATAAAAAAAAACTCATTCTTTCCTTGCAAACCTAGTTATACCACTGTAAACCTGCTGTCTTTGTAATCTGCAGTCTGAACCTTTAAGTGTCTCTGCTACAGGTGATTTGTCTGGAGTACCCCCATACTGCCCAAATGAAAGATTTATGCATTATTTTTATCACATAATGTTTTGGCAATATGCATTGCATCTAATTATTTTGTTGTTTTTTTTGCAGATCCAAGGATTTAACATCAAGAATAATCTCTTTTCCTATGCAAGCGACTGTACCTCTTTTTTTACTCCAGCGATATGGATGGGCCTTGTATCCTCTATTGTTTTATTGTGGATCCTGTCTTATGGGATTTTTATGATAATGCAGCTAACAACAAATGACAAATTTGATGATCCAAAAGGTCAACCATTGTCTGTTCCTCAAACAGAATAACAACCTGTGGGATGATTTGTGGTTCCTATCAATGTTATTCTATTGTAGCTATGCAGCTTTTCTTATTATTCCAGTAGCTATTCTGTCAAAGATAAGTGACATTCAATGTCAGTAATAGTGAAAGAAGACAGGCAGGTATATAAATAATGCAGTAAATCCTACTTAAAACCAAGTCACATAACTTGTTTCTAGATGTTTCACTCCAGATGTCTGTATCTGTCTTAATCCAAGAAGAATTCAGGCTTGTTTTGAATGATACTTCAACTGGGCTTTTTTTGCAATGGAAAAAAAATTAAAAGGACACATCTTTTTTCCAGCTACAGCTGCCTGGAAATTTACAAACATTTATTATATTCTGTGTATTGCATACAGTTCTACCAACAGGTAATTGTTTATTTAACTGTTCTAGTTAAAAATAAATACACAACTGTTTAAATTATACATTTATCTGTATACTCTTCTCCTTTCCTTTTGACCTTATGTGAACCTTTTATGTGACAGTTTTATGCCTGTCTCTAGAATTCCTTGCCACATTCTATTGGACAATGCTTATAAGTCTTCAAATGCTCCCTGGAGACCTTCCTATCTCTTCATAGATGCATCTAACATGCACCCAAAGTGGACGCTCTGAAGAAAAAGAAATAGCGTCTTCCAGAGTCTGTAGGGCTCATTTTTCATCATTTGTGCACATTGTGCAGTGTGCAAAATGTAATTCTACCATGGTTTCCCCCCATGTGAGGTGGTGTTGCACCTGTGTTTAAATGCATATAGTTGCGATTGACACTAATTAGACACAGTTGCTCTGAAAAGCTGCATTGTTCAGATTTTGTCACTTCTGGCGTCTGCATCAAAATTACACCCGTTTCTGACTATTAAGGGCTCTTACTGATGAGCGGTT
Organism: Xenopus laevis; assembly: GCF_017654675.1. Taxonomy (NCBI): domain Eukaryota; kingdom Metazoa; phylum Chordata; class Amphibia; order Anura; family Pipidae; genus Xenopus; species Xenopus laevis. The sequence goes on from NC_054376.1 coordinate 78,398,382, forward strand.
GTAGCTGTGCTCCCCTGCGTTCCGCTTTTCTGTGTTCAGCCGCAGCATGAATAGAGCATGGAGAGAGCATGAATAGACGCATTACATTTTTCAATGGGGCTGTACTCGCACAGGTGTAGGCGCCGAACGCAGGAAAAATGCAGCATGTTGCATCTCAACCTATGTTCGGTGCCTGCATGCGCCTGTGTGAATACAGCCCCATTGGAAAAATTGTAATGCGTCTATTCCTGCGATCCCATGCGGCTGAACGCAGAAAAAGGAACGCAGGGGAGCGCAGCTACAACCGCTCGTCAGTAAGAGCCTTAGAGAACCATGCACTGCATCTATTCACACAGGCTTGCATCAATAGTCACACATGTGGCTCTTGTAAATGAGCCCTAATATTATGATAGCAAGGCTCAAGGGTATGTGCCTAGGACAGCAGCTTTTAAGCAGGGCATCCCTTGGATGCCTATATGGTAAATTCATTTTGCATTAAGAAAAAATCCTTTTCTACTGCTTGCTGCCGGAAATATTTCCATGAAATCCGGTGGCACGGGTGGGGGTATCAGCAGGTCCGCTCCTGCCATGTGGCAAGGTAAGAACCTTGCCTTAGGTAGCAACCATCGACCAGCAAAAAGCTGTCTCTTATAACTTTAAGAGACGCTCCGCTAGTGCAGGGATTGCTATTGCACTCATTGCAATAGCGATGTGACCCCCCTTTGGCCCACTTTGATGCTGATGTTTAAAGTGCGGAGCGGGAGAGGGGGCAGCATTGGGATGGAGGCATCAGCTCCAGGTCGCGGTGACATCATGTGCACCTGCCAAGAGGCCCAGTGTTTAGGGCAGCACCAGACCAGAATGCATCCCTGCTTAGAAGCAGAATCTTATTTCATGGGTAAATGATAACCCCCTACGTTTTGTGGGGATACTTAATTTTAACTTGAAATTATTTTTTGCATTTTCATTCTACTCAGTTCTACAACTCTTTGTACCATCTAGTGTACCATCTAGTGTACCATCTAGTGTCCTTTTGCCTTAACCCTGATTGCTTTTCATGGGTTTTCACACTTGGCTGGACACGGCCTACTATCTTCTGTTATTACATCATTGTTGACAAGCCTTCTGTTTGATAAATATTCCCTACTCTCAGTCCTTTTGCTGTTATTCTCTACTACACAGTGAATCAGGATAGAGGTCATTTACATAGTGAAGGACTGGGTGTAAAGTTCAAAATATTAAGTAATCCACCATTTTTTTACCACTCTGTGCCCTGCCCTTTTCATTGAAAAATGTTACTGATCTCTGCATTCTGTTTCAGAGCATAGAGACCTGTGACCATCACATGAATACACGCTACTGGCAGTGGGATTTTTTTTGGAAAGCAAATAAAGTATATTTTAAGATCAGTCATGGATTATTTAGATTTTTAGTTAAAAAATATACAGTCTTGTTAAATCAGTCAGTAGTAGAACTGTAAGTTTATTTACCTTTCCGTGATAAGGCTAGCACTATATTTTCCAGAGGTATGCCCTGCTACGTCTATGTTCCAGCTATATATCCCCTTTGCTATGTGAAAGATACTGGGAATTTTTAACGCAGTGCATCCGCCTAGTGAACACTGAGGAATTACACCTCAGGGGTTTTCCACTAGGACAAAATAAACTTCATGCAGGGGCTATTCTGGGGCTGCTGTGGCCAGAGGCAGAAGCCCAGATGCCCTCCCTCCTGCTCCGCGCTTAAAAATGGGTCAAAGGGGGGCAGCATCACTAGCGCAATAGTGCTTTCTGCACTAGGTGAGCCGAATTTCCAGGTTAAAAGATCTTTTTGCTGCCCTTTGTAACTGGCCATTCGCTGCTGCCTGAGGCAAGGTTCTCACCTTACCACATGGAAGGAGCGGCCCTGACCACACAAGTGCAGAAAACAAATAGTAAAACAATTTTATCAATATCACCCCTGCCCTGGGGAACCAGTATGGTAAATCCAACCCTGGCACAGTCTTTACCAGAACATAGTCCTATACTCAACCCCAGATGGACAAAGAAAGTCACAGTTTGGTCCCTTTCCCCAAGGGCTCTTAAACTTTCCCCAGGTTGCTCTACCTGCCCCAAAGTATCTCTCCCTTTAGACAAGGCAGTAGCTCATATGTAGCAGGCTCTCAAACAGCACCTGCCAGTACCCTACCTCAGGCAGAACACTCAACGAGGACTCACAACAGAAGGGTACAGGCATCCACAGCGTCTACGAAGAACTCTTTCAGCTTTAGGTCTGACGTCCAAGCATTCTAGCTGAGTATACAAAGCTTCTTTCTTTATCTTCAGGCTGACCTCCTATCACTTATCTGAAGTTCAAGCATATCCAAAGCCTCTTTCACTGGAATTCCAGCTCTTTTTTCATTCTTTGCTGCCTCAAGCTCCCGAACATCTCTTCCAGGACAAGCTACACACATTGCACTGTCCCTCCCATATCCAAATAATGAGCAACTCTTAGCTGGCCACAGCAGGAGCTTGCCAAGCTGTAGGAGATTTCCAGAATATAGGGGAAGTGAAAGATATGGAACCCTACAAGAGCAATTCAATTACTGCCCTACAATGGTATCCAGTGCACTTTTAAACCTTCCCACACCTTTCTCAGAGGGGATTAATGAGTGCCTTATGTGACAGAACAGTTGGTAATGCATTGACTTTATACTTAACATTAATTTACAAGAGATCATTTGAAACAGATTAATTAGATGTAGAATAACTTATTCTCCAGCCCCTCAGCATGTTAGTAACCCTATAAACAGCTACAATCAGCTCAGTCTTTGGCACTTTCTGGCACAGATCAGTGCTGACCAGCAACAAGTTGTGTGCACTTTGACTCATGCATCAAGGAATGTAGTAACGTGATCCCACATTTGAGTTTACACTCACTACATGCACTCTGCAGGTAGTTGGATGCTCAGGACTCTTCAAATTGCTAAGTGGTCATTATGAGACACTGGGCCTTTTGTATTGAGTTACTCATATGTTCCTTCTTTGGCCTGACTTTCTGGGTTTGAACCTTTTCTTGGGTTTGAGCCTTTGCTGCCTGCACTGATGTTTGGATTCCACTCCTCCACTGGTTGCAGCCCTGTCTTAATGCTCAAAGACTGTGTACCCCATGGGAGGAGTGGATTTACACAGACTCCCTCATATCAGGGCTAGATTAACTTCTCATGAACCTAACAACAAATGAAAATCAGCAACATTTATCCAAACTATGAATTCCGTATTCTACAACAGATCCCCATAAGTAATGGTTATGAGTACAGTGCACAGATAACCCCCTGCACTTTTGCAGGTCCATGCACTGTTAATCCAAATATCTGCCTTGTCAGAACTGAAGAGGGCATTTTCCCTGTTTGCCCTGTTTAGCTCAAGAAATAACAAAAGCATAAAGTTTTCATGATCCAAACAATCAGCAAATTTATGTTCAGCACAAGCAATAATTATTTAACTTATGTTCAACACTAGACATTTTGTGCATACTGCTACTGAAAAATGCCTTACCCTTTAAACAAAACAGGGATTGTTTGTCCATATATTGCAATTTATTTAAGCTGGCCAACTACGTCAAAGTCATCCCATATCTAGCCAGTCCTACGCCAGTCCATACATATGGACTGTTTCTAACTACAGTATATTAGAAACATTTACCTATTAACCTATTTACCCAGTTTTTATTTTTACACTGAACTGTTCCTTTAAGCTCACATGCTGGAATTCTACAGTTGAGTTTGTACATTGTAAATTGAAAGATAAGGATTCAGGAAATACTGTAAATTGGCAAGGAGCTGAGCCAAGGCAAACGTCAATCAAATATTAGATTTAAATGTATAGCGCGCACAGAAATATGTCTGCTTGTCATGTTCAGATGACAGGGAGAAAGAAATATGGATTGAAAAATGCCATATGGTAAAATGCAGTATGGTAAAGGCTATTTTAGTTAAAAAGATAAATAAGGATGGCACTGGTATTTAACATTGCCAATAGCAATTATCTCCATAAAGAAAAACTCCAAAAGTACATGGTCCTTGTGAGTGAACAAAAACGTGAGTGTTTGTAGCATAGCTGTGCTCTTCATGCACAAGGCAACTTGTCCCAGCCATCTGCCATATACTCCCTAATTAGCATGTCCAAATGGAATGAAAGTGCTGTATTTTTCAGGAACACACAGGAGCTCACCCTCAGGGTCGGACTGGGGGGCTTTGGGCCCACCGGGGCTATTGCCCCAGGGCCCCGCTCCGGCCCCCGCTGCTGCTCCGGCGTGCTTCATCGGATGCAGTGCGCATGCGCGCGGCGCCGCATTTGTGCGCACGCACGCGGCGCCGCATTTGTGCGCACGCGCAGCAATACCTTTGTGCGCATGCGCAGATCCTCTTTTCTACCGCGACCCCCGACAAAGTGGGGTCGCGCAGCCAAATTAAGTAGCGGATCTGGGCCGGCGGGGCCCACAAGAGCCCGGGGCCCACCGGGTTTTTTCCCGGTGTCCCGCCGGCCCAGTCCGACACTGCTCACCCTTCCTTGTAATTCCTCTATTTGGTTGCTACTTTTATTTACATTTTTTCTGTGGAGATAAAATATGTATAACAGTAATGTTTGCACTCTCCAGCCTCATAATGATTATGGGGATAATATTTTACATATTTGTAACCCCCATATGTAATATAAGGCACTAAGTTTGCCCAGGAGCAGTAACCTATAGCAACCAATACGATATTTGCATTTAAAAAAGTGATCAGTAAATGCGACCTGCTGATTGGTTGCTATGGGTAACTGCCTATGGGCAAATTTAATGCCTTTTATTACATAACCCCCCATAAAGCATTGATTACACCGGTGCCTAGTACACATTATATCTGATTTCACTAGGGGCACACATGTTTATTATAGTATAGTTCATTAAAATAGTCCAACCTACACAGCCTAGTTGTCCTGATGATGATGATGATTTCTCCAATGATAAAGGCTCTGGGATAGTTTTGGTTTAAGAAGGGGCACATTTTCCTTTTGTAGGTATGGGTGACCTTCATAATCATATTCCCTATATTCCCTATATGTTCCCTTTGTATGTAAGTATTTATTTATCCAGGTATCACTCCTCAGTCTCTCTAAGTAAGAGGGAGTTTATCTGAGACCAGAACATGGCTTTAAAAGCACAATATCCTTTTAAACATTAATGCTCATGACATTTTACAATTTAAGAAACATTAAAACCCGATTTAGAAAAAGCATTTACAGTTACAGGCCGACATTTCATAAGGCTCATGGACAGATTTTACAATTTTTTTGACCTAAAACTCAAATAAAATGAAGTCACTGGGGATCATTTATAAACACTGGGCAAATTTGCACCTGGGCAGTAACTCATAGCAAGGGATGTAGCGAACTGCCGATTTGGTGTTCGCGAACGCCGTTCGCGAACACCGGCAAAAAATGCGAACGTTCGCGAACAGTTCGCGAACTTCGAACACCGCTAAAATCGTTCAATTCGAACGATCGAAGGATTTTAATCGTTCGATCGAAGGATTTTCATTCGAATCGAACGATCGAAGCCATTCGATCGAATGCTTTTCATTCGATCGAATGCTTACAATCGTTCGAACGAATGGAAATCGTTCGATTTTTAGCGGTCGAAGGAATTCGAATGGTCGAATGGTCGAACGATCGAACGCGAACTCAAAATGCGAACGTTCGCGAACATTCGGCGGACGCGAACGGTCCAAGTTCGCGCGAACAGTTCGCTACATCCCTACTCATAGCAACCAATCAGAGATTAGCTTTTTTTCAGCCAGCTGCAAGTTGAACAGTGAAAGCAATCATCTTATTGGTTGTCATGATTTACTGCCCAGGTGCAAATCTGCCCAGTGTTTAAATGGTGTGTATTTGAGCAAAGAAATCTGCAAATGAGGGGTGAGTTTGGAACCTGATCTACTGAAATTAAACAGAGGAATGTAGTAAACAGTATTAACAACAGAACATAGCAAAACACCTCGTAACACTATATTCTGTGTTTAACTACACTGTTTATCAGGATTTTGTCCATGGAACTGAAGGCGAGTTACACTCTGAACATCTTCTTTTCACCCACATCTAGGAATACAAGGGTATTGGTGTCCTTTTTGCCCACCTAAAAGAATATTGTGACATTGTGGCAACTAACACTAAAAGGGTTACATTAATAGTGTGTTTGGTGGAGGCACAGTATGTTCCCCATCTCAGCAGTCACCCAGAGGACATTCTGTTCTTCTGTAATACTAGCAACAATCATAAGAAAACAGAACAGCTATTTAATCCTTATATGCTAAATTCTGATTTCTGAACCTCTGAAAGCTAAAAACATGTTATACAGAAAAAAATCATACATTGGCATCTGCATCCTTGAAACAGTTGTTGGCACAAATTGATATGCTATGTTCTAGAGAAGGACTGAATTTCTATGGAAACTGAGATTACCTTAAAATCTCCATAAAGAAACACAACAAACGAAAAAGCACATTAATCATTGACATGTATAAATGAACAGATTTTCATAAAATTCACATTATAATTTTCTATCCTTGTAAAATCGCATATTTATTAATACTAAACAATACTTTTAGCAGCACGAGCACATCAGTCTATGACGAGCAGCATTATAGCATCAAAACTAGCCAGGTCAAGCAATGGAAATCAGTTAAAATGTGTAACCTCATTAAACCTGGACCCATTTCATTATGTGATGTTTATGTCTACATCTATGTCTATCTATCTATATCTAAATATTTTTACTTCTCTGCTACTAAAAAATAGTCAACAAAAAACCTAACTAGAGGGCATTACTCATCATCCTTTCTGAAGCCAAAATAGAACAACATGCCAAAGATTAGAAGCAATTGGTATGTGTCCCTTTTATGGAAAGACAGCATAATAAAATATCTATTTCTCCAACAAGCTATGCATTGATCACTACTACATTTTTTCCTGTCTTTGTTGGAAAGTGCTGACTCGGTCTGACCATTCTATCTATCTATAAAAATGGATGGTTTTCAGCCTATCCCCCTGTAAAAAGTAAAAGACACCAGCCTTTTTTGGGACTTTGAAACTATCTTATGACCAAGTCCTATCTACTCTATTGCACTTCGCCTGGTCTGAGCTGGTGAAGGCAAGTCTAGCGCAAGAGGTAACATTCAGTCGAATCTCAATCTTAGTGAATTAGCGTAGTTACATCCGTTCGCCAGAGCGCAACTTAGCCTGGTGTTAGGGTGCAAAGTACCGCTAGAGTCTATCTCCTTCACTAGCGAAGTTGCACCAGCTCCCGTTAGTAAAACGGCGAAAGTTCCGAAATGACATCAGGCTTGCGAATTTTCGCCAGCGTTAGTCACTTCGCCCTTTAGTAAATTTCCCCCACAGACTGTGCTTTACTTTTTAAAAGGAAGAAGTGTACATCATAATGTCCTTCATTCAATGGGGGCATGGAACATGGAAAACATGCAAAACCAAACTCCATCCTGTAACACACATGTTCAACATTTTCCTACAATGTTTGTTCTTCTACATGAGCAGCCACTGTAAAATATAACGAATTTACGGTGTTTCTAATTACCTTGAATCTGGGTCATGAAATCTTGCTGTACCCATCTCATTTTAACTTTTATCCATACAGTTTTCTTTCTCTATGCTTGAAAAATTAGAGTGAAAAAATAAATGATGATGAGGCCTTTAATTATGTATGGAGCAGAATGTTGGACATTAACTAAACATGAAGGAAAGCTACAGGAAACAGGGAAATAAAGGTTTTGAGAATGATACTGTATATAGATCTGTAATTCAAGATGGTAGAATGAAGAACAAGGACTAAAGCTGAGGTCATCATCATCATCATTTATTTATATAGCGCTGTCAAGATACGCAGGTCATAGAACTATATAACAATATAGATATAGTGAAGGATATGAAAATCCATAGACTGCAGTGGTTAGGACATATGGAAAGGTTTGATCGTTGCACAGCCAAAAGAAACTTCTAAATAGCAACCCACAAGTTAGAAATAGTACTGGGTGGCTGGATGAAGTAGAGGCTGATCTAAGGAAACTCCAAGTAATAGGACAGAGAACAAGGCACAAGATGGAGAACAATGAGGCAGAATCTTTAAATAGGCTGAGGCTCTGCAAGGGCTGTAGTGTCATTGGGTAAGGTAACGTATGCTTAAAAAAGTATTAATTCATTTGTAAAACAATAATTATTTAATTATTTTTGGAAGAATATAGTGGAAGTTTGTCTATTCATATCACGGAATTTACAATCTAGATGATACAGGGTACAGGGAGATAAAGTGGCCATGTTCATTCATAATAAACTGTATTATTCCAGACTAGCTATGTGCTATTCATCTCAACATGATTCAGCAACTTTTCTTCTAATTAAACGTTTTCTTTGAAAGGAAAAAAAAACATTATTCTATTGTAAATATTTGATTAAAGCATACCAGTAAGAATGAAACCATTCATTGCCAAAGGTTTATAAGGAAATATAATCTTCAGCCCTTTTTCATAACTTTAATGATATAGAATTACCGAATAAGGTGTAGCTAAACACTGCCTACCATTGCTTGTTTTTAATATCACTTTTAGTATCAGAAGCCTGGATAGTGCTTAAGTGCATGAGGCTGCAGTAATGCCATTTCTTTTGGGGGATGCATTGATTTTGCTTAAAGGCACATTTGCCTAAAACTTTTACGAAGACAGCGTGACAAGGTGCTTTTCTTCTGTCCTAGGTATGTATATATTATGTGCAAACAGAATTTTACGGATAGTACATATAGGATAATTCAAATAAACCCTTTTCTCCTTAATTCAGAAGTAATTAATAATGAAATTGTGTTGGAAATAATTTGATTCTGTTATATGAACATTATCTTCTGCAATGTTTAGCTCAAATGTTGTGTTTAGACTGCTACAGAGAAGATATACTGTCAGAAATGTGAAAATATATTTTTATGTATACACTGTAAATATATTTCTTTTCCATGTCAAAACAAATAATGATTTTATTTTATTGTGAAAGAAAATGTAATTAACAAATATTTTTCAATGATTATAAAGTTAATTGTAAATGAAATTGCTCTTCGCTATTCTCTTCTCGGTTTGCCCAACTACAGAAACAATGTATAATAAATCAGCTCTCTTCCATCCAAGACTCCATTTCATACTGTGCCTTGTACGTCTCTGTTTTTCTCCTTCTTAGGTCTGACCACATGCGAGGCATTATGGGATCTGAACATGCTTTAATGGCATAAGTAGTAGGGAAAGCAGAGAAGAGAACAGAGAGAAGGAATTAAAATATTAGGAAAGCTTACTGTGGTTCTCATCTTAGACAGCCAACGACTTGGCCACTCAAGTCTGCCATGGTTAACTCCCTTGTGTGGTGGTTGCCAAGATACAATTGATGATGTCAAGAATGGTATGGATGTACAGGTATTTCCTGAACACTTAAACGTTGGTTAGTATGTGTTTGGTATATTACTTTATCCCTGGCTTGATAAAGGATTTAAACAGATGGCATAATATACTTGATTGTAAATATGATGTTATGCAAGTTTCACTGCATATGAAGATTCAGTGCTGTGTCATATTTTGACCATATATATATATATATATATATATATATATATATATATATATATGGTCAAAATATTATACAAAATATATAAATATATATATATATACATACATATATATACATACAGTATATATATATAAATAAAGTAAATTGAGGAGATCTCCTTCAAAACGTAGTACAGGCATGGGATCCATTATCCGGAAACCCGGTATTCATAAAGCTCTGAATTACGGAATGGTTGTCTCCCATGTACTCCATTTTATCCAAATAATCCAAATTTTTTAAATTGATTTCCTTTTTCTCTGTAGTACTAAAATAGTACCTTGTAATTGATCCCAACTAAGATGTAATTAATCCTTATTGGAAGCAAAACCAGCCTACTGGGTTTATTTAATGTTTATATGATTTTCTAGTAGGCAAGGTATGAAGATCTAATTTATGGAAAGATCCATTATCCGTAAAACCGCAGGTCCCAAGTATTCTGGATAACAGGTCCTATACCAGTTAGAGTCACTAGGGATCAATTACTTATGGAAAGTGCTATTTCAAACTCAGTTGCCATGATTCTACCCACAATAAAGTGTTTTAGCCATAATTCCAGCATTTCTGCGGTTGCTAGGTTAGTTGCCCCTGATGCAATTTCACCCAATAAATGAAAATTAACACAGTTGTACTTCTGAGTGAATTGGACACAATTGAAAGTACAAGAATACAAACGTGCAAGGAACCCATGTTAACACAAGTATCTTTAATACATTTTTGTTTAGTGCAACTGACTGGCCAAGAGCAAATGCCCCATCACTGACTCTGGGGGACTTCCTCTGATTCTGCCCCGAGGACAATAAAAAAATGACTCAATGCATTTCAGCAGTGAACCTGAATTTCTCAGTTAATTAATTACGGTATTACCAGAAACCTGCAAATTATATAATGAATGATAACATCTCTTTCATTGAAATAGCTAAAATTTCAGCCATTTACAGCCAGAGCAATTTCCATCTTAGAAATATCAAATTACGGTATTTGTACAACTATTTATGTGTAATTTAAGATATAAACCAGTAGGAGTTTGAGCAGAATAATCAAATTTATTGTTTATCTTTAGAGATGTCGCGAACTGTTCGCCGGCGAACTTGTTCGCGCGAACATCGGGTGTTCGCGCTCGCCGGAAGTTCGCGAACGTCGCGCGACGTTCGCCATTTTGGGTTCGCCATTGTTGGCGCTTTTTTTTGCCCTCTCACCCCAGACCAGCAGGTAGTTGGCAGCCAATCAGGAAGCTCTCCCCTGGACCACTCCCCTTCCCTATAAAAACCGAAGCCCTGCAGCGTTTTTTCACTCTGCCTGTGTGTGCTGAAGAGATAGTGTAAGGAGAGAGCTGCTGCCTGTTAGTGATTTCAGGGACAGTTGAAAGTTTGCTGGCTAGTAATCGTTTTGATACTGCTCTGTTATTGGAGGGACAGAAGTCTGCAGGGGTTTGAGGGACATTTAAGCTTAGGTAGCTTTGCTGGCTAGTAATCTACCTTCTACTGCAGTGCTCTGTATGTAGCTGCAGTGGGCAGCTGTCCTGCTTCTGATCTCATCTGCTGACTGCTGCAATAACAGTAGTCCTTGTAAGGACTGCTTTTATTTATTTTTTTGTTGTTTTACTACTACTACTACTACTACTATAAGAGCCCAGTGCTATTAGTCTAGCAGTGTTGGGGAGTGGGACTGGTGTGCTAATCTGCTGCTCCTAGTAGTTCAGCAGCACCAACTTTAATTTTTTTTTTTTAATATTCATTTTTTTTTTATTTTACTTTTTTTTATTTTACTACCGCTGTAGTAGTGTATAAGTTGACCTTTTAGGCATTATTTGCCCTGTAGGCATTATTTGCACACTGTTTTCTTCAACCCGCCATCTAGCTGTGTGACCTTGTTCACATTCTGTCTAAATATCCATAATATTACCGTCTCCAGAAAAAACACCGGAGTGACTTTTTTCAAGCAGCATTCATATATTTTACGTAATCCGTATCCACCGCTGTAGTAGTGTATACGTTGACCTTGTAGGCATTATTTGCACACGGTTTTCTTCAACCCGCCATCTAGCTGTGTGACCTTGTTCACATTCTGTCTAAATATCCATAATATTACCGTCTCCAGAAAAAACACCGGAGTGACTTTTTTCAAGCAGCATTCATATATTTTACGTAATCCGTATCCACCGCTGTAGTAGTGTATACGTTGACCTTGGTAGGCATTATTTGCACACTGTTTTCTTCAACCCGCCATCTAGCTGTGTGAGCTTGTTCACATTTTGTCTAAATATTGATAATATTATCGTCTCTAGAAAAACCACTTGAGTTACTTTTTTTCAAGCAGCATTCATATATTTTACGTAATCCGTATCCACCGCTGTAGTAGTGTATACGTTGACCTTGTAGGCATTATTTGCACACTGTTTTCTTCAACCCGCCATCTAGCTGTGTGAGCTTGTTCACATTTTGTCTAAATATTGATAATATTATCGTCTCTAGAAAAACCACTTGAGTTACTTTTTTTCAAGCAGCATTCATATATTTTACGTAATCCGTATCCACCGCTGTAGTAGTGTATACGTTGACCTTGTAGGCATTATTTGCACACTGTTTTCTTCAACCCGCCATCTAGCTGTGTGACCTTGTTCACATTCTGTCTAAATATCCATAATATTACCGTCTCCAGAAAAAACACCGGAGTGACTTTTTTCAAGCAGCATTCATATATTTTACGTAATCCGTATCCACCGCTGTAGTAGTGTATACGTTGACCTTGTAGGCATTATTTGCACACTGTTTTCTTCAACCCGCCATCTAGCTGTGTGAGCTTGTTCACATTTTGTCTAAATATTGATAATATTATCGTCTCTAGAAAAACCACTTGAGTTACTTTTTTTCAAGCAGCATTCATATATTTTACGTAATCCGTATCCACCGCTGTAGTAGTGTATACGTTGACCTTGTAGGCATTATTTGCACACTGTTTTCTTCAACCCGCCATCTAGCTGTGTGTATTATCGTTTCCAGAAAAACCAACTGAGTTTTTGTTGTTGTTGTTGTTTTTTTAAAAATAATGCCAGGCAAAGGCAGGCCGCCACGCAGAGGCCGTGCTAGGGGCCGTGCTGCTATGCAATCCTGTGGCCCTAGCAAATTGCCCAGTTTTAAAAAGCCAATGACCCTGAACTCCCAAAATGCTGAAGAGGTAGTTGACTGGCTTACACAGCACACCCCATCCTCTACCGTTTCTAACTTTACCACAACATCCTCCTCATCCTCCACTGCTATGGCCACCCCACGTAACACTTCCTCCACCACCGGTGCCCCTTCTTCACTGGGGTCAGAGGAGTTATTTCCCATGAGTTTCTTGAACTGAGTAATGCGCAACCATTATTGCCAGAAGAAGATGAAGGAGATGAGGACCTTACACCAGATTTAATTCTGGCAGAGAACACGATAGAGATGGACATAATGAGTGATGAGGAGGAGGTCCCCGCTGCTGCTTCCTTCTGTGATGTGTCAGAAGAAATTGATGCATCTGAGGAGAATGATGATGAGGAGATTGATGTTTTGTGGGTGCCTAGTAGAAGAGAGCAAGAGGAGGGTAGTTCAGATGGAGAGACGGAGAGTCAGAGAGGCAGTAGGAGAATAAGACTTAGAAGAAGCAGGGAGGACAGCCCGCAGGGATCAGTAGGGCAACAACATGTATCGGCACCTGTGTTCAGCCGGCCAACGCACCCGCCATTGCCGCCAATGCCGCCAACTTCTACTGTTACCGCCAGATCGCACACTTCCAAAAAGTCAGCAGTGTGGGATTTTTTTAATGTGTGTGCCTCTGACAAAAGCATTGTAATTTGCAATGAGTGCAGTCAGAAATTGAGCCTTGGTAAGCCCAACAGCCACATAGGTACAACTTCTATGCGAAGGCACATGAGCGGCAAGCACAAAGCACTTTGGGAGCAACACCTCAAAGGCAACAGGCAAACTAAAAGCCACACTCCTTCTGGTCCAGCATCTTACTGCTCTACCTCTGCTCTCCTTGACCCGTCTGAACCACCCTCCACTCCGCCTTCCACCTTGACCACCTGTTCCCATTCCCAGTCATCTGCCACCAGCCAAGTTTCTGTGAAGGCCATGTTTGAGCGTAAGAAGCCAATGTCTGACTGTCACCCCCTTGCCCGGCGTCTGACAGCTGGCTTGTCTGCACTCTTAGCCCGCCAGCTTTTACCATACCAGCTGGTGGACTCTGAGGCCTTCCGCAAATTTGTAGCAATTGGGACACCGCAGTGGAAGGTACCCAGCCGCAATTTTTTTTCTAAAAAGGGAATACCACACCTGTACCAACATGTGCAGAGCCAAGTTACCGCATCTCTGTCACTTAGTGTTGGGCCAAAGGTCCATATGACTAGGGATGTAGCGAACGTCGGAAAAAAAGTTCGCGAACATATTCGCGAACTTGCGCAAAAATGCGAGCGGTTCGCGAACGGTTCGCGAACCCCATAGACTTCAATGGGAAGGCGAACTTTAACATCTAGAAAAGACATTTCTGGCCAGAAAAATGATTTTAAAGTTGTTTAAAGGGTGCAACGACCTGGACAGTGGCATGCCAGAGGGGGATCAAGGGCAAAAATGTATCTGAAAAATCTGCCTGTGTGTGCTTGGAAGAGATAGTGTAGGGGGAGAGCTGTTAGTGATTTCAGGGACAGATGATAGTAAGCTTGCTGGCTAGTAATCTGCTTGATACTGCTCTGTATTGGAGGGACAGAAGTCTGCAGGGATTTGAGGGACATTTTAGCTTAGGTAGCTTTGCTGGCTAGTAATCTACTGTTCTCTTTAAACAACTGCCATACGTTGACCTTGTAGGCATTGTTTGCCCAGTTTTTTTGGACGCAGCCACTGAAGCACAGTTGCCAGAAAAAATATGCCATATAAATGCTGAAAATAGTAATTTTTCGCCATACGTTGACCTTGTAGACATTGTTTGCCCAGTTTTTTGGACGCAGCCACTGAAGCACAGTTGCCAGAAAAATTATGCCATATAAATGCTGAAAATATAAATTTTTTTGGTTGCAGCCACTGAAGCACAGAGGCCAGAAAAATTATGCCATATAAATGCAGAAAATATGCATTTTTTTGGTCGCAGCCACTGAAGCACAGTTGCCAGAATAATTATGCCATATAAATGCTGAAAATATAAATTTTTTTGGTTGCAGCCACTGAAGCACAGAGGCCAGAAAAATTATGCCATATAAATGCAGAAAATATGCATTTTTTTGGTCGCAGCCACTGAAGCACAGTTGCCAGAAAAAATATGCCATATAAATGCTGAAAATAGTCATTTTTTGCCATATACGTTGAGTCAACGTATGGCAAAAAATTACTATTTTCAGCATTTATATGGCATATTTTTTCTGGCCTCTGTGCTTCAGTGGCTGCGGCCAAAAAAACTGGGCAAACAATGCCTACAAGGTCAACGTATACACTACTACAGCGGTGGATACGGATTACGTAAAATATATGAATGCTGCTTGAAAAAAAGTAACTCAAGTGGTTTTTCTAGAGACGATAATATTATCAATATTTAGACAAAATGTGAACAAGCTCACACAGCTCGATGGCGGGTTGAAGAAAACACTGTGCAAATAATGCCTACAAGGCCAACGTATACACTACTACAGCGGTGGATACGGATTACGTAAAATATATGAATGCTGCTTGAAAAAAGTGACTCCGGTGTTTTTTCTGGAGACGGTAATATTATGGATATTTAGACAGAATGGGAACAAGGTCACACAGCTCGATGGCGGGTTGAAGAAAACAGTGTGCAAATAATGCCTACAAGGCCAACGTATACACTACTACAGCGGTGGATACGGATTACGTAAAATATATGAATGCTGCTTGAAAAAAGTGACTCCGGTGTTTTTTCTGGAGACGGTAATATTATGGATATTTAGACAGAATGGGAACAAGGTCACACAGCTCGATGGCGGGTTGAAGAAAACAGTGTGCAAATAATGCCTACAAGGCCAACGTATACACTACTACAGCGGTGGATACGGATTACGTAAAATATATGAATGCTGCTTGAAAAAAGTGACTCCGGTGTTTTTTCTGGAGACGGTAATATTATGGATATTTAGACAGAATGGGAACAAGGTCACACAGCTCGATGGCGGGTTGAAGAAAACAGTGTGCAAATAATGCCTACAAGGCCAACGTATACACTACTACAGCGGTGGATACGGATTACGTAAAATATATGAATGCTGCTTGAAAAAAGTGACTCCGGTGTTTTTTCTGGAGACGGTAATATTATGGATATTTAGACAGAATGGGAACAAGGTCACACAGCTCGATGGCGGGTTGAAGAAAACAGTGTGCAAATAATGCCTACAAGGCCAACGTATACACTACTACAGCGGTGGATACGGATTACGTAAAATATATTATGGCTGCTTGAAAAAAGTGACTCCGGTGTTTTTTCTGGAGACGGTAATATTATGGATATTTAGACAGAATGTGAACAAGGTCACACAGCTCGATGGCGGGTTGAAGAAAACAGTGTGCAAATAATGCCTACAGGGCAAATAATGCCTAAAAGGTCAACTTATACACTACTACAGCGGTAGTAAAATAAAAAAAAGTAAAATAAAAAAAAAATGAATATTAAAAAAAAAAAATTAAAGTTGGTGCTGCTGAACTACTAGGAGCAGCAGATTAGCACACCAGTCCCACTCCCCAACACTGCTAGACTAATAGCACTGGGCTCTTATAGTAGTAGTAGTAGTAGTAGTAGTAAAACAACAAAAAAATAAATAAAAGCAGTCCTTACAAGGACTACTGTTATTGCAGCAGTCAGCAGATGAGATCAGAAGCAGGACAGCTGCCCACTGCAGCTACATACAGAGCACTGCAGTAGAAGGTAGATTACTAGCCAGCAAAGCTACCTAAGCTTAAATGTCCCTCAAACCCCTGCAGACTTCTGTCCCTCCAATAACAGAGCAGTATCAAAACGATTACTAGCCAGCAAACTTTCAACTGTCCCTGAAATCACTAACAGGCAGCAGCTCTCTCCCTACACTATCTCTTCAGCACACACAGGCAGAGTGAAAAAACGCTGCAGGGCTTCGGTTTTTATAGGGAAGGGGAGTGGTCCAGGGGAGAGCTTCCTGATTGGCTGCCATGTACCTGCTGGTCTGGGGTGAGAGGGCAAAAAAAAGCGCCAACAATGGCGAACCCAAAATGGCGAACGTCGCGCGACGTTCGCGAACTTCCGGCGAGCGCGAACACCCGATGTTCGCGCGAACAAGTTCGCCGGCGAACAGTTCGCGACATCTCTACATATGACTACTGACGCATGGTCCTCCAAGCATGGTCAGGGCAGGTATGTCACCTACACTGCCCACTGGGTGAACTTGGTAATGGCTGGGAAGCAGGGAATGGGTAGCTCAACAACAACAGTGGAGTTGGTGTCACCGCCACGGATTGCACGCGGTTCTGCCACCACCTCTACTCCTCCATCGCTCTCTACCTCGTCTTCTTCTTCTTCTTACTCTGCTGCTGGGTCCTCCTTCTCCTCCTCCACACCTGTGCACCCCCAGCTCCCCCTAGGCTATTCGACGTGCCAGGTACGCCGTTGTCACGCTGTCTTGGGGATGACGTGCCTGGAAAGCAAAAACCATACCGGATCTGTACTCCTGTCATCTCTGCAGTCACAGGCCGATCGGTGGCTGACCCCACACCAACTGCAGATCGGAAAAGTGGTGTGTGACAATGGAAGCAATCTGTTGGCAGCGTTGAGACTAGGCAATTTAACACATGTGCCCTGCATGGCACATGTGTTAAATTTAATAGTCCAACGTTTTGTCTCCAAGTACCCAGGATTCCAGGACGTTCTCACCCAGTCCAGAAAGGTGTCGGCCCCATTTCAGACGTTCCTACACAGCCATGGCACGCCTTGCTGACATTCAGCAGCGCTACAACATGCCAGTCAGGCGTTTGATTTCTGACAGCCAGACTCGCTGGAATTCAACGCTCCTTATGTTGGAACGTCTGCTGCAACAACAAAGGGCCGTCAACGAGTACCTTTTTGAACTGGGTGGTAGGACTGGATCTGCACAGCTGGGGATTTTTTTCCCCCGTTACTGGGTGCTTATGCGCGATGCCTGCAGGCTCATGCGACCTTTTGAAGAGGTGACAAATATGGTCAGTCGCACCGAAGGCACCATCAGCGACCTAATACCCTTCGCTTTCTTCCTGGAGCGTGCCGTGCGACGAGTGACAGATGAGGCTGTAGACCAGCGTGACGAGGAGCTGGAAGCGCACGATTTCTGGTCGGAATCACCAGAACGAACCCAGGCACCTGCTGCAACGCAGGGAGAGGTGCCAGAAGTGGAGTCAGAGGAGGAAGGTGGCTTTGTGGAGGAGGAGGAGGAGGACCAACAGGAGCAGGCCTCCCAGGGGGCTAGTGGTGACCTTTTGGGGACCCCTGGTCTTGTACGTGGCTGGGGGGAGGAGACCGTGGATGATGCAGTCCTTGATAATGAGGAAGCGGAGATGGATAGCTCTGCATCCAACCTTGTGAGAATGGGGTCTTTCATGCTGTCATGCCTGTTGAAGGACCCCCGTATCAAGAGGCTTAAGGAGAAGGACCTGTACTGGGTCGCAACGCTACTAGACCCTCGGTACAAGCATAAAGTGTCAGAAATGTTACCAACATACCACAAGTCCGAAAAGATGCGGCATTTACAAACCAGCCTGCAAAACATGTTGTACAATGCTTTTAAGGGTGATGTCACTTCAGGAACTCATCAACATTCCAGGGGCAGAGGTGCCAGTAATCCTGCCACGAGCACACCTGCAAGGACAAAGCCCTTTGGCCAGTCTGTAACGTCAGACATGCAAATGTTTTTCTGTCCAAGGCAGCGCCACAACCCTTCTGGATCCACCCTCAAAGAACGCCTCGACCGGCAGGTAGCGGATTACCTGGCATTAACTGCAGATATCGACACTCTGAGGAGCGATGAACCCCTGGACTACTGGGTGTGCAGGCTTGATCTGTGGCCAGAGCTGTCACAATTTGCCATGAACCTCTTGTCTTGCCCAGCCTCAAGTGTGCTCTCAGAAAGGACCTTCAGTGCAGCAGGAGGGATTGTAACTGAGAAGAGAACAAAAGTGTCGATTACCTGACCTTTATTAAAATGAATGAGGGGTGGATCTCGGAGGGTTACTGCACGCCGGAAGACTTGTTCTGACTTCTATGCAGCTGTCCTTCTCTTCAAGCCTCATGACTCCACACACAGCTGTCCTTTAGCGTCCTCCTCCTCCCTCCGCCACCGTTACAAACTAGGGTGCAAACCCTACTGGTTTAATTTTTTCTGGCCTCTGTGCTTCAGTGGCTGCAACCAAAAAAACTGGGCAAACAATGTCTACAAGGTCAACGTATGGCAAAAAATGACTATTTTCAGCATTTATATGGCATATTTTTTCTGGCAACTGTGCTTCAGTGGCTGCGTCCAAAAAAATGCATATTTTCTGCATTTATATGGCATAATTTTTCTGGCCTCTGTGCTTCAGTGGCTGCAACCAAAAAAATGCATATTTTCAGCATTTATATGGCATAATTTTTCTGGCAACTGTGCTTCAGTGGCTGCGACCAAAAAAATGCATATTTTCAGCATTTATATGGCATAATTTTTCTGGCCTCTGTGCTTCAGTGGCTGCAACCAAAAAATTTATATTTTCAGCATTTATATGGCATAATTTTTCTGGCAACTGTGCTTCAGTGGCTGCGACCAAAAAATGCATATTTTCTGCATTTATATGGCATAATTTTTCTGGCCTCTGTGCTTCAGTGGCTGCAACCAAAAAAATTTATATTTTCAGCATTTATATGGCATAATTTTTCTGGCAACTGTGCTTCAGTGGCTGCGACCAAAAAAATGCATATTTTCTGCATTTATATGGCATAATTTTTCTGGCCTCTGTGCTTCAGTGGCTGCAACCAAAAAAATTTATATTTTCAGCATTTATATGGCATAATTTTTCTGGCCTCTGTGCTTCAGTGGCTGCAACCAAAAAAATGCATATTTTCAGCATTTATATGGCATAATTTTTCTGGCAACTGTGCTTCAGTGGCTGCGACCAAAAAAATGACTATTTTCAGCATTTATATGGCATATTTTTTCTGGCCTCTGTGCTTCAGTGGCTGCGGCCAAAAAAACTGGGCAAACAATGCCTACAAGGTCAATGTATGGCAAAAAATGACTATTTTCAGCATTTATATGGCATATTTTTTCTGGCAACTGTGCTTCAGTGGCTGCAACCAAAAAAACTGGGCAAACAATGTCTACAAGGTCAACGTATGGCGAAAAATTACTATTTTCAGCATTTATATGGCATATTTTTTATGGCAACTGTGCTTCAGTGGCTGCGTCCAAAAAAACTGGGCAAACAATGCCTACAAGGTCAACGTATGGCAGTTGTTTAAAGAGAACAGTAGATTACTAGCCAGCAAAGCTACCTAAGCTAAAATGTCCCTCAAATCCCTGCAGACTTCTGTCCCTCCAATACAGAGCAGTATCAAGCAGATTACTAGCCAGCAAACTTACTATCATCTGTCCCTGAAATCACTAACAGCTCTCCCCCTACACTATCTCTTCCAAGCACACACAGGCAGATTTTTCAGATACATTTTTGCCCTTGATCCCCCTCTGGCATGCCACTGTCCAGGTCGTTGCACCCTTTAAACAACTTTAAAATCATTTTTCTGGCCAGAAATGTCTTTTCTAGATGTTAAAGTTCGCCTTCCCATTGAAGTCTATGGGGTTCGCGAACCGTTCGCGAACCGCTCGCATTTTTGCGCAAGTTCGCGAATATGTTCGCGAACTTTTTTTCCGACGTTCGCTACATCCCTGTTTATCTTGTCTCAGAGTGGGATGCTGTGACCCTTCCAGTTTATATGGTAGTCTTTTAATGGTCATGAAAAAGCAATGGTCCTACAGATCCAACAAGCTGAATAAGTGTCTTAAGGAACACTTGAAGAACACATCAAATGAGTTTTGATGGTACTGTATGTGCCATTTTTTTTACAGAAAAGATTAATGGCAATTTTGCATTAGATTAAAGTATGATCCATCTATATTGGTGCAGACATGTCGTTATATAGTTAAATCGGATTGAGAATAGACCAAAGTCCATTAAGTTTAACCCCTTCAAATGAAACCCAGCATCCATCCATACATACATACACTGACGCCTCCATACACTCACATAAACTATATACAGTATACTCGCACACTATAGATTTTAGTATCACAATATGTCTGTCCAAGAAATCATCCAAGCCACTCTTAAAGGCATTAACTGAATCAGCCATCACAACATCACCCGGCAGTGCATTCCACAACCTCACTGTCCTGACTGTGAAGAACCACTTACGTTGCTTCAAATAAGAAAAGTCCCTTTCTTCTAGTCTGAAGGTCCCCTGCTATTTGTCTATAATGCCCTCTAATGTACTTGTAAAGTGTAATCATGTCCTCTTGCAAGTATCTTTTTCCAGATAAAATAACCCCAACCATGCATGTCTCTGCAATCTCTCCAGCTCATTTATAACCCTCTTAAAAGGTAAGGTAAGCCTAAAAACAATATTTTGTGCAGGGAAAGGAGTACCTCAATATAGGCTAACAGTGCAGGCATTTCGCTGATGTGTGAAGCTGTTTAGAAGATCTGGAACTGAAGATATCAAGACCAAGAAACGCACACATGCACAATAGGGATTCCTCTGATTCGGTGCATGCGCAGATGGTATTACTCGCCAGCGCATTGTCTTGTCATGTTATGATCACTATTCCCTAAATGCTCACCCACACAAATGTTAGAAATGAGTTCAGTATTATTAGTTATTACAAGGTCCAAAAGTGAGTTATTCTTAGTAGGTTCTTGAACGAGCTGGAATAAAATGTTGTCATACAGCATATTTACAAACCTACTAGCTTTTTTTTGGCAACCCCATTACCCCAGTAAATTTCTGGATAATTGAAGTCACCCATAATAATAACCTGACCTAGTTGTGAAGCAGTTTCTATTTGTAAAAGTAGCTGGGCTTCATACTCGTCACTTATACAAGGTGGTTTATAGCATACACCAATGATAATTCTCTTTGTAACCTTTTGCCCAGTCAAAATCTCTACCCAGAGGGAGTCCACACCCTCCCCAGTGCCAGCAATGGTTATTTCTTTAGTTTACGGTTTTAATTCAGGCTTTGCATACAAACACACTCCTCCCCCCTTTACTTTTAATCCCTCTGTCCCTAATAAAAAGGGTGTAACCATTTAAATTCACAGCCCAGTCACATGTTTCATCCCACCAGATCTCAGTGATACCAATTATATCAATGTTTAGAGCATGCAATTAATTCTAGTTCTCCGTGCATTTGCTAGCATACAGTGGAGGTTTCTGCTTTCCTTTTGAAATTTACATTACTTTACAAAGAATTATATCTTAAGTTAGTATTTGCCTGTTTTCCTTATAACAGAGGGACCTCCTTAGCTGGTAAATTGTATGCCCCCCCTCACTCCTCTTCCAGGACCCCTTACTAATTCCATTTCCCCATCTACCCTAGCTTCCCCATAATCCTTTATCTCACCCACTCCACTTGCCTATTTTCAACACTCTTCCAACCTCTTAGCCATACTTTCCCCAGCACAGTGGACCCCCTTCCATTGAGATACAATACGTCACAAATATGTAGGTTGTACCCCAAGTAAAAGTCAGCCCAGTGCTCTAGGAACCCAAACTTTAGCCACATATTTAGCTCCCTAAGCCCCCCACTGTCCTACTAAACTTACACGGGCAAAGTTTCAGGAAAAATTACATTGGAGGACTTTTCCTTAATCTTAGAGTCTAGATCCCTGAACTCACTTTTTAAGGTCTTCAATCAACCATTAAATTTGTCATTAGTACCAATATGTACTAAGACAGCTGAGTCATGTCCAGCCCACCCAATAATTTGTCTACCCAAATAACCACATGCCGAACCTGACACCAGGAAAACAAAAAAACTGTTTGGTTGTAGCGATCCAGAGACAGCTTACTCTATCTCCTATCTTAATAATTGAATGTCCTACAACCACAATATGTTTAGGCCTGACTCTGCTCTCCTCCCCACCACTACTAAAGAAACTGGTCTCCCAGAAACCAGTCCCATCTACAACTGCCAATACAAAGTTCATGCATACACATGGCAGACTTAAAAATCTCACCATGTTTTTGCATGACCCTGATGATTTTTCATTTCAGTTATTTTCAGATTATTCCCTAGAAATAAAGACTTTTTTCAATTGCTTTTCCATTTTTTATGTTTTACTGTTTTTCAAAAATGTAAGTTTTATGTTCGTGTCTCTGGTGTTTCAGTCTGGCAGCTCAGCAATCCAGGTGCAGATTCTGAACTTGAATTTTGCAATATTTAGTTGATACATTTCTCAAGATCTTCTCTGGAGTATTAGCAACTATTTTATCAATTATATCAACTGCCTTTAATGAAACTCAGGGATTCTGCTCAACGGGGACAAAGATAAGAAACGTATCAACTAAATGTGTCAATTTAGAACTGTTTAGAGAGTCGCTACGACTATCATCCACCCCATGTAAACAATCATTATATCATTATGTGAACTACTGATTCTACGTCCAGGGACTCTTATTCTAAGGCTAACGGCACATGGGCTGGTTTCTTCAATAATGTATAAGAACCAGCATACGAAAGCTCTCCCTGATTGTGTGCTCGCTAATTGGCATGGGATCAGCCAATCATCATAAAGAGTCAGCTACTTAAAGCTTACAATCTAGATTGTTGAAAAGGGAACAGGGAGATAAAGTGGAGGATAAGTAGGAACAGGGCTGAAAAAAATATTTTTATTTATACAAAGTTAAAAAATGTGTATCATCTCCATCTGCCATCCATTGGGCGGATGGAGATGATACACATTTTTTTACTTTGTATAAATAAAAATATTTTTTAACTTATCTTCTCTGGTCCTGTGGATCCGTTTGAGTGCCCTCAAACGGATCCTACTTATCCTTTGCTGTACCACATTCACTACTTGGTGAGTCATTTACAAATTATTCTGGAGCACCATGTCTCTCCTAACATTTGCATGGAGAGAAAGTGACCATTCATACTAGACTGAAATATTCCAGACTTGCTATTCATCTCAACATGATTCAGGAACTTTTCTTCTAATTAAACTTTTTCTTTGCCAGGAAAGTAAATTATGCTTAACGCCCCTTTTTATGAAACAATCCTTATAAGTTATTATAAACAGGGCATTCAATAACACGTTAAAAGCTAACTACCCCTTTAAACATCCCTGACCAATGATTGTTCTGGTTAACATCTGATCAGTGGTTTTTCTCATCTGAGAAAACTGGTCATGACAGAGGCAGCAATTACACCTGTGCCCTTGTGATTATTGTAGAATGTGTGATAAAACTTGGATTCATAAAGATACAATTGGGTTCATTGTTATATGACTATGAACTTTTCAGGATATCCCAAGATAACACACTTCAATTATACTTAAATCCTTTGAAGTTTCACTTAAAATAGAAATGCATAGCACATAACAACTGAACTATGAAACATTTAAAGCAAGTAGCAACTTCAAAACATACTGTATTGCCTTAACTGATTTCTCATTTGATGCCTGGATCCAGCAAGGGGAATAAAATTCTAAAGATCAAACTTTTAATTTAAAGGGGTAGTTCATGTTTATGTTAACTTTACGTATATCATTGAATGTCCTATTTGTAGCAATTTGTCAATTGGTCATATTTGGTCAATAATTCTTTATTTTTTTTATTATTATTTTCCTTACTTTTCTGCCTATTTCAAACTTTCAAATGGGGTCACCAACTTTGGCAGCCAATAGACTATTGTTTTGTGAAGATACAGCGTTACTGCTGTTACTATTCTTTGTCACTTAGCCTTACTTCCTAAAATCTAATTTTATTTCTAGAACAAATGCCCAGGATTTGCACATACAAGGGCGGGAGTGAGGATCCTGTGGCCTAGGGTGCCCAAAATTAAAATCCAGAAGTTGCAGAAGTGATATTACTCTCTATACACAGGCCCTTTAGTGTGTGTGTGTATATATATATATATATATATATATATATATATATATATATATATATATATATATATATATAGAGTATATATATATATATATAGTCACATCCAAAATCGTCACTCACCAATTTTCTGAAAAAATCCCGGGTGCAACTCCCATATATCAAAATAGTTAAACGCACTGGAGGCACTCACGGATGTTTATAAGTGAATTTATTCAATCCTTTTAAAATTCCCCCACATCAATGCGTTTCGGTTCCTTCTGAACCGTCGTCAGGATACTTTGCAATACCCAAAATACCATAGATTAGCAACTTGGAAAGTGAGATGAATACTTCTATAGATATACCACTGTGTAGTTTGCCTATCTAAGAATATTGCAATAATGCTCATCTTTACTGTATATTTGGCTGAAAGAACAATTTTTGATACATTGCCATCTCTCATTAATGTGCGTACTTGTGTTCTATACTTTTACCTAAGCATATCGCCATCACATTAAATGATTGGTGAAGCAACAAGGTGCGTTTTACCTATGCTTTCTCAAGATCACATTTTTTATACCATGACTGGTAACTGACAGCAACCATTTGACACAAAAAGTTTCTAATGCACCCAGGAAAGTGGTATAATTTTTTTAAGTACTTGAGAGTTGATCAATACTGATGCTAGTAAAACAATAAAAATTTATCGTTAACTGAGTCTGAAAAAAATGTTTCACAGGTTAAAGGTGATTGCTTAGAGAAACATTAATCAGAGCTGCCTATTTATGGGTTATCTCAGGCGTTTTTGCACTTTTACAGGTAACCAGAGCCTGCTAACTACTACCATGCCTGCTTTTCTCAGATACATATGGATGTACCGTAGGCTTTGCTTGATTGTACTTACACCATTACTATTGCTGCCTGTGCCACTTATCCTCAAAACAAAAGTAAGCACCTTTTCCATTGTTATTTATTAGTAATATTGTTATAGCTATATATAAATGCTAAGGTACAGGTTACTAAAGCAACGGCACTAAAAGCCTTATTTCTATAAACTCACTGTATCATACTAAAATTAACTTCAGTCTATCTTTTGAACTTTATATAGGCATGGGAAGAGATAGATGATATTTTAACACAGGTTAATGTATTACAGAACATTTGTAATGTAGGAATAATTAAGTTACAAGTTCACTAAATAATACTTTTCTAGGCTATTTTTAAAAATGTGTTATGAGTATCAGTTAATTAAAATGTAAATAAACAGAAAGTAACCCATATAATTTACTTACACAAAGGGGCAGATTTATTAAGGGTCAAAGTGAAAATTCAAATTAAAAAGATTAGAATTTCGAGCTATTTTTTGTGTACTTTGACTAGGTAATAGTCCGAATTTGATTTGAATTTGAAAAAAAATCGAAAATTCAAATATCGAAATTTATCATGTACTGTCTCTTTAAAAATTCAACGTTGACCATTCGCCATCTAAAACCTTCTGAATTGCTGTTTTAGCTTATGGGGGGGGGCTCCTAGAATGATTTGGTGTCAATTGGTGGACTTTGAATCGAATTCAATCGAATACAATGTTAGTTTGATTCATATGATTGGAATTCGAACGAAAATGCCCTATTCACCTGAAAAATGTTTTAATAAATTTCGGTTGGTCTTTTCTTATTCGAAATTCGACCCTTGATAAATGTGGCCCAAATTATAGGTATTAAAAAGCATTAAGACTTTGCAAATTGGCTGCATCTTCCATGGAAAATGTTGTATTACTAACTTCAGTAACACCAACAATTAAAAACATTTTAAAGTAATTAAAATATAATATACTGTTGCCCTGCATTGGTAAAAGTTATGTGTTTGCTTTAGAAAGACTGCTATAGTTTATATGAAGAAGCTGCTGTGTAGCCATGGGGGCAGCCATTCAAGCTGAAAAAGGAAAAATACACAGGTTATACAGCAGATAACAGATAAGTTCTTTAGTATACAGTGGGATTCTTCAGAATTTATCTATTAACCACTATGTATCCTGTGCTTGAATGGCTGATCCATTTTTTTTGGTTTTACACAAGGTAAGGGAACACATCACTTTCAACTAGGTTTTAGAGCAGAACCAATGATGAAAGGACATAGGGGCCCGAGTTCGAGTGAAGGAATAGAAGGAAAAAAGCTCGAATTTTGAGTAGTTTTTTGTGTTCCTCGACTATCGAATTGGCGTAAATTCGCCTGAATAGAATGATTCGAATAGATCGAGCGCAAAAACGCTGCGACTATTCGCCCATTCGATAGTCGAAGTACTATCTCTTTTAAAAATACTTCGACTGGCTACTTCGCCACCTAAAACCTACCGAATTGCTTTAAAAGCCTATGGGAAAGTCCCATAGGCTTGTTTTCTACGTTTTTGATTGAATAATAAGGCATTCGATCGATCATTTGATCGAATGAAAATCCTTCGATCGAATATTCGATCGTACGACTATTCGCCGGGCGAATATTCGCCCATTCGACTATTTGCCCGCGTAAATACGCCCGAATTGCCTATTTGATTCTACTTCCCAGTCGAATTTCGAGGGATTTAACCCCTCGAAATTCGACCCTTGATACATCTGCCCCATAGTGTTAAAGCAACATAATTCCCAACAGTTTAAAAGGGGGTTTGATTCTTTTAAGATAGGATTGGTCATCCTTTTTATTTCAACAAAAAGATGACACGCAGAGGCCTATTTATTAAAGGTTGGATATTAGTGGCTTTAGAGGTTTTTGAAAACACAATTAAACTCATTTTCTCTAAAAGCACAAATATCATGATAGTAATTAAAAGATCCAAATTTAAAAAGTACAAAGTAAAAAAACACGGAAAAA
Source organism: Xenopus laevis (assembly GCF_017654675.1). Classification (NCBI taxonomy): domain Eukaryota; kingdom Metazoa; phylum Chordata; class Amphibia; order Anura; family Pipidae; genus Xenopus; species Xenopus laevis. The sequence goes on from NC_054376.1 coordinate 78,425,980, forward strand.
GTCACGTTTTTCGACAAATTAGCAAAAAATCTGAAAACTTTTAACAATCTGAAGAGCTAAAAAAAAGGTCCATTAGTATCAGCGCAGCTCCCATTGACTTCAATGGAACCTCAACAGCTTTTACTTGGTGCTGTATTGTATGAGAGCTTTTCATGCTTTCGTTTTTACACTTAAGAAATCTTGAATTTTTAAAGTTTTAGAGAAATAAAAAATATGCATTTTTGAAGAAAACATACTATTTGTGAAAAAAGTAGAAACTGGAATATCCGAAAAGTAAAGATAATAATCAATGCAAATAACCTAGCCTTAAGTTTTATCAACTATTATAGTCTCTGCAAGTGCATGTATTTTATAGTCTGGCTGTAGATTCATATTTATAATCATGGAATTATTATGGTCTATAAAACTGTGATTAAACTACATTTAGGGGCAGATTTATCAAGGGTTGAATTTCGAAGTAAAAAATACTTCGAAATTCTACCATCAAATTAAAATACTTTGACTTCGAATATCAGTAAATAAGACCATATATGTGTACATTTATTAAAAACCCATTGTAGTCTATTGGATTTTTTTATAACAGTTCTCCTTTAATGTGTCAAATTACATTTTTGTACACATATTTCCCAACCATTGTGTTCTTCTAATTTAATGTTCTTATTCTATGTAATGCTGCACATGCTCTTACAGATAAACTTGTGTCTATGCTCTGAATGCAAAATATTTTCATGTCTTAATAAATTAAGCTTTTTTCAAACAATTATGCCAATGATAAGTCAAAGATTTCCGATTCTACTTATGTCGAATTGTATAATGTTAATACTAATATTGGTTTTTATTGTGTATCATCTGTTATCTCTTATAGGAAGTAGAATGTGCTTATGTACTCTTTGTAGTTGCCATTTTCTGGCTCTCAGAAGCTTTGCCCCTTTCTGTGACTGCTTTCCTGCCAGCTTTGATGTTTCCATTATTTGGAATTCTACCATCCAAAGCAGTAAGTGTGCATGTTGTATTGCTAATCCTTGCCCCCACTTAAGTCATCACTTGGAGATGATGTTTAACAACACAGTTCTTTGAACATGTTATACAACATACTCAGAATTCATCAATAATTCAAATTTACATAAAAATATGGAGTTGTATTCACAGCATGGATGATCCCATTTAGGAAAGCAGAGGTAATTCAAGTCTTAGAATTCATCACTTCAAAATGGAACAATTTGAGGGTTTGCACTAGCCTCTCTAGCCTAAGGTAGAGAGAAAAAAGGCACACCAGACATAAAGACGAAAGGACAGGAGAAGAGATGCAAGGATTGCAAAAAAGGTGTAAGGTGCAAATAATGGCACTTGCATGGTACAGGGATAGAATGGCACATGGAGGGATGGAGAAAAGAGAAAATGGCAGATGGAGGTAAAGGGCAGTGAATAAAACAAGAACAGACAACTAGAGAAAAGACTCATGGAGAGGTTTCTAAAGCAACATTCCAATTTACTGGGGAGGGGGGGTTGCTAAAACGTTCCTTAACAGTGCTACTTTTATGAAAAAAACTTAATTATCCCTGGTTATAACCCCATATGCTGACATCTTACTTTACTCCCAAGTATTCTTGGCTTGGCTTTCTGATTTTACTCTACTGTGCATGCATGAATAAAATTCCTCACTAGGAACACCTGGGAAATGTAAGTAAAATAGCCACATTTTCCATGGGCTAGTGCAAAAAAATCAGTAAATCCATCTTTCCTTGTCAAATTCTTCTTAAATATAAAATAAAAGATAAGGAATGGCTTTTGTAGCAGAGCAAATCCTACTCCACTGCACATGTGCAAATGTAAGTCAATGCTACAGATGCCTGGGATAGGTAAGTAAAATGGAAACACAGCTATCGGTTAGATTTCTTTCTGGTGCATTTGTTTCCTAAATGAGCACTGGCCCAGGAGAAAAAGGGATCAAAATGAATTCACAAGGCTTTTTTTTTTTAACAAAATACTTTTGCAATCAGCTTTAAGTGCATAAGCTAAATCATAATTACTTTATAGTATAAGCTTTCATAAGAAAATTGTTATTAAATATGTTTCATTTGAATATTATCAGAGTTCCTCAGCATTTCCAGTTGCCTCTAAAGCTTTGTTACTGTTGACATGCTCTGGAAATACACAACGCAGAATTGAGAAATAATAACTAGGCTACTGATATTTGCATAGTTTCACTGACACATTGAAAGAGGTTTACAGGGACATTTTCTGTGTTTTTAAAATATCATTGTTTATATAAAAGAACAGAGATATAAAGCTAATTTCTCATCATCTGCTAAATTGAATATGTGTTTATAGTGTAGAGAACAGGAGGAGATAACCTAAAAGCCTACATATAACACGGTTATGTCATGTTTACTTTGATTTCAGGTTGCAGCTACCTATTTCAAAGATTTTCATCTCTTGTTGACTGGGGTCATTTGTTTGGCAACCTCAATAGAAAAATGGAATTTGCACAAAAGAATTGCTTTAAGAATGGTCATGTTAGTTGGTGTGAATCCTGGATGGTATGTTTTCAAATGGGTATGGGAATTCAGGAACTGTCCTTTTTATGCATTTCATCAAGTTAATCTTGAAACATTTTAAAAGGTAAACTGCATGGCTATATACAATGTCAGGATAACCCATCTGCTATTTACAGGTACTGTATGGCTGTCTATATAGAACAATAAATTGATACAGAATTTACCGCATGAATATTAATATTGCCTTGTTATACATATACAGGAATGGGATTTCTTATTTGGAAACCTGATATCCAGAAGAGTTCTGAAATATTTTTTTAAAAATGATTTCCTTTTTCTCTATAACCATATAACAGTACTTTGTGCTTGATGGTAACTAAGCTGTATAAATCAATATTGGTGATAAAACAATCCTAGTGGGTCTTTTTCATGTTTGCTTTTTAGTATATTTAAGGTATGGTGATCAAAATGATATCCCTAGCGTTGCCGATAATAGATCATATTCCTATGTCCTGTTAATGCAAATATTAATATGAAATGATGACTGAGGTGAAGAAAGTGTTTTCTGATTTATTTAAGGAAGGAATAGTTTATTACACCTCATCATGACGCAGTAGAGGATGATGGAAAGTGCTGCAATATACAGTATTTTACATTTCCTAATTAAATAATGATCATGGTCTGGAGCATTACTAGATGGCTGATATGCTACAACATCCATGGAGTTGGACACATATAATGCCATTTAAAAATGAAGCAGAGCTTATATATTTTGCGTCAATGATTGATCTGAAATATGCTAGTAAAGCCTTTTCTAGTGGAAACCTTTAGTATATTGGCTTAGCTGCTTTCTGTTTCTAAATGGCAAGGGATGCATCTGAGATTCTAATATTTATAGTTCTATACAGAAAGTCCTTTTCCCTAGATGTCAGTAGCTGACATATAATGAATGCTATTTCAGGGACTTCTTCATCTAACCAAATGCATTTTAGCATTTGCAACTTTAAATATATCCTTTATAAAACTATTTTAGTTGAAATGAATATATAAATATCTTCTTCCCATCTGCAGGCTTATGCTGGGATTTATGTTTAGTGCTGGATTTCTGTCCATGTGGCTTAGCAACACCTCAACGGCTGCCATGGTGATGCCAATAGTAGAAGCTGTCGCACAGCAAATCATAAATGCAGAAGCAGAAGTAGATGCAATGCAAACAAATTCATCAGGTGGCATTAACAATGAGGCATTAGAACTTGATGGTAAATATACGTTTATATTTTTCCAAACAAAGCCTTACATTTTATTAAAGGTGTACAGCATGGATTCCTGTTGTTATCACTAAAGTTAGAAATTATGAACCAACTCTGGCCTCTCCCAATCTTCTTAGATTGCATTATGCCACCATGAAGCTTAAATAGTTAATTAAACAACTACTATTTGCAGTCTTTGATACAGCTGTGTTTATTGTTTCCAAAAAAATCTGCAGTACTGCTTAGGTTACATTTGGAATCACTTAATTGGCTATTAGCTTATATCTGTATTGGACACCTCCCAGACTTTGTAACAGAATATGATGATATTATTATGGAGGTTACAACTATACTACACTATATAGTACTATATAGCGTTACATTCAAATGTGATGGCCTTGTAGTGAAACATTGGTCTTATAGTGAATGCTGACTTTGATTTGTTTCCCATTTATTTTATGTTTTGATTTGCAATCTGGAACAGACCTGTGGTTTACAACCATTATTTATGTTTATAATCAACAGAGAAAATATGTGACGGTCAGTCAAAGAGTTCTGAATTGAAACCTGTTAATGGGTGAGTAAGTACATTTACTTAGCCACCAGGCGCCACCAAGTGCTTGATATTGGCCAAGGATTCACCCATGATAACCATGCGTTTTAAAAATGGTTCTGACTGCACAAATCATTAGTAATCAAAGTATAAGCAATAAATCATCCCTGATGAATGAATCACAAATAAATGTGGGGAACTTTCTAGTGCAGTGCAACTCTGGGTTGACTTTGACTTGCATTAGCACAGTAAACTTATACAACTTTTACAGGAAATTAGAATTCTTCTGGAAGGAGGGCGAATGAGATTTGGTTTTACAAATTTTTTTTTTTTAAATTGTACAGTACAAAGCATTTCATTTTCTATTGATTTCGCTGTTTGCCTTTCTGCACTAAGAAATTTGCAGTGTTCTGTGTACTGTAGCTCTATAAAAATAAAATTATACACACACACAGATATATATATATATATATATATATATACCTTGTACTTTAATATTCTATATTCAATAAATCATGCAAATAATCCACGATTTACAGTAGGCAAGATGTATTGTATTGAGTTCATATTATGTCTGTTTTTAATCATTTTTTTAAACATATTTTTCAGATACAGTAATGGTTGTGTTACAACTTATAACATTGAAACAGAGGCGGTATGTTTCACATTTTTGCATTTATAAGTTAAACTATGATTATCTATGAATTTATTATTAGAACAGCTATAGCTTCTGACAATTTATTGACTGGTGGGAGTTGGTAGTGGGCAAGGAAGGTCATTGATAATGCATGGGAGGAATACTCTTTAAATATTACTATCGCTTAATACTACATTTCCTGGAAACTAAAATATAACAATAAAATGGTTTGTATGCATCAATTAAAGCAGGAAGCTTTAAGAAAAAGCTTATGACACTGTATTGGATATTAAATCTGTATCACTAGTTAGTTGCCCCTTAATTTTGTCAAATGGAATTAGCAGCAAATACAGGATGTTCGCAGTGTGTAAGTCTAGGCTCACATGCTCAAAGGTTGCCTTTTTGTGTACTTGAAGTCAACATTTACTCCTATAAGCAACTATAAATCTTACAATTAGCCCTTCTCAACTAAACACATGATATCGCAGGATGGATGAGCCACCCATCTATTCCAAACCTAGAAACTTGCATTGCAATCACATGTTGTCTCTTTTCAAACTCTAGTAACCTTCTATCAATACTTTACATACATTAAATGCTGAATAAACAAAGAAAATGAATGCCAAGCCAAGCATTACTGTAATTATAGGATTTATTAAAGAGAATTTGCATTTGTATTGTATCTGTTTACTAAATTAAAATCCAAATTAAAACAATAGTTATGTGCTCTATTGGCATGATTAGAAAAGTTCTGCTAAATGAAGATATATGAAAATGTGCAAAGTAAATAAGAGATTCATTGCTTAGAAATGACTTTTGCATTTAAACAGTCATTTAGAAAGCTTTTGAAACGCAATGACACCTTCAATAGTGTTTGAGAAGATTAGTTTATTATAATTATAAAACATAGTTTAATATAATTATAAAGCAAAATATTTGTTAAAATAATTGTACCACATTGTGTCTCTACACAAATTACCCAAGGAAAAGTTGGTTTTAGTCGTGTTTGCACCTGGCTAGTATAGAAAAACTGTTCATGGATGGAGCAGACTATAGTGCGATTTCTTAGAACACAAAAAGAAGAACTGACTGTAGGGCTCATTTACGAATTCAAACTCAACACTCAAAAACAAACCATACTACCCACACCACTTGCACCTATACAAGTGCCTTGCAACCATCAGATCGGTAAGTACAAAGTGCAGAGTGCATGGATGCAGGGAACACCTGTCATGAGGAGGTGATATTTTTAAAAATTCTAATGCCAGTTTTAAGGTCATGTGCAATTTAGCACATGAAGCATCATTTTCAGGAATTGCTACATTGCAATTTCTACTTTTACAATGAGAAGCAAAAAAAAAGATGTACTATAGGTAAAAAAACATTTTCTATGTGTACTTATACCTACTTTTACAATGAGAAGCAAAAAAACAAGATGTTCTATAGGTAAAAAACATTTTCTATGTGAACTTATACCTAGCACTTTTGACAAGTGCCGATAATGTGTACAAAATGGCTCTTGGTTGGTTTAAGTCTTGTTTGTAACTTTGGAATATTTAATTGTAATTGTAATTGTTCTTGTTAAAAATACTTCTGTAAATGCGATGACTGCAGACACCTGTTACCCTAATGCATCTCCAGTACTAATGATGAGTGAGGCCTTGATAGGAAAAATATTAGATAACCATTTTCCCAAAGAAACCTACCTTCAGCATCTTGCCCATAGGTCACTTGTATTGTTGTTATGCTGCACAAACATCTGCTTCACTGGAACTTGGAATGCTTTACAAAGTAAAACATAAAACACAACTATAAACATAGGCTGAACATTTTGTGATTTGTGAATCTAAATATCCAAGCCGCAGCTGTAAACAATAAAAACCCATCTCGTATAGACTTCTCTTTATTAACTTCATTGCTGTTAAAAATTTGCAAAGATGTGTGAACTTTTCCAGCTAGACATCGTTAAACAATCGTTAAAAATAATTAACACATTCACATTTAGAGACATGCCAAATCAGCAAGCAAATCTTTACCTCCTTTAACTTGTGCTATTTGGTTAACCCTTTTAGCAATACCGTTTTAGTTACTTAGAGATACTGACATCAGAAAATCATACCTCTCAACTGTCCCTTTTTCGGAGGGACAGTCCCTCTTTTGACAGCTCAACCTGCAGTCCCTCATTTGTACTGGAAAGTCCCTATTTTCTCTGCACTGAACAGCCAGAAAAAGAAACAAAGTTTCTAACTGAATTGGCTTTTAGCAGAGGGCACTGAACAGCTAACAGGTGCAAATAAGATACTTTGTAACAATTTTGAGACACAAAAAAACAGTAAATGAACATTGTAATTAGGGGGTGTTTGCCACCTAAAAGCTGCTGAAGTGGTGTTTTAGCCTATGGGGGACCTCCTAGAACCTGTACGGAGGCAATTGGGGGTGTTTGGGAGTTCGAAGGTCGAAGTTAAAAAACTTCGAATCAAAGTAGATCGAAGACGCTATTCCTTCGATCGTACGATTCAAAGTAGGCCGAATACGGACCACTTCGACCCCCAAAAAACTTCGACCTCAATTCGGTTGGTCTTTTTGAATTCGAGTTTCGAAGTTTTTTCAATTCGAAACTCGACCCTTGATAAATATGCCCCTTAATGTAGATTAATATTTTGAAGAAAAAAAGTATTGTCAGTATCACTTTAAGAAGTCTTTTGGTGGATCCTATAAGCTAAATCTCATATATATATGTATATCTGCAGGTAATACACTCCTGAAACAAATAGCTTAGTGTTTCTTAATACACCATAGAGAAATGCACTGTGTGGTGTTTGTGCAGATGGCCTATAAATGTCACTGTACTCAGACTTATACTATGCATGCTTCCTGGACAGCTTAAAAGTGAAAGTGACTGTTGTGTAATGGCTGCATGAGCCTGCTAATAAAGCACTGTTATACTCTACTCATCCTTGGCTACCCAAAACATAACAATTGGCGTCAGGATGGCTCTTCTTTTCTTCCAAACCCTGGTGAGTAGTGATGGGCGAATTTATTCGCCAGGCGCGAATTCGCGGCGAATTTGCGCGATTCGCGTCCAGCGAATAAATTCGCAAAACGCCCGCGAAAATTCGCCAAAAAAATTCGCCGCCGTCAAATTTTTTTATACGAAAAACGGACGCCGGCGCCGGCGCAGTTTCGCTAATTTTTCGCCGTTTCGCGAAATTCGCGAATTTTTCGGCGAAGCGAAACGGCGCAAATTCGCCCATCACTACTGGTGAGCCTACCATACCTTTTACTGCTTGGATCTGTATGTTTGAAAATTACATTATTTCTGCTGACCAAGGGGAGATTTCTGCTGCTAGAAAGCGTGCTTTACTTATTCACTGAAACGTCAACAAGGCAAATGCAAGGCTTATACTAACATAAAACGTGGTGCAAGAGAAGTACACTTTCAGCCTGGATCTTTAGTCAGAATTAAGAAACCAGGAATACTGAAACAAGGACAATCTAAATTTACTACACTACTTGACGTGAGACGCCAGCGAGGACCATACATATATGAACTGTCTGATGGACGCATATGGAATGCAAGTCGTCTTGTTCCAGTTAGATATGACTTTGGAGAAGCTCCATTTGATCAAGGACATTTTCTTACTCCTGATGTCAACTGCAAAAGGCTTGAAGAAAGTGAACTTATAAGGTGTACTGAGAGAATCAGAAAACTACCTGCATGGACCAAGGACTATGTGATGTGAAGAATGTATATTATTGCTTTAAAATGCATTGTTGTTCAAAAAGCTTACTTATAACTTGAAAAATGATATGACAAAATATGGCTTCCTTGGCTAGCTCATGAAAACAACCCTCAACTTTTCCAGGCTCCACATTCATAATAAAGGGACTGTCCCAGAGGACAACTAGTAACTCGTATATTCAGAAATCAACATAAGTGTAACAAGAATGATACCCCACCACCTTATGATTAATGTTTTTGCATTGTATGCTAACAGTATACTTTTCTTCTCTTACCTCCTCTCTTCCTATTATTCTTTTCTCCCTCTCTCTTCCCCCCCTCTCCCGTTCCCTTCCCTTTCTCCCCCCTTTTTTCCCTCTTATTTTTATTTTTACCTATCTTTTCTATTCTCCCTTTTTATATAATGTTCATTAACAGTTATGTGTTTACATGTAACCACTGATAACAGGGTACCGTGTGATATGGACTGCCCACTTCATGTATGATTAAACTCAGTAAAACATGTCAGTTTAAAAAAAAATGCATTGTTGTTGTTTAGTACATTTGTCAAAATGCATTCCTACTATAGGGGGAATATGTGGTGTTTGTGCAGGTGGTCTGTAGATGACTTATACTGTGCATGCTTCCAGGATAGCTAAAAAGTGAAAGTGACTGTTGTGTAATGGCTGTTATACTCTACTCATCCTCAGCTACCCAATACATAACACACTGACCCTCTAGTTGTTGTTGAACAAAAACTCCTGAATGAAATGGAGCAGGAAAGTCACAGGTGCTGCCATTGGTAATAATATCAGAATATTTACTGGAACACATCTCATTTAAAACTAATCTAAACTAAATGAATGTTATTCATTCTTGAACTATTAGCAGTTTTTTACTGCAAAAAACAGCCTTTAGGGACTTTCAGAGCTGCCATATAGGCTACATTAGGGTAACTGACTATAAAGAACAATCATAGGACTAGTATGGAGAGCTCCACCAATCACAAGTGTGTCAGCAACAGGTGCAAGAAGGTGAGTAGTGATAAAGCAACTATACAACTTGTGCATGATTTTATTAGATAATAATATCATAATCATAATGTCATTCCTTTTCTTTAGGCAATAGAAGAATACCAAGATAAAGCATGCAGTGAACATACAATTGAAGTAGAAGAGGTAGGAAGTTGACATATTGCAACTCCTGTATACTGCTTAAATCTGGGTAACTCTACTCATCTGTATACTGCTATATACAGTACACCATTCTATTGCAACTCCTGTATACTGCTTAAATCCTGGTAACTCTAATCATATAATTGCTTGTATCTGTTAACCTCAATAACTTTGTCTATTAGGCCTACTCTGATTTAGTGCTTTTGAAAGTGCTAATATTTCACAAGTGCTTAGAAATGGCAGTTATACAAGGCATTGACAAGACTCAAAGAACTGGATTCTCTTCTATGAACTTATACTAGCTGGACTAACAAGAAAACAGATTAGTTTGTTACTCAAAATGTTTTATCCTATATTTCTCCTCCTCCAACAAGTCACTAAGGTATAGAAATGTCAGACTCTCTACTGTCCTCCAACTTTCTCCCAACCTTTCTGCTTTCAAAAGATCTCACATGTTTTGAAGAAGCCTACTCTCACTTTGTTTAGCTACCAAATGCAATGCCGTATGCTACATTACTCACCTTGCTTATTTCTGATCTTGCCCACTCCCACACCTTGGGGCAAATTTACTTACCTGCGAAAATTTGCGCACATCGCAACACTTCGCCAGGCGTAAATTCACCTGGGCAACGCTAATTCATGAAGATCTGAAGTTGCACACAGGGTCCCGAATGCTTGCGAAGTTGCGCTAGCGAAAATACAATCAGCAGTTTGAAGTTACAATAGCGTTGGCTAATTTGCATACGGCGTGCAGTTAAAGTACAATGGCCGTATATGCTGCAGCAAATACATTACACTACCTTAATAAAATTATATAGAGGTGCTATAATGCCCTACACATGTGCCCACAGTTTAGTTTAGGTGCCATATGTTGTCAAATGCCATAAATTTTTTGGGACTTTCAGCTTTTTTTTTTTTTGAGGAACTCCTATCTACTCTATTGCACTTCACCTGGTCTAAAGTGGTGAAGGCAAGTCTGGCGCAAGAGGTAACGTTCAGGAAAATCCGCATCTTAGTGAATTAGCGTAGTTACGTCCATTCGCCAGTGCTAAAATTCCCCTGGCATTAGAGTGTGAAGTAGCACTATGGTCTATCTCATTCACTAGCGAATGTACTCCAGCGCCCGTTAGTAGATCAGCGAAGTGGCAAAATGACGTAACGCAGGCAAATTTTTCCAAGCGTTAGCCACTTCACCCTTTAGTAAATTTGCCCCCTTGTGTCTTATTACTTTGTCCTTTTAGTTTGTAAGCTCTTTTGCACAGGACCTTCCTCCCCTTTTGTACTAGTACTAGTCATTATGTATGTAACTCTATATGTTCTATGTATGAAATTTCTTTGTATAAATTCATTTTATTTTTCTTTGTATAAATGCATTTATTTTACAGCGCTCTAAAAATACATGGTAAAAATAACAATAACAATAAGTACATTCAGCAGACAAAACACAGTACATGCAATCATTTCTCCTCCTGTCAAGCACTAGGGGGGTTATTTATCAAGGTCCGAATTTATCTCAGTATTTCTAATATACAACTCTAAGCAACTCCGAATTCACAAATGGACCTTATTTATGACGAAAAAAGCCTGAAAAAATAGGGTAGGGCAAAACTCAGAAAACTTCGGAGCTTTCCCCGAATTGTTCAGAGTTCGACTGTGTTAAAGTCAATGGGCATCCGAATAACGTTGACGGTTTTGATGCGAGTGACTTTTCCGACCAGCGTCCAAATTATTTTGATGCCGGTGAATTTTCACTGCAGTTTTGCAAATTCATTCACCAGCAGCGAAATGTGGAAAGTGCCTGTCGAATTTATTCGCCCATCACTAAATGAAAGTAGTTAATTTTGACCAATAGCAATTCTGCAATAAGACCTCAATAGAAATGAAATGTCATGGTTGATTGTTATTATTATTCAGTCATGGATGCACATTATATATAAATGCCATAAAATGATCATATTTTATCTAGTGCATAATCAAATGCTTAATGCATCTATTCTAATCTTTAAAGCATGCCAATTTCTCCCAAATTACTTCCTGCATATGTTGTATGTAAATGTAAAAGCAGTTTTCATGGACATGATATTTTGCATGTCATAAAAACTTGTAATATGCTCACTTACACAATAAAATAATAAAAATGCTTAAGCCAGATGGTTCTTCAGTCAAATGCTGAGTAACTTCTTAGGACAGTAACTATATGAATGTATCTCTGAACACAACTCATTAATGTAAAAGTGATTTACAGATAGTCAATAAGCACAGTTAAAATGCAATATGATATAAATGTTGAGTAGAGGACATTAATATACATTTACCATGAAAAAAAATGTTCCAAAGTTATATGTGACAAACAATTTAACATAACAGATAATCAGCAATTCTTTCCAATAAGCTTCAACATAGGAATACCAGCCAGATACAAAGTATGTAAAAGTATTACTATACCTGTGTCATTATTTTTTAGTTTATAGTATAAAAATAGATTTGTTTTAATTTTATACTTCAACTGTGTAAATGTATTAAATGGTACCGTGTACATGATTACAAAAGGCTTTAAATGAGAAATCACTTCTATTTTGTACCTGCAGGAACAACCAGTTTCATCAGACAAAAAAAGATACAGATGTAAAAAAGACCATATGATGTGCAAGGCAATGGGTCTTTGTATAGCTTATTCATCAACAATTGGAGGACTCACCACAATTACAGGAACATCAACAAACTTAATCTTTGCTGAGCAATTCCACACGTAAGAATGATTTGCTTTATTCTCAGTAGAGACTTTGAACATTTGAATAAAATTCATTATTTTGTAAACATAAGGTCCCTGCACAGGCCCACCTAATCAACCAGAAGCCCTAAATATCTCTGCTTCCCCATTCTGTCCAGAAACATAAGGCTGCACAGCATGATTGGTGGACACGAATAAGTCTGGCTGCTTCAGGACCCTATAGAGGAGGGGTGGGGGTGAATGCAGGGGTTCTGTGCAGGATTAAACCAAATAGGATTGTTTTGCCACCAATATAGACCCATGTAGCTTAGTTGGGATCAAGTACAAGGTACTCTTTTCTTATTACAGAGAAAAAGGGAATCATTTATATAAATGTGATTTGATTAAAATTGAGTCTATGGGAGATGGCCTTCCTGTAATTTGGAACTTTCTGGATAACGGATTTCCAGGAGTTTCGAGTTTACATGCTGAATTCTGCCTGATGCTGTACCTGTCAGTGCATAGAGGGATTCAGTGGATCAGCCTTATCTCCTCCTGATTTTGTATGCAAGAGGAGAAAAAGCCTAGTAGTGTGTCACTAGCCTTAAGCTGGCAATAGACGCAAAGATCCGATCGTACGAATCATCGTACGATTGGACTTTCCCATCTCCTGACCTGCCACTAAGCATTCCGATCAAATAAGCATTCAGATCAAATAAAGTACAAAAGAACAGATCAGCTGATGTTCTGCCCCTGACAGCAATCGTATGAAAGTTATGTCAGACCAAAGCTGGTGACAGTCGGCAACACATGCAAATATATTATCGGCAGCCGACAGAAATCTTGTAACCTGTCCGATCGACCAAACGACCGATCTCCGCTGGACGAAAAATGTCGGGAACGACACGGTCCGAAAATCGGATCTTTGCGTCTATGGCCAGCTTAAATCAGTAAATAATATTCAGTGCTACTAGTCTGATTTTCAGTCTCTACTCACTCAGTCTTCAAACAATTAGCATAATCATAAAAAATAGTCCAAACTTGTTTTGTACTGAGCAGCACTGTTACTTTACTTACAATAATTTTTCTCAATAAAATAACATTGCAACAATTTTTATATTCTCTGTTTTCATGCAATTATTTGTAGGCGCTACCCAGGTAGCACAGACATAAATTTTGGAACATGGTTTATTCACTGCATTCCAATCACTGTTATTCTAATGATTCTTTCATGGATCTGGTTACAATGGCTCTTCTTTGGATTTGAGTAAGTTTACATATTTTATCAGAATAATGTGGGTTCAATAATTAATAGCTAAATGGGATGTTCACCTTTTACTTTTATTTTGTTGCAGATTAATCTTTTTTAAACAATTGTTTAAATAAAAAAAATAGAATACTGCTGTATACATCGTACTAAAACTTAATTTTAACTTGAGCTGTTCTATATGTTATGGTGATTACTGGATTCTAAAAATAGATTGAAAAAATATGATTCATGTGGACACTTTGGGGGTTATTTATTAAGCTCTGATTTTTTAAGGATTTATTAAAGTCCGATGGTGAAAAAAGTACTCCAACTCAGATCTGCCAAGAGCATGTAAAAGTCAATGGCAGATGTCCCGTTAACTATTTGTTGTGCTGGGTTTCCGAAAAAATCATAGCTTTCATCGATTTTATGAAAAAATCATAGCTTTCGGGTGCAAAATCCCCAAAACAGTAGGATTCTAATTTTTTCACAATTTTATTGTGACTTGTTCTGCACAAGAAAAATTAGAAAATTTGCTTTGCAGGAAAAAATCTGATTTTCATGAATAAAAAAAGTTCCAATTATAAAATTTATGCATGAAAAAAAGTATTGAACAATCCCGAAAAAAATAACTTGAAAACCTTTTTGATTGATTTAAAAATGGTCCAATAGGATCAGCACACCTCCCACTGACATTTACTGCGCCTCAACAACTTTAACTTGCCAAGTTTGCCATCAAAGGCTTTTGTGCTTTTTTTCACTTTATAAATGTCACATTTTTAGATGTTTTAATAGGAAAACCACAAATTTTTAATAATTTCTGGAAAAAGAAATTGGATGTTAATAAGCAAGAGTGTGGAAAGGAGAAAAACATAATTTAGGGTCATTTATTAACTTGGCAAATTTGCCCACGGGCAGTAACCCGTGGCAACCAATCAAATTGTTGTAATCATTGTTCTTTTTGCAGCTGGCTTTTAAAAGCTAATCACTGATTGGTTGCTATAGGTAACTGCCCATAGGCAAATTTGTTCCTTATAAAAACACAAAGATTCACATGATAGGATTACAACTGTATCACAACAAGACAGAACTGGATATAATTTTCAAACATGGCCAATCCTTACCTCAGTTAGGCAGGCTTGGTAGTAGTTACCAATTCTAGCAGGGGAAAAGCTGATAAAAACCTATTTTTGTTCATTCTAAAAATCTCTTCACAACTTCAGCTTTAAGGAGATGTTCAAATGTGGCAAGGAAAAGACAGACAGAGAAAAAGCTTCTGCAAAAGTGATTAAGGATGAATATGAAAAGCTTGGACCAATAAGGTTTGTATAATGTAATTCATTTTAACAAAACAAAATATTTATATATGTTTGAAAAATAACAGTTTGTTCCTTCACCCTTTTATTACAGCTATCAAGAAATTATTACTCTCATATTGTTCATATTAATGGCTCTGCTATGGTTCACCAGAGATCCTGGTTTTATTCCTGGATGGTCTACTCTGTTTCCAAAGTGAGTGGTTTCATAACAACATATTGTACTTTGAACAAATTTGAAACAGACTTACAAATTGCCCTCACATACTGCAAAAGCACTACAATGCTAAATGATAGTTATACCTCAAAGTATTCTCTTTTCCATGGTTTCAGCCTTAAGAACCACTATCTCTAATCAGTTTATAAGATATATGCAGACTTTAGGACTGCACTCATCTTTACTCAGCTGTTCATTGTATGATGATTTAAGAAACAAGTTAATGACAACATGAGTTATAGATACACCATATAACTGACTAATGCAGCCCTGTAAGTTATCCAAGCCCCTGTTTCCTTACCACCCCAATACCCTAGAATAAAAGGATAATACAGATACTTAAAGAAGCAGAATGATGGGTCATATATCAATATGGACTCCTACATTATGTTTGTTGTAATTTGAACCACACAGCACGAGGTAGTGGAATAAAGGAGTTCAAACCATCCACCTTCTGCCCGATAGTTTAATTGCTTGCACAAAAAAATGCAAAGCTAAACCAAAGTATCCTAGAGGTCAAGATGATCCATGGGACCTTATATTGGGGTTAATGTCTACACCTAAGGCTTTTGTTTGTTTGTTTTTTTTATAAAATACAGATGTCTTAGAGGGGTTTTATACATAATCTTTAGGTTAGAAGTTCAATTAGCATTAGTGATTGGAAAAGAATATGACACTTGGATTGATTTTTCTGAGGTATTGTTGTTAGGAGATGATCAAAACAGAAATATTTCACCATAAACCATAGAATATTTAGTAAAGGGGTGTAGTGTGACTCTTTTACTTGCATAAAGCAGTTACAATTGGCTAATAGCATTCCATATCCAATACAATATGTGACCAAACTCAAGTTAAAACATAAGCTTTATTTTCATAATCATAATACATACCGTTGTACTGTAGTAACAACTGATATACAGTCGCATATTAATAATATTAATTTCAGTAACACCTAATCAGATCTGAGGATCATGTTGTTGCTACTAGGATGTTAATAAATTACAAAGGTAAACTGGCGATCTTGGATGATTCTGCAAAGATAAGGCCACAGTGTTGCTGTGACAAATTCATGCTGTCTTGGATTGAAGTACAAAGGAGAACAGGTGGAGGTACACGTTGGCTGCTTCCAAACACAGTATTAGTACTTCCCACCTACTGCAAAACACAACAGACAATTGTCTTTGAAGGTTTTGATTCATCCAGGTTATGGTATATCTATAGTAATAAGTCAAATCATTTGACTGTTGGATAGACTTTCTCTAAGGCTTTGGTTCCTTTAGGGCACTCTTCTTTACTTGTGCCTTATGTTCCAAGTTCCCAAGTAACACCCACCCTGTAGAACAGATGAAATCCAAAAAGGAAAAGTATTAACCATAGACAAGAACTATACTTAACATAACTGGGCTAA
Organism: Xenopus laevis; assembly: GCF_017654675.1. Taxonomy (NCBI): domain Eukaryota; kingdom Metazoa; phylum Chordata; class Amphibia; order Anura; family Pipidae; genus Xenopus; species Xenopus laevis. Next base: position 78,442,714 of record NC_054376.1, read on the forward strand.
CTGGGAAATCATCCCTCCCATTAGCATAGGTTACAGCAACCAAGATTTCCTAAGATAATAGAGGATTTAACCCTATGGGTCTCACAGAATATAATGCTGGTTACATGCAAAGGAAAGAGTGCGGCTGCTTTTAAGTTATGCTTTGTAATAGCATTGCTGTCAAAGTGTTTTTAAAAGATATCATTTACTGATCTTTATTTAAATAGTATCTTATATATATATATTAATAATAAAATATCCACTAAATTGTAGCAGATGTTTAATAAATGTCTTTTACAAACAGATATTTTTTTTATCAAAAATAATTATTAAGCATACAATACAGTTTAGTGGATTATTTATAAAAGTGAAACTTCCCCTTGAAAAAATAATTAAAATGTTCACTTAAACGTACATTGATTCATACCACTGATGAAAAACCAATAAAATAATTATTTGCAAGGTACTTAGCACACAGTATTTCCAACAAATGGATTTGATAACCATTACACAATAATTGAAAGTATACTCTTCCATTTCAAGCTGATTTAAAGAAATTATCTGTCTATTAGGTATATTGGATATGCTACAGATTCTACAGCTGCCTTGCTTTTGGGCCTTCTGTTCTTTATCATACCAGCATATCCCTGGATTCGGGGAACCAATAACGAAAGCAGTTGAGTATGGTCGTTTTGTTGGGAACATTTATTGTGTTGCACACAAGTAAAGTGTAAAATGTGATTTTAAAATGAAATGTATAATCTATCATATGTTATTTAATAAACATTGGTTGTTATTATTATTATTTTTATTATTTTTAATGAATAGGGGGCAGTTCTAAACATACTTTTTTGCTATTATTTTAGTTAAGATACATGAATGTTTTTTATTACATCTTACAGTACAAGGCAAAACCATAAAATTGAACATTCTACTGCCTAGTTCATATAGAAATTTTCAAAAAAAAAAAAAAATCAGTAGACCACTTAGAATCCCCTTTTATGTATTAGCATCTTAAATAAACTAGCTTTTTTTCTATAGCGGTATAATAACTCTAATCTTCTAATTTTTTCCAATGCCCAATATATTATGATGGATTCTAATAAAAATGTATAAATGGAATGTATAGACTGGTATGTGAGAGGATAATTTTAGTAATATCACAAAGCCCATGGAATGTGTTGCCGGTGTGGGAGGATGTTGATGAGTTTGGCAGGAAAACGACATGAGCTGAACAATGATATCATTATATAGGTCACTTTAATAGCCTTGTGTGTGTATTCCTCATAATATGGCACCATTAATGTGTAAATAATATTCAGTTTGCTGTATATACTGTAACTGCAAATCAGTACAGCCTTTCATTTAATGTAAGACTACTGTATGCTTACTGTAAGTTGTTTCCCCCTGAACAAATAAGGCATATTTATTAAAGATGGCTTATTAGCAATGCTCCGATACTGAGCTATCTTTTGTTACATTGAAACATTGTTAAGAATATATCTATATTTCTACAGATTCTTTTAGCTATGTTCCACTCATCACTTGGAAGGAATTTCAGGCCTGTATGCCATGGGATATTTGTATACTTGTTGGAGGTGGCTTTGCCCTGGCGGAAGGTTGTGAGGTAACATGCTTAATGAGCATACAGCTAACACCTATCAAGCTTCTCATAATATCTTGCACATACTCTTTAGTAGAGAGGTTTGCCATGAAAACCATGGATACAGCAGCCATGTGCAATTCATCAAAACAGGCCCCATGATCATATAGAATTGTTTTTTATATATTGAAGGAAATCCACATCTACAGGTTTTATCTTTATGAAAAGATGAATTTAATGCAAAACCAATGTTTCAGCTGTTACATCAGCCTTTATAAAGCCAAGTCATAGATAGTGAGGGACGAATAAATTTGCCTGGCACGAATTCACAGCAAATTCCTGCATTTCACCGCCGGTAAATAAATTTGCGAATCTCCCGTGAAAATTTGCCAGCGTCAATTTCTGATTTTTTTCGTGAAAAGGTTTGAATTGCTCACTTTTTTCGTGAAAAGGTTCAAATTGCTCGATTTTATAGTGAAAACGTTTGAATTGCTAGTTTTTTTTGTGAAAACGTTCGAATTGCACTATTTTTTCGTGAAAACGTTTGAATTTCAAGATTTTTCGCAAATTTTCTTCCGGGAGAGATTTGCCCATCACTAGGTATGGACCATTCTTTTGGTCTTTTTGTACATTAAATTGTTACAGTGTATGGCATCTATTTATTCAATTTTCACTTGTTTGGTAATTTTAGGGACATATTTTCAAAGACTAAACTCTCAGTATTACCTTTCAAACAATATGTCCCTAAAAAGCCTATGTAAGTGAAAAGCAAGTGGTAGAATGTGCCTCTTGTAACCTGATAAATACGCCCCAGTGTTAGAAATAATAAATTGGTGTTTACAGCTGCGACAGGATTCATCTGTAAGTATGTAGACACATCTTACTAAACAAATCTATACCTGTATATGGGCTGTTGTTTCAAATTACCCAGTTAATTTTATAGGATATGTAATAATTATTACATTAACCCTAGTGCTATAACACTTTGTATCTAAAATTCTTCAGGTATCAGGTCTGTCTCTATGGATTGCCAACAAGATGACTCCACTTGGGTCATTGCCAATATGGAGTGTGGTTCTTATATCATGTATTATAGTTACAACAGTAACTGAAGTGGCAAGCAATCCAGCTACAATAACAATATTCTTGCCTATTTTAGCACCTTTGGTGAGTTTGTTTGTTTCTTTTCAATGTTGTTTCTTCCTTAAAAATTTTAACTTGCCTTTCAGTTGAAAGAATGCACAGCGTTTAATGAATATTAATTAATGTATTATTCTTATTAATTAAATTCAGTAACACACAAACCAGATCCTGTATTAGCTGATGTGTGAGATCACAGGCCAAGAGACTGGAACACATCTTCTTTGGTTACAAATATTTATTATAACAATTAGGGATGCACCGAATCCAGGATTCGGTTCGGGATTCGGGCAGGATTCGGCCTTTTTCAGCAGGATTCGGATTCGGCCGAATCCTTCTGCCCGGCCGTACCGAATCCAAATCCTAATTTGCATATGTTAGGGGCGGGTAGGGATATCGTGTGACTTTTTGTCACAAAACCAGGAAGTAAAAAATGTTTTCCCTTTCCCATCCCTAATTTACATATGCAAATTAGGATTCGGATTCGGTTCGGTATTCGGCCGAATCTTTTGAGAAGGATTCGGGGGTTCAGCCGAATCCAAAATAGTGGATTCGGTGCATCCCTAATAACAATGTACTGATCTAATAAGTACATGTGGTTTCTTTCTCTTTTTTTCCCCAAAATATAAAGGAATTTAACAAAGCCCACTTAAGTTTGTGAGAAAATAACTAATTTTACAACAGTAGACAACCAGGGAAATTAATAATAAAAAACATATAGTTAAAAACATAAACTGGATGGAAGCTGCCACCAAAAATTAAAATCCAGTAGTAAGATTTGGCTACATGCTTGCTACATGTTTATCTGTTCCATCTTCTGCAACATAACATTAGACATCAAACAATAAACATATTTAAATGTTATAGCATTAAATGGGGTCTATCACCAAAAATATAGCTGTCTGACAAGCAGAATGTCGTACACTCCTTTCCCCTGCCAATTTTGACTTCACTCTATCATTCACAATTAGGGACTGTGTCACCACCCACCATCTCATACATAACTAGAGATGTCGCGAACTGTTCGCCGGCGAACTTGTTCGCGCGAACATCGGGTGTTCGCGCTCGCCGGAAGTTCGCGAACGTCGCGCGACGTTCGCCATTTTGGGTTCGCCATTGTTGGCGCTTTTTTTTGCCCTCTCACCCCAGACCAGCAGGTACATGGCAGCCAATCAGGAAGCTCTCCCCTGGACCACTCCCCTTCCCTATAAAAACCGAAGCCCTGCAGCGTTTTTTCACTCTGCCTGTGTGTGCTGAAGAGATAGTGTAGGGAGAGAGCTGCTGCCTGTTAGTGATTTCAGGGACAGTTGAAAGTTTGCTGGCTAGTAATCGTTTTGATACTGCTCTGTTATTGGAGGGACAGAAGTCTGCAGGGGTTTGAGGGACATTTTAGCTTAGGTAGCTTTGCTGGCTAGTAATCTACCTTCTACTGCAGTGCTCTGTATGTAGCTGCAGTGGGCAGCTGTCCTGCTTCTGATCTCATCTGCTGACTGCTGCAATAACAGTAGTCCTTGTAAGGACTGCTTTTATTTATTTTTTTGTTGTTTTACTACTACTACTACTACTACTATAAGAGCCCAGTGCTATTAGTCTAGCAGTGTTGGGGAGTGGGACTGGTGTGCTAATCTGCTGCTCCTAGTAGTTCAGCAGCACCAACTTTAATTTTTTTTTTTTAATATTCATTTTTTTTTATTTTACTTTTTTTTATTTTACTACCGCTGTAGTAGTGTATAAGTTGACCTTTTAGGCATTATTTGCCCTGTAGGCATTATTTGCACAGTGTTTTCTTCAACCCGCCATCTAGCTGTGTGACCTTGTTCACATTCTGTCTAAATATCCATAATATTACCGTCTCCAGAAAAAACACCGGAGTGACTTTTTTCAAGCAGCCATAATATATTTTACGTAATCCGTATCCACCGCTGTAGTAGTGTATACGTTGACCTTGTAGGCATTATTTGCACAGTGTTTTCTTCAACCCGCCATCTAGCTGTGTGACCTTGTTCACATTCTGTCTAAATATCCATAATATTACCGTCTCCAGAAAAAACACCGGAGTGACTTTTTTCAAGCAGCCATAATATATTTTACGTAATCCGTATCCACCGCTGTAGTAGTGTATACGTTGACCTTGTAGGCATTATTTGCACACTGTTTTCTTCAACCCGCCATCTAGCTGTGTGACCTTGTTCACATTCTGTCTAAATATCCATAATATTACCGTCTCCAGAAAAAACACCGGAGTGACTTTTTTCAAGCAGCCATAATATATTTTACGTAATCCGTATCCACCGCTGTAGTAGTGTATACGTTGACCTTGTAGGCATTATTTGCACACTGTTTTCTTCAACCCGCCATCTAGCTGTGTGACCTTGTTCACATTCTGTCTAAATATCCATAATATTACCGTCTCCAGAAAAAACACCGGAGTGACTTTTTTCAAGCAGCCATAATATATTTTACGTAATCCGTATCCACCGCTGTAGTAGTGTATACGTTGACCTTGTAGGCATTATTTTCACACTGTTTTCTTCAACCCGCCATCTAGCTGTGTGACCTTGTTCACATTCTGTCTAAATATCCATAATATTACCGTCTCCAGAAAAAACACCGGAGTGACTTTTTTCAAGCAGCCATAATATATTTTACGTAATCCGTATCCACCGCTGTAGTAGTGTATACGTTGACCTTGTAGGCATTATTTGCACACTGTTTTCTTCAACCCGCCATCTAGCTGTGTGACCTTGTTCACATTCTGTCTAAATATCCATAATATTACCGTCTCCAGAAAAAACACCGGAGTGACTTTTTTCAAGCAGCCATAATATATTTTACGTAATCCGTATCCACCGCTGTAGTAGTGTATACGTTGACCTTGTAGGCATTATTTGCACAGTGTTTTCTTCAACCCGCCATCTAGCTGTGTGACCTTGTTCACATTCTGTCTAAATATCCATAATATTACCGTCTCCAGAAAAAACACCGGAGTGACTTTTTTCAAGCAGCCATAATATATTTTACGTAATCCGTATCCACCGCTGTAGTAGTGTATACGTTGACCTTGTAGGCATTATTTGCACACTGTTTTCTTCAACCCGCCATCTAGCTGTGTGTATTATCGTTTCCAGAAAAACCAACTGAGTTTTTGTTGTTGTTGTTGTTTTTTAAAAAATAATGCCAGGCAAAGGCAGGCCGCCACGCAGAGGCCGTGCTAGGGGCCGTGCTGCTATGCAATCCTGTGGCCCTAGCAAATTGCCCAGTTTTAAAAAGCCAATGACCCTGAACTCCCAAAATGCTGAAGAGGTAGTTGACTGGCTTACACAGCACACCCCATCCTCTACCGTTTCTAACTTTACCACAACATCCTCCTCATCCTCCACTGCTATGGCCACCCCACGTAACACTTCCTCCACCACCGGTGCCCCTTCTTCACTGGGGTCAGAGGAGTTATTTTCCCATGAGTTTCTTGAACTGAGTAATGCGCAACCATTATTGCCAGAAGAAGATGAAGGAGATGAGGACCTTACACCAGATTTAATTCTGGCAGAGAACACGACAGAGATGGACATAATGAGTGATGAGGAGGAGGTCCCCGCTGCTGCTTCCTTCTGTGATGTGTCAGAAGAAATTGATGCATCTGAGGAGAATGATGATGAGGAGATTGATGTTTTGTGGGTGCCTAGTAGAAGAGAGCAAGAGGAGGGTAGTTCAGATGGAGAGACGGAGAGTCAGAGAGGCAGTAGGAGAATAAGACTTAGAAGAAGCAGGGAGGACAGCCCGCAGGGATCAGTAGGGCAACAACATGTATCGGCACCTGTGTTCAGCCGGCCAACGCACCCGCCATTGCCGCCAATGCCGCCAACTTCTACTGTTACCGCCAGATCGCACACTTCCAAAAAGTCAGCAGTGTGGGATTTTTTAATGTGTGTGCCTCTGACAAAAGCATTGTAATTTGCAATGAGTGCAGTCAGAAACTGAGCCTTGGTAAGCCCAACAGCCACATAGGTACAACTTCTATGCGAAGGCACATGAGCGGCAAGCACAAAGCACTTTGGGAGCAACACCTCAAAGGCAACAGGCAAACTAAAAGCCACACTCCTTCTGGTCCAGCATCTTACTGCTCTACCTCTGCTCTCCTTGACCCGTCTGAACCACCCTCCACTCCGCCTTCCACCTTGACCACCTGTTCCCATTCCCAGTCATCTGCCACCAGCCAAGTTTCTGTGAAGGCCATGTTTGAGCGTAAGAAGCCAATGTCTGACTGTCACCCCCTTGCCCGGCGTCTGACAGCTGGCTTGTCTGCACTCTTAGCCCGCCAGCTTTTACCATACCAGCTGGTGGACTCTGAGGCCTTCCGTAAATTTGTAGCAATTGGGACACCGCAGTGGAAGGTACCCAGCCGCAATTTTTTTTCTAAAAAGGGAATACCACACCTGTACCAACATGTGCAGAGCCAAGTTACCGCATCTCTGTCACTTAGTGTTGGGCCAAAGGTCCATATGACTACTGACGCATGGTCCTCCAAGCATGGTCAGGGCAGGTATGTCACCTACACTGCCCACTGGGTGAACTTGGTAATGGCTGGGAAGCAGGGAATGGGTAGCTCAACAACAACAGTGGAGTTGGTGTCACCGCCACGGATTGCACGCGGTTCTGCCACCACCTCTACTCCTCCATCGCTCTCTACCTCGTCTTCTTCTTCTTCTTACTCTGCTGCTGGGTCCTCCTTCTCCTCCTCCACACCTGTGCACCCCCAGCTCCCCCTAGGCTATTCGACGTGCCAGGTACGCCGTTGTCACGCTGTCTTGGGGATGACGTGCCTGGAAAGAAAAAACCATACCGGATCTGTACTCCTGTCATCTCTGCAGTCACAGGCCGATCGGTGGCTGACCCCACACCAACTGCAGATCGGAAAAGTGGTGTGTGACAATGGAAGCAATCTGTTGGCAGCGTTGAGACTAGGCAATTTAACACATGTGCCCTGCATGGCACATGTGTTAAATTTAATAGTCCAACGTTTTGTCTCCAAGTACCCAGGATTCCAGGACGTTCTCACCCAGTCCAGAAAGGTGTCGGCCCATTTCAGACGTTCCTACACAGCCATGGCACGCCTTGCTGACATTCAGCAGCGCTACAACATGCCAGTCAGGCGTTTGATTTCTGACAGCCAGACTCGCTGGAATTCAACGCTCCTTATGTTGGAACGTCTGCTGCAACAACAAAGGGCCGTCAACGAGTACCTTTTTGAACTGGGTGGTAGGACTGGATCTGCACAGCTGGGGATTTTTTTCCCCCGTTACTGGGTGCTTATGCGCGATGCCTGCAGGCTCATGCGACCTTTTGAAGAGGTGACAAATATGGTCAGTCGCACCGAAGGCACCATCAGCGACCTAATACCCTTCGCTTTATTCCTGGAGCGTGCCGTGCGACGAGTGACAGATGAGGCTGTAGACCAGCGTGACGAGGAGCTGGAAGCGCACGATTTCTGGTCGGAATCACCAGAACGAACCCAGGCACCTGCTGCAACGCAGGGAGAGGTGCCAGAAGTGGAGTCAGAGGAGGAAGGTGGCTTTGTGGAGGAGGAGGAGGAGGACCAACAGGAGCAGGCTTCCCAGGGGGCTAGTGGTGACCTTTTGGGGACCCCTGGTCTTGTACGTGGCTGGGGGGAGGAGACCGTGGATGATGCAGTCCTTGATAATGAGGAAGCGGAGATGGATAGCTCTGCATCCAACCTTGTGAGAATGGGGTCTTTCATGCTGTCATGCCTGTTGAAGGACCCCCGTATCAAGAGGCTTAAGGAGAAGGACCTGTACTGGGTCGCAACGCTACTAGACCCTCGGTACAAGCATAAAGTGTCAGAAATGTTACCAACATACCACAAGTCCGAAAAGATGCGGCATTTACAAACCAGCCTGCAAAACATGTTGTACAATGCTTTTAAGGGTGATGTCACTTCAGGAACTCATCAACATTCCAGGGGCAGAGGTGCCAGTAATCCTGCCACGAGCACACCTGCAAGGACAAAGCCCTTTGGCCAGTCTGTAACGTCAGACATGCAAATGTTTTTCTGTCCAAGGCAGCGCCACAACCCTTCTGGATCCACCCTCAAAGAACGCCTCGACCGGCAGGTAGCGGACTACCTGGCATTAACTGCAGATATCGACACTCTGAGGAGCGATGAACCCCTGGACTACTGGGTGTGCAGGCTTGATCTGTGGCCAGAGCTGTCACAATTTGCCATGAACCTCTTGTCTTGCCCAGCCTCAAGTGTGCTCTCAGAAAGGACCTTCAGTGCAGCAGGAGGGATTGTAACTGAGAAGAGAACTCGCCTAGGTCACAAAAGTGTCGATTACCTGACCTTTATTAAAATGAATGAGGGGTGGATCTCGGAGGGTTACTGCACGCCGGAAGACTTGTTCTGACTTCTATGCAGCTGTCCTTCTCTTCAAGCCTCATGACTCCACACACAGCTGTCCTTTAGCGTCCTCCTCCTCCCTCCGCCACCGTTACAAACTAGGGTGCAAACCCTACTGGTTTAATTTTTTCTGGCCTCTGTGCTTCAGTGGCTGCAACCAAAAAAACTGGGCAAACAATGTCTACAAGGTCAACGTATGGCAAAAAATGACTATTTTCAGCATTTATATGGCATATTTTTTCTGGCAACTGTGCTTCAGTGGCTGCGTCCAAAAAAATGCATATTTTCTGCATTTATATGGCATAATTTTTCTGGCCTCTGTGCTTCAGTGGCTGCAACCAAAAAAATGCATATTTTCAGCATTTATATGGCATAATTTTTCTGGCCTCTGTGCTTCAGTGGCTGCAACCAAAAAAATTTATATTTTCAGCATTTATATGGCATAATTTTTCTGGCCTCTGTGCTTCAGTGGCTGCAACCAAAAAAATGCATATTTTCAGCATTTATATGGCATAATTTTTCTGGCAACTGTGCTTCAGTGGCTGCGACCAAAAAAACTGGGCAAACAATGCCTACAAGGTCAACGTATGGCAAAAAATGACTATTTTCAGCATTTATATGGCATATTTTTTCTGGCAACTGTGCTTCAGTGGCTGCAACCAAAAAAACTGGGCAAACAATGTCTACAAGGTCAACGTATGGCGAAAAATGACTATTTTCAGCATTTATATGGCATATTTTTTCTGGCAACTGTGCTTCAGTGGCTGCGTCCAAAAAAACTGGGCAAACAATGCCTACAAGGTCAACGTATGGCAGTTGTTTAAAGAGAACAGTAGATTACTAGCCAGCAAAGCTACCTAAGCTAAAATGTCCCTCAAATCCCTGCAGACTTCTGTCCCTCCAATACAGAGCAGTATCAAGCAGATTACTAGCCAGCAAACTTACTATCATCTGTCCCTGAAATCACTAACAGCTCTCCCCCTACACTATCTCTTCCAAGCACACACAGGCAGATTTTTCAGATACATTTTTGCCCTTGATCCCCCTCTGGCATGCCACTGTCCAGGTCGTTGCACCCTTTAAACAACTTTAAAATCATTTTTCTGGCCAGAAATTTTTTTTTTAGATGTTAAAGTTCGCCTTCCCATTGAAGTCTATGGGGTTCGCGAACCGTTCGCGAACCGCTCGCGTTTTTGCGCAAGTTCGCGAATATGTTCGCGAACTTTTTTTCCGACGTTCGCTACATCCCTATACATAACCGATCATTATAATCTTTCCTTCAAAGAGCACTCGGATAAGACCTGGTGTAATTCTTTCTACATCTAGCTGCAGTTAGCATCAAGCAAATTGTATAGATAGTAACAGTACAACTCTAAGTTTCTATAGTTATAATATAGGCTTGTCTGCCTGAAATGAATTCTATTTAATAAAAGCACTTTCTTATCAGCACTAATGCTCACAATGGTATGCAATCTGTAAGTCTACTATATGCCTATATAACATAAACTAAGAGGTTCATTTGTTCTAAACTAACCTTGGGGCTGAGACCCTGATTACCATCCACTATAGATAAATATATATGGGGAAGGCACTTTTATCAATATCTGAATTTTGAATTCATGTGACTTTTTTTTTAACTCACATGAATTAGATTTTACTAGAAATTCCAATATTTGATTATTTATTATAAGAATTTATTGAAAACTTGTATTGAATTCAGTCAAACAGGATTCGAGCTTTTTCTCTGACAAAACATTGAATGTCAGGAAGGCTGCAAACATTTCCAAATTGCTCACTGGACCTCTCCCATTTACTTATACAGCAATTTGGCAGGTTTTAGGTGGCGAATAGTCGAATTCAAATTCAAAGGCCAGAGTATGTTGAATCTTGAAAATTCAATTTTTTTTTTAAAAAAACTTGAAATTGAATTTGGATAATTCCCTAGTTGAATTTGATTGTTTTGACCATAGAAAAATTCAAAAATTTGAATTTTCAATTATACCCATAATAAATCTGCCCCCTAATGTGACATAATGATAGATATCCTGGTCATGTAGGCTTCTGTTATATTTGTTTTCATTTTGTTTTTTACAGGCTGAAGCAATAAACGTAAACCCCCTATATATCCTCATTCCCACAACTCTCTGCACCTCTTTTGCCTTCCTACTTCCTGTAGCCAACCCGCCAAATGCTATTGTGTTTTCCTATGGTCACCTGCAAGTTATGGACATGGTAAGTTACCTGCAAAATTGTGCATTTATTTTCTTTAGCAACTTAGTTGTACACCATAATTCAGCAACAGCAGATTGCAGTTTAGGCATTAGCTAATAATCTGCCATGAATTTTGTTCAGAAAATAACAAAGCACTCTTCAAATACAACGCACCACAACAGAGTTGAGTGTGCAAGTAGCTTTGTTGCCCCTTATTGAAGAGAATTAAAATACTTTAAGAGCTCTGTTACACTGACAGCAACTAATGCCTTTTATACATATTTTCTTACTGTACTTTTAGCTGAGTGTCTCTCTGAAGGGAAGATGGAGTAATGAATTAAGAATCAATGTGTTTGTGTTCAATTAAGTTGGAATCAAGAAACATTCAAATCCCATTTATTGTAGATTCAGCTATTCAGCTATTCAGCTATTTTTTGTATTATCCTCTTTTTATAGGTGAAAGCTGGCCTTGGAATTAATATCATGGGTGTCCTTGTGGTAATGCTGGCCATATCAACATGGGCAGTTCCAATGTTCAATCTAAATACGTATCCTTCCTGGGCACCTATCATCACCTCTCCAACAAACAGTACAATACCATAGAAGAAATGTAATTTCTGTGGAACATCTTTTTACCAGTGCTCATATACTTCTCATTATTCTGTATGATCCATGTCAGTTTGAATTAGTATAAGGCTTAAAAGTAGTTTATTCAACTTCTTTCGAGGTAACTTCCCCACTTTCTTTTGCCATGTTCTCATACAACATATTCGTTTTTTTACTAATTTCAGGTGAGTTCCAAAGCTTTATTTACCCTTTTACGGCCCTTCCTATTGAGATATATGACAAATATAAGGCTTTGTAATGGAGCATTATTTTCAACCATCATTTGTTTAGAACAGACTTCAGTTTACAGGACAAAATGGAGACTGGAGACATGTCCCTGGGGTGATTAATAGCTCCACAGACTGGCAACAAAATGCTCAGAATTGCTACTTATGACACGTTGACACCTATATCCATGAACAGCAACAACGATTCAAGCCTGCATGTTTTAAGTTGTGGGAAACCTAATAAAATGTCAGTTTATCTAGGGAATACATTTTTTAAAAAAAACATAAAAGTCACACATGATATGCATAATTTAATTTAATTAAAGTTCTGTTTTGAATAAATGAGACAATTGACTTGTCATGAATAACTATCCAAGCAATTTTATATACTGTATGTATAGAGTAAATATACAGGTATAGGACCTGTAATCCAGAATGCTCGAGACCTGGAGTTTTCCACATAACGGATCTTTATACCTTATGTCTACTAGAAAATGTAAACATGTAAATATAAACATTAAATAAACCCAATAAGCTGGTTTTGCTTCTAATAAAGAGTAATTATCTTAATTTTGATCAAGTACAAGGTATTATTAAAAAGTTAAATTAAATTAAAAAGGAAAATTTTTAAAATTTGGATTATTTGACTATAAGGGAGTCTATGAGAGATGGCTTTTCCATAATTTGGAGCTTTCTGGATAACGGGTTTCCAGATAATGGCTCCCATACATGTATATATTTTTTTGTTTCTGTATTGACTTCACAAAATCTGTACTAGTTGTCACATTAAAAACTCTTTATAGCAGTTTAGCATTTAGGTAGCATATTGGTAAAAAAAAAAAAAAAAAGAGGATAGAAATTTTTTATAGCAAAACATTTCTCACATAAACATAAACTAGGATTTGAATTTTTATATATATATATTGATATAGATAAATGAACAAAAACCAGCACCAAGGGTCTTCCAGTGATGAAAATATTGTATTGTTACATAGTAATCAAAACTGACGTTTCGGTCCCCATCGGGACCTTTATCAAGGTGTATGTATATATATATATATATATATATATATATATATATATATATATATATATATATATATATATGTGAATAGAATATTAATTATGAAATGTGTAAACATAGGGGCAGATTTATCAAAAGTCGAGGTGAATTTTCAAATTCAAAAATTCGAATTTCAAGCTATTTTTTGTGTACTTCGACTAGGGAATAGTCGAAATTCGATTAGAATTTGAAAAGAATTTGAAAATTTGAATATCAAAATTTATCATGTACTGTCTCTTTAAAAATTCTACTTCGACCATTCACCATCTAAAACCTGCCGAATTGCTGTTTTAGCCTATGGGGGACCTCCTAGAACCTATTTGGAGTCAATTGGTGGACTTTAAAAAATCAAAGTTTTTTTTTGGAAAAAACTTTGATTCGAATTGGACCTATTGGATCTAAAACAGACCTATTCGGCCAAAAAAAACTTCAAATTAATTTCGGTTGGTCTTTTCGAATTAGAATTTCGTTTTTCAAATTCGAAATTCGACCCTTGATAAATATGCCCCATAGTGTTTATTGCTTAAAATATGAATGTAAATATTTATATATTTTTCATTCAGTTTGTGGGGAAGAGCTCTAAATTCTTTAAGGGGACTGTCACTATTATTTAAAAAAATCCCCTGTTCAATGAATATATATCACAAATAGTTTAATTATTTTGTTTTACAGTTGATTTACAGTTAAAAAATGTTTTCTAGTTTTTCTAGCTGGAACATCACATACAAATTTCCAGCATGGGTCAGATATTTGCAAGTGAAACACACACTCACAAGCAATTTTAATCACAAAAACTATAAGAAAATATACATTTTGTCCCCAATTTGTGAAAAGTAATTATTACACATCAACTACAGTTCAGTGTTTTTTTTAATATAGTGATGCTCCCCCTTCAATATTTTTATTTGTACTGCTATGACAATATTCTTGATGGCATATTTGTATTTCTTCAGATTTTTGGGATTTAACATAAACTTGGGCTTTAACATAAACTTTAATCAAGACTTTTATCAAGTACTTATGTCAGATTTAAAATGTACTTCAGTGTACAGAATTATGTTATGTAGAGAGAATTTATAATGAATTGTGCTATACAGACAGTCCCCAGTTACGTACGAGATAGGGTCTCTAGGTTTGTTCTTAAGCTGAATTTGTATGTAAGTTGAAACATATATGTTAACTATTTAAATGCAACTTAGTCAGATTTTTGTCTTAACATAGTATTTATTTTTACCTTTCTGTGCTCTGCAGGAGACAACACATTCCAGAGGGGATTGGGGCAGGCAGTTTATTAAAGCTAAATGCTAATAAAAGTCAAGGAAACCAAAGTATGTTACTGTAATAGCCTCTGTCTGTAAGTGTGAGTTGTATGTAAGTCGGGTGTATGTAACTCGAGGACTCCCTGTATTGTTCATTGTGGTTAAAGGACTGTTTCCTTTATGGTAACTAATTTAAATAGCTCTTTTTTTTTACGAGTGCAAATATACATATTTTCATTTTCCTTTGTTGATGTTTGTAAAGTATCACTAAATAAAAGTAGCTGTTCAAGGTGTGGTAAATAGTTAATGTGACTATTACAATTAATTGTTAAATAAAACTGAAATTTACTTTTTAAATAAGTCTGACATGCCTTATGTGTAACAGGTCAAATCCTACATCAGCTCTATTTAACAACAGAATTCTGGTTGAAATAAAAATGATGTAATCAGACAACTTATATTTACTAACACTGATAACTGAAAATATTGAAGATTGAAAATATTCTACATGTTTCTAATCGATAAAGGGGAGAATGTAATTAAAATTGCAAGCATTACTTAAAATGGTGTTTTTACAAATGTTTAGCGCTGCTCACAATGAAAATACATTTGCTGGTGAATATTACATTGTGCAATATCGCTATGCAAAAGTTAGCGTTAACTCTTGCTCTGGAGTTTCGTTAAATATTTTGTCGCAAAAAACGATTTGCGATTGCAAAATTTTATTGCATACACTGCAAATGTTCACTACAGCCATTTGGTCGCAAACTTTACGCGGAAGTTGTTGAGGTCTGTAATCAGTCAAAAAAACATGGTCTCTAATGTTCCAAAAGGTATCTGTAAATGTTTTTAGCGCTAACAACACATATTACATTCCCCCATAAATGAATAAAAACCTTAACATCATTGCAATGCTTAAACCCCACCCCCACCGATTATTATGATTTATCATTTCACTAGTTGGTTCAACCCAACTTCATAGCTAGTACTGTATAGGAACCGTATTCAGCACTGGTAAGAACCGAGAAATTAAAACCTGTTCCTTTCCAACATTAACATTTTCTGTGGTTTGTCATGGGATTAAATGAAAGCCCCTTTAAATGCAAAAGGCAGCATTGATTGACCAGATAGGACAAAGGGTCTTTACCTTTTCTAAATTTATTTGAATTGTATGGCATATTGCATTTTATATGGCTCAATTATAAAACATGAAAAAAACTGTGTAGTACTAGAATGATAATACAGAACTTTAATTTTCAATACAAACAATTCATAGAAAACCAACCTATTTGTATGATCAGCTAAAAAACAAGAATGTCTTAATATCTTCCAGTATTCATAGTTACATAGGTGCATAGTTAAGTTGGGTTGAATAAACCCAAACCGAAATCATCCAAAAATAATTATAATCGGCCATCACAACATCATCTGGCAGGGCATTCTACACCCTCACAGTTAAGACTTAATTATCTAAGAATGGTTTTCCTATACATAGCACTAGGAAAAATAAGTAAGCATAATGTTATTTAGCCCTACGTGTTCCTTCTCCCTTGAACTACCAGGGTGGCATAGCTGTGTGATTCACAAAAAAAGTAATAAAATATGCATAAGGCAATCCCCTTATACTTCCTCTGTGGATGGGCATATTAAATTATTTCTATTTAAGTACTGTATGCATCACATTTTGGTGACTAAAGATATAGTCTTTTTCAGTAGTTAATTAGTATTTTGCATACGTATACAACATAATGTCAAATATATGTATAATTTGATATGTTACTCCCATAACCCTCCCTGCTCCTCTGTCCTCCCTTGTCCTTGTAGATTGCTACTAGTTGAACAGGTATGGGATCCATTAACCGGAATAAATTATCCAGAAAGTTCTGAATTATGGAAAGGCTATCTCCCATAAAATAATCAAATAATTCAACATTTTAAAAATGATTTCCCTTTTCTCTGGAATAATAAAACCACATTTTTCGAGTTATTTAATTGATAGATAAGGTAAAATTGTGGATAGGAGTTTGGTAGCATTTGTTTTCATAAAAAAATGAGACAATTTTGAGTTTTATAAACTTTAGTTTATAAAAACTCCCATAAACTTGAAATTTGAAAAAAATGACCAATCGAAATTAATGAAAAAATTAAAATTTTTACAATTTGGGTGAATAGGATTGACCTGCAAACTCTAATCAAATTCCAATCGAATTTGATTCAAGTTTTTTCACCAAAAAAAAATGTAAAATTTTTTTTTTTCAAAAGTCCACCAAACAACTCCAGATTGATTGTAGGAGGTCTCCTATAGGCTAAAACACCAATGTGGCAGGTTTTAGATGCCGAACAGTCAAATTTGAAAAGGGACAGTACAATGATAAATTTCGAAATTCGAATTTCAATTTTTTTTAAACTCAAATCGAAATTTGAACTAATCCCTAGTCAAAAAAATTACTATCTGAAATAAACTCAAAATTCGAATTTAAAAACTTAAATTTTCAATTCGACCCTTGATAAATCTGCCCCCTAATCGTGGTAAAATAGTAGATAGCAAACAAAAATCACCTTGTTACATTGACTGTTTTAATAAATTATGAAAACGAACAACATCAGTTTGCTTATATGCTTTAAGAATGTTGTACATGTTGTATGCTCAATAATTGCATACTTAAGGTCTGCTTTAAAAAGAACCAGGGGCCCTAGCCCAAACCATGAAAAGTAGCCTCAGATGATTATTTCTCCAGCACCAAACTTTGCCAACCCCAACTTTGCCAACATGTGGCATTGTACATGGTGATGCTAGTTTTGTCTCTGATCACCTATAAAAACTTCCTAAGCCCTACAAATAGTTCAGATTTATATTTAATTAACCATTTTTAATGAGTCAAAAAAAAAGAAAAGAAAAAAAAAACCCTCAATAAACTTGAATTGAATAGTTTCATTATTTAACAGAGTTCATTATGCTTGAAATACCATAACTTTTACTATATATAACCAATATGAAGCACACTTGCTTTTTAATTAGATAAGCTTGCCAAGAACCCAAAGACAGGTGGTTCTTCATCTGCTACTGTTATTTGGCTGAACATAATTCTTTTAGGAAATGTTTCAATTTTTTTCTGTTGAACATTTGTCTGCATGATTTGTGTGTCAGTGCTATGTTAACCAATATAAATATTACATTTTAATTACGGTAATTAAAAATGTGTTGCATTAGTGGCGATGACATATAAAAATCAAAAAAGAAAATTGAGCAAAACAATACAGGCCCTAATTTATATAATATATCGAATTAGTGATTATTATTGCTTATATTTCTAAAAAACTAAATTATGCTTTATAATATAACATTGTTTAAGGTGGAATGCTTTTAGATCACGGAGCTATAAATAATTTACCCTCTTGTACTAAAAGAGTAAAGCCTTACATCGGTGGCTTGCAGCAGTGTGGAAATCTGATAAATTATATCTCTGCTATTTATGATAATAATCCATAAGGTTTATTAGCAGTCCTTTTCATTTCATTACTTTTAATTTTTTTAATTTCTAAGTCTGTATTTGCCCTGCCAATATCCTAATATCATAAGTTCCTGCAATGAAATGAGGGAAGAGGAAACAACACAATACAGCATCATCACATAAATAAACATGCAGGCAACAGCAGCAAACAAGGCAGAGCAGCTTTCAGGCTGTACCTGGATCACCTGAATGGTCTATGCTTACTGTAGTAGACATGATGCTTATGTGTGCCAGTCTGGACCAAAAGTCATAAAAACACCACAAAAACCAAACAAAGTAATTCAACAAACAACACAGAGCTCTGTTGGCTCCACAGGACTGTGCCCCCCTAAGACCCAAAAAATCACTGGGCCCCCTAGTCCCCCCCTGATGGCAGCCCTGGTTACAATGTTACTAAAACGTAACCTTTAATTAATTTTACATTAA
Organism: Xenopus laevis; assembly: GCF_017654675.1. Taxonomy (NCBI): domain Eukaryota; kingdom Metazoa; phylum Chordata; class Amphibia; order Anura; family Pipidae; genus Xenopus; species Xenopus laevis. Next base: position 78,461,155 of record NC_054376.1, read on the forward strand.
TACATCCTGACTATAAACACAGAGACTCACTGCTCTTAACATTCAAAGCAGTGCAGGACCTTATCCTTAAAATAACAGATACTTTAAAAACGCATATGGTGGACCGGTGAAATCTATGATAAATATATTTACATATTTTTCAAGTGCCAGTGTTTGATTGCATGGCATTAGTAATTGAAAGTAATTGACAGACAATGCCCATTCCCTCCCATCCAAGGTTCCCTCACGTGCAATGCCTGCGGAGCTTGCCCATGAGGAAGCTGAGCAGTCAGTGAAACGTGTAGGGTAGCATAGGTGGACGGTGGAGGGAGTATCTCCCACTTGTTGTAGATAGGCAGGCATTGTGCATAACAAACGCAGAATAATGTCTCTTCTTATTTTTTACAAAGCTACAGCCATTCAGACAACTATATCTTTATTCCTCCAAATGAGAAAATGTTTGAAAGCATTTTCACAGTTCCAATTCATATCTGCTTGTTTGAAGCGTCCAAAAGAACAGATGTTGTGGTGTAGTCTAACATTTAATATATTGTTAACTAAACATTTATGCTGTATATTTATCTGATTGTTAAGCTTCCAATTCGTAATCACTGCCTCTATTCAAAATATTTTTAATGATCTATGTCAGCTGTACTTCATATGCAAACATGGTAAAATTAGCTGGATTTGTGAATAAATACATAAATTAGCACAGTAACTACAAATGGAAAAATGCTTTAGGTAGCATTAGTAAGCAGTTTTATCTCCTTTGATCTTACTTTATAAAAAAAAAAATGGAAGTTAGGGCTCAGTGTGGCAGCAGCCTTTCATCCTAAAATGGTCCTAGCAGTAATGAATACTGCAGTACTTTATGTTAAACAAAGACATAATTTTATCAGATTTTAACCTTTTTAGACAATAAAACCATTAGACCATGTGCCAAAACAACCACACGCTTGAGTGGGCAAATTATGTAGTGAATAAAGCAGCAGCACTCCGGTATTTTTGAAAATTTGTAAACCTTTACTTAAATGCAATAGGCAACGTTTCAGGCTACGCAGGCCCTTTGCCAAGAACTGCGGTACCGATTTGCCGACAGTTGTGGTGTTGCCCTGACAGCCTATGCGATTTGTTTGGAAGCAGGGAGGGCCTGAATGCTGCTACAGAGATCTGCAGGCCGGTTCCCTCACCTCTCTGACGATCATTACAGGTACACTCTGGATGGCCAGCCACTTTCAGTTGGCAGATTTACTGATACCCCTTCAGGGGAGGAAAAAGTGGGGGGGCAACCGCGGGATTGATCTGGGTCCTATGCAGTGAACTGGGACAATGAACTGTGCATAATTTCACTAGCACGATTTTTATTTTTTATCTATATTCTCTATTTTTTGATTTTTTATACGCGCTTATGTTTTTTCTATTGCTTATGTATATGATATTGGACTTTCATCACATGGTATGTGCACTATTTATATGAGAATGCCTATTGACTAAATATAAAATAATTTTGTTTTGATTTAACACCACATGGAGGGTGGGACTAATTCACATGATTGATCAGTAATGGTTTAGTTTTTTATATACACATATTGACTTTCTATTTACACAAAACCTAAGGCTATATTATGTCATTCAGGTTCAAACAGACCCTGCTGCGGTTGTCCTAACACAAGGATCAGAGTTTTTTCTTTAACAGACCATCAGGTTTTTTCTTTCACAACCACCAGGCTTTAGAATGAAGGGTTAATATCTGCATGTGGGGTTAATTACCATATGAAGGGAGAAAAAAGTTTTGTCTATAAGGTGGGACAATTTGCATGTTTCTGGCTATAATTGAGGGATATATTAGTTTTATTACATGATGTAAGGGCTTTATGATTGTGAAGTTGAGGGAGTTCACTTTAACAACGACCTATAATCTTATCTCTTTTTTAGATACTAAATGTAACATAAAACTTTTAAATGAACAGCTGCGGCTAAAGTAGCAACAAATGGCCATAGAGGGCAGCAAAATGTTAATTAGTATTTGTTTTTAGTTTTTTAACAATGTATATTGGAGTAGAGGATGAATTTAAATGTTAGTGTGGATTTACATTGTGGGCGCCCCTAGGCCCACTACCGTTCATCGCCCCTGTCCCCTCCAGGGGGACAGGAGCAATGGGGATTGATGCACGGAAAATTAAAAAAATGATTGTATCTCCAGCGCATCCCCAGTGTTTCTGAACCAATGTGGGTGTGGTTGGGCAGCATGCCGCCCCCCTAAAATTCTGCCGCCCTAGGCCCGGGCCTAGGTGGCCTTTCCACAAATCTGGGCCTGATAGTCTTAAATATTTGTATGCTAATTATGTTACGTATTCTGATGATTGTACTGACACGTCTTTTCCAATCTGACTTTTTCCCACCATTCTCTGTATTTAAAGCATTTCTGTAACATGTATCAGTGCTTTGAGAAAGGCCTCTGAAGAGGTCGAAACGTCAGTCTACTTGTGAATAAAAACCTTTTATATTTTTCTAAGTCCTGAGAGTGCGGACCTTATTCTGTATGATATTGTGTGTGTGTGTATATATATATATATATATATATATATATATATATATATATATATATATATATATATATATATATATATATATATATATATATATATATATATATATATATTTGTGTTCAGAATAATAGCAGTGTGTTTAAAAAAGTGAATCAAAATCCATATACTTGCTTTTATTTCAATACACGCAAATGCATTGGGAAAACTGAGTATTCTATTCCAATTCAAAACATGAAGAAAAATGTATCAAATTTGTGTTATTGCTTTACAGAGTGTGAAGAAAGGTGAATAGGCTGTTTCAAAAAGTGTCTACATTGTTCTGTTTTATGTCTTTCAGGTTTTGGTTGCCATTTTAAATCATTTGAGATAATTTTAGCTGAGCAGCCTATAATTTTCTGAACTTCTTTATATGTTTTCCTCTCTCCAAATAACTTTTGAATCAAAGTAAGCTTTTGACCTTTTGTCTTTATAAGGTCATGGACTCCTTTGTAATTCTAATTTCCTTACATGGTTACATTATTCACTTGATCGATAGATAGATAGATAGATAGATAGATAGATAGATAGATAGATGATAGATAGATAGATAGATAGATAGATAGATAGATAGATAGATAGATAGATAGATAGATAGATATATTTGACGTAATTTGGAAGATTGAACTTGATGAGCATCTGACTTTTTCAGCAACCAGGATCAGCAACCAGGATCAGTGACGTTTGACTGTATAATAAATACCTTTTCTTCCTAAAAAGGCATCTAACCTTGGAAATAAATGCTATAATCTATCTTCCCTTACAGAACTGATGGCAAAACCTCCATTCTCTCCAGCCTAAATATAGTTCTCAAGGCAAATCTTGGTAATGGCCAACTATAACAGATTCATCAAAAAAGAAGAAAAGAAATTGAGTTTGTCAAACGAACTCTTCTTTGAAAATATAACATACCATTTACACTTTAATTTAATATTAATGTTCAGAAAGCCATACTCTATACATTGGGGATGCCATATAAAAATCTCCTTTAGAAACTTTAAGGTCAATGGAACACAGGACTGTTTCCGTCAATCCAAGCACCAAAAAACATGGCAACTGAAAAATTGCCCCATCATTGTGACTTTTACCTGGAAACCCATCCATGGGCTTTTTCAGGCAACTATCGATTGACAAGTACTGGCACAATATCCCCAGAACCTACTTGATATAAAAGACAACTACCTTTCCTCAAGTGATGTTTAACTTTTAGCCTGTAAAAAGCTAAAATGTTCATGTTTGGGCCAATAGGCAGTTTAAGGACTGGCCTGCCATGAGATTGGAAAAATCCCTGGTGACCCTGATTTGGACTGGCCCTTCCTCCTTACTGTTGCACACAGCATTAACTCTTTACTACCTTTTCCATGCTTTGAATGTGGCTTTATTTATTCTTAGCAGCATTCCAAGTTAATGTTAAAAAGTGTGAAATTTTCAAGCAGTGCTATAAATGTTATGAATTTCACATTTAACACATTGGAAAGAGTTATTTAAGGAGAGTTATTTAAAGTGGTCAGGGAATAGACAGATGCCAAGGTTATTGCCAGAGATAAGCAGAAGATTCCAGGAATGCTACTAAGTTTCTCAGGAATTTGCCACTATGGGGCATATTTTTTTTAGCACTGCATATCTTGTCGACACTATATAAATCAATAATGATGATGATGATCTCATCTGGCAAAGTGAAGGCATATTTTAACCAAATCATTTCATATTTACAAAAGATTATATTTATGCCACTGCAAGCATAATGGGCTGCAATTTGCTGGCATAAATTGTATTGGTAATTACACCAGCCATAACACCATAAATCAATTATATAGTAGCATGGATGATATGACATAGAAAATGAGATGCTGAAATGGCTGGTGTATCTTTATATTGATAGTTCACTAGCCTTGACTTGGCAAAATTAGTTTTGGCATTAAATTGTATTGCAAATGTTAAGTTAACATGCCGAATTTGGATTTAATAAATTGCCAATGCTGTGGTAAATGCTCTTAATGGGAGAGCTACTGTATTACAAAGGACTTACAGATGCACACATGCACTAGGGGGGTTATTTATTAAAGTCTGATTTTTTTCTGGTCAGCGTTTTAAAGGGGAAAACACCATTTTTTCGGAGTGATTTATTAAATCTCATTGCTGCTAAAAGTCTGAATAAAAAAGTACTCCATCTCAAACCTGCCGAGGTCATGTAGAAGTCAATAGCAGATGTCCCATATACAACTGGGAGGTATCATGATCTGCGCTGGGTTTCGTGCAATAATTTGAATAATTCATGAGTTTTCAGGTTTCAAATCCAAAAAAATACACAATTCAGATTTTGTTTTACAATTTAATCTAGTCTTTTCCCCCAACAGAATTTTTCGAGTTAATTTATTGATAAAAATGGTAAAAATGTGCACAGGAATTTGGTCGAAGTGATTTTAAAAAAATAGAGAAGAATTTTCAGATTTTAGTAAATACCCGCTAGCTCATTTATAAAGACTATGGAAACTTGCATGTGGACAGTAACCCATAGCAACCAATCAGTGACTGGCTTTTTACAGGCAACTGCAGGCATCCTAGGAAGAGAGCGCACCTCCAGCCATACACCCCCATGGCCCACGGGGTCCCAAAATGGAAAGATGGGATTAAAAAATCATGAAAAGGCATAACTGGAAGTAACCCGGGGCAGATTAGAGGTGTGGCCATGTGTGCTGAGTGGGATTTTATTAAATTGGGCCCCGTTTTACTTAATGGCAGGGCCCACCTTCCAGGTAGCCCAGAAAATCAAAGGGTTAATAAATAATTGTAGTCTCCTGGGAGGGGCTTCTACAGCCCACTGGTTCATTTGTAGAGTCTCCTGCAGAATTCTGGGGGACACTGTGCTACTAATGTGACTGCAATGTAACCTCACCTTTTGCCTTAATTAACACTTGTATTCTTAATTTTAAGCAAAGAAATGTGTGACTTTACACCTACCAAATTGGGAATTTATGTGAGGAAATGCATTTGCATTACAGAATATTATAGAAAGTACAAAGTAACGTAATGGTTCATTACCACTGTTGTTTATCGCTACTGGGGATCACAGGATGTGAAGACGGTGCTTAAACAAAGACATTCACATTAGTTGTTGTTCCTCAAAGCACCTGTTTTCTTCCTCCCGGCATCACTCGCCTCTGCCCAGGTTTGTCTGTTGTTATTACAGGAGCGCCATCCAACCTGTTCACCTCCAATTCCACGCCCACAACCACCGACCAATCATCGGCCGTCTGGCTGCTGCCTGCAAACACGGGAGTCTCTGCAGAAGGGATGAGCCCTGATTAATCCAGCAACAAGTGCGCAAACTTTTGGGAAGCGGATCAAAGGCGGGGAGCGAAGAGCTGATGCCATTATTGTCAGTAGCAGTTGTATTGGGCTCCAGGAAGCCTCAACGTGTCTGGAAAGGTAGAGACACGGCTTGAGCCACTGGGCAGCGTGTGAGGAAAGCGCGCGGCTCGGGAGAGTGAAAGGGCAAGTAGGGAAGGGAGAGAGCGCCGCCAGGACGATGTTGGATCCGTCTTCCAGTGACGATGAACCGGGGGACTTGCTGGAGGAAAACGCGCCAGATGTGCGGGTGGCAGCGGGCGGGGGAGCTAGTAACCAGTGGGATAATGGCAGAGACAACGCCGCCCGCTCAACCTTGCCCAGACCTGCCAGTCCCAGTCCGTCGGTGCGCAGTGAGGGCAGAGAGGAGCGGGAGAGACTGCAGAAGGAAGAGAGGGAGAGGAAGAACAGGCTGCAGCTCTATGTCTTTGTCATGCGATGCGTCGCTTACCCGTTTAATGGCAAGCAACCGACCGATATGGCCAGGAGGCAGCAAAAGGTAATGGTATTCGTGTTCCTCTTCTGCTGCAACAGGTGCCCAGCAAACACTTCTCTGCTCCCGGAGGAGGCACTGCATTTGCTGCCAGTACAGCTCGTGTTGGTGGGGCGTCCACTGGCCACTATAGTGACTATACCCCATTTGTTTAATGTGGAACATGACACTAGAGGGTCCCTCCTGCACTTCCCAGGATCCTGAAAGCGGCCCTCCACTCAAAAAGGATTTTACATGGTGGTGAAAGGAAATGACATTCTAAACAACTTTCCACTCTACAGTAGAACCCCTATTTTACATGCCCTGATTTTAAGTTTGCCCTCATTTTACATTGTTTCTTTTCAGGTCTCGCCTATATATTATGCATAATACATTTTCCTGGATTTTACATTTTCCTGGATTTTACACCATTTATTTCTGGTCCCCTGAAAAACGTAAAATGGAGGTTCTACTGTATATTCATTATAGGGTGGTTCACCTTTGAGATAACTTTTATTATGACACAGTTTGTAATTGTTTTTCATTTTGTATTATTTAAGGTTTTTGAGTTATTTTAAGCATTCTGGTAGCTAAGGAACCAAATTACCCTAGCAACCATGCACTGATGTGAGTAAGAGACTGAAGTATGAATAGAAGAGGCCTGAATAGAAAGATGAGGACTAACAAGTAAAATACATGTGTAGCCTTACAGAGCAGTTGTTTTTTTTGTTTTTTTTTACAAGGGGTCAGCGACGCTAATTGGAAAGCTTCAAAGAGTCAGAAGAAAAAGGCAAATAACTATAAAACTATAACAAAAATAGATAATGAGGACCAATTGTAAAGTTGCTTAGAATTGGCCATTCTATGACACTAAAAGTTGATTTAGGGCAGAGACACAAGATCAGAATCAGGGAGATTAGTCGCCCAGCGACAAATCTCTTCTTCTGGGCGACTAATCTCCCTGAACTGCCTCCCGCTGGCTAGAGTGTAAATCTCCATCGGGATGGCAATCTGAGAGCTTCGTTTTCCAAAATTGCCTCACGAGGAAACTTTCCAGATACTCCACCTAATACTTACTAAGGTTGATGTGTGCTAGAGGTGTCTGGGTATCATTCATATATATATTTAGTATTATGGACCACATTACATTATATTTAGAGAGGAGAATGCCAAGCATTTGTGTTTTATACGGTTACAAAATGTGTTGAGTATATTACTGTTATTATTATTGTATGTTGTGTATTAAAACAAGTACAATACTACGCAATATTGAATGAATGGTGGATTCAATACTGAATTATATTCAGAGGGCTTGGATTTAAACAGTCTAAATGACAAGTAGAAGTAGGGAAAAGCGCCCCCCCAGTTTTTAATTTTTACTTTAAGGACAGTAAAAGTATTTGTTTCAGTTTTTGTGCTATGCAGAGTCAAAGTTTCTTATTCCTGCCTTTTTAATTTAGTCATTACCTATTTATTATTAAAGGATGCTACAAGCTAACCAATTACCATTCTGTTGGTTTCCTCCTTGTGTGAGGCCACAAGGAAACTGTATAAATATCCTCTATATCTTGTAATGGGCAAATTGTTACATTTGATTTGCTTGCCATATGTTATCCTGAATCCATTTGAAGTTCACATAAGAGAGCAAAGAGAGCAATATCAGGAGAGCAACTATGTATACAAGAGTAGATAGATCTTCAGAAATATATGAAAAATGTGCAAGATAATATGCAACTCTTGTCTCACTGCAAACACCATATAGAGTTTTATACAACAGGATCTTGGCTTCAAGCTATGGCTTTTATTAAAAAAAAATATTTTTTTTTATTTCTATTTATTATAGTGAGAGCACAAACTCTGAATATACCAAACTTGCATATGCAAAGCAGCATGTCTAAAAATTAATATTGTGTTTTTGCAACTGTAATCCCTGTATCTAGCAATGTTATCCCTGTATCTAGCATGTTGTCTTTGTCTTCAGACCTTTTGTCATAGCTTGTCTTTGCTCTAATTGGCTGTCTATAAATCTTCATGCAGCTGGATTAAAGGGGTTGTCCACCTTTAAGCACTTTTCTCAATTCAGGTGGTTTCAGATCGTTCAGCAGAAATAAAGACTTTTTCCAACGACTTTCTATTTGTGACCATTTTTCTAATGTTGAAGTGATACATTTACTTGATACATATGTTATCTTTGTCTCTGCTGAACAGAATCCCTGAGTTTCATTAAAGGCAGCTGTTAGAATTGATACAGTAGTTGCTAATATTCCACAGATACTGATGAGAAATGTATCTTAATAATTATATAAATAAATATAGCAAATTGTAACAGTTCAGAATGTTCCCGGATCACTGAGCTGTCAGACTGAAACACTGAGACATGAACATAAAACTTTAAACTTACATTTTGGTAGAATGGTAAAAAATAAAAGATGGAAAGTAATTGAAAAAAGTCTTTATTTATGATGACAAATCTGAAAAGAATTCAACTGAAAAAAGTGTTTGGAAGGTGAACAACCCCCAAAATGAAAATGTTTTGAAGGAATGACAATAAATTGTATTGTTGCCCTGCAGTGTTAAAACTGGTGTGTTTGCTTCAGAAACTCTACAATAGTTTATATAAACAAGCTGATGTGTAGCCATAGGGCCAGCCATTGAAATCTGAAATAGGAGAAAAGGAACAGAATACACAACATATAAACTCTGTGGTATACAATGGGATGTTCCTTTTTTTCTCTGTCTGCTGTGTATCCAGCACTTGATGGCTGCCCCCATGCCTACACAGTAGCTTGTTTGTATGAACTATAGTAGTCTTACACTAGAAGAGTCTATGTTTAAAAAAAAAAAAGTCTGCCTGGTGATTTAGTTAGGGATTTATGCACTTTTGGTAATAGGTAAAATGTTATACAGAAATTATATTTACTTAGATGCTTTAGCAAATCTCGATAACCCATATTATGGCATACATCCTCCGAGAACACATCAATATTCTTTTTAAGCACTACTGTGGGATTACCTTCTAAGATGTGATACAGTTGAGTTGCCAGTAAGCTTCTTGTCAATATGATACACAATGAAATACAGGAGATGGGGGGGGGGGTGTAATACTAGGAAAATAGTTAGTCAATAATTTATCCATAAGAGAAAAACATGCTATAAGAATATGATGATTCCATTGTGATAAAGAACGCTTACAAAGGTGGATGTTCTACATAACCCTCCTTCCTCATAATGCCATGTACTGTATTTTCTGAATTGTACCAGTCCTTTTTCCAGCAAGCACCAGCATGGCATAATGAAATCACCCCCATACTTCTCAAGATCCTCCAAAAGATTAGGTCTTTGCCCCGATCATCTTCTGTAAACGTAAGTGTGAGTTTTGTATGCCAGATTAGAGGCTTCTTCATTGCACAACAGCCTTTTAGGCTAGTAGCATAAAGGGCTGAAATCGGCCTGCTGAAATTTGGAGGGTGGAAATCAGCCCCTATGTGGGCAGTAACCGCCTCTTCCATTCACATAAGAAATTGTTTTATTGGCCTGGTGCAAAGACACAACAGTTTCTTATGCAAACAGAAAAAGGGGGTACTGCCCACATAGGGGCTGATTTTAGGCCTGTATATTTTTTATCAGGCTGACTTTAGCCCCTTCCAGAATGATGCCGTGTCTGTGTGGTCCTAAGCCTTTTATATTTGCATTTTTCGTTGTATAAATACTTGTGGGACCTTTTGCCCTAGAAGTTATTTCTAGATTTTCAATTTGTGTCGTTGCTTGACCGAGGGCTCTTATTTCTTTGTCATTTATCTATGTTCATACTTAGATATTCATAATATATGTCCTGTTTTTGGGCATACATTGTGGTATTGCTTAACATTAGTATAATATATAAAGTTGTAGTAATTATAGTGATTATTGCATTCAAGGTGAACTCTTTTTTTTTTTCTTTATATGCACTACTTTTCTGAAAATACAACAGCGTAGACATACAAAACCAGCCAGACACCTTTGCTTAATGAAAATGGATTGCTGTAAATGAGTTACTTCTTTATGAGGGTTTGAATCTAATTGAAATTCAAATCACACCAATGTGAGGAGCTAATGAACTACAGACCATAATTCAAAGTTTGTTTCAATGACATGCTACGAATGAGTGTGGGACTTTACCACTTCATTCTTGATTATCGCTACAGTGGTATATTTACCTTGTGTGATGTCTATAGCTATTGATTTATGTAAGCACCCAGTGAGAAATATTTGCCATATCTTTTGCAGTACAGTTAATGTGTTCCACATATCTTGGTTTCTTCAATCATATTCAAACCGGTTCAGTTAGCATTTTTTTTAATCATTGATGTCTTGTTAGATTTTTGCAGTTAAATATGGAAGCAAATATTGTATTTCATTTTGTTAGTTTGAATTTTATGGACCACCACAGTCTGCCAGCTATATGTGACATAAACTGCAAAATGAGTTGAAAACAGAACACTAGCTCTTTACCCATTTGTCAAAACCCCAATAGCGGCTGCAAGGAGGAAGTGTAGTCTGTGCTGTGTTAGGGGGGTGGGGTGGGGTAATGGCTGGCCTCTGCCATAAGGAGAAGCTGAAATTGACAACTGGGGTAGGGGGGCCCCAGGCAGCAGCCCTGGTGGGCCATGGACACCCCAGTCAAAACTGGATAAACCATAAAGACGATCACCAAAGTCCTTTTTGGGAAATATATAGACACAAGCTTTAAAAATTAACACACATTCTACATCTCTTTGGCAAAAAGTCTTTAGGTATGCACCCTGCAACTATTTTAAATAAATTTGAAAACAAAGACTACAGCTTTGGCAAATGTAATGGATACAGTGCTTGTGCCTAACAAATTGGCACCCCCAGTGAATTTGAATTTCATTCTCTTTTAATTATTAAGGAAGCATTGCTATATTGTTTAGTCACTGGCAGGACAATCAGTAGCCATAAGATACCAATTTCCTGTAAAAAGGGAAAAAGCAATTTCCAATTAAAGTGATTATTGACCAAAGCACTGAGCAAATGTATTGGCCACATGCCTATAGTCACACCCCTGGTTCAAGTATTTGGCAAAAGCCTCCACATAAATTATATATTCCCTGATAAATACAAAACAATAAAACCATTTGGCTTATAGACAGTGGTGTAACTACCAGTGGAGGTAGTTGAAAACAGTTTTTTTAAAAAAACAAGGCTGAATAAATTAATATAGCTTTAGATTTCCCAGTAGTCAGGGGCGATTCTGGCCCCTCTGCCGCCTGAGGCAGCAGCAGTTGCTGCTGCCCCCCCCCCTCCCCCATGTGCTTACCTTTTTGCGCCTGAGGGGGTCCACAAGGGCGGCAGAGAGGGCCAGTACGCTAGCGCAGAGGCTCTAACTGCTCTCTGCACTAGAAGAGCCGAATTTCTGGTTTGAAAATGGAAAATTCGGCTCTTAAAGTACCAGCCTCAACTCGCCTCACTGGCGAAGCGCCCCTGCCAGTAGTAGCTCTGTATGCTGTTGTGAAGTTCAGTTACCGGAGATCACTTAAAGTGATACTGACACTAAAAAACTATTTTTTAAAGTATGAATGTACATTAAAAGTTACCTATAGGTCATGTTGATCGTTTTTTGCTGTAAATAATTTTTAGTTGATGTTCCTTAACCTGACTGTTTTGCCAACCTGTCCCACCTCAGCCCCCCATAGACAAGCACGAGTCAGATGGGTAATCAGTAGCGTCACTAGAGGGGGCGGGCCCTGGTGCGTGACACGCAGCATGGCCCCTCCCCCCTCCGTACGGCCGCATTTGTCAGTGGCACACGGGCTGCCGGGGGCCCTGAGGGGGTGCACCCCCTGCTCCCTCAGCAGTTCCGCCACTGTGGGTAATGTAAAAGCTTTGAGCAAATACTCCATGGCAAAATTATAAGTACCAAACAAAGGTGTCAGTAACTCTTTAAGGTAAAAGAGATTGTTTGTTTGTTTGTTTGTTTGTTTATTTGACACAAGTTAATCTGAACTTGGATATGACATGAGAAAGTATGGGCATAAAAAGGGAGTTACCAGTGGGAGAGCATAGAGCTATTTCTTCACAATACAGAAAAGCAAAGAACTGCTCTTCTGGTCAATCAGGTGGTTCTGCCTCAAAGTCAGGGTACTAGTAGCCAAGGCTAACTTGTGAACAGAATCCATCTAAGTCAGAAAGGGACTCGTGGGGGAATACACAGAATTTTATTCTCTCTCAATGCCAACTTTTACAAGTCGATACATTTCTATTCAGCCCTTCTTTAAGTGCGCTAGAATAAAGTCTGTAACAGAGCAACTCTTACCATTGATGTATCAGTTGCTAGGAAATTAAAAATCCACATTTGGTTGCTAGCTTTGTGTGCGGCTAGCTTTAAAAAAACATGATGGGTGTTAGTTTACCTCCACACATGTTACGTAGTTGGCTTTCAACATTGTTTCAGACATCAAAACCAGGGGTGCAGAGAATGCAGCCAATACTGCTTTCAATAGTTATAACAGTTACAAATAATTTTTAAAATGCTTCTAATTTTAAGTTAAGGTACATTAGAAAACTGCTTAGAATTACATTTTTCTTTCATTATACAAAAGATTTTTGCCATTTGCTCCAAGGAAAGGGTGTTTTTATTTCCCTTTTCTCTTGCAGGTAGTGTGATTTTGTGATTTTCTGCTGACAAGAAAGAATTAATTTGCCCTAAGAATTCTGCTCCAAGTGAATTACAAAATATATTTTACTTTTTAAAATTGCTTAAATTCCTTAAAACATTTTGCCATGTGTAGAGCAAGATTTCGCAACATAAGCCATCACTTAACGAAACCTTATCAAAGTGTGATATAGCCATACCTTTTGCATCACTGTGTTTTCACAAAAGGTAGGTGGGGGGTTGCAGGTGGTAAGGACAGGGCTACATTGCTCTCCCCAGTGCTGCGCTCTACACTAAGGGGCATATTTATTATGCTATGTAAAAAAAAAATGGCATAACATTTTTACCCGTTTTTTCTTATGTGACTTCCTCTGGCAATGTCAAATCTGGTATTCACAGGACATAAAATTACACAAGCCCTGAGAAATTTTCAGTTTATTTTACACTAAAACATTTTTATTGTATTTTATGGTGCAATCAGTTAATGATCATAACACTGGAAAAGGTAACTAAATCTGTATTAATATTTATTTTTCCATAAGGAGAGAACTGCTCTGGGAAAAACTGTATTTTCTGGGGATGTGCCAACATTTTGGCAGCCCCCATGAATTCTGGTTACTTTGTCCATCAACACTCAAATCATTAACCATGATGTATACTGTATTTGTTGGTGTTTTGCACAAATACAGTAGTTGAGCAGAACCAGGGTAAGGCATTCATCAGGCAAACAAACCCCCTCTTGTCCTCATGGTTTAAACAATATAAGGTTATAACACATCTCTAGGTGTAACAGCTTTCCTGTTATGGGTGTATTTACATGAAACAAACCATGAGCTGCACAAATCAAATATAGGGCATTGTAATTATAGAGAAAATATTCCCTGAGGGCAGCCTCTATTGATTTATAATGCCAAAGTGATGTGTTTACACGTAATATTTATTCAGTAGCAAACACCTGAATATGGGAGCAGGTGCATCCACAATGTGGCAGATGTGTGTAGTTTTCAAGTGGCGTCAAGCTATATATTTCTTTTTAATACACATTTCACTCATCCATTTGTATTCTCTTCTAATTATATATTAAACCTATTTTTGTTTTATGTATGCTTTGCTTTAAGGCCTACTGTCATAACATCAGTAATTCTAATTATGTCATCTTTATTTATGTTTACCCAAACTTAAAAAAAAGCATTTTTGTCTCATGAGATAAAATGTGTGTATGGATTTGTGTGTGTATATATATATATCTATATATCATCTCTGAATTTGTCATTACATTACCTGAAGCCTTACTGTTAGGATGCAAGTTTCAAGGTTTAACAAGAATTGTTGGATGCATTCTCAGCTGGCTTTCTTGCTAATAAACACTTTTATTTAAATACATATAAATGAAACAAGCTCTCTAAAGAAAAATTGTGGAAGCCCTTTAAAATGTACCCATTAATTCAAAGCTGGCTTGCATGCTCAAAGTTTAGGGGGTCAGAGAACCTTGAATCCTTTGTTTCTTGGGTGTAATGAAACGTTGTGTGTGTTCTGGAAACTTTGAACTAACCAAATGAATAATAATGTCAAACTATATCATTTAAAGGGACTCTGTTATGATTTTTTATGGTTTAATTTTTATTTCTAAATTACACTGTTTATATTGCAAATAATTCGCTCTACCATTTAAAATTTTATTCTTGTACAGACAAATGTCGTTTTGTTTTATTTTTTAAGCTTTAATATTGGTGTGGAGGCAGCCATCTTAGTGCATTGTGCCAGATTCTGAGCTTTGAGAAGGAGCCAGCACTTCAGGATGGAACTGCCTTAATATTGTTTCTCCCCTTCTCATTGTATTTAACCATGACCCAAGTCATGCTGCCTAGCCCACCTAGTGGTAGACAGGAGAACAGAACCCAAGCAGGAAAAAGCAGAGTTTTAAAAGCCATATACATAAACCTTCACTGCCATTTTAAGCAGTGAGTCCCTCTGACTCAAGGGCACACATACATGCTAGGTTACATCAACAAGTGAATGGAAAGCTGCTTTTTCTCCCACACTTTTTTTTTTTTTTGTTATTGTGACCAAGCACATAAGCCCCTTACAAAATGGTGGCTCAAGATAAAAATATATAAAACTGAAATATTTATTTATACTGTATGTATACACCTATTAGCTAAGTTTCTTTGATAATATGAGTTCTTATATGTTCGTAGCCAAGTTTTCTTTAAAACCATTTCATGTATGTACCATTTATTCAGGGAGATGCCAAGTATCCTAGGCTTATGGCAAATGGGGTAGCTCTTCACATTTTCATTGCTACAACATTCCTGTGGAAGTGTCACCAAGGTAACACCTGAGAGCTTTTTAACACTGAGACTTTCTTTAGTGCAAATCGCCTGCACTCTGTTTATGTGCATTTTAGTGATGCCCTTGCTCCATGATGATGTCTGACAGGAGCAACATTTAAGCTGTTTACATACATTTATTTAGCACTCTCTCTCTCTCTCTCTCTCTCTCTCGTATATTCAGTTAAGTAATCTGGCATGGATGTGACATAATAGGAGATAACAGAGGACTGAATTAGGATAAGATTAGGATCACTTTTTATCTCAAACACTTGGGTACTAAATGTACAGTTTGAATATTAAGTAGGACCATGTGCCATGATCATTTGATTTTATCAGGTCCTTTAATATGTCCATGGTTCACATGGGGAAAGAGGGTTCCCTTGGATACATGTAGCCTGAGGGGTTATAGATCCTAATTGCATATGAAACTTTTTTCATTGTTTAAGCCACTGTACAGGATATGAAACTTTTCTATAAACTTATATTCCCCACTTTTCTGACCCTCTGCTAAAGTTCCCCATTAATGCAGTTACACTGAGGTGTCTAATACTGTGGTTGACACTGTTAAAATGTGCATCTGCTGGGCCTTCCAGGGAACATCTAACAATAAGCTGCTTAAAGTTTGAAGGTTGTTTGTATTAGAGCAAGGGCAGGTGTTTGAATATATTTTGTAACCTTTCATCTCTCTGGAGTATTAGTTGCAGCTCCTTTGAGATTTTCCTTAGGTCTTCCAGGTGAGGGTTGTTATTAACCACTGGGGTACACAATTGTCTTTTTGTCCCTTCTTTTACTTTAGAAGGCCCCCTTTCAAGATTTTTCTTAATTTTTTAATTTATTAATTATTTTGGGTCTTTATTCCAAGTTAATAAACATTTGCCAGATATTGGTTAGGTTCTGGTTCCTGTGTCTGTGAGCAGTACAATTGTCCTAGCTATAAACTATGGAGTTTTTTTGGGGTTTTGGGGTGAAAGCTATCACTTTTAAGGTAGGAGATTCAGTCAATATATGGAGGTTTGGATGGAGTTATAACTGATATCAATAGTAGTGTCCAGAAAAATCTTTGAATGAGGATAGCAAAGTTTTAGTTTTATGGTTGGGCAGAATGCATTGAATTTCAAGTGTACATTTAGCAGATCCTCTTCACCAGCAGCCAGATTATAAGGTTATCATTATAGCAAAGGTGCATCATTAGTTTTAATACTACAGGATAAAATGTAGTCCTCTGATAATCTAGTTATAAAAAGATTTGCATGTTGCAGAGCAAATCATGATCTCATCAACGTCTACATGTGACAACTCACAGTGGGGATGCGACGGGGACGCTAATCGCACCCTCGGCGGGGACGGCAGCCGCATCTGTCTTCTTTGGCGTTGCATTAGCGAATGTGCTTCTTCAGGGTTTTCGCACGGTCATCGGTTTCCGACTATATCCGGACTTTCCTTCTCCTTTAATATTTTGACCTCCATTGTAATGTCAGCGCTAGCACGGTCTTAATGGTAGGATTTGATGCATTCATGTTAAAGTAATATTACATTAATACCTATATTGATATGCAGATATTAATAAATTGAATATTCTTTGCACATATTGTTTTAACTTTATTGTTCATCGGTTTAACTCCAGTTAGAATTATTAGCCTCTGAAATAACAACAAAGAGTTAAAACAGAGACAGAGCGAGAGTAACAAGGTTTATTTACAACAAGACCTCATAAGGAAACATTAAACAATTTATCAGAATAAAGAGAGTCATGAATTTCAAGAATGTAAATTTTTCTCTTTGGCATTTGGCATTACGTGGTATACTTTGGTTTATGTTTCATATTCCTCTCTCATAAGTCTCTCAAGTCCAATCTGTACTATCAGCTAGACTTTTACCTGCAGCGAACTCGATTATCTTAATTAGTAATTCAGTTTATTTTATAAATGAGGAATAGATATTGACTTTTTATTAAATTCTCTTTATTTGAAACCTACTTTACTGTAAACAATTTATTTCACACTGCTTGAGTCACACTTTGGCAGCTGTGCATTTAGAAGAATATTAAACAGGTTTAAAAAACAAGATTGGAGCAATTTATTTGCATCATATGGTAACCAATTCCTTGAATATATTATATGTGCTCCCATTGTATGTCTTCTTTTTTTAACTTATTACATCAAAATGTACCTTATCTGATTATATTATGCAGGCCTTCATCAAACAACAGGCTTTTCTGTGTGTTCCTTATTACCCGCCCATTTAGGTTGCCAGCTGCCTAGTAAAAATAACTTGATTGCCAATGTTCTTAAGTTGGAAAAAAAGACAATATAACTGACTGGAGCATGAAGGAAGGTTATATTTGCTCCTTTATTTGGCACCTTGCACCCCCTTTGTAATTGAGTTTTGCCATCTCCTTTAATGCTAAACTCAAAAAAATAAAGTTGACTTCACGCAGCCTGCCAACTGTTAACCTTTTGGGAGGAACTGCACTTTGTAAACAGAAATTATAGTTGAATGCTGAACGCTCATGTCCTTTTTTAAAATTGTCAATAAAATGTATTATGCTTTTTGCAATGTTATTGTTTTTATTATTATTAGAATTTGTTATGTTAACCTTAGAAATGGATACCTTTTTATAGACAAAGTGTTACCTCTTGGTAAAGTATTTGCTCTCTGCTTTATTATGTTATGTTTCTTCTACTTTTTATAAAAAAAAAATTTTCTTTGCAGTATCCCTCATAAATTAATACCTTTTCACAATCTGAATACTAAATCTGTTCAATATCAAATTAAAATGTAATATAACTTTGGATTGTCTAACATTCTGTTTAAAGGAGGCTTGTTATAGTTGCTATTGTTACCAACTTTACACTTGGGGGCAGATTCACTAAGCTCGAGTGAAGGATTCGAATGAAAAATACTTCGAATTTCGAAGTATTTTTTTGGTACTTCGACCATCGAATTGGTTAAATTCATTCGAATTCGAACGAAATCGAACGAATCGAAGTAAAAATCGTTCGACTATTCGACCATTCGATAGTCTAAGTACTTTCCCTTTAAAAAAAACTTCGACCCCCCTACTTCGGCAGGTAAAACCTACCGAAGTCAATGTTAGCCTATGGGGAAGGTCCCCATAGGTTTGCTAACCTTTTTTTGATCGAAGGATTTTCCTTCGATCGTTGGATTAAAATCCTTCGAATCGTTCGATTCGAAGGATTTAATCGTTCGATCGAACGAAAAATCCTTCGATCGATCGATCGAAGGATTAGCGCTAAATCCTTCGACTTCGATATTCGAAGTCGAAGGATTTCAATTCGAGGGTCGAATTTCGAAGTATTTTTAACTTCGAAATTCGACCCTTAATGAATCTGCCCCTAGATCTTTTTTTTTTTTTTTTTTTTGCTTTATTCCAATTTTCACCTGAAAATACTATATGGTTGACATGGTCATTGGCAGGGTCCATTTTTTCTTTCTTATTGGTGCTGCTCACCACTCCTCATCTCATCACACTTCCCCTGAGATTTAACTCAGATTTAGAAAGAAATTATACTGACGTGTGTCAGACCCCAATTGTGATCAAAGAGATAGAATTTCAATTGATTGGTTGATTCGGGGGTTACACAAATCCACATTTTTTTTTACTTTCCCTGTGATGCCACTGCGTATATGCCCGTTTGCATGCACACAATAGGGGGAAGAGGTGGGCAAATGGGTTGCCTGGGGTGCCTGGATGGATTGACCCAAGGTGAATGCACTCCTTTTGCTTCCTTCTTGTTAGGTGCTGGGTAATCATTCAGGCATGGAAAATGCCCATGCTTTCCTGGATTACAATGCTAAACTATGAATGTTATTTAATTATATTTACTATTGCAGTCTTATTGTGGACCAAAATGGATATACTGTAGTTAAATATAATTATCAAGGAGAGTGCCTAGCCCAAACGTTATACAATCCCCAGTGAATCCATTTGCTGAGGGTTTTGTTTTTGTTCTGTTTTTTTTTTTTGTACAAAGAAAAAAATAGCAAACACGATAATATTTAGACTAGCTATTACTGTATTGTAAATTATGTTTTCTTGTTTTCATGTAGCTGAATAAGCAGCAGCTGCAGACTATAAGGGAAAGATTCCTGTCATTCCTTAATGGAGAAACACAGATTGTGGCTGATGAAGCATTTTGCAATGCTGTAAGAAGCTATTATGAAGTAAGTACCAAAAGTTTTTTTCATTCTGGCATTCTATTGTATGTCCTGTCAAAGCAGAAAGCAGAATTATAAATGGATTCTATTTTTTTTTTCTCTTATAGGCTTCCATTGGGTTTTCTTAAATCATGAGATACTTTTCTCCTAAAATTGAATCTCATAAAAAGTGTGAAGATTTTAGGAATGCTGTTTACTCCTAAATGCAGTATGTTTGTAGGCATAATGTTCATCGAATGTTTTTATTAATGCATTTCCCTTAATATGCCTAACGTGTCATATTTAGCATGATGTATGTGCTGTAAAATGTACAATAAAGCCCTCTAACTATCGATATGATTTACCAACTGACAATTTTTTTTTTCAGTCTTTCCTCTTCTGGATTTTTTAACAAAAAATGTAGTTGTGCTTGTTTACACAGTGGATTATAGGAAATTGCACCTATTACTCTGCTCTTGATTAATTAATTCAAGGGTCCTAAATCTTTATACAACAAGGAATTAACCTTATAAACTGAGAGGAGAATACATTAGAGGATACAAGTTATGTACATTGACTACCTTATGTATTGAGGATATTCTAATATTCTTTAAGGTTCTGCTGTGCCACTTATTCCATGTCTACTAAGAAAAATAAAGCATTCAGAATAGTGGATTTGATATGTAATGGCTAATTAACCTACATTTTCTTATATATTTATTAGCAAAGAGGTTGTAGTGCAAAATTGGTTTAATATTTCTAGCTATTTAATTTAAAAAATACAAATAAAATAAAGTTTTATTAACATGTAACCTAACAAGGGTATGTTGGTTTGTCTAGCACATGTAACTTAAATACATTTTGGATGCAGCAGTTTAATTGTATATTATTGTTTATAAAATATTATATGAAATATTTTAGAGCTCTAAATTACGTCACTTAGCCTGACGCATTTGTTGTTTGGACTTCCTCAAAACCACTGAAGGGGGGCAACGGCCAATCAACGAAATGTGTCAGGGTAAGTGATGTCATCCTGGAGCTTCTGAAAGTCACTACACTGCAGATGGAGAATGCTGTCACTTTTCAGCTCTGTAATATCATCGGCATCCGTGAGAGACTTTGTTGATGTGCTAAAATATCCACTACAAATATATGTATTTTAACTGTTCATGAATTCTATACAAGAAGGTTTCTACATTATTTCCCTAGAGTTTCCTGGCTTGGGGTATGAAGTGAAGTGAAAGTGGAATATTCAGCTTCTGTACCAGCCCAGGGCTAACATAACAGTGAAGAGCCTCTGAATTTGCCCTCAGTAGCTCCCCATATTCTGTTTTGCTAAATCACTGCACATTCTCTGTGCTGCTCAATAATGTAACTAGCGGGGGCGGGAAGTGACATTAAAACATAATGTAATGTTTGCCTGCACTGATGCAACTGGGGTGTTTTGCTTTAGAAACCCTACAATAGAGCTGCTGTATAGTTATGGGGGCAGATATTCAAAGCACATGTTTCATAGTAGATGCATTCTGTAGAGTCCCATTGTATTCTTTTACAGAGCTTATCTGTTATCTGCTAAGTAACCTGTGCCTTTTCTCCATTTTTAGCTTGAATGGCTGAACTGATGGCTACACAGTAACCTATTTACATAAACTATAGTCATCTTTCAAAAGCAAACACGTACCTTTTATCAATGCGTACAGACAATGCATTATATTCTAGTTACTTTAAAACACTTAGTTTTTGATCTTACTGTTCCTTTATGGTGGTCCAAATTACAGAAAGTTCTCTTATCTGGAGCCCCATGTCTCAAACTTATAAATGCTTAATTATTGCATTTATTATTAATTGTATAGTGTATTTTCATTGGTGCCAAAAAACTCACAAGAGTTTTATAGCCAAATTTAGAGTTTACAACTAAATACTTGCAGCCTGCCAAAAAAACACTATAATAAGCTGTTTAGCTTGTGTAAAGGGTTTCCACTATCGCACGAGAAATTTAGCACATCCTGTAAATATGGGGGTAGCATTAAAACATAGTTAATATGTGGCTGCGTTATGCCCAATTTTAAAACATATTGGCAAAATTAAGTCCTGATTTGAAAATGATTTGATTGTTTTACAGTATGGTACTGCTTCTATGAACTTTAATTTGCTCATGTCACATTAGTATTGAAATTTTGTATGTCATTGTGCTTTTTTAACTAAGGTTTTCTTGAAAAGTGATCGAGTTGCCCGAATGGTTTACAGTGGAGGATGCTCGTCTAATGATTTCAGAGAAGTTTTTAAAAAGAACATAGAAAAGCGAGTCAGAAGTTTGCCAGAAATTGATGGTCTTAGCAAAGAAACAGTAATAAACTCGTGGATTGCTAAATATGATGCAATATACAGAGGAGAAGAAGATCTCCGCAAACCTCAGAACAGGATAGCACTTAGTTCTGTATCAGAACTAATACTTAGTAAAGAACAACTATATGAGATGTTTCAGCAGATCTTGGGAATAAAAAAAATAGAGCATCAGTTGCTATACAATGCCTGCCAGGTAAGTTAATTTGTTTAATACTTATATTACTTATATACATACAATATAAATAAATATTTGTTTTCATTCTGCAGTGACATCATATACTATCATCTACATTTCCCCATTAATAATTCGCAATGATTTATTCTGGTAAAGCAATGGTTTGTAATAAAAAACCCTTTATCACTTGTAGAATAGCAACCTCACAGCTATTTATTGAAGAAACACATACACACAACAGTGATCAGTGCACATTGACTACTGTATTATCAAACTATATATTCTTTGCAAGTGTTTACATGCTAAACACAGATGTTTAAGTAACCTATTATTCATGGCTTCAATGCTCTGTTTTTGTGCATTTGATTTAATTTCATACAACTCAATACTGCTTCTCTAAAAATCTTTGTTCAGAAAACCTCCCAGTACTCAGATAGTCCTGGGAAATGAAAGAAATACCATTGTTATCTTTTTTGTTGAAAGTGGAATAAATTATTATGCAGGCTGAGTAGGGTTCCCAAACTTTTTCATATGACTACTTCTGTAAATGTTGCTGCAAATTACAAGCTCTGAGACGAGATTTAATTAAAAAATGCTAAATTTTTAGCAATTCTTTGTGACTTGAGTTTGACATAAAAGCATGTGTTTACCCATTTTGGATTTGACTGAATGTGTACTTCAATGTGGATTTGACTGAATGTGTACTTCAATGTGGATTTGACTGAATGCGTTTAATTTTATATTTTTGCATTCACTTAAGTAACAAGTAATGACAATTGTGTATGCACTATTTTGATGTAGGGTTTCTACATGTCAGATATTTTGGACATCCTGTGCATACAGGGCATTTAACTGTTCAGTGGACCCATGGCATTTATATTTGTGTTATTTCTATACCTCATGACCTAACTGATATTTTAACAAAGTTTTGTGGTGTTGGTAGTTTGGATTAGAGAGAACGATTTTAGCTATTTTGAAATGTGTAAATTGCAATATAAAGTATGCTGATCTCTGGAGTGGCACGAATATCTTGTATAGTTGTTTATTCATGCATCAAATATTTGCTCTATATCCCTATATTTTGAAAAATATATATTTATATTTCTTTAAATTGTTCTTAGTGCTCTATATCGTGTTACACAAATGTATGATTTGAGGTTAGCACTTATTTGGTGTTTAGCTTTAATCAGGGGCAGGTGGGCCTTGGGAAAAAATCTTTTTGGTAGGCTCAATATGGTAAGAATTCTGGGCAGTGACATCTTCAAGCTGGTGAACTTAAATATAACCAGCAAACAATAAAGGAAGCAACCTGGAGGTATCCTTTTGTTCTTATTGTTGGAAAGCAAAACAAACCTTGGGCAAATGCCCCTTTTTGTTTATTATAATGGTTATTGATCTATCGCTGAATTGCTGATAAGGCAGAGTTTTATTATATCTGTGATTTTGTTATTAGGAAAATGGGACCTGGCCAGTGGCATTAACTATAGTGGACACAAACCCCGCAGTTGCAGGGTGCACGGACTGCAGGGTCTGCTTCCTCTATAGTCACTCTTGCCCCTAAAAATTTACGCTCCATGCATGCAAACTATCTGCAATGGGCAGCTGCAGGGAGGGGTTGTAATAGGTGGGTGGGTAGTCTGCAGAGGGCCCCTCTGAAGATATTTAGGAGGGAGCCCGGCTCCATATTGTTACATCACTGGACCTGACCAATTATTTTTTTTTCCTCTACGAATTCAAAATTTACCGCTCGACCAGAAAAATTAGAGGCTTAATAAATTGGCCCCATAATGTTGTGGTTGCAAGAGCACAAAAAGATGGTAATAATAACATGTCAACAAAACTATAGAACCTGGCAACTGTGCAGTCAAAAAGCAATACAAATACAAGTATGCAAATCACAGTCAGGTGTTGATGGGAGGGCCTCTAGTATCTAGTCTAAATCATATGATACTAGAGGTCCATGGTGTAGCTTACCTGCCACACTCTTAATTCAGCAACAAACAGTTCATTTTTAAAATTTTGCAAGAACAGTTAAAACTAAGTTCAAGGACTATGGCAAACATTCCATGGTAAGTATTCGTTTCCAGTAAAAATATTTTTAGAGCACTAGATGGAAAATAATTCAAACTACAGAAAGCAGGACCACATAGCTGATGAACTGGCAACCATTGTAGTAAAGGCCAGATGCTAAAATTTGGAGAAAGGTGCATTCATTTGTGTTGCAGCTGAACCACTGGAATGTAAATACCAGGACCACAAAATAACAAGGCCCGCACCCCCTCAGGGCCCCCCCGGCAGCCCGTGCGCCACTAAAAATGTGGCCGTACGGAGGGGGCGGGGCCCGGCTGCGCGTCACGCACCAGGGCCGCCCCCTCTAGTGACACTACTGAAAATGAGGGAAAACTTAAGATCAGGGGATGTAAAATTGAGGTTGCACTTTATATATCACCAAAGAGTATTGCAAAGAACAACAGACCTGCTCAGAGGAAACACTGCTGCTAATCATGTTTTTTTATATATATATTACTTGTTTTAGTGCACTGTCATATCCTAAGAAATGATTTGGTTCATGTTTCAGCTGGATAATGCCGATGAGCAAGCTGCTCAGATTAGGAGAGAGCTTGATGGACGTCTGCAAGTGGCGGATCAAATGGCAAAGGTGAAATAATATGGGATTATGTATTAAAAGGCTCTCTTTGTTCAGGCACAGTACTACAATTCAACCAGTTGGCAGATAGCATTTGATAGTCATCTGTTTAAAAGCAAAGCATATTGGTTGCTGTTGTTTATTGCACCTGATGAAACATCAAGCTTTATTGCATATGGGGATAAATATCTTAAATACCTATAGTCAGAATGAAGTTTATTAAACAAAACTGGGTACATTTGGACCTGGATGGTAACCCATTGCAACCAATCAGTTTTGATTTTGCTGTTGTACCTATGCAATGCCATTTTTTATAGTTCCTAGCTAAAGGAGATCATAAAGGCAGACTCCTTGGCCATCCATATGGCTATCACTCCAGGTTTTGTTGTAATGGGAGATTTCATTAATGCCTTTCATAAATGGCTTGTATGTCCTTTTGGTCAAGCAAAGTATACAGCGCCATAAAACTTTCAAGATTTGTTATATTCATACGAGTATGCAATTGTATTAATAGGTTTGTATATTTATTTATATTGAGGTAACTATCTGGGCGATCAAAAGAAATCCAATGGGATCTTAATTGTCATAAATAGTGGTGGGCAGACAAATCTCACATAGACCTGTTCCATTCTGAACAATAAAGAGTACAGCTATTTACTGTGTTAAAGAGAAAGTTTACATTAACTACACATTCAACATGATATAGATACTGAACAACTTTTCAAAAATGTTTTAATGATTTTCAAATTATTAGTCCAGTTATTTTTCTTCCTCCTGACCTGAATCTGAAAAATGTTTCCTATTTATCAGGTCATTGGCTCCAGCAAGGCTAAAACAGGCAGACTGGGATGCTTTAGTTTTATTGATATTCTTATTTGTAGTTGTTTATTATTCATTTCAGGCCCTATCCCATTCCTCTTGCAAACTGCTTTCCTAAATGCTGCTGGGTTTGCTTGGGCAATAAGGGCCTTGCAATCCAACAAAGAGGTAAATAACCTCAAAAAATGAAAAGTGAAGGTCAGTAGTGAGAGAATACCAAGTTTATTTAAAGGTAAAATCTGCAAACCAATTATTTAGAAAGCTGGGGGTTATGGGAAGGCTATCTCCTATAGATTCCATTTTAAAAAGAAAAAATAGAGCATTTTAAAGTAAGCTTCATCTAGTTAAATGTTTTTTGAGTTCATGTTGTGATGCTACTAACCAATGTTCACATTTTCAAGGAAAGGAAGTTTCCAACATTTTTAACCAAAGACATGCAGAGTATGTACATAGAAGAACTGAGATCTTCGGTGAATTTACTAATGGCAAATTTAGAAAGTCTTCCTGTGTCCAAAGGGGGCCCTGAATTTAAGTTGCAAAAGTTAAAGCGAACACATAATCCAACATTTTTGGACATAGGTGATGAAAATGAGGTTCAGCTGTCAAAATCAGATGTGGTACTATCCTTCACTTTAGAGGTGGGTATTACTGTATGTTGGAAATATACCTACAATACTATGGAAACAAAGTTGGGGAAGCATATTTATCAATATTCAAATTTGAGGGTAAAAAAACATAATTGCAGAAAAAAAGGGACAAAATACACAACATTTTATGCTAATGCATTTATTCCCTAGCAATAAGAAGACCTTCTTTATTCACTGTAGAAAAGATGCTCACAAGTGCAATCACTTTGTCCCATTCATTTTCAACGATTCTGAAAATCTTGATAGTTTTAAGAAACTGGGAAATACATTTTTTTCAGACAATTCCCATTGTCTCTGC
Source organism: Xenopus laevis (assembly GCF_017654675.1). Taxonomy (NCBI): domain Eukaryota; kingdom Metazoa; phylum Chordata; class Amphibia; order Anura; family Pipidae; genus Xenopus; species Xenopus laevis. The sequence continues at coordinate 78,487,614 of NC_054376.1, forward strand.
AGCTTTTACTTGCTGAGCTTTTTCAGGTGACGTTGCTTCTTTTTTTTTTTTTTTAATTTCATCACAGCTATTGAAGATGTTTAAAAAATAGTTTAGCATTTCCAATTTTAACTGTTGTTTTTCTTGAATTAAGAAAACTGCAAGCTTGAATCTTGATAAATCTGCCTGTTTTAGAAATTCCTATAGCTCTGGGGTGGTTGTTTTGTGCAATTTTGTCTTCTTAATGACAATGCTTCTTTTTTTTAATCTTTTATTTTGAGAATAGCAATATGTAGATTTTGCTTTTAAAGTAACACTAAAAATTATTAATTTAAAAATGAATCTTATGCCCCTTTAACAATAACCCTACCCTGAACAATGTTTTTTTTATTGTAAATGATTTTTGCAATAATACCATAATAAAGGTCCTCCTCCTGCAGTATCAAAAAGGCGATGAGGCTTCATGAGCTTTGCCAGACCCTACATGTGCACTCCCTAGTGGCTCCCAACATTTCATCTTCAAACCAGAAGTCTTTTGCTGCAGCCTCTGCTGAGGATTTTGAATCGGCAGAATTGGTTCCTCAGCAGGACTGAATTTGTAGAAAGGCCACCGAGGCCTATGCCTAGGGCGGCAGGATTTTAGGACATGCTGCCTAAACACACTCACATTAGTTCAGAAACACTGGGGATGTGCAGGAGATGTGCACTATTTTTAAAATTTCCCATGCATCAATCCCCATTACTCCGGTCTCGATGATGAAAATTTGCTTGAATAAAAGGGAGGGGACAGGGGCAATGAAGGCAGTGGGCTTAGGGGTGCGTGCAATGTAAATCTGGCCCTGTTCCTCAGCCGTGATTTATTTCTGTGAGCAGCAAAGGCAGCACCTAATAGAGCCATAAATCCACACTGCCAGTCTGTGGCTCATATCTTCTGCTCACTCCTTCGCTGCTTCCAGCATTTACAACAGTAATTCACAGCAAATAAAGTGACACTATAGGAATTAACTTCTGGTTTAAGAAGCTGTTGGGGATTGTACATGCTGTCTGGAACATTTCAGGTCACCCTTGGTACAGCAGGAAGAGGACCTTTATATGGTATTTTTAGATTAAAATAAAAAACATTTTGCATGTTAGAGGCATTGGTAAAGGGGCATAAAATGGATTTTTAAATTAATAATTTGTAGTGTTACTTTTCCTTAGTATGTTATAGAATAGCTAACTCTAGGCAACTTTTCAACTTCATTATTTATTTTCTATAGGTTTTAAATTATTTGCCTTCTTTTAACTCTTTCCAACTTTCAAATGGGGGTCACTGACCCCATTTAGAAAAAAATGCTCTGTAAGGCTACATATTTATTGTTATTGCTACTTTTTATTACTCATCTTTCTTTTCAGGCCCTCTCCTATTCATATTCCAGTCTCTTATTCAAATCAGTACATGGTTGCTAGGGTAATATGGACCCTAGCTACCAGATTGCTGAAATTTCAAACTTCAGAGCTGCTGAATAAATGCTCAAAAACCACAAATAATAACAAATGAAACAAATAAGAAATGAAAATCAATAGCAAATTGTCTCAGAATATCCCTCTCTACATTATACTAAAAGTTAACGCAAAGGTGAACAGCCCCTTTAAGGACCATTGAATAATGTTATTGAATTTCTTATATTTCTTACATATAGCATACACTACTATTTCTGGACACATAATATTACAAATAATTAACTCAAAAAAATCTGAAAAGAAATTGCATTAAAGGAAATATATTTTATAAGGATTAAATTGATATTTAATGGAAGCCATCTAATTCTTGTAAGCTTCATCTACTCATAACTTACTTACCTGGTTACAATCAATCACGTTTCCAAAATCTGTTATTAAAAGAGGTATGATACAGTGTACAGATCACATATATATATATATATATATATATATATATATATATATATATATATATATATATATATATATATATATATATATATATATATATATATATGACTACAAAAACTGATGGGTTTTTTCTGCTGTAATGTATATAGGTCATGAGGTTCAAGTAGATTTCACTTATTGTGCTGGTCTATGTTGGTTTACATGGGCCCTGGGCAATGGGCTCTGTCAAATTTTGCTTCGTGTAGTGCACAGTGATGTTCCCTTGACATCCATCTGATGTAGCTTGCTCCAGTTAGGTGTTGAGCCTCTGTGATAACACTGACGTCATTGGCAGCATGCAGAATACACTGTTCATTGTTTCCAAATCAGCAAGCTGCTAGCATAGATCTGTGTTGAGTGTTCCTAGTAAAACTCACCTAACTCATTGCAGCATAGCTGCAACCATAAGGAAACCCTGCAACCCCCTTAGACCTTCATGGTCTAGTTAATGCAGGGAGCAACCTTTTCTCATATTTCTATATAAGCAAATGTCTGCAATTACTAACATCATTACCAAAATGATGGTTTAGCTCTCCTCAGGGCCGGATTTTAGTGTTGGGTGCCCCTAGGCCATGCAGTCATAGCACCCACCACCTGCACGGCTCTAGTGAGAGCAGAAACTACAGAGCACTGGGGAGCAGCGCGTTCCCAGGGCCTGGCTCTCCTCTTATCAGATGCTTCTCTGAAACTCTATCCTTGAAGAATTATGACAAGTAAAATTTGTGTGGAACACACAGCATAAAACATATGCATGTATGTATGTCAATCCAAAGCACTAAGACAGAAGGAAGCCCAGGATTGATCCTAAAATTTCCATTTTCATGGAATACCCTTGAGACTAACATCACTAGTAGGGTTTTAAAACTCAGAGAGGCCTGTATGCTGATTAGATTCTGAAATGCGATCGAGATCATAAATGTCTTTTTGTTACAGATAGTTATCATGGAAGTACAAGGTCTTAAATCTGTAGCCCTAAATCGTATAGTATACTGCACAATGGAAGTTGAAGGTGGGGAGAAACTTCAGACAGATCAAGCAGAGGCCTCAAGGCCACAGTAAGTATTTTGTGACCATTTAAAACCAGAAAAAAAAGCCTGGTACCGCACTGCTGTAAGAAGCAATAAATTGGTAAACCATAAGACTAGTGGACATCATCTTTGGAACATTTTGCTCCATGCGACTGGCCCTAATGGCATGCACACATCATATATATATATTTATAAATCAAAACATACATCATTCCACAGGACTTGTGCAAAAAAAAACAAAAAACACTTGGCTGTCTGTTTGAGCCTTTTTTCAGGAATGATATCATAACCCCAAGGCTACTGCTTTATGATATTTTTTCTGAAGAAGATGCTCAAAGGGGACCGGAATGTTGAAGCTCTAGAATATATGTATATAAAATAAAAATATACTACAGGTATATCATGAAGGGAAGTGCTTGTCCAGGATATATTAATTCCAAGTTGATTGTGTATCCAAAATTGACCGTGCACCCCGTAAGTTAACGCATCTGAGTGCAGGTACTTTAAGACTTTGAGATATACCCCCCCCACACACACACACACACAAAACACACAAAACACTGCAGGCTAGTATTGATTTACTTAATTTTGGGGAAGCGAGTGGTCTCAGCTATATATTCATTGAGTTTGAGGTGGAAATGTGCCAGTGCACACAAGAAAAACTGAACTACATGGCTGAAGTGTCATATTTGAATAGCAAATATTTCCCAGAATGCAGCAGCATTTCACATATTTCTAACGTTACTTTCTACTAACAAACAAGTGACTATGAGAGACGGTGTTTCAGTGTGTGCCTGATGATTTCTAACATGACTTGATGTTGCTGTTGTGTTAAGGCATGTCCAGTGTCAAAAGTTAATGCTTCTTATGATAGTTTGCATATGCACTGGTTTTTATAATCATATTTTATTTGATGTTATTTACTATTCATTGTGTACTTCATACTTCTCTGTACAGGTGGGGAACACAAGGAGATTTTACTACAACGCACCCTCGCCCCATTGTAAAAGTAAAGCTTTTCACAGAAAGTACTTGTGTTTTGGCATTTGAGGATAAAGAGCTTGGAAAGGTATGTATAAGTGGTTAACATCCTGAAAAAGGTAGTTCTTGGTGTTGTTGTACAGCATTCATTTAAGTATTATTTATATTTTTTTAATATAGGAAAAAACTCACACAGATGGTAAGAATACACTGCAAACCTATAAAGGAATACTGTCATGGGAAAAAATTTTTTTTTCAAAATGAATCAATCAATAGTGCTGCTCCAGCAGAATTCTGCACTGAAATCCATTTCTCAAAAAAGCATACAGCTTTTTTTATATTCAATTTTGAAATCTGACATGGGGCTAGACATATTGTCAATTTCCCAGCTGCCCCAAGTCATGTGACTTGTGCTCTGATAAACTTCAATTACTCTTTACTGCTGTACTGCAAATTGGAGTGATATCACCCCCTCCCTTTTCCCCCCCAGCAGCCAAACAAAAGAACAATGGGAATGCAACCAGATAACAGCTCCCTAACACAAGATAACAGCTGCCTGGTAGATCTAAGAACAACACTCAATAGTAAAAACCCATGTCCCACTGAGACACATTCAGTTACATTGAGAAGGAAAAACATCAGCCTGCCAGAAAGCATTTCTCTCCTAAAGTGCAGGCACAAGTCACATGACCAGGGGCAGCTGGGAAATTGACAAAATGTCTAGCCCCATGTCAGATTTCAAAATTGAATATAAAAAAATCTGTTTGCTCTTTTGAGAAATGGATTTCAGTGCAGAATTCTGCTGGAGCAGCACTATTAACTGATGCGTTTTGGAAAAAAAAGTTTTCCCATGACAGGATCCCTTTAAAGGACATTCCAAAATGTTTTGCCAAATAAAATAATACATAATTACATAATTATAAGCAACGTTACAACATGATTGTTTTTAAAATTGTAAGTGCTTTGTTTGTAACTGTAATTGTTATTGAAAGCAGCATTTACTTAACTCCTGGTTGTTACTTTTTAAACAAAGTTGCAAATGCCAGTCTCCTCCAGCAAGACAGGTTTGCCAATCCGTTACAGGCTTGTGTTACATTGTTTCAAAATCCAAAGCAACCAGGGCAGAGAATAAAAGGGACAGATAAACACTGCTTTCAATAACAAATAACTTAAAAACCATAGAAAATTTATAATGAATGTATCCTGCAAAGTTGCTTAGAATTATGTTTTCTTTTATTAGTCAAAAATATTTGTATATATCCTTTAAGGACATGCGTAAAGGAACAATTGCCATTTTGTTAGGGAAACATGCCCAAAAATCTTCTATAACATTAGCCTGCAAGCATTTAAAATTAATTAATGACTCTACAAACAATCCAATTCATGTTTCTACCACTAACTTACAACATGTTTTGCATTGTGCTCATAACACCCGATGCAATCCTGATATGTTGCCATTTTCTGTTTTGCTTTCCTTGTCCTCATTTAGCCTTGTCCCCACTGTCTTATTCTTGTTCCAAAGATGCTAGTAGTACAAGCTAAGCTCATAAGGTTAGTCCAAATTACCCTTTTGGGAAAAAGCTATGGTAAACATGCTGTGAATGTGTAAGGCTGGAGGTACAGAAGGGCTGCTGCTGCATGAGGAACAGCACCATCAGGAAGGGGGTTTGTTGGGGAGGGGGGGTTCCTGGAGGATGAGGAAGGGCTGTACACAGCAGACACATAGTTTGGCACTTCTCTGCTGCTCTGTAGGGGCCCCTGGATGATCGCATCAAAGGGCCAGCTTGTTCCCTGCTTCTGCTCATTGCCTAGGGGCTGGGGAATGAGTGGAGATGGGTGGCACGGCTTTACAAGACGATTCTCTGCTTCCAAACCAGGAAGTGCAGCAGAACATATAATCTACGTTCTGTCGCACTTAAAAAATGTGGTCCACATAACGTATATTCTATGTTCTGTGGAACTTAAAGAGTTAAATTATATGACACCACTATTTTTAATGAATGGCTGTTTTAGTTGCTTCAAGTAATTTTTCTATGGTGTTTTCATGTTCAGGTAATATTAAGACCAACATCCAACAGTTTCAAATCTCCAGAGCTACATAAAATGATAGTGACTAAGCACAGCCAAGATACAGATCTGAAGATAAAATTGGCAATAAGAATGGATAAACCACCTCACATGAAGCACAGTGGGTAAGGAATAATAAAACACTGCATTATGAAGTGGATGCAGGACATGTTATGGGTCTGCATAAGTCCCATATAATGCATTTTCAGTCCCATGGCAAAAGCACTCTAACAGACCAATGGGGCCTATCACTTGGGTGGGCAAATCACAGGCTGGATTGCATCATGGGCAGTATTGGGCCTATGGCATAAAGGTAGTTCATGTTGTTTTAACTGTTCTTTTTCCTTTTTTTTTTTTTTTTCAACTACAACCCAGCAACTTAATGCCTAATATTGCTCTCTGCCTACTGACATTCACAAGTAATTTAACTTTATTGTGATTACCACTGTGAGGAGGAGGCGGTAGCAGGAGATTTCACTTTATTTGATGCCTTGTTTCGGTTGTAGGTAAAATTTAGAAGGCAAAATAAGTATTGCCCTGTGAGCTGTAGGGATAGAAAGTTGTATTTAAAGTTGTCTTTACAGAAACTACAATGTATTGCTTTAGAATTTTGGAACAAAAGGGGTAGTATGATAATACATTAGTTTAATATGTTATTTTTTTCTGCTTTTTTGTTTTCTTAAAAAACAGTGTTTTACTTTCATAAAACTTGTAGCTAATTTTATATGTTTGAAAAGTTCAATGATCTCTTTTTTTTATTATTGATAAAGTAGTTTACTAGTACTAAAAAAATACTACTGTCTAAATAAGTTTTTTTACTGAAACTAATGTGCATGGTTTAAGGTTTTGATGAATTTGTTAGATGTACTAGTGTGTGTTCTAAACACATCCAAACACTGGGATCACTTAATTTCCTCTAGAACTTACTGAAATACTGAAATAAGCTACGTATTTTGCACATCAGTCAATTATAAGTGTCACGATCTGCACTCTAAATCCAGAACCAGTGCTAGGCTCCCTGGTCTCAGCTCTTGCTTCTGCCTTTAACAGCTGCCTTTCACTTTGAGAGAAGCCCTCAGCTAATTGGATGCCGCCAGGTCTTCATAAGAGAGGAGCCAAGCAAAGATTCTGGACGAGCAAAGGGGCACGATCGTTAGCATGATTTTGGACGGAAGGTACAGTTCTAGGAGTAGACATATTGTAGTCAGACAGGGCGGGGTCATGCGGGCAGAGTTCATGCAAGGTCAGACAGGCCGGGTCAGTGCAGGAGGATTTGAAGCAAGGTTAGACAGACGGGGTCAGTGCTGGCAGCGTTCCAGGGTAGTCAGGCAGGCAAGGGTCAAAACCAGAAGAATCCGAATAGTCAGGCAGGCAAGGGTCAGGATAAGCAGAATTCAGGATAGTCAGACAGGCAGGATCAATAACAGGAATCAAACAGGCAAAACACATCCAGGAAACGAAACGAGATAGACCTAAGAATGGGCAATGAGTTTGAACTCAAAGCCCCTTTAAATACCTTTAAATCTTGCGCCACTGCGTGATGACGATGCTCGTCCTAGGACAGACCGGCACAAACGGCCGAAGGGGAAGCATCAAGGGGCGGCGGTTGTCCCCACCGGAGGCACGGCGGACATTCCGCCGGCCCACTAGGCCACCAGGGTGAGTTCTCTTTACAATAAGGCTTAAAAAATTACAAACACAAGTGCAATGCAGTGGGACAAAAATGCTTGCTAAAAATCATGCTTTTTGCCCACAGTTTTAGCTTTCTTCTCAGAATTTCACTGTTAAGGTAACTCGAACACGATATACCAATACATGCGTTAATAAGCACTTGTGTTGGTAAATGCATGTCACTGTGTGCAGATTTCCTGTCTGATCATGCTCACAGCAACAAAAACAGTGTAGGCACAATACACCATGGGTGCCCAGAATTTCTTAAGCCTGATGATTAAGGGCAGTTGTGCCCAAAAATGCATAAGGTCCTGGCCTTGATATTTTGTACATAAATCTTGGCAATACTATATCTGCTGCTGGGGAATGCAGAGGAGTGAGCATCTGTTTACCAAATGCAGTTTAAGGATAAGTAAAGCATAACTAAAGAAATAGGTTAGAAATGTTGTACATTATTTGAACTTCTGTGCCAGCCCAAGGCAACTACAGCCCTAAAGATAGTAAAAGATACAGCAGTAAAGATAGGTGCATCCAAAGATGGCCCAGGAGCTCCCCATCTTTTTTTCTGCTGATTCACTGCACATGCTCTGTGCTGCTGTCACTTACTGAGTTTAGAGACCGGTTCACAATATACAGTACACATAGGATATAAATATCACAATATTAGTAATTAATACTAGAGATGTCGCGAACTTGTTCGCGCGAACATTGGGTGTTCGCGCTCGCCGGAAGTTCGCGAACGTCGCGCGACGTTCGCCATTTTGGGTTCGCCATTGTTGGCGCTTTTTTTTGCCCTCTCACCCCAGACCAGCAGGTACATGGCAGCCAATCAGGAAGCTCTCCCCTGGACCACTCCCCTTCCCTATAAAAACCGAAGCCCTGCAGCGTTTTTTCACTCTGCCTGTGTGTGCTGAAGAGATAGTGTAGGGAGAGAGCTGCTGCCTGTTAGTGATTTCAGGGACAGTTGAAAGTTTGCTGGCTAGTAATCGTTTTGATACTGCTCTGTTATTGGAGGGACAGAAGTCTGCAGGGGTTTGAGGGACATTTAAGCTTAGGTAGCTTTGCTGGCTAGTAATCTACCTTCTACTGCAGTGCTCTGTATGTAGCTGCTGTGGGCAGCTGTCCTGCTTCTGATCTCATCTGCTGACTGCTGCAATAACAGTAGTCCTTGTAAGGACTGCTTTTATTTATTTTTTTGTTGTTTTACTACTACTACTACTACTACTATAAGAGCCCAGTGCTATTAGTCTAGCAGTGTTGGGGAGTGGGACTGGTGTGCTAATCTGCTGCTCCTAGTAGTTCAGCAGCACCAACTTTAATTTTTTTTTTTTAATATTCATTTTTTTTTATTTTACTTTTTTTTATTTTACTACCGCTGTAGTAGTGTATAAGTTGACCTTTTAGGCATTATTTGCCCTGTAGGCATTTTTTGCCCAGTGTGTTATTCAACCAACTGCCATCTAGCTGTGTGACCTTGTTCACATTCTGTCTAAATATCCATAATATTACCGTCTCCAGAAAAAACACCGGAGTGACTTTTTTCAAGCAGCCATAATATATTTTACGTAATCCGTATCCACGCTGTAGTAGTGTATACGTTGACCTTGTAGGCATTATTTGCACAGTGTTTTCTTCAACCCGCCATCTAGCTGTGTGAGCTTGTTCACATTTTGTCTAAATATTGATAATATTATCGTCTCTAGAAAAACCACTTGAGTTACTTTTTTTCAAGCAGCATTCATATATTTTACGTAATCCGTATCCACCGCTGTAGTAGTGTATACGTTGACCTTGTAGGCATTATTTGCACAGTGTTTTCTTCAACCCGCCATCTAGCTGTGTGAGCTTGTTCACATTTTGTCTAAATATTGATAATATTATCGTCTCTAGAAAAACCACTTGAGTTACTTTTTTTCAAGCAGCATTCATATATTTTACGTAATCCGTATCCACCGCTGTAGTAGTGTATACGTTGACCTTGTAGGCATTGTTTGCCCAGTTTTTTTGGCCGCAGCCACTGAAGCACAGAGGCCAGAAAAAATATGCCATATAAATGCTGAAAATAGTCATTTTTTGCCATACGTTGACTCAACGTATATGGCAAAAAATGACTATTTTCAGCATTTATATGGCATATTTTTTCTGGCAACTGTGCTTCAGTGGCTGCGACCAAAAAAACTGGGCAAACAATGCCTACAAGGTCAACATATGGCAAAAATGACTATTTTCAGCATTTATATGGCATATTTTTTCTGGCAACTGTGCTTCAGTGGCTGCAACCAAAAAAATTTATATTTTCAGCATTTATATGGCATAATTTTTCTGGCAACTGTGCTTCAGTGGCTGCGACCAAAAAAATGACTATTTTCAGCATTTATATGGCATATTTTTTCTGGCCTCTGTGCTTCAGTGGCTGCGGCCAAAAAAACTGGGCAAACAATGCCTACAAGGTCAACGTATGGCAAAAAATGACTATTTTCAGCATTTATATGGCATATTTTTTATGGCAACTGTGCTTCAGTGGCTGCGTCCAAAAAAACTGGGCAAACAATGCCTACAAGGTCAACGTATGGCAGTTGTTTAAAGAGAACAGTAGATTACTAGCCAGCAAAGCTACCTAAGCTAAAATGTCCCTCAAATCCCTGCAGACTTCTGTCCCTCCAATACAGAGCAGTATCAAGCAGATTACTAGCCAGCAAACTTACTATCATCTGTCCCTGAAATCACTAACAGCTCTCCCCCTACACTATCTCTTCCAAGCACACACAGGCAGATTTTTCAGATACATTTTTGCCCTTGATCCCCCTCTGGCATGCCACTGTCCAGGTCGTTGCACCCTTTAAACAACTTTAAAATCATTTTTCTGGCCAGAAATGTCTTTTTTAGATGTTAAAGTTCGCCTTCCCATTGAAGTCTATGGGGTTCGCGAACCGTTCGCGAACCGCTCGCGTTTTTGCGCAAGTTCGCGAATATGTTCGCGAACTTTTTTTCCGACGTTCGCTACATCCCTAATTAATACAGATAATTACTACATGGCCGCACAGAAACCAGTTCAACTAGCATCAGAATTTAATAATCAGCCCTGTAGCATCAGCTTATATCATAGGCCAACCTCATTTTCTGCTTGATCATTTGCGACAACCCCTAAGCTTAGCTTCTCAACAGCTGTTCAGAGCTCACTGAGCATGTGAGTGTCGAAGACACTATCCAAGATGGTGACCCCCTGTGACAAGTTTGAAGTCCTGGATTATTACTGCTATTAAGAAACTGAAACTTGAGGCTGGTGCAGTAAGTGCAGCATATAAAATACAGCATTTTTGGCCATTTTCATTTTTAGGGTTTAGTTCTGCTTTAAGGAGCAGCAGCTTTCTTCAATAATATCTACTCATAGGTGGAGTTTTATGTGCAAAAGATTATCAAATGGCTTTAAAACAAATTTAAAAAATACTTATTTAGCGGTCAATGAGGTTATGGTTGTCTGAAGCTTGTTGGGGGGGGCAAAATGTAGCAAAGTAACTTGTTGGAGGTCTGTATATTAGTATAAGAAACAACAGATTGGATGGAGCAGTGAATCTCTGAATGTAATACAGCATAGTAAATGGCATTGCATTCTGCAGTGGAGCATATTTTTATTCATCATCTTGGAGTGAAGTTGGATTTTCTGTGTTACTGGACTGGACTGAACATGTTATGGAGTAGGGGGAAAGACTGTAGTGTTGTGTCCAAAAAAAAGGATGTCTATCCTAAACATACAATCTTTAAAAATGGAAACTGGGCTAGCATGTACTGTATGTAGTAGAGTATGGTTGCTGGTGCTTTTACAGTTATTACTGGTAAAATCGCAATCTTGATGAGGAAAATGCTGTGCACAATTTTTCTTGAAGAACTGGTGCACAAGTAATTTAATAATATCAATTCAAGAATTGTTTGGAGCAAGTGCTTTCTGCTAATATTTTCAGGATTATTTGGTCCTTATTAACTTGAGTGCTCCTAATAATTATCATGGCTAAAAAAGTTAAGTATAATAAAAAAAAGTTTAATTTTAAGCACCAACATCATGGATGATGTTTGTTTTTTAACACAAGAATATTATACCTTTAATTGTTTTATATTCATTTTACTATTGATTGTTCTATGAATTGTATATGTATATTTAATCACAATTATAGGCTCAGGGCTTATAGCTTGAAGGTGGTTAATAACAGACAAATGTGTGTATCTGGAATAGTGTATACATTTTGTTCATTGGTGATTGTTATGTTGTTTTTATAAGTATTTGGACCATTGGTTATTAGAATAAATTTGATGTATGCTAAATCTCCCCGAATCGCCTGGTGTGGAGTAAGCTTTATAGACCAATGTTTAAATTAAAGGGAACATATCTTAACTGTCCTCCATCAGTTATTTGTGCTCTACCCCCTTGGGATCCAATACCCTTTATAGCATTCATGTGTTTTGTGTTTAAATGCAGTCAGACTCAAAAATATGTGTCTCTAGTGTAGCCTAGTGGTAGTTAGTGTTATAATTTTTTTTTGTTGTTTTTACATTAGAATTGAAAACTTGGTTTTGAAATAAATTACGGTTAGGTTTAATGTATAAGAATTAATTTCTTACAGCTTGAGCTGATTTTCCAAACAAACCCTTTACAATTGTATCAATCCACCAAAACTTGATACAGATATTGTCATATTGCTTTATAATAAAAGGTGCAGTGTGCTACAGGTCTAATCACCTACATTAACCAATCAGAAGCTAGCAATTACTGGATTCTTAAGGATTACTAACCTTAGCAAACATTGTGCATTATAATATTGGCACTGGAAGTCGCATACAGAGACAAGAGCCAATAACTGGATATGACTCTAGGGTAAAAGCTTGAAGCAATTTATATACGGTCTTAACAGATGTGAGGCTGAACCATCTCGTATCACATTAGGGCAGATTTATTATGTGGTGTAAAACACAGGAGAAAATTTGCAACACATCTTCAGGCATCACTGTGTAAAATATGTAAATCTTTTTATGCAATTTTTTTTCTTCTGACAGAACTTCCTTACAAAAGTTGGAAGCAGTGTAAAATGATGGTGTAAACTGGGGTTTGGGAAGTGTAAAACAAAACATACCTTGATAAATTTGCCATTTATTTTACACAGCTTTACACCCCCTGGGATTTTTTTTTTTAACAGCTTCACCTAGAATTATACAAAATTCTCTATAGCAACAGGGTGATAGGGTGACCCTGCATTAGGCTCAATGTAACCACCGTGATTGGATGTTGGTTAATATAAATAGCCCTAATGGCAATTTCCTTGTAATTCCACGCATGCGCAGTTGTCGCTAACCGGCAAATTGCGCATGCGCCAAAATACAACTTACCGAGGACCCAAAAGATGGATGCGTGGAACTCCTCTGGCAGAATCTGCACCGAGGGGTAAGTATAAAGTATGGGGTATTTCCCCGGGGGGGCAGTTAGCCTGGGGGGAGTAGGGAGGTCTACCTGCGGTGGGGGGTACTCGGTTTTTTACAAATGGGTTGAATTCTCCTTTAAAACTGACTGCAGCGGAACCGAGCAAGAAACCCTAACGTGTAAGGGCCCTACTGAAGTAGGTCAGAAATGTTGTACATTATGTTTTGGGCTTCTCTACCAGCCCAAGGTAACAATACCTCTGTGGCAGTGTAGATCTGTACATTCAAAGATCCCCAGTAGCTCCACATTTTCTTTTCTGCAGATTCCCTGCACATGCTCTGTACTGCTGTCACTTACCTGAGCTTAGTGACCAAAGCACAAGATAAGAAATGTTACAATATATGGCTGAGGTTGGTTAGTAAATAATTATTGGTACATGGCAGCCCAGAAACCAGCTCAATTAACATCAGAATGTATTAATCAGCCTATAGCATCAGTTTATATTATTTTATGCTTGTGACAACCCCTATGTTTAGCTTCCTCCCTCACTTTTTTACCTACAGCCAGAGCACTGGAGCAGGGCACATAGTCCCTAGTTCTCCGGCTAAGTGCAAATGGAAGTGCAGCTGGGCGGCATGCCACCCCTGAGCTTGTGCCGCCCTAGGCCCTGGACTTTGTGGCCTTGCCGAATGTGGGTCTGTCTATAGCCCATGTATGCTTCTATATTAGCTTTTCTGTTTTGGCTAATAGCACTGCAGGTTGAGAAACCATACTACCTTCGATTCACTTTAGGGTGATGGCACACTGGGTATTAGTTTAAATCTTTGGTGCTAAAACAAACAAACTGTGTAACCTCCGGAAAATGGCCACCTTCGGCGTTTTGTTGGTAACGCAATTCATGTGTTCATTCATATGTTTAATAATAGTTATGCTTAGTGGTTCTCACAAATCATCAGGCAGAAAATTAGGTTTGCCTATTATATAAGCTGGTGCTACAGGGCTAATTATTAAATTCTGATGATAATTGTAAAGGTTTCTGAGCTGCCATGTACAGTTATAGGAGCAGTTTGTTCCAGAAATCCGTTATCCTGAAAACTCCAAATTACAGGAAGGCCATCTCCCGTAGACTCCATTTTAATTAAATAATTCAATATTTTAAAATGAATTCCTTTTTTTCTGTAATAATAAAACCATACTGTGTGCTTGATCCCAACTAAGACATTATATTTTTTTACTGGTGGCGCAACAATCCTATTCAGTTAATTGTTTATGTTTTAGCAGACTTAGGATATGAAGATCCAATTTGAGTTAAGATCTCATATCAAGGAAGTCCCAAGCATTCAGAATAACAGGTCCCATACCTGTACCAATAATTATTTACTAATTAGCCTGCAAGTCACACAGACAACAAAGAAAAGGTAGATTTGTCACCTGCAAGTAGAATAGATTTTCCACAGACAACAAATCTCCCATTTGCCCTAAGGCTGTGGGCATCAGGCTGAAGGGCTCAGCTGCTCTCAGCTTGTGTGCCCGCAGCCTAACCCTTTTGGGAGATGGTTTTCTTGTAATTTGGAACTTTCTGACTAATGGGTTTCCAGATAAAGGACTTCATACCTATGTTAAAAATAACACAAATGATTGTGACAGAATCCCTTTAAATATTTTTGATTGTGCTTATAATTTGTGGTAAACCTTCTGTACTGCTGTTATGCAAGTACCTAATCAGTAGTTTAATAATATATATAAAACATGTATTTAGTAAATCCTGTTTTCATTTTGTCTTTATTTTGTACTTTCTACATCTTTTCAACTCCTATAGTAAAACTACAGCTCTGTAGTTACTGGTTCATAGCTGAATAATTCTTTCAAAAGAGTGAATTCAGCAGGTATATTATGTTATGGCTTAATATGTTTTGTTATTATATTATGGTTTATTTTTACATGATTTTATTAATTTGCTGGAATATACTCTTTCTTTTTATGCTATCTTATTTTCTTGTTTCCTATTGCATATTGTATTATAATGGAGCCCTGTATGGATATTTGCTTAAGTAATTAAATATCACTTTACATTATATTGACGTAACATTTTTCTGTAATTATGCATTGCTTAAAATCATTAAATTAGCATTTACTTAATTATGCTATTAACACGATTCACATGCAAACCAGACACTGATGCATGTTCTCCACCCTTTTTCTGAAATGTTAACATTTGATTTAATAGAAGGGTGCTTAAAAATTACAGTTGCAAAGGATCAAGTTGATGATCTCACCATTCTATCCATAGAGAGCAAATTATTATGTACCTGCTTTTAATAATTCCAGCAGTAATTACTGGTGGGAGATCATGGGAAATTGAGTGGGGTCTTGACAGGATACCAGTGCTTTCTAATTGACTAGGCTAGCACTGTTAATTAGACTGTCATTCTGCATTTGGACTAATTAGTCTTAAATGTGCAAAGAGACTAATATGTGTGTGTTTATGTGGATCGTCGTATACATTCTTATAATTTAAAATAGCCTAGATATCATTATGCTTTTATTTTTTGTTTTTGCTTTATCGATACATCTTGCTGTCTGTCATAATAAATAACAGAGAACATTTTTGATATTAGATAGTTTGTTAATAACTAAAAAATTTCGACATAATTGTTCACCTTTTAGTTTTTTTTTCTTTAAGAGCTCAATGGATTGCTTAGAAAAATGTTTAGAAAGTATAATGAAATAGTGTCGCCTTTCCAGTAGAGTTACATGTAACCTGGAAGTGGACACTAGCTCTGGTGCTTTTCAGTGTCAGTGGTGTAGAATTTGTGATCCGTGACAATTAAAAGGATTGAAAAATGGAAATACCTATGTATACCTTATTGCTTTGTGCTTTAATTCCTAATACAGCTCTGACAATATGTATGTTCATTAATATTATTTCACTCAGGTGACCTCAGAGTTCCATGACCCGTATAAACGCCTATGGCCTGCAAGGCTTTAAGCTTTGCATTTATATGGTCATGGATATGTATTTTTTCAAATGCATACTTATTGCAAATTTTTTTTTTTATTTTTTAAATGCAACTAATCACTTTTCTTCTGTTCCAAATGCATCCCTCTATTCTATTGATGGCTGAACACTCGTCAAGCGCAGAAAATGCAGCATGCTGCATCTAAACAAATGCACTGAAACGCAAATGGAGTAAAACACAACTGAGAAAGTTCATACAGAACAGCCAAGCAGAATATAATGGAATCAATTAGCAAAAGCATTTATTTGTGCTTGTTTAACGTGGAAAAAAACACCCATGTATAAGAGCCTAATTCATACAAATTTGGCTAGCATATTATTCTTATGGAATGATAATAAAGTGCCTTCACATTGTGAATCCTAAAGGTGTTTTTAATGACTCGTACATGTTAGTTTTTTCCTGTGCTCCCTTGCATTCCGGTTAAAAGCGATGAAGCATGTAAGCGACGAATGCAGGTGGGACATGTTGTGCTCCACCTGCATTCGGGTTTACATGCATCATCCTGAGGACGAAGCATTGCCTGAGTCTGGACCTGCACTCCCCTGCGGTTGAACGCTTTTAACTGGAATGCAGCAACAACTCTTAATGTATAAGAGCCCTTAATCAGCTAACATTGTCTAACCTGTGAGTGCTATCAAAAGACAATTGATTTATATTCCTTTAAGGAATTTTTTGTGTTTATGGTCTCATAACTCTTCTCTTCATATTATTATGTTATGGATTTTTTCACTAACTTAGGCATCAAGAGTAAGTAGATAGAGTGGTAGATCTACAAAATACCTTTAAACTAGCCTTTACATGGAATTTTCATTCTCTGCAAGTGTGCATTTGGCTACAAAAGCATATGGTTGGATTTTCTTTCAGTTTCAACAAGACCTGACAACAGGGTTTCCATCCATTTGTCTCTCCTGCTGATGAAGTGAGGATGCTTCTCAGAAATGAGATCATATCTTACTGGCCTTGCAGGTTTTTTCCTACTTTCCTCCTGAGAAATTTAAATAGCTTGTTTGGAATGCTATCCATATATATAAGCTATGATGCGTTAATACAGTATATATTGGTGGATAATTAACACAGTTGGAATCTAAGTAGAAGGTGCACACACTTGTTAAACCCAATAATTGCATGCTGGATTCCATTCAGACTTGTGGATGAATCATAACATTTGTGTGGCATCATACTTATCTGTCTGAAACCCAAATTCATTTTTTTTCTGTAAATAAAAATATTGTAACTAATTCACTGTATAATCCTTTACTTTATATTACAGCTCCTGTCCTACTCAATCAATCAGCCATACTACAAAATATTGCAACTAAACGTCTTGTTTTTTTGCTGTATATTATGACTTTACTATTTTTATGTGTGCAGTAGTTTGTGGATCTGTATGTATAGAAAGCATGCACTAACATTTGTATGTGAATTAAGTTTTATTATTAATGACATTTTGTGCTTATGGGCAAGTTAAGTACAGGTCATTATAGAAGCTGTGTTTAAAAGTTGATATTTTGTTATGATACAGATACTATATCTACTGTACACAGTACTTAGAACCTGGTGTGACATTACTACAGAACTACAGAATCATAATTTGTAGATTACTGGAAATGTTCACCTTTTGTACCAAAGTAGTAGGGGTTTGCAAAATAAGTACTTTGCCAAATACATTACTGTAGCAAAAATATTTTTTAAATAATTTTAAATGTGAACTACAGCCATGTGTGTTTTATTGTTTTTGTGCTCATAAGTAGTAAACAGGGTTTAATCTAAACATAAGTAATGTATGAAGGATTCTGATCTATTTATGCAAATGTCTCACCATATCTGCCATGCCTGCCTCATCTAATTGACTACAGAAAAGCTGTTCAAATTGCATTGACCAGCTGCATATTTAAATTTTGCCACTTGAGGGCAGCATTGTAATCAGTAATGTGTCCTTATTTTATGGGATCTTGGAGGCAGTGATGGAAATGTAACAATTCATAAACAAAAAATATGCGTGTATACAAATATATATATATAGATATATAGATATATAGATATATAGATATATAGATATATAGATATATAGATATATACACACACACACAAACTAGGCAACATTTGGGGCCAGCCTCAGGCTGATTTTTTAAAGAACATGAATTTCCTGCCTAGGTAACAATCAAGTAACAATTTTTTACAAAAGTATAGCTATTGGTAAAATAGCTAACTTGTTCTACAGTTTCAATGTATTTGGAAGAGTATTTTTTAGTATCCATATTACTGACTTACTTAGGTTTCAGGAAACTGCGGCTTACACACAGGCTTACATATTCGATAACTGATTTCAGAGGAAGTTAAATAGGTCAAATGTTATGATGTCATTGATGGGCACCTTTAAGCTTTCTACGGTCCATTTAGCCTATCTCATCTTAATCTTCAGCCCTGCCCAGGTAATACTGCATTTTAGGCTTAAATATCTTTTTTTGTTAGCTTTTTGGGGTTTTTTTTGCATTTCTACCTGCTTGCTCTTTTTTTTGCAGTCTTACATGTGACCAGATGATGGCTCTAATACACTTAATTACGAAAAAACCTAGTAGCTAAATCTGTGTTAGAAATACAGCAGCATATATTTAGCACGTTTGTATTTTTGTAATAGTGTGTATTCAAGTACATTATATTTTGCTGTATTAACACTTTAATTGCAAGATAAGCCATTCTCATATTTTTTCATAAATGAAAACATGCTTGATTAGTCATTATTTTGGGAATGACAACAGTAGTTACTTTAGTAGTTCATACTTGGGACATAACAGGAAAAATGGGAAGCAGACCAGTACTGTCAAAAATGTCACCAGTTGGACATCACTTATCTAGAAAATATAATTTTGAACTATAGTTTGTATTCCCCTAGTAGAATAGTGGTTGCAGATGCTGCATATGAAAAATATTTGTGTAATTCTGCCCGTTTACAATTATTATTTGTTACTATTCTTTATATTGCTGTGACATATTCAGTAGCACATTACAGATGTTCATTTTGTTCATATCAGTCCCTGCCCCAGTGGAGCTTGCAGTCTGAGATACTTAGATACACTTAGACACTATATGGTCAATTTTTTCAGGAACCAATTAACCTGCTTGTATGTTTTTGGAGTGTAGCAGGACACTGGAGTACCTGGTGGAATACAAATACACTGCAATCCACAGCACCGTTATGCTACCCAAATCAAAAGCTTAATGCAAATATTTATTACTTGAACAGTTCATATAATTTACCAAGTCAGGGCTAATCTTATTCTTGTAGTTGCACAACACCATGCATTCTCCTCTCCAAACTTAATTAGCTCAAGGTGTCGATAGTTTACACTCTACACTCCTTAAGATCACCACGTGCTCTAGTGATAGATGGGTACTTATAAAAATTATTCAAAACCAAAAAAGTTATCTCAAAACTCCATTAAAAATAAAGTCTTTATTAAAAAATCATGTTAAAAAGGTAGGTATACAAACTACATGGTATTCCGCCTTACGCGTTTCATACCCCCATGGGCATTTAATCAATTTTAGTCAGTGTAGCCCTCATTGACTTCTCGCTATTTAAAAGATAGGAAACACATAGATAGTGTACATTTTTTTTTATTAAGTAAAAACAATTAAGAGTGTTTGCCCACAATGGAATCCTATGGTTTCTCAGCTATAAAGATCACGACCTGCGTTGTCTTTAGCCGCATATACTCTCCTGGGCTCACAGGGATGACATCAGAACGCTGTCACCTAACACGTTTCATCGAAGTTTGACTTCTTCAGAGGATATATATATATATATATATATATATATATATATATATATATATATATATATATATATATATATATATATATATATATATATAATTCCCTAATAGGAGTATTACTTGGTTCTACCATTGTAATTTAAGGGAAGTGTAGAAGGTGTTAATTTTTGTGTCTTTTTATACAATGTAGCCTTTGCTGAACTGACCCGCTTATCTTGAAACCACATTTATTCAAGGAGTGTGCTCCATTTGATGCTTGCAGCGTATTATTTCTATTACTACATACTGTAAGTGCTTCATGGGTTAATGGGATTTATAAAACCTGTAATGTGTTCCAGGGCAAACAGGTGATACAAGAGTAAAGGTTGTTATTGCAGCAGGGTCAGATCAATTCATTTATCTGCTAGGGCCTTCCAGCTTCTTGAGAACAACCAAATCAAATAAAGCAAAGAGGAAAAAAAAAGGTTCTGTGGCTTAAAAAGATACAGCAGCTTATCTTGAGTCCATTTCTACCAAGCAAACCGTTTACACTTCAGGCACTTCACATTATAAATGAAAATCTTCCAGTGTCTTCACTATTTTATAGTGAGAGGACTGCAGTATGTATACATGATCCCATGGTAGATGTGTATGCTGTCTACTTTTGGCGACTGCACTTCTCTCATTCTCACAGCAATTTGCACAGTTTAACCTGCCTCAGGTTTTATGCAGTGGTGGAAAGCTGAGATGCAAGGCTTTAGCTTAACAGCAGGTTGTCAATAGGTGGTAGCTGGATATAGCTTGCCACTGGCAACTTCACAGACCACCCTTAATCATTAATGCTTAGACTTTTGCATTCTTGAAAGTAATTATATATATAAATATATATATATATATTTTATGTTTTATATTTTCCTGCTAAATGCTCTGCCATTTTTTTAAATTAATCACCTATCAATGCTAGCTTAAAGTATCAGGTCATATGCACATATGGTAAGAGCAGAACATTAAACAAAAATATTCAGTCCGTAAGTTACAGGTAGGGGTGCAGTCTGAACATCTTTATTTACACTTTTCTAAATGAATATCGTATGCAATGGCTAAAAGTCAATTTTTCCTTGATAAATTCTGGTGGTTAACTAGTTTAGTACTTGCTTACACTTTATTTTGCGTGTGTGTCTGTCACTGGAGATAGATGTTTGTAAGCACCGCTCCATGGATTTACCAGCATTTTCTTCCATGTGACAAAGACTTGTTTATATCTCCTTTTGTAAAGTGTGGAATGTACAAAGTGTTTACTGTTTTACTGTGAATGACCTAGGCCACATTGTTTGTCTTAATTGTTTTGTGTTTCTCATTTCTAAGTAGAAACAAAAAAGGCTTAATCTTGCAGGGAGGCATAATAGCAAGAATCCAGTCTAAGGAAGGTTCCCTTTATGCTGGCAGTAGAACGTGCACTGCTGACTGAAAGTGCCTGTGGGCATTTGGTCCCTATAGCCTGTATTGTTGTCGGTTAAATGGGATCATGAGTGTTTGAAAGGTGTTTGAGAATGAACTGAAAATCATTTTCACAAGTGGATGATTACTTCTGCCACATGTTAACTGAACTCCATCAGAATGACCCAGATTTTTGAAACTGCATTAATTGCTCTTGCAGCCTTGAGTGAGATTTTTCTGTTTAAGAAAACCCTTTGCGCGACTAGCTGGCTAGAGGTATTGGATTTTTTTTCCCTGTGTTTTGTTCATCGTCATGGCTAAAGAAAGCCTTGAAAAAAACGTGTTTTTTTTGTCTTTTGGGATGTAGATGGCTTTATTCTCTGGTATAAAAAAAAAGGAAATCAAAATGGTCTCTGGAAAATAATAACTGTCTTTTTTTCACTTTTTCAGAGCTGAATAGTTCCACGATTCAGTACACAATTATGTTTTTCAAATATTCATTAAAGCTGATTTTTCATCTTGAAGTATAACCATGAACTCTCACAGCATGAGCTCTGCAAATAAATTGCCACATTTCTTTTCATATCCTTTTAGTGCAATAAAACTAAACTCTAGTGTTGTGTGCTATGTGTTGAGATTGCTGGACAGGTTATTATCTTATAGCTTTGCAGAAAAGAAAAAATAATCTTTAAACCTGTAACATTGTGTTGTGCTGAATCCTTTTTTTATGGTTAGCTTTTACACTTGTTAAAGGGGTACTTCACATTTAAGTTAACTTTTAATATGTTCTACTACTGTTATACATTTCAATTGGTTTTTATATTTTCTTTTTTTTTTTTTTTTTATAGTTTTTTATTTATTTCCCTTCTTCTGACTCTATCCAGCTTTCAAATGAGGGTCAGTGACTGACTTATAGGTCCTGTGGCTAAAAATGGTTGTTCCTGCTGCTACTGAAGTGTCTTGTCTTGGCTATGTTCAAACGTTCCCACTGTCCCATCTATTGGTAGCCTCTCCAAACAAACAAACATTTCACCCATCTCCTGATACGCATATATGAAATGGAGAAAAAATGTTTTGCATCTGTTTTCCTTGTTCTGCATAGTCATCTAAAGTCTGCACCCTAAACCTTTAATTAACAATAAAAAAAAAAAGAAAAGTGGAGGGAAGGCAGCACAAAAACAGAAATACCATCTGGATCTGTGGTCGCAATCCTACATTGCAGTATTTTGAATGGTCTAAATGACAATAACAATGAGTTTGTAAATCATAACGTCTTTATTTGTTGGGGTTTTCATAGGGAGGGCTTTTTCTAAGCTTGGCTCATATTTATTAGGATGGTCAGCTCACTAAATTACTTTCAGTAATAAATGTATTGTCAGGAAAGCCCTTTTCCAAGACCCTGCCTGTGGCAGCCACAATTTGTGATGATATTATTGTGCCCTAATGTGTCATAATAGTGGCAATATGTTTGTTTTATGGTTCTAATTATACAAATGATGGACTGGAGACCTATTTTAACAGTTTTTTTTTGTATTTACCCTGTCCCAGAGGAAAACAATATACAGGAAAGGGACCTGTTTTACAGATTGCTTCCTAACACTGATTACATCTTTTTATTTTTGAAAATCAGCGTGCCAAATTTGCCATAGTTTTTATACAATGCAGTTTTATTTCTTAATAATCCAGTGTAAAGGGCATTGGCATAGTAAAGTACTCTGCAGTTTGTGGGAGAATTGCCTGTGTGGATGCAAATTTGATCCACCACATTGGGGATTTGTATGCAAATTATGGACATAGTTGTATGCTTTATTGTGGAGTGCCAAATGAGGAGGCTTGGGTGTGTAACTGGAAACATGCTACTAGACATTTCTTGGGTGCAATCAGCTTTGTGTGTGTAGGTGC
The DNA here is from genome assembly GCF_017654675.1 of Xenopus laevis. Taxonomy (NCBI): domain Eukaryota; kingdom Metazoa; phylum Chordata; class Amphibia; order Anura; family Pipidae; genus Xenopus; species Xenopus laevis. Next base: position 78,510,793 of record NC_054376.1, read on the forward strand.
AGCACACAAAGGGAACTCTGGAAGTACCATCACAGGTGTTAATTCCTGGACTCTCATGATTCTCTGTGGCTGCACCTCAAGTCCATATTTGCATTGTACCTTGTGATCATATAATGTATGAGCCGTATTGTTCTGTTAAAGAGGAAAAAATATCTGCATATAATACACTGCGAATAATTATATTGCCTGTTTGTGGAATATTCTGGACAAAGGTTTCTAACAGAAGCTATGCCTGTAATGTAGTGTTTTATAACCTGTTCTTAATTCTAACATATTTCAAACTTAGTGACTGTCTTAAAAGATAATTAAACACAGTTTAACACTATATTTTGTGTATTCAGAAATTATGGTGTACAGGAATTAGTTTAAAGAAGGATGTGTTCCACATCCTGAAAAATTCAATTGGCTTTCTTTGTAAGTATGGCTCTCTAGTGTTAGGCTCTTTAATTAAGCCCCTATGTACAGGTAGAACATGACTACCTAGCACTATGAGTAATTGAGATAAACCTATAGAGAAATGATTGGCCCCATCATTAGGATCATAGTGGCCCAATGTATTCCTTACTCAATAGTATTTTCTAACCTGGCCAATAGATATCTGCTCAGTATTATTTATCTTTCAAACAGACTGTTTGGTGACATACACTGGCCAAAAAGCTTCTAACTCTTTGTGAAGTGACCAGTCGGCAACTTATTTTGGCATATGTATGACCAACTCATTCAGTCTTCCAGTACATGTTAGGGCATTTAGGATGGTTTATTGGACAGGAAATCCTGTGATCTTGTGGTTTTTCATGACCTTATAAAATACCTTATAAAATACCACAAATTTTAGTTGGCAATACACCTAATGAAATGCCCTCCTAATGAAGGCTGCAAGGAAAGAGGTGCTTCCACATTAAACATGGATGTTAAAATGCAAGTTTAAATAGCTATGGGCAACTTTGCCAGAGTCAAGTAGACTGCAATTCAATTACTTTATGCAGTGCATTATGCTACTGATAATGTTTGTGTGGTCAGTTCTAGGGATGTAGCGAACGTCGGAAAAAAAGTTCGCGAACATATTCGCGAACTTGCGCAAAAATGCGAGCGGTTCGCGAACGGTTCGCGAACCCCATAGACTTCAATGGGAAGGCGAACTTTAACATCTAAAAAAGACATTTCTGGCCAGAAAAATGATTTTAAAGTTGTTTAAAGGGTGCAACGACCTGGACAGTGGCATGCCAGAGGGGGATCAAGGGCAAAAATGTATCTGAAAAATCTGCCTGTGTGTGCTTGGAAGAGATAGTGTAGGGGGAGAGCTGTTAGTGATTTCAGGGACAGATGATAGTAAGTTTGCTGGCTAGTAATCTGCTTGATACTGCTCTGTATTGGAGGGACAGAAGTCTGCAGGGATTTGAGGGACATTTTAGCTTAGGTAGCTTTGCTGGCTAGTAATCTACTGTTCTCTTTAAACAACTGCCATACGTTGACCTTGTAGGCATTGTTTGCCCAGTTTTTTTGGACGCAGCCACTGAAGCACAGTTGCCAGAAAAAATATGCCATATAAATGCTGAAAATAGTAATTTTTCGCCATACGTTGACCTTGTAGACATTGTTTGCCCAGTTTTTTTGGTTGCAGCCACTGAAGCACAGTTGCCAGAAAAAATATGCCATATAAATGCTGAAAATAGTCATTTTTTGCCATACGTTGACCTTGTAGGCATTGTTTGCCCAGTTTTTTTGGTCGCAGCCACTGAAGCACAGTTGCCAGAAAAAATATGCCATATAAATGCTGAAAATAGTAATTTTTTGCCATATACGTTGAGTCAACGTATGGCAAAAAATGACTATTTTCAGCATTTATATGGCATATTTTTTCTGGCCTCTGTGCTTCAGTGGCTGCGGCCAAAAAAACTGGGCAAACAATGCCTACAAGGTCAACGTCGTCGTTTTTTAAAATATATGAATGCTGCTTGAAAAAAGTCACTCCGGTGTTTTTTCTGGAGACGGTAATATTATGGCTATTTAGACAGAATGTGAACAAGCTCACACAGCTAGATGGCGGTTTGAAGAAAACACTGTGCAAATACTGCCCACAAGATCAACGTATACACTACTACAGCGGTGGATACGGATTACGTAAAATATATGAATGCTGCTTGAAAAAAGTCACTCCGGTGTTTTTTCTGGAGACGGTAATATTATGGATATTTAGACAGAATGTGAACAAGGTCACACAGCTAGATGGCAGTTGGTTGAATAACACACTGGGCAAAAAATGCCTACAGGGCAAATAATGCCTAAAAGGTCAATTTATACACTAATACAGCGATGGATACGGATTACGTAAAATATATTATGGCTGCTTGAAAAAAGTCACTCCGGTGTTTTTTCTGGAGACGGTAATATTATGGATATTTAGACAGAATGTGAACAAGGTCACACAGCTAGATGGCAGTTGGTTGAATAACACACTGGGCAAAAAATGCCTACAGGGCAAATAATGCCTAAAAGGTCAATTTATACACTAATACAGCGATGGATACGGATTACGTAAAATATATTATGGCTGCTTGAAAAAAGTCACTCCGGTGTTTTTTCTGGAGACGGTAATATTATGGATATTTAGACAGAATGTGAACAAGGTCACACAGCTAGATGGCAGTTGGTTGAATAACACACTGGGCAAAAAATGCCTACAGGGCAAATAATGCCTAAAAGGTCAATTTATACACTAATACAGCGATGGATACGGATTACGTAAAATATATTATGGCTGCTTGAAAAAAGTCACTCCGGTGTTTTTTCTGGAGACGGTAATATTATGGATATTTAGACAGAATGTGAACAAGGTCACACAGCTAGATGGCAGTTGGTTGAATAACACACTGGGCAAAAAATGCCTACAGGGCAAATAATGCCTAAAAGGTCAACTTATACACTACTACAGCGATGGATACGGATTACGTAAAATATATTATGGCTGCTTGAAAAAAGTCACTCCGGTGTTTTTTCTGGAGACGGTAAAATTATGGATATTTAGACAGAATGTGAACAAGGTCACACAGCTAGATGGCAGTTGGTTGAATAACACACTGGGCAAAAAATGCCTACAGGGCAAATAATGCCTAAAAGGTCAACTTATACACTACTACAGCGATGGATACGGATTACGTAAAATATATTATGGCTGCTTGAAAAAAGTCACTCCGGTGTTTTTTCTGGAGACGGTAATATTATGGATATTTAGACAGAATGTGAACAAGGTCACACAGCTAGATGGCAGTTGGTTGAATAACACACTGGGCAAAAAATGCCTACAGGGCAAATAATGCCTAAAAGGTCAACTTATACACTACTACAGCGGTAGTAAAATAAAAAAAGTAAAATAAAAAAAAATGAATATTAAAAAAAAAAAATTAAAGTTGGTGCTGCTGAACTACTAGGAGCAGCAGATTAGCACACCAGTCCCACTCCCCAACACTGCTAGACTAATAGCACTGGGCTCTTATAGTAGTAGTAGTAGTAGTAGTAAAACAACAAAAAATAAATAAAAGCAGTCCTTACAAGGACTACTGTTATTGCAGCAGTCAGCAGATGAGATCAGAAGCAGGACAGCTGCCCACTGCAGCTACATACAGAGCACTGCAGTAGAAGGTAGATTACTAGCCAGCAAAGCTACCTAAGCTTAAATGTCCCTCAAACCCCTGCAGACTTCTGTCCCTCCAATAACAGAGCAGTATCAAAACGATTACTAGCCAGCAAACTTTCAACTGTCCCTGAAATCACTAACAGGCAGCAGCTCTCTCCCTACACTATCTCTTCAGCACACACAGGCAGTGTGAAAAAACGCTGCAGGGCTTCGGTTTTTATAGGGAAGGGGAGTGGTCCAGGGGAGAGCTTCCTGATTGGCTGCCATGTACCTGCTGGTCTGGGGTGAGAGGGCAAAAAAAAGCGCCAACAATGGCGAACCCAAAATGGCGAACGTCGCGCGACGTTCGCGAACTTCCGGCGAGCGCGAACACCCGATGTTCGCGCGAACAAGTTCGCCGGCGAACAGTTCGCGCCATCTCTAGTCAGTTCCTAGCCATACACATGACAAGTGCAAAAAATCACTTCTGATGGCATGCTCTGGTATTTTCATGTGATTTAATCTTAAATGTGACATAACAGAGTGTTAAAATATTTATAGTCCAGCATGTAGGTTTGACTATCTTTCATAAAATAAGTCATGTTCAGCATAGAAAGAATTTCCATGTGGAGCATATCCTCCAAAGTAACATTCATATTGTTCCCATTTATGCTCAGCAAGTGGTCTCAATAACCAAATGTCAGTGTGATGTGCCTAGCTTATATTTGACAATGATCTTTGCATCAGTGGGCATACAGATGATTTGTCATGATTATGTTTTACACTGTTGTTTTGATATGTACTGATCGGATGTCAAAAATATTTCTTTTTCCTTTGCTTTTCAGATATTTGTATGCGATGGGGCAGAAAGTTTGGAAACACTGGAAAAAACGTTACTTTGTTCTAGTACAGGTACTCTATTTTGCAGTCTTATTCTAATTACTAATCACTTGGACTTTAGACTTTGCCCAGTCTATTTCATTAGAGCTATACTGCATGCAGAAAACAGAATTAATTAGACCAAACAGGTTTGAATGCTGAAGAGACCAAATGCTCCTTTACACACATGTAATTAATATAGGTTATACTTCTAAGTATGTTTGAGGGCAAAGTAGTGACGGAACAGCACATTGTTGACGGGAATGAAGGACGAATAAAATTATATAAAATGATAATACCCTCCCCCAATTATTGTTTCCTTTTTACAATAAACTCTCCCAAGGCAGATGTGATAGAGGGATTGTGGCTTTTATATTAAGCCATATAAAGTGTGCTCATATAATTCAGAGGCCTTGATACCAGAGGTCAGAAGGTTAATTCCAACAAAGCACGCGGTAGGACTGTAGCCATAGAACTTCACTATACCATTCCTACAGTTGGTAGTTACTGACCACAAAGGCTAAAACAGTTCTGTGCTCAGGAAACCGTAAGTTGCGAAATGTTTCTTCTAGTAATGCTTGCACCTGCTCCTATGTAAGGAGGGTCTTGACCATGGTTTTCCCTGTAAGGGGTTTTCTTTCTCCCTGCAAGGGGCTTCCATGGGGTATTGGTCCTGACAAAGGTAACTCATGTCAATAGGTGTGATTTTGGAAGCCCTCATGTCACACTTAAGTGCTACACTGCCATGTAATTGCAACAGCTTCCCAGGCAAAACTCTTGTATGGTTTTTCTTTGTCTAATAAATGACCTCACTAATTTTGAGTTCTCAGAGTTTTGCTTTATAATGAGGTCTTGGTAATAAATTACCAACAGTAGTTAACTGGTTTCATATGTAATAAAATACATATAAGGTTCTTGCACAAGTAAATGGATTTGTGTTGATATTACAAAACATGCCATATAACAATTACTGTTGTCATATTTATTTAAAGTATAGAAGCTATAAAACTGTGTATTTTATGGCCAATTTTAGAGACTAGATTGCCCCCCCCCCTCCACTAGTAAATAAAGTTGGTCATACGTTCTTAAACTCCACCCACTTTCCCTTGTACTTTTTTCAGGAAAATCAAACCATAGCAGTGGGGGTAAAATTTGCTTAAAGTCTGGTACTGCAGGCAGGCGGTATAAAAACCACATGTACAATTTGAGCTGTGAATGTTGTACTACAAGCACATTATGGGGAAAGGGGGAAAAAGATTTTGCCACCTAAAGTACATTACATGCAGAGACTGTCAGGTATTCAAAAGAAGTACAAAGGAGCAGTAGGTACTGATATCCCAAGAACATAATTTAGAGAGAGCCCCACAAGTACTATAAAGAACATTATATAGGAAGAAGCAGAGGGCACTGGCACACCAAATACATAGAGAGCAGTGGACAATGACACCACGTGCAGTAAGCTATAGAGAATATTGGCAGGCCAAGCACAATATACAATCAAACAAAGTGGGTATAAGTACAAGAATGCATTAGATAGTAAGAATCAGTGAGCAAGGGCACTCCAAGCCTATTATAAGTTCTAGCAACAACCCATGCTCTGTCTCACTCTATTGTTCTGCCAAAATGAAAGGTATGAGGAGCTGCATTAGTAATGTGAAAAATTAAAATATCCCTTTTCTGCTAGTTAGACAGCAATGTTATATTATAATGGGACAGTTGTACAAATGCTCCAATCCCACTGCATCAGCATAATAATTATACATTTGAAACAAGACACGTCTAGCCTTTTGGCCTAAGTAAAACTTGTCTAACTTCTAGCTGATACAAAGGAAGGAGAATAACCCCTTATAAAGCTTCTCCAATTTACTTCAAAAAATTGGATGGCACAGGAGAAATTCTATATATAAATACCCCAAGAAATCATAGCGGAATGGCAATTTCATTTATAAATACCCCCAGAATTCATAGCAGAATGGCAATTCTATGTATAAATACCCCAACTATATCAAGATGGCACAGTGGCAATTACATGTATAAATACCCCAGAATTCATGGCAGGATGGCACCATGGCAATTCCATGTATAAAACCCCCAGAATTCACAGTAGGATGGCACAGGCTCAATTCCATATATGAATGCTCCCAGAATTGATAGTAGGATGGCACAAGTGCAATTCCATGTATAAATGCCCCCAGAATTGATAGTAGGTTGGCACAGTGCAATTCCATGTATACATACCCCCCAGAACCCATAGCAAGATGGCAAAGGGGCAATTCCATTTATAAATACCCCCAGCACCCATAGCAGGATGGCAAAGGGGCAATTCCATGTATAAATACCTCCCAGGACCCACAGAAGGATGGCAAAAGGGCAATTCCATGTATAACTACCCCCCAGAACCCATAGCAGGATGGCAAATGGGCAATTATTCCATGTATAAATACCCCCCCAGAACCCATAGCAGGATGGCAAAGGGGCAATTATTCCATGTATAAATACCCCCCAGAACTCATAGCAGGATGGCAAAGGGGCAATTCCATGTATAAACTACCCCCAGAACCCATAGCAGGACTAGGGGGGTCTGGGCCCACCAGTGCTACCCCCCCACCACCTTCAGGCCCCACCTCCCAAGCCGGCAAATCCTGCTCTGCTCAACCAGCCCCCCATGTGACCTACCACCAATACGCTTCATTTCTTCAATCAGATGGGGTGGGGAAGGTCAGGAGTACAGGCAGGCTGTGATGTGCTGGCGATCAATCAAGACCCTCACCCCCTCGCCAGGCGTAAATCCAGCTCTGCCCTCTGCATCCCCTGGCGCCTACACTGCAGGTGCGTGTCAGGCGGAGACTGTGTGGAGCCCAGTTCTGCCCTCTGCATCCCCTGGCGCCTACAACGCAGGTGCGCGTCAGGCGGAGACTGTGTGGAGCGGGTCTGTGTGGAGCGAGTTTGGGGCTGGTGTGTCGTTATCTCCGTTTGGCAGCTGGGGATGGGGGGGAGCAGGTCCTGCAGTGGGCCCTGTTGCAACTCCCCCTGCTCCCCTGTAGTTACGCCAACTGCCCGCCCGCCACTGCAATAAGGCAAAAAAGAAAAACGGCATTTGTTTTACCAAATCGAGGAAGAAAATTCTGGGGTGGCTGACAGCCCCTGTAACCCCCCGGTTCCGACGCCTATGGGCCCACCTGATGAACTGTGCCTTTCAGAGTTGCTTTTTAGCCCTTCTCCACTATTCCACTATTGTGGCAGATTAGTGTAATGTTGTTGGTGTCCTTCTTGACTGGCCCTTAGTGTTCCTTGCCCTAGGTCTAGTGGCAGTGGCTGACCAGGAGTATGAAAATATTGATAAGGGAATGAAGTTATTAGTATCCCAAAGGTAATCATAGTGGCCTCCTCCTGAGCCAGTATAAGGATCCCAATTCATAAGTAAATATGTACTGTTGAAACTTATCCAGTCCTGGGTGGCAGTTACCACTTATAGCAGTGGAGAGGGATGGAAAGTCAAGAGGCCACACTTGGTTGAAGTAAACCCCATTGCCTTATCGTTCCTTTTATAAAATTCTGATTAGTTTAACATCTAGCAAGCTAACAAGCTTCAGGTAAAACTGAAAAAGTTTTTTTTTTTTTTTTTGCTTTTGTTAACTAAATTCCAAATACAGTGGAACCTCGATTTTACATCCTCTGATTTTAAGTTTCCCCTCATTTTACATTGTTGTTTTGTGTTCCCACCTATATATTATACGTAAAACATTTCCCTGATTTTACACTTTCCTGGATTTTACGCCATTTTTTTGGTCCCTGAAAAATGTAACATGGGGGTTATACTGTATATTATTAATGCTGTCTACTATGGTACATACATTTTGACCTTCAGTTATTCCAGTGTTGATAATTTTTTAAGTGTTGACAAGTTTTTAAATTTCTCAAAAGTAGATGGCATTTTGCTTATCATTTTGCTCATGTAGGTAAGCCAGTATACATTTGCAATGTGCAGCTACAGAGAAAAGAAATCCGAGCCTCAAGAGCTGATGCAGCTTGAAGGATACACAGTGGATTACACAGACCCTCAGATAGGTAATTAGTCCTATTCTGTTTTCTTTTCTTTTTTTCAACTCAAATCTGTCAATACCTATACCTGTCAAAATGTTAACATAAATTGAGAATGCAGTGGCATGTACCAAAACCATAAATATACAATTGGCTTGGGCTACAAGGGCAGTTCTTGATTTTTTTTTCTTAGCAGACCTGATGCTGCTTCCCCCTTTCCCCAGGCTCTTACCTCTCCTATGTTCAGACCAAGGAAGGAGATGTGGCATTGTTTGTGTAGAGCTGTTCTTAGCTTGCATGTTGACAGATGCAGCCCTCGCCTATTATATTTGATCATCTTTTGTTTAATTATTTTATTTGAACTGCCTTTTTCTTAAGCTGGAAGTAGATCACTACATACAGTTGTTTACAAACTTTGTCCTCCAATGTGAAGGGAAGCTATGTTATGAATTTGAATGCTTACTGTTAATAGACAATACTATTGTGTTCCATTTCAACAGGTTTGAAGGGTGGCCATATGTTCTTTAATGCGGTCAAAGAAGGAGACACAGTTATTTTTGGGAGTGACGATGAACAGGATAGAGTCCTATGGGTACAAGCAATGTACAGAGCAACAGGGCAATCATATAAACCTATTGTTTCAAATCAGGCACAGAAATTAAAACACAAAGGACCGAGTGCTCAACCTGACACATCTCAGAATTGTAAGGTTTTTTTTCATTTGTAAAATTCTTTATCATAAAAAAGGTTTTATTCAGCTTTAAATACTGTGGAAGACAAAGGGACATATATACCTGAGCTTGGACAAGTAATGTTTGCGTCCAATGAAATACTACTTGTTGCAGCAACGACCCCCAACCCCCTACTCCTACCTCATACTGTGCCTGTAGCCCTCTTGCTTCCTGCCACTACTCCTACATACATGTACTTGTGAACTTGCTTACTGCCCCCAGCCGCACCAGTCTGGTCTCTCCATAAGAACAAAACCGGGTTTAGTTCCTTGCTTCACTTTTTTACTCTAGGCCTGAGGTTGTGGAAAAGAGTAGTATGAATTGCAATAAATGCATATTGAAATTCCAGAGTCACATCTTTTATATGATTTTAATGATTTCAAGGCATTACTACACTTTAAGGAAAAACATTGCAACTTACCAACTTGATATCCTTAAATGAGTAGTTCACCATTGAAAACACATAATTTTGGAATACTACAAATTATATATATATATATACATCCTGATGATGGTCCCTAGAGGATCGAAACGCATTGATGTCTCAATTTGTTGTGATGCAGTAGAGCATTATATTTGCTTTCATCAGTTCTTTGCCATGAGTGCTTTCTTCCCATAGACTATATATGATTTTCAGAAAGCATCCGGTTTTTTCTAATTTTGGTTCTGTACATTACCACAATGAATTTTAAATGAAACAACTCAGTTGCAGACTTTCAGCTTTAATTCAGTTGGTTAAACCACACGATTGCATAAAAATGTGAGGAATTTGAGCCTTTTTTTTTTTTAAAACAATCACTTCATTTCAGGGGCTCAAAAGTAATTGGAAAAATTAAAAAACTGAAAATAAAATGTTAATTTCTAATACTTGGTTGAAAACCCTTTTCTGGCAATGACAGCCTGAAGTCTTGAACTTATGGACATCACCAGATTCTGGGTTCCCTCCTTTTTAATGCTCTGCCAGGCCTTTACTGCAGCGGTTTTCAGTTGCTGTTTGTTTGTGGGCCTTTCTGTCCGAAGTTTAGGCTTCAACAAGTGAAATGCATGCTCAATTGGGTTCAGATCAGTTGACTGACTTGGCCATTCAAGAATATTCCACTTCTTTGCTTTAATAAACTGGATTGCTTTGGCTGTATGTTTTGGATCATTGTCCATCTGTATTATAAAAGGCCTCCCGATCAATTTGACTGCATTTAGCTGGATTTGAGCAGACAGTGTCTCTGAACACCTCAGAATTCATTCGGCTGCTTCTGTCCTGTGTCACATCATGGATAAACACGAGTGTCCCAGTGCCACTGGCAGCCATGCACGCCCAAGCCATCACACTGCCTCCGCCGTTTTACAGATGATGTGGTATGCTTTGGATCATGAGATGTTCCACACCTTCTCCATACTTTTTTCTTGCCATCATTCTGGTAAAGGTTGATCTTTATTTCATCTGTCCAAAGAATGTTTTTCCTGAACTGTGCTGGATGTTTTTTAAGTCCAATCTAGCCTTTCTATTCTTGATGCTTATGAGTGGCTTGCACCTTGCAGTGCACCCTCTGTATTTACTTTCATGCAGTCTTCTCTCTATGGTAGACTTGAATATCTATATGCCTACCTCCTGGAGAGTGTTGTTCACTTGTTTGGCTGTTGTGAATGGGGTTTCTCTTCACCATGGAAATAATTCTGTGATCATCCACCACTGTTGTCTTCCGTGGACATCCGGGTCTTTTTGCATTGCTGAGTTCACCGGTGCTTTCTTTCTTTCTCTGGATGTACCAAACTGTAGATTTTGCCACTCCTAATATTGTAGCAAATTCTCGGATGGGTTTTTTCTGTTTTTGCAGCTTAAGGATGGCTTGTTTCACCTGCATGGAGAGCTCCTTTGACTACATGTCACAGCAAAATCTTCCACATACAAGCAACCCCCCCCCTCAAATCAACTCCAGGTATTTTATCTGCTTCATTGATAGATATAACAAAGGAATTGCCCACACCTGCCCATGAAATAGCCTTTGAGTCAATTGTCCAATTACTTTTGAACCCCTGGTCCAATTACTTTTGAGCCCCTGAAATGAAGTGATTGTTTTAAAAAAAGGCTTTAGTTCCTCACATTTTTATGTAATCTTTTTGTTCAACCCACTGAATTAAAGCTGAAAGTCTGCACCTCAACTGTATCTGAGTTGTTTCATTTAAAATTCATTGTGGTAATGTACAGAACCAAAATTAGAAAAAAGTTGTCTGTCCAAATATTTATGGACCTTACTGTATATATGTGTGTGTGTGTGTGTGTGTGTACATTACATTAGAAAAAGAGATGTATTTACTAAGTATATGGCTGTTTGCTTTTCCCTCTGTTCTTGAAGGTTAGAACTCCTATTTCTGTGGGCTACAGTACCCATTACTTTATCAAGGTTCGTCATATTAAAAGCTTGGTACAAAACAAAGACTGAAAGTGACCCACCTTCTGCTGAAATGTTCATTTCTACTCTAGTTTGCCATTTAGGAAGTAGATTTTTAGCTGTAATGAATGTTTTTGTGCATTTTGGTTTTGTTATCTGTACAGCTGTGGATATTTTTAAAACAACATCTGAGTGGGACAATGTGCAATATAGCAATGCTTTTGTTTTCTCAGACCATTTCATCTTAGTCTGTATGTCTGCTAAGTGCTTTGAAATACACGAAGGTCACATAGTCAAGTTTTCAGTGAATAAAGCTATAGTGAATGTGTTGATCAATTTTTGAAATAAAGGTGAGAGGGGGAATATTGTAGTTGTGATACAATGTCTCAGGATATATACTCTAAATAAGCTACTTTATAGTGTAGCTAAACATTCTTAAATTATTTTTCTCTCCGTAAACAGATACAGACTGTGCCCAAAGACATGGCATGGATGAATTTCTATCCTCTAATCCCTGCAGATTTGATCATGCTTCCCTCTTTAAAGTCCTTCAACAACAGACACTTGATCACCGATTAAATGATTCCTATTCTTGTCTGGTAAGTACTACAACCTAGGGTAAAAGAAATGAAGTGAGAAACAGTTTTCTCAAAGTGGTATTTTCTTCAAAACTCATTAAATAAGTGTGCTTGGTTTTGGGATAAAGGATTTCAATCGATTGACTTCAAATTTGAAAATTATACACTTGAAGGTTGCTGCTGTGCCACTCAATAGAGAAGAAAATAGAATCAAACTAGCACCGAAATGTGGTTTATCAGCCCCTCCAGAGAGGGCTTAATAAAAGCTAAAAGCTTTACAAAGGTATAGAAGCCTTCATAGAGGAATTTGTGAACACAAATACTGGCATTTTCAAGTTGGGTCTTTTTTTTCATCTTTTTTTAAACTGCCATCATAAAATACTTTTCTTCCTGACAAAGGACAAACTCTATAGCAGTTTTAAATATCATTGTTACTTTCAGTTTGGTTATCTGCGTCTCAGTCTCTTGTTTTTAAAACCGTACAGTCACACACATTATTCTGTATTTATATTAAGTTCTGTATTTACATTGTTGTTTAGACTATGCAACTTATTGCGCTTTGTAAGATATATAAAAACCCTAAAATTAGTTTCAACCAGAAAGTTCCTAACTAAAATTTCAACAAACAATTCTTATTTTTATTTTTTCACTGACTAACTTTTTTCTGTAATAAAAAAAACTTTAAAAAAGAATCCTATAAGAATTTTTTAATGTTTTAAATATTTTAGTAGCCTTAAGGAATGGTGCTCCCTTTTATGGAACAACCCAAGTTCCAGTTACTTCAGATACTAGCAGCACATACCTGTATTCATGTTCCAGAGCAGATATTTAGATGATCCCTGTGACAAAAAATGAGAGAAAACAATGCTCATTGCTTATACTGAGGTACGTCTAGGTTCTTTACTGAATACTGAGAGAAGAACTCCAAACAAATGAGCTTGGCTATGCTGCCAAGGTTGTTTTTGTAATCCAACAGACCCATTATTTAAAGCTTCTTTTAAATACTCTTCTTAAAAAAGTGTATCAAATGGTTGTTAATTTCAGAAAAAAATGGTATTTAAACAACAAAGTAATTATGAAGTGGATTTGCGTATCCACTTCAGATTGTAAGTGGCAAACACACCAAAAATCACAACATGATTTCTGGAATTTAGAGATGCATCTAGTAACTGCTTGTTTGATAATCCCCCTGCCCCCAAGTTTAAAGGATCAGCTGTCAATAATGTGTTGTCCCTTACAAGTCCTTTTATGGACAGTCTTGTGCAGCTTCTTTTTGATTACGCAAAAGTTAACTGCTGTTCTTCCAACAAGAATACCTAAACCTGGAGGCTTTCTTCACTTAATATTTGCATTCAAGGGAGGATGGATAAAGCACACCTTGAAAATGCTTCCAACAAGGTTTATCTGTTTTGTTATTGGGAACATGTGTAGGGCACACAGTAAGTTTAAAAATACAACAACTCTGCCAAATTCCTGAGTCAAAAATTGTGGACAAATTTGTGGTATTTTTTGTGCTGTTATATTGTATATGGCATCCAGCTTCTCCTGGGCAGGCTGTCAAGTCACTAGGATGCAGCACAACTTGAGCATGCATTTCAAATTCAGAAAACAACCAGGGTATGTGCAGCTCAATCTGCATCACAATTTTGCTGCAAGGGGGACTTGCAGACAATACTTGTAAGCTAGTCCTAAAATTTCACACTTAATTTAGTGTTGGGTGTTATATATTTAGGCACTTGTATTGCAAAGCATCTGGTTACAACAGTAAAGTGATATAGCAACGATACCCAAAATCATTTTGAAAACTAGAATATAAGAATTAGCTCAGATGGCAATCTTGTCTATCAATTTGGGGTGATTGTGAATACAGAAATGGCTACACATAAAACTCATGGTTTACTGTTTACTAGTTCTGTCCAGACAACCATATTTACACTTATTTATTTTTTTAAGTCTCCAGCATCTGTTTGCTTTTTTTGTTAAATATTAGATCTTTTTTTAACAACTAATACATTCTTCTAATTTGTAATAATCTAATAAATTTGAAGTAGACAAAAGCATTTCCACAATTCCTTGGTTTACTTTTAAGATTACAGAATTATTTCATTCAGAAACTTACATGTTTTTTTTTAGGTCTGAAAAAACGACTGACAAAATTACACCCTAGACTTACTAACACACTAGAATTCATTTATCTTAATATAGAATAACTGAAACCGGGTGCTTTTTATAGCCGCAAATTACCTTCTGCATTTATTTACTAATCATTTTGACCATTTATCATTTTGGTAAACTGTCCTGTTTTAACAGATTTGAAGAATGCTTACTCCTAACTGTGGTCTTCAAATTTTCACACTAGTGTTCAGTGGAATTAAGATTTGGACTCTGCTGGTCACTGTAAATGGAGAGTTGTCATTTATAAAAAGCACTAATTTAATTTCATATGTCAACCAGATATTTTCCCAAAAGGTTTACTTTTGGTCTTTTGGCCTCTTTATGCAGAAGCTGCCCTAAATTTTCATTAACACTACTTTGATAATCTTTTCTCTTGTATACATTCATGACATTGTCTGATGTGCCATGAAACTCTTTAAATACAGTGGACACACAGTGGAATATTTAGGTATTTGGAGATGGACTTAAAATTGTTTGTCTCCCATGTGCAATATGGTGCACACAGAGAATTCATACTTGTTTATATACCTGCTTGTTTATATGCAAGAGCATGCAACTTATCGACAGTGAGGTTTCTTTTACATTTTAGAACAATCACATATTTGAAATCAAAATATTTCTTACAGCTTTTGAATGCGGTGCCACTAATTCTGTCCATTGTTTTTGTAGAGCGTTTCCGTGTGGTCATTTTTAAATGAAATCCCATGCAGTGAAACTTTTATGTATTCCACTGGACTGGAAGGCAGGAGTTAATAGGTCTACTTTTTTTTGTCGATGGGGCTTCTATTGACACAACATTCAGCATCACATCAGCATATCTGTGTTGGCCCAATTTAACAGACCCTATAGGGAAGAGTATGATTGGTTATCTCCTGTGTTCTGTGTGGTGGGATGCATTAATAAACACTGCATAGTGTAAGCAAGTGATATTTGATAAATGGCACTCAAGGGAGTGGAATATATTTAGGGGGAATGTAATATTGTTCACTAACAAAAAATTGTTCGCAATGCAAATAAACAGTAGGATAGCGATTGTGAATTTTATAGTTTGCCATAGTGTGCAGTGTATGTAATAAAACTTTTGAAAAAGTTGCTATGGTTGCTCCAAAAGTTTACACCACCTTCAAGCAGGTGTTAATGTTTGCCAATACTCAATTAAGATTCGCAGTGCAATAAAAGCCCAATGAAGAATATTACATTGCGACATGCAAATTTGTTCTCTTCTCATTGTATTCAATGCAAGAAAAGCACTTTTTGCTCTCACATTCTCTCGACTTAATGTTAAAACTTATATCTGGGTAGATATTAAAACAAATAATTACATTTGTTTGTGTTTATTTTCATCTGTTATTTGTATCTGTTTCTGTTAACTTAATCCTTTTTGTTGCAGAGTGGATAACAGATTTTTTCATCTTCTATTATGTGTCATTCATATGATATCAACTTGGCATATTCACTGGGCACAAAAATGTGTGTTACTTTTTAGAATCATCCAGGATAATGACTAGAGAAAACATTTTCATAAGGCCAGCTGGTGGGATGAAGAGAGTTAGCTTTTCTCAAATAAAAAGCATCAGTTGATGCCAAAAAAAACCTACTAATGAACTAAATTACATTTCCCCAGTTCAGCCATCATAAACTATTTCTAATGATCATTCACAATACATCTCCGTCCATATTTTGCATATTATTTTTCCCTAATATATATATATATATATATATATATATATATATATATATATATATATATATATAGAGATAGATAGATAGATACAACTGTAAAAGCTTGCCAACAATTTAACACTTTTGTTTATTTTCTAGACTAAATCTAGTTCTGCTTTCATTTTTTTTCATCTGTAGGGATGGTTCAGTCCTGGTCAGGTTTTTGTATTAGATGAATACTGTGCACGATATGGTGTTCGTGGTTGCCATCGACATCTCTGCTACCTTAAAGAATTAATTGAGCATGCTGAATCTGGAGCTGTGATTGACCCAACACTGCTTCATTACAGCTTTGCATTCTGTGCATCTCATGTTCACGGAAACAGGTAAAAACCAATCAAGTTTTTATTTTGTTTTTTACTTAGTGTGTGACTAAGCTAGAGGGACAATCAGCTTTAATTCATCGACACAAAAGTCCAACTAAAGCATACATTTGCTTACTTTGGTAGTTCTAACATCCAGTACACAAGAAGATTAAGCAGGCTGGTTTCTTAGGGAACCCCATAGGTGAATATCACAGCAGGAATATCTGTCACTTGCTGTCAGACTCAAAAAACTCTGGTCTATTCAGCAGGTGAAGTACAGGGCAGCTCCTACTTTCTTACATTCACCTGCTGCTCACTTCCTTAAAAACACTCCTTGGATGTCCAGCCCATCTCTGGCTGGTTAACCCTCTAGTGGCTCTTATAGGGGTGACACTTAAAAGGATTGCTCAAAGAATGAGGATATATATTTGCCATACAGGATATATCCCCTCCAACTTGACTGGCAACATTCCTTCCTTCCTTTCTTCCTTGTTAAAGTTTCCATTTTATATTTTTTGTTTTTAAACAGTTTTTTTCTTCCTTGCCCCATATAATACTTATATGACAATTCCTTGCTCAGCACACAAACACACAATACCCTTTAAAGGACTTTAAAATTACAAAGCCTTTATTAAGAAATAACGTAACGAAACTCCGCTTCTGCTCCTCTTCAGAAAAGGCGGCAGTTTGACGATCCATCTTGCGGCGCTCAATTTCTACTCCCTGGCTATCTCCTATATATATGGAATATGCTGTAGACGCTCCACGAGAGGTCAAACGTAAACAGTAAACTGTATCTGCTACGTAAATATACAGAAAAATCAGGAAATGCAGGAACATGTAAATGCAACTTTGGAACATCTCAGAGGAATTGGAACTGTGTCACAAGCACAGAAAAAATGCAGGGTGGTTTGTTTATTTCAAAGTATGCACAATGCAAAATGGTTCAAAAATCATAGCTGAGGGAACAAATGTGTAGAAAACAATGCTAAAATTGCCACTCAATCGCTTCATCAGAAACGCATCCATGGAACAGATGTCTGGGACAAAATATGACTTCTTATATCTTATATATCACCATGCAATACAATCATGAAATTCATCTGTTGTATCAAAGCAACGGCAACAAGGTTACTATTACCTAAAGCAAGTCAGAGAAGGGCAAGTCCACCCCTTAGGGGCAGATTTATCAAAGGTCGAGGTGAATTTTTGAATGAGAAAAATTAATATTTCAAGCTATTTTCTGTGTACATCAACTAGGGAATAGTCCAAATTCGATTTGAATTTAAAAAAATGTGAATATCGAAATTTATCATGTACTGTCTCTTTAAAAATTTGACTTCGACCAGTCGTCATCTAAAACCTGCCGAATTGCTGTTTTAGCCTATGGGGGACCTCCTAGAACCTATTTGGAGTCAATTGGTGGACTTTGAAAAATCGAATTCGATGGAAAGCGCTATTACTTTGATTCGAATTTGGCCGAATACAGACCTATCTGATCAAAAATTGACCTATTCGACCATAAAAAAAAAAAACAACTTAATTTCGGTTGGTCTTTTTGAATTCGAATTTCGAAGTTTTTTCAATTTGAAATTCGACCCTTGATAAATATGCCCTTTAGAATTGATCCACAGTGATGTGTGTGGACCAAACCTGGAGACAAGCATTTTGTGACCTTCATATATGACTACTCCAAATACACAAAAGTATATTTAATGTGAACCCATGTATAAACTCATTTATAAACACTCAGCAAATTAGCCCCTGGGAAAAAACACAGACATGCCCCCCCAAGCTGCCTCCTTAAGTAATTAATTGCGCTTTCAGCACCCTAAATCCAGAACCAGTGCTAGGCTCCCTGGTCACAGCTCTTGCTTCTGCCTTTAACAGCCGCCTTTCACCTCGGGAGGAGCCCTCGGCTAATTGGATGCCGCCAGGTCTTACTAAGAGAGGAGCAAAGCTAAAGGTTCTGGATGAGCAAACGGGCACGATCGTCTCACCAAGGATACTGGATGGAAGTACAAAACTTGGAAGACAGGTCAGACAACACAGCGTGGAACAGGCAGGCCGGGCCAGCACAAGCAGAGTTAGAATAGTCAGTCAAGCTGGGTCGATGCAGGCAGAGTTCAAGGAATATTCAGAAGGCTAGGATTAGGATTGGCGAGAGTAGAATATCGGTCAGGCAATGATCAGATTGGAGAATTCAGAATAGTCAGGCAAGGCAAAGGTCAATAACCAGAGGATCAGACTGGAATCAGCAGGAATAAAGCACCTAGAAACTAGCAAATAGATTTTACAAAGGGCAATGAGCTCAACGCTGAAATCCCCTTTTATACTGTTTGAATTTCGCGCCATTGCGCAATGACGTAATCATGCCGGCGCATAAACCCAGAAGATTCAGAAAGAAGGGCCTGTATGGGCTTAAACAAGCCACCAGAGCCTGGAATGAGAACATAAATCATGTCCTTTTACATGGAGTATTTTCCAGAAGCAAGGCAGATCCATGTATGTACATTTAGCAACAAAAACAACAGATGGATATATGTATTGATCTATGTGGATGATGTGCTAGTCTGTTATATGCAAGAAGGGGACAGTGATGATGATGACATTGTTCAAAGACTAAAGGCAAATATTGAAATGAATGATTTGGGAAATGTCACTTATTACCTTGGAATATAAATTTGGATGGAAGTTTCCTACTTAATTGGAAAAATAAAATTCAAGAACTGATAACTTATTGTGAAATGGAGGAAGCAAATGAAGGGAAAACTCCTAAGGAAGTTGAATACCTAAAGGGCGTGAATGATGAGCGATTGTTGACAGACAAACACCAATATTGAAAGGTTATTGGCAAATTGTTGTTCGTAGCCATAGTGACAAGACCAGACATTACAGCAGCAGGAGGAATACTTTGCAGGAAGGTTTCAGATCCATCACATTGTGATTGGAATGCGGTAAAGTGCATCATAAAATACTGTACCTGAAAGGGACCAACCCTACTCCTGGAAGACAACCAAGGATGTATTAGTTTGTCACAAAAGGAAAAGGTGAACCAGCGTACTAAACACATTAAAGTGAAATATCACCTTTGAGGAACCCTCAAGATCAGGGCATCACTGAATTGCAGTACTGTCCATCTGAGACTATGGTGGCAGAAGCCATTACCCAAGCATCATTTTGAGAAATTGATTGAAAGAATGAATCATGTGGAATAATCTCCATGCTGTTGACAAGGGGTGTTGGAATACAACAGACAGAGATTGTTCCAGTGCATGTTACTTAATGCAAAGAGAGACTATTGTTGCTTAGCAATGTGATCTCATGTTTGACCTGTAACCCTGTGTGATTTTCTTCTTGCTCTTCCTGTGTGTGCTCTCTATGAAAGTTCCTGTTGCATGCCCAGTGCTTATGATGAGCTCTATAAATCAAACAAGTTACCGTTCATACAGAAGTTGGTGTGTCTGTCCTATCTACACATACAATTCAGATCAGCTATCTGCTAACAATGTTTTGTGTTAATAGAGGCAAATAGCACTTTACCAAGTAATTAACTGTTTTATGAAGGCTTAAGGAGAGAGAAGTAATTATATAACTATGTTGAATTACTGGGCCTTGCCTAGAAAATTTGATGCTACATCCTTAAAATAGTTTTTTTTTTTTTCGAAAAGCACCTTGCAAAATATTTGCTGCCCTGATAATTTCTCCAGTGCAATTAAACTTCACAATGTCTTTGGTGATATAGGTAGACCTGTAACCAGGATTTTGTACCCAATATTGAGTTTATAGGCAAATAGATTGCATAACCAAGCATAGTACCTAGAGTTGCTTCTTTGCAACAATATGCTGTTAAGTTTTTTTCCCAATATTATGGAATAATGCAATCTTATTAGTCAGGTGTTGTGTGCTTTTGGTTTAAGTGGCTGGCAGACTGAAGCTCAGAACCTTTTGAACATGCCTAGAAGAATATTTTATCTTTTACCACAAATCCTACTGATTATCCAATACTATGAAATTGGCAACCTACATTGACCTGCATTGTTTAAGGGTATAGTTTTTCCTTTAATTTCCCTTCCTCTCCAGAGACTGACACCTCTGCAGTCAACAATTAATGCCGCTTCCAAGCTTGTATAATATGTGTGATGATCCTTAGTGTGGATGCTTGCCCATGTTTGCTCTGCTTCTCCTCAGGGTAAATTTTAAATTAATAGTTTTCACAGTCCACAAGTCTACTCTAGGGATGTAGCGAACGTCGGAAAAAACCCCATAGACTTCAATGGGAAGGCGAATTTTAAAAGCTAGAAAAGACATTTCTGGCCAGAAAAATGATTTTAAAGTTGTTTAAAGGGTGCAACGACCTGGACAGTGCCATGCCAGAGGGGGATCAAGGGCAAAAATGTTTCTAAAAAATCCATTGTTGACACAGCGCTGCGTTTTGTGCTGTAAAGGGCAGAAATCACACTACATTTCTAAACCTGTGTAATAAAATGCTTTAAAACGTCCGGCGTCTACATGCCAATCAAGTCGTGTAAAGGTTACAGCCTGTTCACACGCAAAGACGAAACGCGGTGCTTACTGCAACGCAAAAAGACGCAAAGAGCTTTAATGAATGATACCGTCAAGTGAGCAAATAATAGTTTTTAATTACTAGTTGCTTGTCACCTCCAGGATGTTCGTCCTGTTGGTGGCAATATTTCTGTAGTGGTGTGTTTAGCAGTCACCGTGCTTGTGCGCACGTGCACGGTCAGGCAGAGGTAATTCAATGTACAGTGAAGTGAACCAAAAAACACTGATTCTGCAGTGTGGGCCCAGTTTTGGTCTACTTTATTGATCACCTGCGGTGACCATAAAAGATGCGATTTTGCCACTGTTGCAGAACCCTGAAAAATTAGGCATGTGTACTTTCCTGAAAAATTATGTTTTTTTTGTCGCAGCCACTGAACCAGAAGTCCAGAAACAATATGCCATATAAATGCTGAAAATATTAATTTTTTTTTGTGGCAGCCACTGCAGCACAGAGGCCAGAAAAAATATGCCATGTAAATGCAAACAATATTAATTTTTTTTTGTCGCAGCCACTGCAGCACAGAGGCCAGAAAAAATATGCCATATAAATGCAAACAATATTAATTTTTTTTTGTCGCAGCCACTGCAGCACAGAGGCCAGAAAAAATATGCCATATAAATGCAAACAATATTAATTTTTTTTTGTCGCAGCCACTGCAGCACAGAGGCCAGGAAAAATATGCCATATAAATGCTAACAATATAAAAAATTTTTGTCGCAGACACTGAAGCACAGAGGCCAGAAAAAATATGCCATATAAATGCTGAAAATATTCAATTTTTTTGGTCGCAGCCACTGAAGCACAGAGGCCAGAAAAAATATGCCATATAAATGCTGAAAATATTCTGTTTTTTTTGGTCGCAGCCACTGAAGCACAGAGGCCAGAAAAAATATGCCATATAAATGCTGAAAATATTCTGTTTTTTTTGGTCGCAGCCACTGAAGCACAGAGGCCAGAAAAAATATGCCATATAAATGCTGAAAATATTCATTTTTTTGTCACAGCCACTGAAGCACAGAGGCCAGAAAAAATATGCCATATAAATGCTGAAAATATTCTGTTTTTTTTGGTCGCAGCCACTGAAGCACAGAGGCCAGAAAAAATATGCCATATAAATGCTGAAAATATTCATTTATTTTTGTCGCAGCCACTGAAGCACAGAGGCCGAAACAATATGCCATATGAATGCTGAAAATATTCATTTTTTTGTCACAGCCACTGAAGCACAGAGGCCAGAAAAAATATGCCATATAAATGCTGAAAATATTCTGTTTTTTTTGGTCGCAGCCACTGAAGCACAGAGGCCAGAAAAAATATGCCATATAAATGCTGAAAATATTCATTTATTTTTGTCGCAGCCACTGAAGCACAGAGGCCGAAACAATATGCCATATAAATGCTGAAAATATTCATTTTTTTGTCACAGCCACTGAAGCACAGAGGCCAGAAAAAATATGCCATATAAATGCTGAAAATATTCATTTTTTTGTCACAGCCACTGAAGCACAGAGGCCAGAAAAAATATGCCATATAAATGCTGAAAATATTCTGTTTTTTTTGGTCGCAGCCACTGAAGCACAGAGGCCAGAAAAAATATGCCATATAAATGCTGAAAATATTCATTTATTTTTGTCGCAGCCACTGAAGCACAGAGGCCGAAACAATATGCCATATAAATGCTGAAAATATTCATTTATTTTTGTCGCAGCCACTGAAGCACAGAGGCCGAAACAATATGCCATATAAATGCTGAAAATATTCATTTTTTTGTCACAGCCACTGAAGCACAGAGGCCAGAAAAAATATGCCATATAAATGCTGAAAATATTCTGTTTTTTTTGGTCGCAGCCACTGAAGCACAGAGGCCAGAAAAACTCAGGATTTACCTGGATTCAAATTAAACCAGTAGGGTTTGCACCCTAGTTTGTAACGGTGATGGAGGGAGGAGGACGCTAAAGGACAGCTGTATGTGGAGTCATGAGGCGTGCAGAGAAGGACAGCTGCATGGGGAGTCAGAATCAGAAACTCAGAACAAGTCTTCCGGCGTGCAGTAACCCTCCGAGATCCACCCCTCATTCATTTTAATAAAGGTCAGGTAATCCACACTTTTGTGACCTAGGCGAGTTCTCTTCTCAGTTACAATCCCTCCTGCTGCACTGAAGGTCCTTTCTGAGAGGACACTTGAGGCGGGGCAAGACAAGAGGTTCATGGCAAATTGTGACAGCTCTGGCCACAGATCAAGCCTGCGCACCCAGTAGTCCAGGGGTTCATCGCTCCTCAGAGTGTCGATATCTGCAGTTAATGCCAGGTAGTCCGCTACCTGCCGGTCGAGGCGTTCTTTGAGGGTGGATCCAGAAGGGTTCTGCCGCTGCCTTGGACAAAAAACATTTGCATGTCTGACGTTACAGAGTGGCCAAAGTGCTTTGTCCTTGCAGGTGCACTCGTGGCAGGATTACTGGCACCTCTGCCCCTGGAATGTTGATGAGTTCCTGAAGTGACATCACCCTTAAAAGCATTGTACAACATGTTTTGCAGGCTGGTTTGTAAATGCAGCATCCTTTCAGACTTGTGGTATGTTGGTAACATTTCTGCCACTTTATGCTTGTACCGAGGGTCTAGTAGAGTCGCGACCCAGTACAGGTCCTTCTCCTTAAGCCTCTTGATACGGGGGTCCTTCAACAGGCATGACAGCATGAAAGACCCCATTCTCACAAGGTTGGATGCAGAGGTATCCATCTCTGCTTCCTCGTTATCAAGGACTGCATCATCCACGGTCTCCTCCCCCCAGCCACGTACAAGACCAGGGGTCCCCAAAAGGTCACCACTAGCCCCCTGGGAAGCCTGCTCCTGTTGGTCCTCCTCCTCCACAAAGCCACCTTCCTCCTCTGACTCTACTTCTGACACCTCTCCCTGCGTTGCAGCAGGTGCCTGGGTTCGTTCTGGTGATTCCGACCAGAAATCGTGCGCTTCCTGCTCCTCGTCACGCTGGTCTACAGCCTCATCTGTCACTCGTCGCACGGCACGCTCCAGGAAGAAAGCAAAGGGTATTAGGTCGCTGATGGTGCCTTCGGTGCGACTGACCATATTTGTAACCTCTTCAAAAGGGCGCATGAGCCTGCAGGCATCGCGCATAAGCACCCAGTAACGGGGGAAAAAAATCCCCAGCTCTGCAGATCCAGTCCTACCACCCAGTTCAAACAGGTATTCGTTGACGGCTCTTTGTTGTTGCAGCAGACGTTCCAACATGAGGAGCGTTGAATTCCAGCGAGTCTGGCTGTCGCAAATCAAACGCCTAACTGGCATGTTGTACCGCTGCTGAATGTCAGCAAGGCGTGCCATGGCTGTATAGGAACGTCTGAAATGGGCCGACACCTTCCTGGACTGCCTGAGAACGTCCTGGAATCCTGGGTACTTTGAGACAAAACGTTGTACTATTAAATTCAGAACATGTGCCATGCAGGGCACATGTGTTAAATTGCCCAGTCTCAGTGCTGCCAACAGATTGCTTCCATTGTCACACACCACTTTTCCGATCTTCAGTTGGTGTGGGGTCAGCCACCGATTGGCCTGTGACTGCAGAGATGACAGGAGTACAGATCCGGTATGGTTTTTGCTTTCCAGGCACGTCATCCCCAAGACAGCATGACAACGGCGTACCTGGCACGTCGAATAGCCTAGGGGGAGCTGGGGGTGCACAGGTGTGGAGGAGGAGGACCCATCAGCAGAGGACGAAGAAGAGGAAGAAGACGAGGTAGAGAGCGAAGGAGGAGTAGAGGTGGTGGCAGAACCGCGTGCAATCCGTGGCGGTGACACCAACTCCACTGTCGTTGTTGAGCCACACATTTCCTGCTTCCCAGCCATGACCAAGTTCACCCAGTGGGCAGTGTAGGTGACATACCTGCCCTGACCATGCTTGGAGGACCATGCGTCAGTAGTCATATGGACCTTTGGCCCAACACTAAGTGACAGAGATGCGGTGACTTGGCTCTGCACATGGTGGTACAGGTGTGGTATTCCTTTTTTTGAAAAAAAATTGCGGCTGGGTACCTTCCACTGCGGTGTCCCAATTGCTACAAATTTGCGGAAGGCCTCCGAGTCCACCAGCTGGTATGGTAAAAGCTGGCGGGCTAAGAGTGCAGACAAGCCAGCTGTCAGACGCCGGGCAAGGGGGTGACTCGCAGACATTGGCTTCTTACGCTCAAACATGGCCCTCACAGAAACTTGGCTGGGGGCAGATGACTGGGAATGGGAACTGGTGGTCAAGGTGGAAGGCGGAGTGGAGGGTGGTTCAGACGGGTCAAGGACAGCAGAGGTAGAGCAGTAAGATGCTGGACCAGAAGGAGGGTGGCTTTTAGTTTGCCTGTTGCCTTTGAGGTGTTGCTCCCAAAGTGCTTTGTGCTTGCCGTTCATGTGCCTTCGCATAGAAGTTGTACCTATGTGGCTGTTGGGCTTCCCAAGACTCAGTTTCTGACTGCACTCATTGCAAATTACAACGCTTTTGTCAGAGGCACACACATTAAAAAAATCCCACACTGCTGACCTTTTTGAAGCTGGCAATCTGGCGGTAACAGTAGAAGTTGGCGGCGTTGGCGGCAATGGCGGGTGCGTTGGCCGGCTGACCACAGGTGCCGATACATGTTGTTGCCCTACTGTTCCCTGCGAGCTGTCCTCCCTGCTTCTTCTAAGTCTTATTCTCCTCCTGCCTCTCTGACTCTCCGTCTCTCCATCTGAACTATCCTCCTCTTGCTCTCTTCTACTGGGCACCCACAAAACATCAATCTCCTCATCATCATTCTCCTCAGATGCATCAATTTCTTCTAACAGCTCACAGAAGGAAGCAGCAGCGGGACCTCCTCGTCATCACTCATTATGTCCATCTCTGTTGTGTTCTCTGCCAGAATTAAATCTGGTGTAACGTCCTCATCTCCTTCATCTTCTTCTGCCAATAATGGTTGCGCATCACTCAGTTCAAGAAACTCATGTGAAAATAACTCCTCTGACTCCAGTGAAGAAGGGGCGCCGGTGGTGGAGGAACTGTTACGTGGGGTGGCCATAGCAGTGGAGGATGAGGATGTTGTGGTAAAGTTAGAAACGGTAGAGGATGGGGTGTGCTGTGTAAGCCAGTCAACTACCTCTTCAGCATTTTGGGAGTTCAGGGTCATTGCCTTTTTAAAACTGGGCAATTTCCTAGGGCCACAGGATAGCATAGCAGCACGGCCCCTAGTGCCTCTGCGTGGCGGCCTGCCTTTGCCTGGCATTATTTTTAAAACAAAAACAACAACAACTCAGGTGGTGTTTCTGGAGACGGTATTATTATTGATATTTAGACAGAATGTGAACAAGCTCACACAGCTAGATGGCAGTGGTTTGAAAATGAAGAACACACTGGGCAAATAATGCCTACAAGGTCAACGTATACACTACAGCAGTGGTGGATACGGAATATATTATTGCTGCTTGAAAAACGTCACTCAGGTGGTGTTTCTGGAGACGGTATTATTATTGATATTTAGACAGAATGTGAAAAAGCTCACACAGCTAAGTGGCAGTGGTTTGAAAATGAAGAACACACTGGGCAAATAATGCCTACAAGGTCAACGTATACACTACAGCAGTGGTGGATACGGAATATATTATTGCTGCTTGAAAAACGTCACTCAGGTGGTGTTTCTGGAGACGGTATTATTATTGATATTTAGACAGAATGTGAAAAAGCTCACACAGCTAAGTGGCAGTGGTTTGAAAATGAAGAACACACTGGGCAAATAATGCCTGCAAGGTCAACGTATACACTACAGCAGTGGTGGATACGGAATATATTATTGCTGCTTGAAAAACGTCACTCAGGTGGTGTTTCTGGAGACGGTATTATTATTGATATTTAGACAGAATGTGAACAAGCTCACACAGCTAGATGGCAGTGGTTTGAAAATGAAGAACACACTGGGCAAATAATGCCTGCAAGGTCAACGTATACACTACAGCAGTGGTGGATACGGAATATATTATTGCTGCTTGAAAAACGTCACTCAGGTGGTGTTTCTGGAGACGGTATTATTATTGATATTTAGACAGAATGTGAAAAAGCTCACACAGCTAAGTGGCAGTGGTTTGAAAATGAAGAACACACTGGGCAAATAATGCCTGCAAGGTCAACGTATATACTACAGCAGTGGTGGATACGGAATATATTATTGCTGCTTGAAAAACGTCACTCAGGTGGTGTTTCTGGAGACGGTATTATTATTGATATTTAGACAGAATGTGAAAAAGCTCACACAGCTAAGTGGCAGTGGTTTGAAAATGAAGAACACACTGGGCAAATAATGCCTGCAAGGTCAACGTATACACTACAGCAGTGGTGGATACGGAATATATTATTGCTGCTTGAAAAACGTCACTCAGGTGGTGTTTCTGGAGACGGTATTATTATTGATATTTAGACAGAATGTGAACAAGCTCACACAGCTAGATGGCAGTGGTTTGAAAATGAAGAACACACTGGGCAAATAATGCCTACAAGGTCAACGTATACACTACAGCAGTGGTGGATACGGAATATATTATTGCTGCTTGAAAAACGTCACTCAGGTGGTGTTTCTGGAGACGGTATTATTATTGATATTTAGACAGAATGTGAAAAAGCTCACACAGCTAAGTGGCAGTGGTTTGAAAATGAAGAACACACTGGGCAAATAATGCCTGCAAGGTCAACGTATACACTACAGCAGTGGTGGATACGGAATATATTATTGCTGCTTGAAAAACGTCACTCAGGTGGTGTTTCTGGAGACGGTATTATTATTGATATTTAGACAGAATGTGAAAAAGCTCACACAGCTAAGTGGCAGTGGTTTGAAAATGAAGAACACACTGGGCAAATAATGCCTGCAAGGTCAACGTATACACTACAGCAGTGGTGGATACGGAATATATTATTGCTGCTTGAAAAACGTCACTCAGGTGGTGTTTCTGGAGACGGTATTATTATTGATATTTAGACAGAATGTGAAAAAGCTCACACAGCTAAGTGGCAGTGGTTTGAAAATGAAGAACACACTGGGCAAATAATGCCTGCAAGGTCAACGTATACACTACAGCAGTGGTGGATACGGAATATATTATTGCTGCTTGAAAAACGTCACTCAGGTGGTGTTTCTGGAGACGGTATTATTATTGATATTTAGACAGAATGTGAACAAGCTCACACAGCTAGATGGCAGTGGTTTGAAAATGAAGAACACACTGGGCAAATAATGCCTACAAGGTCAACGTATACACTACAGCAGTGGTGGATACGGAATATATTATTGCTGCTTGAAAAACGTCACTCAGGTGGTGTTTCTGGAGACGGTATTATTATTGATATTTAGACAGAATGTGAAAAAGCTCACACAGCTAAGTGGCAGTGGTTTGAAAATGAAGAACACACTGGGCAAATAATGCCTGCAAGGTCAACGTATACACTACAGCAGTGGTGGATACGGAATATATTATTGCTGCTTGAAAAACGTCACTCAGGTGGTGTTTCTGGAGACGGTATTATTATTGATATTTAGACAGAATGTGAAAAAGCTCACACAGCTAAGTGGCAGTGGTTTGAAAATGAAGAACACACTGGGCAAATAATGCCTGCAAGGTCAACGTATACACTACAGCAGTGGTGGATACGGAATATATTATTGCTGCTTGAAAAACGTCACTCAGGTGGTGTTTCTGGAGACGGTATTATTATTGATATTTAGACAGAATGTGAAAAAGCTCACACAGCTAAGTGGCAGTGGTTTGAAAATGAAGAACACACTGGGCAAATAATGCCTGCAAGGTCAACGTATACACTACAGCAGTGGTGGATACGGAATATATTATTGCTGCTTGAAAAACGTCACTCAGGTGGTGTTTCTGGAGACGGTATTATTATTAATATTTAGACAGAATGTGAACAAGCTCACACAGCTAGATGGCCACTGGGCAAATAATGCCTGCAAGTGCACTACTATTGGTGCACTACTATGAAGAACAGCAAACAGCACTGGACACCTTAAAGAACAGTAAGATAAGTAAAATAAAAAAAAAATTATATGTATATTAAAAAAATTTCTCGGGTTGGTGCTGCTGAACTACTAGGAGCAGCACAGTAGCACACCAGTCCCACTCCCCAACACTGCTAGACTAATAGCACTTGGCTGTTAAAGTAGCAAAGTAAAACAACAAAAAAGAAAATAAAAGCAGTCCTTACAAGGACTATTGGGTTATTACAGCAGTCAGCAGATGAGATCAGAAGAGATCAGTGCCCACAGCAGGCAGCTACATACAGAGCACTGCAGTAGAAGGTAGATTACTAGCCAGCAAAGCTACCCTAAAATGTCCCTCAAATCCCTGCAGACTTCTGTCCCTCCAATACAGAGCAGTATCAAGTAGATTACTAGCCAGCAAACTTACTATCAACTGTCCCTCAAAGAAATCAGTGAAATCAGTAACAGCTCTCTCCCTACACTAGCTCTTGCAAGCACACACAGGCAGAATGAAAAAACGCTGCAGGGCTTCAGTTTATATATGGAAGGGGAGTGGTCCAGGGGGTGTGGGGGTGGTCCAGGAGGGAGAGCTTCCTGATTGGCTGCCATGTATCTGCTGGTCTGGGGTGAGAGGTCAAAAAAAAGTGCCAGGTAAGGCGAACCCAAAATGGCGAACGTCGCGCGACGTTCGCGAACTTGCGGCGGACGCGAACAGCCGATGTTCGCGCGAACAAGTTCGCTGGCGAACAGTCCGCGACATCCCTAGTCTACTCTACCCGACATCGTTGAACTTAGCTTCATGTACTGAGCTTCTTACACTTTTCTACTGATCTAGTCATTATCTCTTCACATGTACTCAATTTGGACACCCTTGGTTAATTTACACCTTATGTAATTACCAATAATGTGGATAGGATTATCTCTTCATATACATTCTTTTTAGCTCTCTTTGCAATAGTTATTTAAATTTCCCAGTTAGTGTGTTGTCTCCCATATATTGTAGGGATTTTAGTATTAGGTGATGTTCCATATTGGGAATTATCAGTAAGGGATAGTATGGAGAGGAAGGTGTTAGTCCTTCAGGCTGGGACTGGTATTCTGCAGACAGGAGCCAAAAAAGAGTTTTCGAAGATACAGGAACAAGATTAGTGTGACAATGACAAAAAAGTCAGGGTCTGGCAGGATAGGGATGGAGTTGGTAAAAAATGGTGACAGGGAGAGGAGTGGGCATAGAAGCCAGGATTAGATCAGAACAGAGAAGGTGAAGAACCAGTGACTGAATGAAGCAAGTGTAGAGTACAGTATACCAATAAACCAATACGAAAAAAGAATAGTTAGTCCTTTCGATTGGCTTTCTCCTGCCATTCCTTTTCAGTCGCTCAGTTGCATACAAATGTCACATAAAAAATGTTGGATCTGCGCCTAAAGCAAATGAAAAAAGCAAAAAACAGAAACAAAAATATGGTGTAGTATTTGAAGTTCTTTCTGGAGCACCCTGTGCTGGAAGTATATAAATCACTGGTGTGATTTACCCATTAAAAGAGACTTTCCTTTTTGTTCCGGTTATGTATATAGTTTAATCAGTTTTTTCAAAGACCATCACCAAGTTTGGCTAAAATGCCCACTTACAAGATTGTAGTAAGATTAACACATGTAGTAATAATCACCAATGTTCTCCCCTTCTCCACTGACCACTGTTAGGCTCCAATATAAGGATAGAGAAATCTCATAGTGTAATACTTTTATTTCTAAAAGGTTAAAAAACTTTAAAATATTCCACTCACATTTATTTCCATGAGTCTGTCACATTTAAGTAAGTCTTTAGCAGGTATCACAGGTTCATTTCCAGAGGAGAAAAATAAATTATTAGCCGGCATTTCTTTTTCCCTTGTGGTGTTTCCCCACATCTTACTGTGACATCACTTCCGCCTGACGCATTTCACCGGACCAATCTGCTTCCTCAGAAGCATCTGTGTTAATCTTACTACAATCTTGTAAATGGGCATTTTAGCCAAACTTCGTGAAGGTCTTTGAAAAAACTGATTTAACTATATACATAAGCAGAACAAAAAGAAAAGTCTCTTTTAAAGGGGAACTCACACTAGTGATTTCTATACTTCCAGCAAAGGGTGCTCCAGAAAGAACTTAAAATACTAAACCATATTTTTGTTTCTGTTTTTTTGCTTTTTCTGTTTGCTTTTGGCGCTAATCCAACATGTTTTATGTGACAGGTGTAGAGAACAGGACTGCATCAGAAGCCAAACAGGAATACTAAACAATGTGCCATTCTTTAGAGACTTTCTAGGTGTTTTCAAACATGATTAGCTTTAATCTGCCCACTATTCATGTACCTCCAATCTTATCATTCAGATTGCACCACTCCATAGTATCAGAAAACTGCTCAGCAGCTCATGAAGGCAATTGACAGAGCATTAAAATTTTTTCAAGGGTTCTGAGCTTCAATCTGTTTACCCTGAAATCTGTACAATAGAAAATACATTAATAGAGCAAAAGGGGTTAATGCAACACTGTATGTACAAATAAACAAAAAATATAGTTCAATTCAAGATTAAGTGCTAAGTACAGCGGTTGCGCAATATAATATGTTGGTGCTCTAAAAATACATGTTGATAATAATAATACATTTTTCGCTAAACAAAACTAGGGAGCTTGGTCCCCTAGAGTGTACAGTCTAAGTTTATATGAAGCAATTATCACAATTTCCACACCATTTTGAGAGAATTTAGTCTAGAAAAATGGTACTATTGCTTGAGCACTTTTTTTTGTTTGAAGATCGTATTGAGTGCATAAAAAGGTAAAACATTTGCTTTTGCTATCCATTGTAATTAATGATTGTGTTTGAAGAGACAGTGGCATAATAGTTTGCTTCTTTTTTAAATGCTACTAATTATCTTCATTTTTTCAAATACATTTCAGTGTGTTTTTTGTTTTAAGAGGTATTGTATGAAATAGTTCACCTGTGGTGCAATGTGCTAGTGGTTATAGCAGAGTGTAATGAGTTAAATAGTTTTCAGGGTGGTTTGGAAACACAATCAGAACCGCAGAGTGGCTGTGAGTATTATTGAAAGTGTATATAAAGAAAGATCCAAGGACAGAAAACACAAATAGCAAGCCTGAAAAGCAGAGATGCAGCCATACACACAATGCCTTCACCCACTCACCTAACTCAAAGCAGCAGTCAGAGGAAAGGTGGAAGAAAATTTGCATGCAATATATCTTACAGTAAGTCAGAGTTCAAGGTTGTCTTATCGGCAGATGTGTTGCTTTGTAAGTTCTGTAAAGTAAGAAAAAGACAAATGAATCAATACAAAAAATCTCCAGACCCCAATTAAACATCTCAGACCGATGCATGAACAGTGTGTTGTGTATTTTTTCATTACTGGTGCAGTGGCTGTTAAGCATATCACAGTGTTGTACACAATGGGGGTTATTTACTAAACTCAGAATGCACAAATCATGAAAAATTCGTGATTTTTTAAAATAAAATATGGCTTTTAAAAAATCTCGAATTTTGTGAAATAAATAATAATAATAATAAATAAAAAAAAAAATAAATAATAATAATAAATTCTGAAAAAATCGTGAAAAGTCTGAATGTGAAAATCCGGCATCTCAGACCCGCCAAGGTTGCATATAAGTCAATGGGAAGTCTCAATGATTTTTTGATGTGCGCTGGGTTTGGGCAAAGTTTTCGGAGTGCAGATTATGAAAAAATCGTGAAAATCGGATGAAAAAGTCAGAAAAATTAGTGAGAATCTGATTTTTTTTCTCGCAAAGCTAAGTTTCGGGAAAATGTAATAATAAATAAGCATAAAAAACCCGAGCGGATTTGATCGGAGTTTGTAGCTAAAAATATTGAGATAAATTCGGACTAGATTCGGATATATAACCCCCAATGTATTAGTTTATAAGCAGAAAGTAGATTTATAGTCCAAAACCATTCAGTTGTGATTGCAAGCTTCAAATTGTTATGCGTTTTAACATACAATGCAAGACATTTTAGTTTTGCCGTGCTATGCAAAACCTTCTGATTGCATCCTATAAAATAACAAAGATAATGAAGAAATTATGAAGAAATTCATATATTTTACTAATAGTGTTATATAATTAGTCCTTTAGTCCAATTAATTGTCTTGGCAGCAACTAAAAACCTCTGGCCACACAGTAGGACAATTAAAGATATTTAGAAATGTGCTATTAAAAAAGAAATTGCATGTCTAAATATTACCATCACAGGCACGCTATTCCTGTTTAATTTGTAATGCAGTATAGAATGAAAACTAGATAAATGTTTACCACAAAAACACATTTAACTTGTAAAGTGCCTTTGTCCTATACCATATTCTCACCTGTTGTTCACTTTATGTTCCAGCAAGCGCAGCCTTTAACCACAGTTATCACTTATGAATGTAGATGTAAAACATCCGTCTGAGCTTAGGTTTCCACAAAACCGCATGCAGGAACAGACATGTTTGATGACTGTGTTTTGTTATCAAATCATTGGGAATTTTTGTTCCAAATGGTATAGTTATTAGAAAGAAAAAAACTAAGATGGAAACCTTTGATGAGAGAAGCTTTTTGGACCATCTTAAAACTACTGAAATTTATGGGGGTATGAATAAAGAATGGGAAGTCTCGTGTTTTTTCTGAGATACATTGGTTCTCTATATTCTTTCAGGATTTTGTTATTAGGAGCTATTATATACATATATTTTTTTGTATATATTTTTTGTAAGGTCTTGACTGATTTATTTTTTTATATATGTGTCATTAATGTTATAGTTATGCACTAGGGTTTTTCCTGATGTGATTTATCTAGGATAAATTGTGAGAGTCTCCTGGGATAGTATTTATATTAAAGTATATATTTATATACAATTTTTATATACAATCTTTATTATGGACTTCATCCTTTGGGGTTAATTTTGGAATTAATTCATAATGTTTATTCCCCTTTTAATCATTCTTATTGTAATGTAATTACCCTTCATGAGTTAATAACGTTTTTAGGGCTGCGGTTAACACTCTGGGTGATTTATGGATGTTGGGGGATGGTGGCCAGTAGCTCCTGAGGAAGTGGCGTGAAACCATGAAACGCGTTGTGCGCATGGCCCCTATTGTGTTTTGGTCACGCTGTACTAAGATTTTAATATGCTGAATAAACTTCAACTGTTTTAACGTATCTACTTGGCTTCCACTGGTGCTCCGTCCTCTACGAATTATAGTTATAAGAAAAGCTGAAAGCTTGAAAGAAAAATGTTATGTCCTTATGTCTCATTACATGTATTAACTAACTGAGCTGGTTGCATGCTGCTTCACCATAAGCAAAATATGTACTTTGCATTACCTCCTCTATGTTCAAATGCATAACATTAAATCTGATATGATTGCCATGCCTTTTTTTAGTATTTTAACATGGTTGTTCTGTAGTGCAGCTTATAGAAATGCACTGCTTACAAGAGCAAAGAAGTGCAACAATCCCCATGTCAACCTCGCAGGCAGCAGTAATTAGATATTTACAGTCAAATATAATATATTAATTATATTATATTTCATTAAAATATATTTCATTAGCACAAACTTTCTCCTGTGGGTATCATAGAACACCATCCCAAATTACATTCTTCCCCCTTCATTATAAAGGTTTAGATTACCCAAAAGGTGTCAGGATTTTTTTTTAGTTCCCTGCAGGTTAGGATCATACTACAACATATATCAAGGTGCCTGTTATTTAAACAGAATACCTTCATGCCAGGGCACCAGTCAAATAAATGTACTCCCTGTGTGTATCAGAATCTTTTAACTGTGCAGATTGGAGTTTTGCAAAAGCATTTTTAGAATTTTAGGTATAAAAGGCAAGTCTGTATAATTTTGGATTATTAATTTCAATTACATTTAGAGATTCCATTCTAGCAATATTTTCTTTGTATTTGATATTTATACATCTTAAAGAGAAATGTCACTTTCCTGGAGTCTTTATATTTTATGCAGAGGGAACATTAAGGTGGTTATTTATCAAAACAGGAAAAGTTCTCACTATTTTCTGAAAACAACTCCAATAAAATCCAAATGGATTTTCCCCCCAATTTTATCAATACATTTTAACGAATTTTTCTTGTGCAGAAAAAGTCACAATAAAATCATTAAAAAATCTGAATCCTAC
The DNA here is from genome assembly GCF_017654675.1 of Xenopus laevis. Classification (NCBI taxonomy): domain Eukaryota; kingdom Metazoa; phylum Chordata; class Amphibia; order Anura; family Pipidae; genus Xenopus; species Xenopus laevis. Next base: position 78,545,990 of record NC_054376.1, read on the forward strand.
AATTATTTTTGGATTTTTAGTTCAACCCTACAATTTTTTGTAAAATCGCCCAAAAGATATGATTTTTTTCGGGAAATCCAGCGCAACTCAGAAAATCGTAATTGTTAATGACTTTTACATGTTCTCTGCAGGTCTGAGTTGGAGTACTTTTTACAGCATCGATTTTAAAAAAATCCCTAAAAAAAAGTTTTTTATATTTCTTTCTCCAAAAACATAATGTTTTCCTCCTTAAAAATTACTAAAAAGTAATAACTCGCTTAGAGTGTGGATTTTTATTTATTCTGCAAATATTGCAATTATATACCTTTGTTCAGTACGTTAATTGTTCTTCAACAACTGACTTTATGCTTGGTGTTGATTTTATCCTATGCTGCTAATTTGCAGCCAGAGACATTTCAATTTCTCATTTACTGTCTTGCCTTATGAAGCTGTGCCTTAAGATTTATTCACATCTGTATTCATAATTAAGACTGAATGAAGTAATCAGGAAAAAATTAAATGGAACGTTGTTCAATTAACCTTGTAAAATAACACACATTACCTTTTTAACCTAGATAAATAACATGAATATAAATGATATAAGTGATATTAAATAGTGACCCTGTAGACTTTAGAGTAGAGCTAATTTTAGAACTTTTCAGATGTCTTCAGTTATCTCTGAAAGCACATGATCTAAATCAGCAAGATATATGTATAATAATCATAATAATAACAACACACTGCGCCTTCATTGGATTTTATGCAACAATTTTTTTGAAATAATTAGATCTGTTTCATTAGTTACTTTTTTTAACTGTCATATGTACAGCAACTGAAATGCATGCCAAATAAGTATTTTTCAAAAACAGGTTTTATATTTTTAAATGTTTTATGTATAAATGGTTATTATGCATGCTTTTCAGCCAATTTTTTTTCCATACCTCTCAACATTTGAAAAATGGAAAGACAAAATTGAAAGACTTCTTGTAGTGCAGCGAAACATTTTTGACCATTCCCATTTTATGGCCACATCCCCTAAATACCATGTCCATTTCACAAAATTTGGCATTTTATGAAAGTTTGAACACATTTATGGGAGTTTTAGGGCCATTATAACAGTTTTGCTAATGACTATGAAATTGCCCTTTAAGCTTTGAGAGAGACTTGTTACAATTGTATAAAAATGCAGATGCTGAGTATTCTGGGCTCTCTGCCAAAAAGCCTCCTATTGTAAATAAGTTTCAGAAACATTGTACCTTTTCTGGCGTCAGTGCCGGAGATTAAAGAGAAACTGGACTTTTTAATAAAAATCCAGGACTGTGGGCTGAGCTGTCAAAATCAGGACTGTCGCACAGAAAACGGGTATGATTTTTTTCCTGCACAAAACACCATAACAATAATGTTTCTCAGTAGTTCACTGAAAACTTCAATTTGGACAACACATCTAATATAAATAGCACAGGTTGGAACTTCCGGGGGGCGTGCCAACAGCAATGGCCGCATCTTAATAGAGCTCCGCTCCAGCCTGCCTAACTTTGCGGACTACTCACCGCGTACCTGTTGAAACACCACGGTGAGGCAGCACACTTACTGCGAAATAACTGGGGACGAACTGGGACTTGCTATCTCCCGACTCTTCCCCCTTTTGCGACCCCGGAAGACAGCGCATAGCGCTTACAAGCTTTGGGCGCGGTCCCGATCAGCTCTCCTCCACGCCAGCCTACCGACCGGACGGGCCTGCTCCTACTGAGGCGCACAGCGTCGACATACGGCGCGCACAGCGTCGACATACGGTACCCACAGCTAAGTACCCCGACACCGGGGGCGGCTACACCCGCATCTCCGGCTTTGCTATTTATTTCTGCGTAGTGGAGCGGCACTGACATTAGGCCTATCACGTTATAAGGCCTGCCTTGGCAAGGGGAGCTCCGCCTGGTATATTTTGTAGATTCTAGCCATCACAACGCTTAAATATACTTTATTTGGATACCGCGTCCCCCTGCTATTCGTAGAACTACTTCTCATAAGCCAATGACGCAGTGAGACGCTTATGCCTGCTATTTCACAGTGGTGATAACGGTTCCTTCCAGAGCCACTGAGAGGCGCCAAAAAGGACAACTGACTTTACAGGTGCTTCACTCACGCACTTAACCCTGCATGCACCATAGGCGATAACAGCTTTAACTGCAACCACAACTGAGCACCACAGGCGACCATATCAATACTCTGACTGTGTGATAACCTACAGCTACAGTCTCCTCATCTGCCTTGTTGAAACAAACTACTGACTATTTGCAACCTCTGTAATTCTTCCTTTGACTCACTGTGGCTTTGGTAGGGAAGTCTGAAACAGAGGACGAGGGGGTAAAAACAGAGAAAAGGGAAGAAAGGGAAATGTTGCCTACTCCCAAAATTCAGATGACGTAAGAACCAACAAATAATACAACCTCTCACAGCATGTTCAATTAAAGTGACATTCCTTTTATACAGGTCACACATCTCGCAATTCTAGAACTCCCACTACGTTATGGAAAAATACTTGGGGCAACCTACCACTATGACATCCCGCAGAACAATCACTAAACCAAAAGACAAGAAGCAAACACTAGAAGTCACTCAGCCAGAAAGTGACTCAGAAGCGGGCCCCCAAAATGACTCCGCTACCACACAAGCTGAAGATATGGTCCAAATCTTGGGCCCTTTGCTTGACCAAAAACTGGCCAGCATTAAAGAATCGGTCTCTGAAATCTTGCAGCAGATGACCAATCAATCTCAAAGGCTAACCCAAGCTGAGGATAGAATATCTACTCTGGAAGACAACCTAACTACGGCACAATCTACCATTGATCTGCAACAAAAGGAAATTTCTATTTTGTCAGACAAGGTAGAAGACTTGGAAAATCGTAGTAGAAGAAACAATCTTCGACTAGTGGGAGTTCCTGAGTCAGTCAAAACTAAAGACCTGGAAAAACTCATTCATGAATGGCTACCTACAGCTCTTAACATTGATGACCAATTGCTTCCTTATCTGGTGGAACGGTTCCACAGAATCGGTCCGCCGCCTGCTAAAGACGCGCAAAGGCTGAGGCAAGTTATTTTCAAACTTCTAAATTTCACTGATAAAACCAGATTGTTGGAAGCTTATAGAACGAAAAGGAACCTCAAATATGATGGGCATTCAATCTTACTTTTCCAAGATTACTCTGCTTCAGTGACGGCGAAACGAAGAGAATTCGCACCGGTGTGCAAAAAGCTCTACGACTCCGGATATAAATTTTCCTTATTGTTTCCAGCAAAGCTGAAAATAATTGAGAAAGAAACCAACAAGATACACATCTTTGAAGACCACAAGCAAGCATTCCAATATATCGACTCTAGACCGCAAACATGAGCAGTTTGTCGGGCTTCCCTCCTTAACAGTTGGAATTGACTTACTCCAAGGACGTTGTCTTGCCATGGGGACTATCACAGGACTCTGACGATTGACCGCTTAATGTGATGATCAGCACTTTTCCCCTTTTTGTGCAGCTGATGTCCTCATTTCACAGACACTGCTTTTTTGTTTTGTTTTTCTTGCACTAACTTCATGGGACCTTGATCGCAGGGGTTGGTTCGACAATCTGCAGTTGAGTGGCTACTGCATATGACCTCGGGTCAGGGAACTGTTAACGTGATTGATTATGTCCTGGGATTATAGACTACACCACTTTCTTCTTCCACTGTTTGGATATTGTGACTCTTGATAACTCTTCCCCAATACTCGCTCTTTGCTATCCAATGATGTTCTTACAAGTTTTTACATACTAAGTAGAAGATGCTGATTTTCATTGTTTTCTTGCATGTCTCCATATCTTCTTCTCTTCTCTCTTACTACGTATTTTGCTTATTGCAACGATGCTAAACTTCTTAGTTGAACTCTTCAGTCAACAATGACAACTCTAATCTGTTTTCATATACCAGTGAGGTTGTATTAGTAACTTACCGATTATTAAGACCAAATTAGAAAATTCTCTTTTTCCATTGTACATAGTTGTTTTGTTTTTACTTTGTCAAGTGATTAGTACAGATTTACACATGCACCCCTCCCGCGTTTACCACAATGGCTATCCCGGGATGGCATCTGCTCGCTGGGACAGAATGCCTACCCCCAAATTACGATGGATCACCCTACTGACCCCTAAAAGGGGTATTGGTTAATACTGCTACAATGGGTGAACCTACGCTTTATTCACCTCAGAATAATCCTGCCAGGCACCTTAAGTTACTCTCGTGGAACGTAGACGGCTTAAACACCCCAATAAAACAACGGAAGGTCTTAGACTTCCTAAAACGGGAAAAAGCCCATATTACCCTTTTACAAGAGACACATTGGAAAAACACTGACAAAACAATATTGAGGGACTCTTGGATACGGGAGCAAGTGGCGGCATCATATACTACTAAATCTAGGGGTGACTCTCGGAGCACCCCGGGAGGCAGTGGCTCTAATACGGGTGGTGGGGGAGTGCAAGGAAGGAAAGGCAGGTTCTAGTTATAGGGGATTCAATTATTAGAAAGGTGGATAGGGTAATCTGTCGCAAGGCCCCGACATGCCGAACAGTCTGCTGCTTGCCTGGTGCTAGGGTTCGGCATGTGGTGGAACGAGTGGACAGATTATTGGGAGGGGCTGGGGAAGACCCAGCGGTCTTGGTACACATAGGTACCAATGACAAAGTTAGAGGAGGTGGTGAAGTCCTCAAAAATGATTTTAAAAAACTAGGTTCAAAGCTGAGGGCGAGGACTTCCAAGGTAATTTTCTCAGAGATATTACCTGAGCCACGAGCAACGCTAAGGAGACAGCGGGAGCGTATGGAGATTAATGCGTGGCTGAAAGATTGGTGTAGGGAGGAGGGTTTTGGGAGAACTGGGCTGATTTTTCAGTCGGCTACAGGCTCTTTGCTAGGGATGGGCTGCACCTCAATGATGATGGGGCAGCTGTTTTGGGAGAGAAGATGGCTAGAGGGTTGGAGGAGATTTTAAACTAGGTGTGGGGGGGGGAGGGTTCAGTAAAAGATTCAGTGGTAGACAGGTTAGATGAGATAGTGGGCAAAGAAAGGGTAAATGGGGGAGGAGATTTGGCTGGGGATAATGTTAAGGATAGGGATGACCACATGTCATATGTTCAATATGGTGCCAGTATTAAATGTATGTTTACAAATGCAAGAAGTCTGACTGGTAAAATGGGAGAGCTGGAGCTGCTGGTGATGGAAGGAAAATATGATGTGATTGGTGTGGCCGAAACATGGCTGAATGAGTCGCATGACTGGGCAGTAAATATCAGTGGCTATACTTTGTTTCGGAGGGACAGAGGCAATAGAAAAGGAGGAGGGGTATGTCTGTATGTTAGGCAGGATTTAAAAGCTCATATAAAGGAGGAGGTTATGTTAGAAAATGAGGGGGCAGAAGTCGTATGGGTGGAGTTCTTCACCAATTGTAAAGAATCCAGCAAATTAATTGTAGGCGTATGCTATAGACCCCCTAATGTAAGTGAGGAGGAAGAGACAAAGCTCCTAATGCAAATAGAAAAGGCTGCTAGTTTAGGTAAAGTAATGATAATGGGGGATTTTAATTACCCAGATATTGACTGGAGCAACGGTACTGCTAGATCAGTTAATGGGAACAAGTTTATAAACTTATTGCACGACAGTTTTTTAGCACAGGTTGTTGAGGAGCCTACCAGAAAAAATGCTATTCTTGATTTAGTGATCTCAAATGACCCAGAACTTATAGCAAATGTGCAAGTCATTGAACCCCTGGGTAATAGTGACCATAATGTTATATCATTTAATGTCTGGTGCAAAAAACAAAAATATACTGGGGCAACAAAAACCATGAATTTTGCAAAAGCTAATTTTAGTGCCTTGAGAGCTGCCCTACAGAGCATTGATTGGGGCATTAGGTTTTCAGCTAAAAACACAGAACAGAAATGGTTGTCCTTTAAAATGATATTAAATCATTACTGTTCTCAATTTATTCCCTTAAGGACTAAACGTAGAAGCTCTAAGAATCATCCTGTGTGGCTTAATACAGAAGTAAAGAAGTTAATGGGAAAGAAGAGAAAGGCATTTAAAAACTACAAATCTGTAGGGACAGAAGCTGCATTTAATGAATATAAACACGGTAATAAATGTTGTAAATCAGCAATCCGGAAGGCTAAGAAAAGAAATGAAGAGTTAATTGCGGTGGAGGTGAAAACTAACCCTAAAAAGTTTTTTAAATATATTAATAGTAAAAAGATGCAGGTTGAGAGTGTTGCTCCATTAAATAATGGTACCAGTATGGTTGTAACAGATACAGATAAGGCAAATGTGTTAAATCAGTTCTTTTCATCAGTGTATACAATAGAGGAGTCTGGGTTCACAGGGTCGATTAATAACTGCACGAATGGTTCAGCTCAATCTAGTCAGTGGCTGACTCAGGATATGATTCAAAAAGCTTTAATACAAATTAATGTAAACAAGGCTCCAGGGCCTGATGGCATACACCCCCGGGTTCTAAGAGAGCTTAGTTCAGTTTTAGACCAGCCCTTATTTCTGATTTTCTCAGATTCACTGTCATCTGGTATGGTGCCTATGGATTGGAGAAAAGCTGATGTTATTCCAATATTTAAAAAGGGATTACGATCTCAGCCTGGCAATTATAGGCCAGTAAACTTGACATCTGTGGTGGGCAAATTATTTGAAGGCTTGTTAAGGGATCACATTCAAAATTTTGTCCTAATGAATGGCATTATGAGCAACAATCAGCATGGCTTTATGAAGGATAGGTCATGTCAGACGAATTTGATTGCATTTTATGATGTGGTAAGTAAGATTCTGGATAGTGGGGGGGCAGTAGATGTGATCTATTTGGATTTTGCCAAAGCGTTTGATACTGTGCCCCACAAACGACTGCTTTCTAAACTAAGGTCTGTTGGGCTTAATGAAGTCGTTTGCACGTGGATAGGAAACTGGCTACAGGATCGGGTACAGAGGGTGGTTGTTAATGGGACATTCTCTACTTGGAGTAAGGTTCTTAGTGGGGTCCCCCAGGGCTCAGTATTGGGTCCACTTTTATTTAACTTGTTCATTAATGACTTAGGGGAGGGTGTTGTAAGTAATGTATCAGTGTTTGCAGATGACACAAAATTATCCAGCCCAATTAATTCCATCCAGGATGTGGCATCCTTGCAACATGATCTTGACAAACTGGCAATCTGGGCAGCTAAGTGGCAAATGAGATTCAATGTTGATAAATGTAAAGTCATGCACCTGGGATGTAAAAATATCCAAGCTACTTATACCCTTAATGGGACTGCACTAGGCAAATCCATTATGGAAAAGGACCTTGGAGTCCTTGTAGATGATAAACTTGGCTGTAGCAAACAATGCCAGTCAGCAGCATCAAGGGCAAATAAGGCCTTGAGCTGTATTAAAAGGGGCATAGAGTCAAGGGAGGAGGGGGTCATTCTTCCACTGTATAGAGCACTTGTAAGGCCCCATCTAGAATATGCCGTACAGTTTTGGTCTCCATCACTCAAACAGGACATTATTGTATTAGAGAGGGTACAGAGAAGGGCAACTAAGCTGGTAAAAGGTATTGAAAATCTTAGCTATGAGGAAAGACTGGCCAAATTGGAGATGTTCATGCTGGAGAAGAGGCGCTTAAGGGGTGATATGATGACTATGTATAAATATATAAGGGGATCATATAATAATCTCTCTAATGCTTTATTTACCAGTAGGTCCTTCCAGCTGACACGAGGTCACCCATTCCGATTAGAAGAAAAGAGGTTCCACCTAAATATTCGGAAGGGATTTTTTACAGTGAGAGCTGTGAAGATGTGGAATTCTCTCCCTGAATCAGTTGTACAGGCTGATACATTAGATAGCTTTAAGAAGGGGTTGGATGGCTTTTTAGCAAGTAAGGGAATACAGGGTTATGGGAAATAGCTCATAGTCCAAGTTGATCCAGGGACTAGTCCGATTGCCATTTTGGAATCAGGAAGGAATTTTTCCCCCTCTAAGGCAAATTGGAGAGGCTTCAGATGGGTTTTTTGCCTTCCTCTGGATCAACTGGCAGATAGGTAGTTAATAAAAAAAAAAAAAAAAAAAAAGTTGAACTCGATGGACATGTGTCTTTTTTCAACCTTACTTACTATGTTACTATGTTACTATGTAGGGGTGTAGTAATCTTATTGAGTAAATCATTGAATGGCTCCGTGACTAAAACCTATAAAGATAAAAATGGCCGCTATCTGATTGTTGATATTGAAACACCTGAAACGACTTACACTATAGTTAATGTATATGCTCCAAATGATGAAAACAATTTTTTCTTTTCAGGATTGATGCAAAGAGTTGACTCCTGGGGACCCACTAACCTGATAATGGGTGGAGATATGAATACAGTATGGGACCGCTTCATGGACAGGTCGGATGCCACCTCCAGATACCCACTTAGAAGGATCACACCTCTACACACAATGTGTGAGTTTTTGCAACTGCATGATACGTATAGATTTACTTACCCAGACACCAAGGATTACACATTTTATTCTGGCGCACATGGAATGCATTCCAGACTTGATTACTTCCTTTTAGCTGAATCCCAAATTTCTAACATCTTAGCCTCCACAATTGGCAACATAACTATAACTGATCATGCCCCAGTCACTTTAACTCTGAACCAAATTGTTTCCAAAGCAACATCATTTAACTGGCGATTTCCTTCCTATCTGACTGCTAACACCGACTTCCAAACTTACCTTAAACAACACTGGGCAAATTACCTGGACGATAATTTACAGCACTGGGACGATCAAAACCTACTATGGGCGGCTTCCAAACCTGTTCTAAGGGGCCATATCACGGCGTACTTAATAAAACAGAAAAAAAGCTTCAAAGACAGGTACACGCTTTTACAAAAGGAACTCACGACACGTTACAAAGCTTTCAAACGTACGAACTCCGAAGTGGACAGGAAAAAATACACAGACACAAAGGCTTTATTTAACACTTTATTGCATGACAGTGCACACTACAAAATCTCTCACACAAAAAACAGGTTTTATAGATGGGGAAATAAACCGGGTAGGCTCCTGGCTCGATTAACTAAACTCAACATTACTTCCCTTTTCATTAAGAAAGTAAAGACAAAGGAGGGTTGGGCTCGAGACACTGAAACCATTATGGCAGAACTCAAATCTTACTTTGAACAATTTTACGAAGAGAACCAGGATCATCCGGAGGAGGGTCTTTCCTTCCTACTAAACGCCCAACTCTCTAAGCTCTCAGTGCAAGATAGGGAAATTCTAGACGCACCTGTCACAGAACAAGAAATTATGTCAACTATAAAACATCTGAAAAATGGAAAATCCCCAGGCCCTGATGGTCTTAGTGTAGAATACTATAAAATCCTCCTCCCAGAACTCACCCCACTGCTTACCACGCTTTTTAACAATATTCTACAAGGCTATCCCCTATGGAATGAGGCGAATGAGGCACGGATCATATTAATCCCTAAAGAGGGCAAAGATCCTACCCTCCCCTCCTCCTATAGACCCATCTCTCTATTGAACCAGGACTTAAAAATCCTGACTAAAATCATGGCAGATAGGTTACAACTCATCCTCCCACACATACTTACCAATCATCAAGTAGGATTCCTTAAAGGGCGATACCCAGTCCAAGCTCTGCGGACAGCAATAGCTGCTATATATCAGTGTAACCTAGAAAAGAGGAAACATGGCATATTAATTAATTTAGACGCTGATAAAGCCTTCGATAGAATTACGCATACCCACATTAAAAGACTGCTTAAATTCCAACACTTGGGTATCCATATGCTCAACTTATTTCGGACCTTATATTCCCAATCCTATACTCATATCACGGTGAATGGACTGAACTCGCCTAGATTCCCAATACGGAGAGGTACCAGGCAAGGCTGTCCTCTCTCGCCATTACTCTTTAACTTAGCTTTGGACCCTTTACTGAGACATTTACTTAATGACACCACCTTTCAAGGTATTGAAGTAGCCTCACAACAGATTAAACTGATAGCATATGCAGACGATATTCTCCTTTTCTTAAATAGGCCAAATACGGAGCTACCTGTAATCTTGCAAAAGATTGATGCATTTGGCACTATAGCTGGATTTAAAATCAACCTGGGGAAATCCGAAGCCTTACGCCTACAACATACCACCCCCTCGGACTGGACCAGTCCACTCCCGTTTAAGAAAGCCAAAACTCACATAAAATTCCTAGGAATCCATCTGACGCAACATCACAAAGACATATACAAATCGAACATCAGACGTATTATAGACCAAATTGAACAAGACACTCAGAAATGGATGAACGCGAACCTAACGTTCTCAGGAAGAATCCATTTGATAAAAATGACATTATTCCCTAAACTACTCTATAAATTACAGATGCTACCTTACCGCATCTCTACCACTGATAACAAACGACTTCAACACATTCTTAGGACCTTTATATGGCATAAGAAACATCCGCGAATAAAATTTGCCACACTTCAGCACCAAAAACAAGACGGTGGCCTCAATCTCCCCAACATAATGGAATATAATGATGCTGCCCTTCTTAGATATGTGGGTGATTGGCTCCATAACAGGAATATTTATACTACGCTATCTTTAGATGCTGCCCAGTCGGAAGGGTTGTCACTTAACTCACTACTACATATGCCATTACAGGAAATCCCCAAGAGCATGCAGGAAAATCCCCTATTTATCCACACGTATAAAACCTGGCACTCCGTTCGCAAGAAAGCGGCCTTATCTCCTTTTAATTCGATAAACCTCACCTGGCTCAATAACAAAGCCTTTTCTCCGGGCTTGAATAGCCTGATTTTCAAGGATTGGCATACAAAAGGCTTACAAACCATTAAAGACGTGATCACCCTTACTGCCATAATCCAACCCATTTCGACCTTGCTCCAAAAATACCCATTTTTGCAGCTCCATCAGTTTTCACTGATCCAACTCTTACATTTCGCTGCTCAACGACTGACCAACCTCACCGACATAGATAAAAACAACCCAATTGATTCCCTATGGCCGAAACATGATACTATTAAATCCACCGCACACATCTACAAACAGATTAGGACTACTGTCGATCCTGATACCACTACTATGGCCTTTACAAAATGGAAATCCATCATCCCACAATCTGAAAATGTGGATATTCTTCGTTACCACACACGAATGATGAAACTTTTGCCTGCTTGTACTTACCAGGAAATGTCCCTGCAATTATTACACCACACTTACCTGACGCCTTTGAAAAGATTTCACATAGGTACAACACACTCAGACAGCTGTCTAAAATGCGAAACTCCCAGAGCTGATATGATACATTGTCTATGGTCCTGCCCACTTATACAGCAGTTCTGGAAGGAGGTCGCCGGCTATTGGGAAAACCTGTCTGGAAAATCTATTACCATTACCGCCACCTGGGCTATATTTAGCAAACTGCACTCTGCCCCACATATCTCCAAGCCGGAGAGGGCCCTGGCGGAAAGACTGGCGGCAGCAGCCAGGAAGGCCATTTTACATACCTGGCTGTCCCGTCTTCCTCCGCCAATCTCTTTAGTGCGACAGAAACTGCAATACCTTTTCCACTTAGACTGGATAGAAACCCTAACAAACAAAGAAAAAAACACTGAACTGTTTTTTGACACCTGGATGTCTTACATAAACACCTTCACACCACTTACACAATCACTCACTCTCCAAATTTTTCAAAACACCACGTGGTACGAAAGGGAGCTGCTTTTGGGGACTGATCTTGTCTGTGAGGCGGATCACCTGTTGCGGTCCGTGGGTAATCCACAACAATCACCTACGACGGGAACCCCCAGGAGTCATCATCTTAACCAGCTGTTTACTTCCTCTCTATCACGATCATAATCCTCTAACGCTCTAACCCATTGTCTACAGACAGTAAAATCGTGAGTAACTTTCAATATCTACAATTAGGGGTATGCCTACCCGATTTCTTTTTCTGTGCTCACTTGACACTATTCTAGCTTATTTTTGTCAATGCTTTATTATATTTGAATCTGTACTTGACATTGTTTGTTTACCTTATCTTCATTTCCTTTTTCTTTCCTTTTGTTTATTGTAAAATTTCTTTGTGCATATTGAAAACAAATAAAAACATTTGTGAAAAAAAAAAAAAAAAAAAATAGCACAGGTTGTGGACACAATTAAAACTTCTTAATTAGCACCAAACATTTCATACCTAACTGAGTTTACAGAAAAAATGTGAACATTAAAGTAGATACAAGTGTGAACAAAAGTCTGTATGAGTGAGTGGTTGCAGGATAATTTTCATAATGCCCATTGGTTTCCCATTTGCAGTGTCATTTGTGCCCAAGTGATCTCTCTAGATTCCTGCCTGTTGATAATGTAACAAAATTGCTTACTTAATGGAAAATTATATGCTTCAGGTAGGATGTTTAATATATCATAGTTTTGGTCACATTGATGGTGTGATGCAAAATAAAAAGGTTGTGCAGGCCTAATGGTCCACATCAGCCATGAAATGTTTTGATCAGAAAATACTACATTGTTATTGGCTGATAGGGCTGTAGCAAATGTTGTCACATGCTACCACAACAATATTTATCTGAAACAACCAACGACTCCTGTTATGACCCATCATTTTTGTTTTTTAAGGAACTATTTTTATGGTCACAAAGCTGGCAGGTTTTTACTTGATACTGTGAAGTCATGCTAAGGTGAAATTAAGTTTTCCATCATTCCCAGTTTGAAATTAGAATATTTTTGTTCATGGCTGCCATTACTGATTAGACACAACCTTGCCCATGATTAACTCCAAATCTGAAGCCATAATCTGTTAAGTCTCAACATTTTATCCAGTACAAATCTGACCAGTTTCAACAAAAACAGGTTGTTTAGGAAGCATGTAAAGTAGAATACAGGGGTCCATTGACCGACAATGTAAACATTGCTCCTCAATCAGATTTTTGTTCATATGATGCTTACCATCACTAAATAGCTCCATCTCAGCTGGGTGTGTTGTCTTATGGCTCTTATGCATGGACAGTTTTTCCTGCGCTCCCCTGCGTTGCGCTTTCTTCCTTTCAGCCACAGGGGAGCGCATGAGTAGACACACTCAATTATTGCGAAGGGGCTGTACTTACACAGACGCATATAAGCACCAACGCAGGTGGGAATAAGCATGTTGCATTTCACCTGTGTTTGGCGCATACATTCATCTGTGTGAGTACAGCCCCTTCACAATAATTGAGTGTGTCTACTCCTGCGCTCCCCTGCGGCTGAATGGAAAAAAGCACAATGCAGGGGAGCGCAGGAAAAACCGGCCGTGTGTAAGAGCCCTTATGGTTGCAGTAACAGTGCAGGTCTCCCTTTTGCTGGTTAGACAACAGCCAATGTATAGTTTCTTGTATCTTGGTTCTTATGTATATATATATATTGAATGTGATATATTTTATGAATATAATGTTTAATACCCACGGTATCTCACTTGCTTGGGGTGCCAGTACCTACTGACTCATTTCATATAATGCTCTATATAATATGTGTGGGGTGTGCATATTAACTATTACTAATTGTATATACTTATGTACTTGGAGTGAGTTACTACCTATTACTGCCTACTGTGCATCATGTATTTCTGTCATGTCTGGGGTTAATGCCTCTATCTGTGTAGTGCACTGAGCTTTTGCACACCTGGGGTTAATGCCGATTTCCCATTTTCTAAGTGGTTATTGGCATTTCTGGGGTTAATTGCATCCATTTTCTGTTGTGGTTGCTAGCATTCCTGTGGATAACACTGATTATTTATTTTCTACAATGACTACTAGCATAATAGCTCTGTATTTTTTTTGTAAATGGCACTGGTGTTGCTGCACTAACAACACAATTCATGAGCAATCAGCATGTCACATTTATACCAACCAAAGATGAGTGTAAAAATAAAGCCACTGCTCATGAAAGGTTTTCCAAGTTAGTGTTAAAGTAGCATGTTGATTGCTGTTGGACTAAGTTGCTGTGTTGTTAATAAACTTAAAGGAGAACTAAACCCCCCATCAAAAGCCTCCCTAAGCTTCCACACATTGCCCCCTCCCCGCAATGTGCTTTAGTGTAAAAAAAAAAAATTCCAACTTCCGGTTGCCATCTTTTGGCTCTTTGTATAGTCTTAGGGTCTCTTCGCCAACACGAAGACTGCCGGAGCTTGCGAAATTGGGTCAAGTCAGGAATCTGCGTCGACTGTGCATGCGCAAAATGGCATTGAGACCCGAAGACTATATGAAGAGCCAGAAGTTGGTCACGGAGCTCCGCTGTGCTTTTCTGCATTGAAGGGTCAGAATTTTTTAAAGTGTTTTTTTTTTTACACTAAAGCACATCACAGAGAAGGGGGCAATGCCTTGAAGTTTAGGGGGTTTTAGGAAGGGAGGTTTAGTTCACCTTTAAAGTGGCCAAAACTAGAAAGTATTGGTGGGCAAGGCTAATTATAATGGCAGGTGTGGCTTAGATTTGTGGGTGGGGCTGCGATTAGATGCGCCGCGCTTCGTGCACCATACATACCATCCCTCTACTTTTTTGATCCCAATTCAAGCACTGCATGTAAGCAAGGCTGTTCTTTTAACAAACCCAAATCATCTCAACCACTGGACTAAAGATTAAATGCCTTTGAGGTTAATTTAGCTTTCTCTGTGGAGGTATGATTTACAGTTCTCCGAGTCATATGTGTGTCCACACTGTACTCTCATATAAATTGGATATCTTGAAGTTTTTAGTCTAAGCATTAGGTTGTGCCTAAGTGGATGCAAGTTTAATAGTAAACAAAAACATGAGCTGACAGATGTGACAGTGTGCTAAATCTGCCTTCTCACTTGTCATTGCCAGATCCTTTAGCCCTGTCACTGGACTGAGATGCCCAGGTACAGCTAAATGTGACAGTCATATTAGCTTTGTTGTTTTGATACACAATCCTTTCTGTCAGCTTCCTTGGACAATTATATTTACTCCATAACCATGTTATGTCTGTTAACATGGACAAACAAGTTGTCATTTAATTTGTATACACCGTAGCGTACATTTGTACAGGCTTTTGAATATGTCTACAGCTTTGTGCTTAAATTCTAGGTAACATTTGGATTGGTAATAATTGGAATTGTTCTGCTTATGAGATCATTTTATTTAGTTGATTTCCATAAACTGTAGTATTGTAAAAGGGGAAGAGTCATGGTTTTCTTTAAAATCTGAGCAGAACTCTTCTTTTAGTGTCAAGTTGGCCTCAAAACACAAATAAAAACCCTTTTCATATGCTTTCATACATTTATGTTGGGCAGACTCCACTCCACTGATGTCTTGTACTGTAGATATTGATTGGTTTGTCAGTTGGCCAGGTAATAAAATAATATATATTCAAAATCCATTCAAAGGGAAACAACTAACCCTAAAGCCTAAATCTACCAATGTGTATATATAATGGCAACTCTGTACTTTGAAATTCAGGCATTTCAATTTAATGCACTTATCTACCAACAGAGTGCAGTAAAGGTTAAACAAGAAGTGAAGCTTAAAATAAAATGTCTAGAAATGCTGTATTTTAAATAACTTAACATAATACTTAATATAATAAACCTCTGGATATTAATATAATAATCCAGAGGTTTGGTAGCCCTCAGACAGTTATATTCAATGCCCTCAACTTCCCATCTTGAATTTTTAGGCCATCTTTTAGATTTGTTACATTGCACATGCTCATTGTACTCTGAGCTTCTGTTAAGGATGTATGCGCAATAGAACCTTTTTATTATACATTTCATGACCTGTCTCAAAGTTCTAAAATTACTTTGGTCCTAAATACTGTTTTGTCTGCTGACAAAACTGAGGCTTGGTTAGAAGTAAATCTTTGAACCTAAGAAATTTTGCAATGGTTCATGAACAAAAAAGCGAATGTCCAACAATTGCCCTGATCTTACTTCAATTGAGAATCTCTAGCACAATTTAAATTTTAGGTTCTATCACAAAGTCAGTGCCCATAGCATTAAAGGTAGGTAGAGGATCCGTCTCACCTTCAGCAAAAGCTGCTCTATTTTGCGTCTTACCCACATAGGTACAGCCACACTGGTAAGTAACGATGTACAGTACGTGTGCTGGTACATGTAATTCGATGTTTGATTGATCATTGATGTTTTATTCTTACCCATGTGTAGATGCCTAAAAGAACCCCTAGTGACCATATTATGGTAGGTTGTACAGCCAGAGCATTTAAAGCACCCAATTAATTTTCTTACTATAACACTGTGCAAGATCTGAGGGCATACATATACAGTATATCTTAAATTTTTCTAACTATTATTACCCAACATGGGCTTCCTAAGTACTATATTAGACAAACAAAATGCTACAGTTTTCATTGACAACATTGCATATGTCCTCTGAGGCTTTAGTGTACTGTGAGGTAATGACCATCCTATCCTCGTGTTCTTTTTTTAGCTAGTTGTATTACTGGCTGATATTATTGCACATTCTAACCACTGACTTCCAGACCCAGATCGCTTGCTGCTTAGTAGCTAGCTCCTCCTGGATGAACCAACACCACCACAAGCTCAACTTGATCAAAACTGAGCTCATGGCCTTTCTATCCAAACCTAGCACATCTCTTCCTTTCATCATTACTTTGAAGGCATGACCATTAACTCAGCACTTGCTCACAATCTGGGCAGGGGACGGGACCCTGATGTCACAGGGGTGGACTAGTGATGTTGCAGGTGGGGCGTGCTATGTCATGTGGGCGGGGCTATGATGTGGTGATCAGCAATTGACTGATGTCAATTATGGGAGATTCTGCCCGGTTTTCTTTATTTGGAAAACGGGGCAGACTGACTTGACCCGGGCAGCCCTTCTGAAAACTGGGATGTCCGGGTTAAATCCCGACAGGTGGCAACCCTACTCTTTTTTATTTTGCTAAGAGGCATTAAAAAAATGGGAAATTGAATGAATAAATTCCTGTATTATATTTACTCCATCAGTGGAGGAGCTTTTTACCCCCACTCCAAATAAATCAATGAAAACTTTGTATTCTACACAGGCCAGATGGAATTGGAACAGTAACAATGGAGGAAAAGGATCGCTTTGAAGCTATTAAGGGACAACTTGCTTCACTTTTACAGAACCAGATAAGCCATTTTAGGTACAGTAATATAAATCATGTGCTCTTATTGACTGTTAAAGTGCAATATAAATGCAAGTTTACTGCAGATAAATATTTTTCTGAGTGATTACTTTTGTTTCAAAATTTGCAGTGTGCAAATGCCATAATCCACACAGAGGCCAGCTACTTTCTCCCTGAATACAGTGCCGGTTGCATTAGTTAGCACTGTATTGGTGAGCAGCGGGAGGGGTAAACACAAATTTAGGGCACATGTAATGTGTTTTATATATAGCCATTGCAACAAATGTGAAGGGGCAGGTATTGTCTGGTGCTTCATCACCCTAAGAAAAAAGCCAGTACACCCTGTATGGAATACCTCACTTCTTTATTTGAGTAAAGAGTAGATAACAATTTACAGATATGGGAATCTATTAAACAGAATGCTTGTATTTTATATGTGAAATTGTGATGTACGGGTCAGTATAAAATCATCTAGCACGTGAACGTAACTTGCCTTCTCCCAACCCAAAACTGGCCTGACTGTGTTCTGTGATTTCTGTACACCCACTCCCCCCATCCTGTGTATTACCTAGAATCAAATTAATTATATACAAAATTGGTTAGGAAAGCAATTTAACATTTGGAGGGGTTTAGATCGGTTTTAATTTAGCTTCTTTGTTTTACAAAACATGGCATAGAGTATTTTTTTAGAAAAAAAGAAGAAAAAAATCTGTGAATGTAACATCTGTTCCTCAGTCATACTAATGAGCCAGGGGAGAGAGAATGCACATGCCTATATATTTGTATATATTTTCCCAGGTGTTTCTTTTTTAGCTTTTTTATTCTTTTCTTTTGTCAACATCAGGGAATCTTATCCCTCCTGTGTTGTATTACTCACATGAAGTTGCTTGACCCATATTAAAACATCCTACAGCATTATTTTTGAATTATTGAAAAAATAGCAAATAGAAAATGATCCTTAATGTCATTTATGTCAGAAACCACCACTGTGAAGAATAAAAGTATAACATGCACAATACGTGGACTCAGTATTTAATCATCCTTATTCTAAAACTAGCTACATCACTGACTAATAGAACTCATGCTGAACTAACGATGACTTGTGATTCATGGGGCTCATTTACTTAGTGTGCAACATTTTTCCAGGGACGTAACTAGATCATTTTTATGAATTTGGAGCATTTAGAATATATTGAAATAACGCAATACACTGCTGGAAAAATAGGTCATAAGATAATAATATGATATTATACATGATATGTCATAAACTTATAATAACACTGGTATGCCTAGATCCCTAGTATATGTTTATACATACACATTCATACATACTGTATGTGTGGCAACTGTTATTAAAATAAATTTTCCATTGGGACCTTTGTTGGATGTCTGCTTTTGAGTTCCCTAGATCAGAAATTTGAACAGTGAAATTCCTGTGTTATGTGTATGTTGTATTATATTTATATAATGTCCTTATTGTCATGTACAGTTGTGTTCAGAATAATAGCAGTCTGAAATCACTAAACTGATCAATCATTTTTTTTTGTAAGAAATCATATTTATACATGGCAAATCATTTACTAGAAGGTGTAGTAGAGTAATAGAAAACCAACAGAACCAACAGTCATGACATGCATGCTGCTGATTCTGTGTAACTGAATCGTTCATTGAGGCTTGTTCCAAATAATAGCAGTGTGCAGTTCAATTAGTGAGGTCATTCATTCTGGGACAAAACGTGTCAATTATGCCCCTTATTTAAGGTACGAAGGTAGAAAATGTTGTACATGCTGGTGTGTGTGTATGTATGTACACATATATATATATATATATATATATATATATATATATATATATATATATATATATATATATATATATATATATATATATATATACTTCCCCAAAATCCCAGCACTCACGATAAATGTCCTTTCAGGGCCTGGGTGCATGCCTCATAGCACTGCATACGATCCTCCCCAGAGGAAGCCGCACGACTCAGGACTTATTGTAAAGAAATAAATTTATTGAACGCACTAACGTTTCGGCTGCCACACCAGCCTTTGTCAAAGTAACAAATATTAAAAAATTTACCCTTAAATACCCAACCTATGGCGCGAAAATATCCCAAACCCTCCCATTCTGACGTATATAATTGTCGTCCCACTAATTGGATACTCCCCCCACCAGTACAGCTCAATGAAGTTTCAGTACACAATTGTAACAAGTTTATCATTCTAGTCATTCAGGTGAAATCGTGTACGATAACAAAAGTGTCAAATCAGGACAAGGAACACTTCCGTTGTTCACATAGTAGCCCTCCAATACAGTGTTGCGATAGAGTCAAGAGGCCTCCCAACAGTTATGTGTAATATTAATCGTTGATCATAGTGTACATTAACAGGAAGACACATCATTAAAAGAATTAATGGTAAAATTGAACTACTGATCGTAGAAGCTTACCGCTCCTGTGTAGCCACCACCATCACACCCCCGTGGCGATCCGCTCCAGTGTCAACCTCGTGCTCCCACTGCTTAACACCACTGAGTTCAGGGACGTAAGGTCCAATCCACCACCGCTTCGATCTCTGTTAGGCCAAAATAGATCCGATCGCCCTGTGTTCAGTTATCTTACCCCGTGCATTCTGTGCCGAACGAAACTATTAGGTGAAATGTTGCGCGCACAGTGTGTGCGTCAATCACGAGTTAGCATGCGCTGGGAAACGGATTCATTCATTCCTAGCAGCCTGTGTAAGCATTAACCCCGTCCTGTGTGAAGTTGCAGATCAATCAGCTGATCCCGCAGACTCATGCAAGTGTATCCCACGATCTGCAGGTGCAGGCAGTCTCCTGTCAGATCCTAAAGCATGATTTTTTATAGCGTTCATAGCTGGTAGGTCTGCATCTCATACGTGTCCATGTGTCAGAAAGCACCTGATACTGCAGTGTCACCATAAAAACCCCATCGAGGAAGGTCACTGAAAAAGAACAAATATAAAATAACAAAAGGCAAAGAAGGCAAAAAAACAGAAGAACAAACAGACGAAAAAACCTAATGGATTACCTAATATATATAGTGTATATATGTACTCAATCAGACCTAGGGATCCTAAATACTTACTGACACCCAGAGTCATATTAGAACCACCACAACCTTAAACCGCCACAAGGGGTGCCCTCAAGGGAAGTAGGGAGTACACTATCTGCCTTGCTGCTACGCTGTCCTGGTAGGGTGAAGGATTAGTATTCCACATTAGTGTAACCCCTCTATTCGGACTATCGCTGTCCCCCCGTACAGACCTGTGTTTATCAAGTAATCTGACCATTCAAAAAAGTATTGTACTGCTCAGATACGTCTCTACATAGGACAGCACCAATCCCCATAGTGTAATAAAAATTAATTAAAAACAATAGCTACATTCCTATATTACTAGAATTTTCTAACGTCCCGCGACTCACAGTTGTCATTGTACCTAATTGGTAAAGGAATGAGTTAAAAAGACAAATAACTTATAATTATCAAATATCTACTTCAACGCTGATTCATAGATTATCGCTTTTCCCCTTCGAAGTTAAACTCCAGTCATTTATTCCTCACAATACATTATATCTAACACCCCCTAATAGAAAGGTGAGTAAGACACCATCTCATTAAGTCCTCCCGGGCTGATCGTATTTAACCTGTGAATCCATCTCAGTTCGGCTTGCAATAACAGTTTTTCACGATCACCACCTCGAGTTGGTGTCGGAATATGGTCTATAATCATACACCGAAAACTCGCCAGGGTATGCTTGTATTTCAAGAAATGGGATGCCACGGGGGTTTCTGCCTTGCCAGTCTCCAATGCCTGGCGTATTGAGCTTCTGTGGTTGGCCATCCGATCTCGTAGATTAGTAATTGTTTTCCCCACATAAAATAATCCACAGGGGCATTTAATAAAGTAAATCAAAAATTTAGATGTACAGGTAAGCCTGTATTTAATCTCAATCTTCTTCCCTGTGTGTGGGTGGTTGAAGGAGGGACCCACTATCAAATGGCTGCAAGTGATGCACGAAGGACATCTGTAACATCCATTTTTGGCAGCAGAAAGCCACGTACTTACGCCACCACTTTGATAGCAATATATGGGGTCAGTTTTTACAAGCAGGTCCCGTAAGTTTCGTGCCCTTTTGTATGAAATCCGCGGTTTACATCTAAAAATAGGTGGTAGAGATCTGTCTCTCTCTAGGACGGACCAATGTGTATGTATAGCATCTACCAGCGGTTTATTATCAGGAGTGAAGGTGGTTACGAAGGTCAATCGCTTCTCGGCCTCCTCATTTGCCTCAGTGGATGCTTTTTCCAGTAAGTCTTCTTGAGTCCGTTCCCATGCTTGATCTTTACACTCAAGTAGAACCTGTCGATTATAGCCCCTTTGGACAAAATGCTCAATCAGATCATCTAGTTGTTCATTCAGCGTGGTACGTTCAGTGTTATTTCTGACCATCCGGATCATTTGTGAGAAAGGGATACTCTTCAATGTATGTGGTGGATGACAGGACGTATATAATAATATAGTGTTGCGATCTGTGGGTTTTCTATAGGTGGTCGTTTGAAAGCTCCCCTCAACAATTTTCACTGTGAGGTCCAAAAAGGAAACCTGTTTTTCATCAATGGAGGCAGTGAACCTAATGGTCGAGTCGAGCGAATTTAGATCATGCAGCATTTGTTCGAACTGTTGTTTGGTACCTGTCCATATGAGAAATAGGTCATCGATGAATCGATAAAGCCTGTAAATAAACTTGCCATATTGTGGTAGTATCATTTTCTCCTCGTACCTTGCCATGTAGAGGTTCGCAAAGGAGGGAGCCACATTTGACCCCATACATATATATATATACACACATACATAAACATATATATATATATATATATATATATATATATGTAAATGCACTTTTATTAACATTTAACTAGCATTAGTTAATTAGACTCAGAGAGGTTCTAGGAAGTCCTCCATAGGCTAAACAGCAATTCGGCAGGTTTAAGGTGGCGAAGTTGAAGTTTTTTAATAAGACAGTACTTCGATTTTCGAATGGTCGAAATTGTGAAGTATCTTCTATTCTAATCGAATTTTGGCCTATTTGATGGTCGTAGTACCCAAAAAATACTTCAAAATTCACTTCGACCCTTAGTAAATGGACCCCGTGTGTGTGTATATATATGTATGTATGTATGTGTATATATATGTGTATATATATATATATATATATATATATATATATATATATATATATATATATATATGTATGTGTGTATATATGTATGTATGTGTGTATATATGTATGTATGTGTGTATATATGTATGTATGTGTGTATATATGTATGTATGTGTGTATATATGTATGTATGTGTGTATATATGTATGTATGTGTGTATATATGTATGTATGTGTGTATATATGTATGTATGTGTGTATATATATATATATATATATATATATATATGTATGTATGTATGTATGTGTATATATGTATGTATGTATGTATGTGTATATATGTATGTATGTGTGTGTGTGTGTGTGTGTGTATATATATATTTGTGTATGTGTGTATATATGTATGTATGTGTGTATATATGTATGTATGTGTATGTGTGTGTATATATGTATATATATATATATATATATATATATATATATGTGTGTATATATATATGTGTGTATATATATATGTGTGTATATATATATATGTGTGTATATATATATATATATATATATATATATATATATATATATATATATATATATATATATATATATATATATATATATATAACAGTCCAACACGTGTAATGCACAGTATTAGTAATAAGATTATCTTCTGGTGGTGCGTATCCCCAATAAGCGGTGAGTCAATCCGCCAAACTTATGTATATATATTCCAACAGGGTCGCACTCATGTTCGATAAACCGTAGCATTTATTTCAAACGCAATAAAAACATGTATAAGTTACAGCCAACTTATCTGTTCAGAATTCTGTTCAGAGTCGATACATAGCGACGTTTCGGGAGCATCACGTTCCCTTTCTCAAGCACGACTCTGCCATAGAGTATAACATACAGAAGCATCCATTTCTTGGATCGTATTATCGCATGAAGACGGAAGTGACGTAGTCGGTTGCCATGGACACGCGTATCTCAGGATATCGCGCGTACATGGAAGCGGATACATCCACTCCCCCTTGGTAACCATGAACATTATTATATAGCAACATCAGATCAGTTACAATAGTATGATTCTAATAGCAGATGTATCAAAGTATAACATAACATTTATGTCGACAATTACAACTCACATAGGGAAACCTTCACAAAAATAAGTGCAAGTCAAAATCTCGATTTAATCCATTAGGGGTTAATGTTTTCAGCCTATCAATCCACTGGACCTCAGTTCTTTTTAAAATTAAACTACGATCACCCCCTCGTTTGGGTGGGGGAATGTGTTGAATAACCCTAAACTTTAGATCGTCTGATGTGTGTCCCATATCTATACAATGTCTTGATACAGGTAAAGATCTATTTTTTACCTTAATGGTTGATCTATGTTGGGAAAACCTATCTCTAACTTTCTGAGTGGTTTCACCAACATAGATCAACCCACACGGGCAGACCAACATATAAACTACAAAGTTAGTATCACAGGTATGGAATCCACGTATCTTATAGTTTTTCTTATTTTCTGTGTCACTGAACTCAGAGCCCACCAGTACATATTTACATTGGGCACAGCCTTTACATTTAAACATGCCCTGTCTCTTTGGTCCCAGAAAGGTCTCTTTCATAGGAGGTAAACGTATATCCGCACTAACCACTTTATTGCCTATCGTAGTCCCCCTACGAAATGACATCATTGGTATTTGTTGAAACTCCTTAATAGTGGGATAAGCTTCTCTTAACAGATGCCAATGTTTATACAATATTGACTTACAGTCATTACTATATGCATTGTATTGTGAAACAAAAGCCACTCTCTGTTTGTTTTTCTTTGTATATATTTTTTGTCCTGATTCTCTACATTGTACCTTCTGTATATTTTTTTGTATAATATCATTTGGATACCCACGATCAGATAGTTTTTTACTCATAGTTCTCAAATCTTCATCTCTAACTTCTGGATCATTTGTGATCCTGCATACCCTTGAGAATTGACTAATTGGTATAGACTTTTTCACACCTATAGGATGATGACTATCATATAGGAGCAATTGATTACGGTCTGTAGGCTTTGTATATATACGTGTTTTGAAACCTGTTTGTGTACGTGAGACCAATACATCCAGAAATGCCACCTCTTGTAAACTCTCAGTCATTGTTAGTTTAATATCAGTATGGACCTCATTAACCGCATCACGGAAGGCGGACAGGGACTCCAGGTCACCCCGCCATAGGAGGAACACGTCATCGATGTACCTCCACCAGGCCACACAGTGGCCCGTGAAGAGTACATTCTGATAAACGTGCACCTCCTCAAACCAACTCATGAATGAGTTGGCATATGCCGGGGCGACTCGGGAGCCCATGGCCGTCCCCCGCGTCTGCAGGTAATATTTGTCCTGAAATTTGAAATAGTTTCTATGCAGTATAAAGCTGAGCATTTCCATAAAAAAATTAATCTCCATATCACAATACAGTGCACAATTCGTTAATATGGTTTTTACTGCCTGCAGACCCTCTATATGAGGAATAGATGTATAGAGGCTGGCCACATCCATTGTGGCCAGCCAAAGTACACCATCATCATTTTGTACATTGGAGAGTTTCTCCAGAAAGTCACCTGTATCTCGGATGTAGGATCTGGTTTGTTGTATCAATGGACTAAGTATCTTATCTAGCACTTCTGCTGCATTACATGTTAAGGACCCTATACCTGCCACTATAGGTCTACCTGGCGGGTTAATAGGGTCCTTGTGAATTTTCGGTAGAACATAAATAAGAGGTACCACCGGAAAATCCACAGTCATATATCGTTTAGAAGAAGCTGTAATAATTTGATTTTGTGCAGCATAAGACAAGAGACTATTGAATTCACGTTTGAATACATCAGTGGGATCATTTTTAAGTATCATGTATACAGTATCATCTGACAACTGTCTCAAAATCTCATTTATATATTTTTCCGTGTCCATGACAACGATAGCTCCTCCCTTATCGGAAGGCTTTATCGTTATGTTGGACATTGATTTCAACTCGTTCAAAATGTCAATCTCCTGTCTAGTCATATTATATCTCACAGCTTTTTTCTTAGATAGCATGGAAGACTCTATTTCTGATTTCACTTTTTGAATATAAGTTTCAACTACAGGGTAAGTGGTAGGTGGTACAAATTTACTTTTTGATTTGAGACCCAATTTCCCAGTGTCAAATCCTAATTGAGTTTCTGGTATCAAATATTCATGTTGGTTAGAGAAATGTACTTTCAGTCTCAATGTTCGAAAGAATCGATACAAATCCACTTGTAATTGGAATGGATCTATCTGGGACGTTGGACAAAAGTTCAGGCCATATGATAAAACTCTCGTTTGTACTGGTGTAAGTTTTACTTGTGATAGATTATACACTACTTGTTCCGGGCTTCCCTCCGAGGTTGCTGTTTCCGTTCTTTGTAGGGTCTGTTGTCTCTCCTGTTTTCGTTTCCTCCCTCGTCTTGTTTGTCTGCACCTGTGGATAAAAAAGGAGAAGAAAAGCTTTCTTTGTTTCCGGATTGGTCGCCATGTTGTTGCGATGACTCTCGTGAGTAGAAGGGGGCCGATCTACTCCTGTCCCTTCCCCGCGTGGTCTGAGTCCAGTTGTATACTGCACCACGTTCATAATCCATAGTATCTCGATCAAATTTCTGTTTTTTACGTATCACCACATCATTTTTAAAACGGTCTAATGTTTCGGTGAGTTTACGATTAAATTGTGCCAGTTCGTCTGGTGGCATCGCACTAGTCATGGTGCTTTGGAGCGTGACTAGTTCAACTTCAATGTCCTTTAATTCTCTCTCTCTATGAATTCAATATTCAACGCCATTAAATCACGTGAACATTTGTTAATGATTCCAGCAAATTTGGTTTTGAATTCATCATTTCGTGAAAAGAGAGTAGGCTGTAAATTCACCCTAAGGCCTCTGGGTATTCGTTGTACATGCAAATATTCAGTGAGTGTTAACCCATGTAGTTGCAATTCGACTTGTTTCTTGCTAATTGCTTCATATTTGCGCCGACATGCTGTGATAGACGGCGTAGCAAGAAAATCTCTGGACCCCCCGAAAATACCAGTAATCCTGGCCAAGTCATTTTCGCTGTAGGAAAAGGTCCCATACATCCCATCACTGGAATCCATTTTTATACGTGCAAATCACAACTCTTATTATATAACAGTCCAACACGTGTAATGCACAGTATTAGTAATAAGATTATCTTCTGGTGGTGCGTATCCCCAATAAGCGGTGAGTCAATCCGCCAAATTTATGTGTATATATTCCAACAGGGTCGCACTCATGTTCGATAAAACGTAGCATTTATTTCAAACGCAATAAAAACATGTATAAGTTACAGCCAACTTATCTGTTCAGAATATATATATATATATATATATGTGTGTGTGTGTGTGTATATGTATGTATGTATATGTATATGTATATGTATATATGTATATATGTATATATGTATATGTATGTGTATATGTATATGTATATATATATATATATATATATATATATATATGTATATATATATATGTATATATATATATATATATATATATATATGTATATATATATATATATATATATATGTATATGTATATATGTATATGTATATATATATATATATATATATATATATGTAAATGCACTTTCATCAACATTTAACTAGCATTAGTTATGTATATTTGTGTTCGACTATGAAGATTTTCATTCATCCAGGTCATGGTATATCTAGTATAGGTCAATCTAAAAAACTAACATCTGTACTAACATCAACAGTTCTAACATCTGTACCCCGGCGGTTTCAGAACACTTCACACATCCATTCATGTAACTCTCACAAATAACACCTGTATCTAGGAGTTGCATGACACATTGGATAATCCTATCACAGTAACTACACAGAATCTACACCTCTGTGAATTCTTCAGATGTCGCCTCTTTGAAGAGTTACAATGTGCCATTGTAAATGGATTAGTGGAAGAGTTTATATGACAAAAACTTCCCACACCAGTCAGTTGAACTGAAGAAGCTGCTCAGATGAGTAGTGAAACGTCTTCATTGATTACTCCAGTAAGTCCAGTTGTTTTTAGATTGACCTATACTAGATATATTTGTGTTCATTTCAACATACCAAATACCTACTGAGGTTACAAAATGTGTTCTTAGGAATGAACAGTCAGTCAGCTTGTTTCGCTGATTACAATTGTCTTTATGCTTTATATGTTGTTAATTAAGGTCATTGCTATTGTACCAATCTAATCCTAAATAAGAGGTGTTTAATGTGCTCTTTTATTTACATTTCTCCTGAGCCTAATGACACTTTAGAAAAAGCCCAGTGGGATGCCTTTATGCAATGTACCCAGGGTAATTCTGGGATCTGCAACACTCATTTAAAGACTTAGTTAAGACATGTAAACAATGGGCAGCTAAGTAGAAGTGTATGTTCTTTATTGATAAAGACATATTACACCTTGTAGAATGAGAATATTGGAGAGTTCTTTGAGGTTATTTAAAAATGGATTAAGAACGAAGATTAGATCTTAACTCTGCTAATTAAAAAATATGCTAGCGGAGTTCAGGTGTCCCTAAACACCAAGTGCTTTTTATTTTTATTTATTTTTTTGTTTCTAGGAATGTTTGTACAGTAAACAAAAAGTTTTGATCAAAACTTCAAGATGCATTTTTTATGAATTGACTGTTCCTGGAGTTCTTTGAATGATGATAGATAGGGCTCGTATTGAAAACAGACTACAAAAGAATTGTTACAGATGCAGAGACACTAAGGTCATTGCAACAGGGCTAGGAGACCAGCATCCCTGGAACCCAATGACACCAATGGAGTTGACTGTTCTTATGTCCTTCTATATGTGTTGAAGTCTTTTTTTGCCAATACCTGCCCTGCCAATGCTCCAGTACCTGCTTCATAACATCCCGCTTTGCCATCCAGTCAGTCAGAATTTAGGAGAAGCAGGCAATCTCCCAACTTGGTTTGCTGTGATACTTTGCTAGTTATTCATTGAAGACTTGCGGATTGATGCCTCTTCTACTATAATCCATATTGCCTCTTGATTTAAAAGAGTATGTAACTAGAGGATGTAACAATCTACTACTGACTATAGTATTCTATAAGGAGAAAGCTCTTAGAATAATCTTCAACAAACAATAGTTGTAATCATGTTTAATGCTTGCATCAAGTATTTTCATTCTGTGCTTTGCATTGTGTGTGTATGTATTTAAATTGCCAAGATGTATACAGTTCAAAACAATATCTTTTTTTATGTGTATAATAGAAACTGTTTTCCTTTTGGAAGACCAGAAGGTGCTTTGAAAGCTACTCTGTCATTAATGGAAAGGGTAAGTTCTATGTTCCTGTTCTCCAGGAGCAATATGAAGGGAAGCAGGTTAGAGTTCAATAGCATTAAATAATTGTACCAGAGTAATTCAAAATTTTACTTTAAATAAATACATTTTAGCTACTTAGAAGCATTAACGTTTCAAAGTTCAAAAACAAGTTTATTGATACATTCATATAATTTTTTTCTCTTGTATGATAAATGGCCTAGAGTGAGCAAATTTAGGACATGTACAACTCCCTGTTTGCTCACAGTTTTCATAAAAAGAGAATATAAAATTTGTTGAGCTTTTTGCATTTCTCTGCACCCAGACAGTGTTGAAGGAGGATCTAAACCAAAACATGACCAAAACATGAATTGTTGTAAACTTGCTCAGGGTTGTCTGAGCGCTTTTTCAGTTTACATTAGTTTTCTATTGTTAGTTGTTTTTTTTTGTTTGTTAGACCCAGGGGCTATTCTAGCCATTATGCCGTCTGAGGCGGCCTACTTTTGCCGCCCCCGCCCCACGGCACTCACCTTTAGAGCGCCGGAGAGGGCAGGGGCAGTCCATGTCGCTTAGTGCAATTGCAATTGCGCTCTCTGCACTAGAAGAGCCGAATTTCCGGGTTGAAAACCAGAGATTTGGCTCTCAATTACCATGAGCGGCATTTTTGCTGCCCCTGGCAACTAGGGGGGTGCTGCCGTGTGAGGCGAGTAGCTCAACTCGCCTCATTGGTGGTGCGCCCCTGGTTAGACCATTTTAAATGGATAATAGCAGGCTTTTGACTCAACATCTGAAGATCAGAGTATCAATGACCCTACCTATGTAGTTTTTATGCACTTCCTGTATTCAGTTAACCACTGGGTTGCTGACTATTAGCTAAGCCAAAAGTCTGGTATTTGTCTATAAATGCAAATGTCTCAGAAACCACATAAAATTAATGTAAATTCAAAAGTGCTCAGAGAAACACCTGTAGAGTCCCCTTTAAGAACATAATTAATGCCAGAGGAATCAGTAAATGGTACCATGGATATACTGTAATTGAGAAAACCTTTGGATGCACTTAAATGCATTTAGAGGGCTGAATTTGATTGGAGAATGCTTCGAGACTCTGAGGTGGATCACTAACATTTGGTACCCCCAAGTGATTTCACCTTTCCTTCTCCTTTAACATGTTTTCTTGTATAACATTAATTGGCAGATTCAAAATGTAAGTTCATTTTAATAGATAAAAATTCACCCACGTTCTATTTATTCCTATGGGAGTTTTAAAAGGATATTTATCAATAGGTGAAAAGGAAAACTCACCATTTGATTTATATGCTTCCAAAAAACCCATAGGAATGAATAGAACATGGGTGAGTTTTTATTTATTAAAATCTGAACTCACACTTTGATAAATCTACCACTATATTTAAATCTAGGAACACGTGTCAGCAGTGGTAGGACTGTTTTTATAGATTGTTCCAACATAATATTGTTTATACTCAAATATAATGTATGCAGGTAATGAAATTTTCTCAAATAAAAGTATTCAGTTACATGGTGAAATTATTTTAATTTCAGAATAACAATTAAAATGTGCATGCACAATACTATGTATGCAATATTTTAATTAAATAAGATATTACCTTTGAAACAAATCAAAATACCATGCAAGAATACTGTATCCCAATTGAAATCAACCGTGATGTTAGTTTGTTATATTATAATTAAAATGTCTATTGGTTTTAAAATTATTAGTACGTGTCTTAGCTATAAAAAACAGTATCTGGTTTGCTGTTGTGTTTTTTAATACCCTGGCTTCTGAAACAATGTAGCAGAAGTCAGCTGATTAACAGACCTGGAAGAACAAAATACTGCTTCAATAGGAACTTTAAAAACACTGAAAATGCATAAGGCAAAGTTGCATTGAATTACAATTTGTTTCGTTATGCAAAAATAATTAGGGGGGGGGCATTCCTAAAAATGTATATTTTAATTCTGGGGAGAAATTGAATTGTCTTAGATTCAATAATAATGTGGGTTGATTGTTGCTGAGAGAATAAATGCAAACCTACTTTAAAGCAATCATATTAATCTGGTACTGATTGTAAGTTGTCTACCCTGCAAATATAAGTGCACTTTTTGTCCAGGTGTTCTTGAAGGACATTGCAACTCCTATACCTGCAGAGGAAGTGAAGAAAATCGTAAGAAAGTGCCTTGAAAATGCAGCTCTAATAAATTACACCCGCCTTACAGAATATGCAAAAATAGAAGGTTTGTACATGGATGTTTGATGCTATTTATTTTTATTCAGTCTGTGTTGTTAGAAATCAAGCTGACATGCATAAATTGTGATTTCACAGAGAGCAGTTTAGAAAGCAATAGACCGTGAACAAATAGGGAGGGCAAAGTGAACAAAATCTGATGAATATTCTGTGTGGGGTTTTTTTCCCACAAATTGCTCCCTTTCATGTATGGACTGCACCAAATTGAGTGCTAGCAGGCACAACTTGTGCATGAATTTAGGTTGTTTTGATCCTTAGGGCAGGACTACACGGCCGATTCCGTCACGAACCGACGCGCTGCACAAAATCGCAGGCGTCACATCGGATGCAACGGAAATAAGGTAAGTAATGCCAGTGTCGGATCGTGTCGCATTGTTGATGTGATGCGACACGACTGTCGGATGCAGATGCCAGTCGCGGCGCATCAACGCTGTGACGCGATCCGACAATTGAATTACCTTATTTCAGTCGCATCTGACGTGACGCCTGCGATTTTGCGCAGCGCGGCGGATCGCAGCAGAATCGCCCATGTAGTCCTGCCCTTAGACTTGGTTGATGTTGGTTAGTTGCTTGGCAATTTGCTGTTAATATCTAACTGTGTTTACAGGGGCAGCTTTAACTATTGATGAGTATGCAGCCTATATTATTCTTTATTAACATTTATAGCTGTAAAACTTTATAGCAGAAAAAGAATTTCTATAAAAATACTCAACAACTATAGATCTTAACCTAAGGTAATTCAGCACACCTGCTTTAGTGTAATATACTTAATACTAGACATTAAGCCCGTTAAATTAACGGGCGCTAGAGGTCCGTGGGGCACATGCGCAGTAGCGCAATACCACGGACACAGGGACTGGACGCAGAGACACTTCAACTTTATTACATAGGATCCCCAATCTAATATCCATGATTATTTTCTGTCTCAATTAAACTGTATGTATCATGCATTGAACAATTTCCTCTGATATCACTGTGCAGATCTATAACCAGGGGCGATCCTGGCCCCTCTGCCGCCTGAGGCAGCAGCAGTTGCTGCTGCCCCCCCTCCCCCGGAAATTCGCTCTTAAAGTACCAGGAGCAGCATTTTTGCTGCCCCTGGTACCTAGAGGGGCGCTGCTGCCTGAGGCGACAGCCTCAACTCGCCTCATTGGCGAAGCACCCCTGTCTATAACTTCTATAAATTCCTAAAGATTGTATAGCTTTATGTAATTGTATTAAGTGTACTAGCATATATCTTAAAACGCTGCAGAATGTGTTCAAAAATCAGAACCACCAAGGCAGAGGATAGAAAGGGAAATGCTTTCAACAGCTATTACATTTATAAATATCTTACAAATAACAAATAATCATTTAAAAAGTATAAATAAAATATTCTGGAAAGTTGCTTAGAATCACAGTTTCTTTTATTTTTTGATTTTGCTTTAGTCTAAGGGAAATTTCCTACCTAGCCCTTGTTCAATTTGTTCAACTTGAGTTCTTTTTTATGTTTACAAACTTTGTCTGTTTAGTTTTGAATTCACAAACCAATGTTTTTTTGTCATTTTTTGCAGATAACATAATCATTTTACACGTACAAGCAATTTTCTATTGTTTTGTTTTCTACAAGGACCAAGTTTATCTGATTTTTTTTTTTAAATAGTATTGCCTTTTTAAACACATTTCGGATTGATGCTTTTATGACTATTTTCATACTACAACAGTTTTAAATCCTGTATTTGCATTTTTAAAAAACACTGCATTTATTTTCAAACCTAGCTTTTACTGACAAGCATTAATCAGAGAACTGACGTATTCAGATATCAATCGTCCCTTGTCAGTCACTGCAATAAAAGTGTGTAGATGAATCTGTAATAATTAAGGAAGCCAAAAAGAACACTGCATTGCTATGGAGACCAATATTAGATCTCGGCTGTAAAGAGAAAAATTCCTTAGTGGCCAGTTTACTGTCATTTACTGCCATTTTTGTTTATGGATATACTTTAACAAGCATGAACATCTTTTAGATAAGGAGCAGTTATGCTACATCAGAAAACTTGTAATACTACTTGTCCCGAAAAATAAAATAGAGGTTTATTCTGTATGCCTTTACACTGAAATTCAAGGTAATTTCAATTAAATAGATGAAAAATGCTACAGATGTCAAAAGCTGAATGTATCTGCTGAATACATTTTTGTAATGTATACATTTTTACATTTGCTGTGAGAGTCGCATGCTAGCATTCCAGAACAGAAAAGTCACATTGTTTTTTTTGTATCCGCCCCCCCCAATAATGATTTTCCTTTGAATTGTTGAACTTTCCCCCCCTGTATTGGGTATTTTTTCATCCAAAAATACAAACAAGAATTCTCTCTCTGAACTTTCCAAGATTTATAAGGACATGTTTTGCAAGTAGAAGAAACATTTTTCCATTAAAGTTTTAGATTTTTATCCCTGAAGACATTGTACAGGTATGATACCGCCAACTATTGTCTGGAATGGAACCCAGATAAGTGGTCTTAATGCTATGTCTAGCACAATGTTTTGACACTACGAGCTTTTAATAAAAGGCAGTATAATGTTTTTCTACAAAGATGGATTAATGCTTGTTTAGTTATAATTACGTGCAATGGACTGTATTGCTATTACACAAAACATTTTTTTTGGATATGTTTTATAAAAAAATTTAATACTGTCTGCCATCTGGTATTATTTCATTGACCAAGGGAACTAAGAAGGCATTTATTTTTCTCACTTACTTTGAATCAATGTAAAGGTGATCAAATGTATTGGAAAGGTTTGAACCTGATGGACATCTATTTCTCTCTCTGTAACAATCAGTCTAACTGTGTTAGTTTGTATTAGAAAAACAAAGATATAAATACATTATTTTCTCTCATGAGCAGGGATCCCCAACCTTTTGAACCCGTGAGCAACATGCAGAAGTAAAAGGAGTTGGGGAGCAACACCAGTATGAAAAATGTTCTTGGGGTGCCAAATAAGTGCTGTTATTGGCGATTTGGTAGCCCCTATGTTGACTGTCAACCTACATTCAGGCTCTGTTTGGCAGTACACCTGGTTTTTATACAACCAAAACTTGCCTTCAAGCCTGGAATTCAAAAATAAACACCTGCTTTGAGGCCACTGAGAGCAACATCCAAGGGGTTGGAGAGCAACAAGTTGCTCACGAGCTACTGGTTGGGGATCACTGCTCATGAGTATGGAAAGCTCACCCAGCTAACTCATCCATGCATTATTTTTATTCTCTTTCATACAGCAAAAAATATGTAACTTTTTGTGTTTACATAGCTGTTCTGTGGTCATTGCTTTGATAAGCTATGATCTCTCTAGCTTTTCCTTTCATTTCTTTTTACAGTTGAGTCTGAAAGTTTGCATGCACCTATGCTAAAGATGTTTAAACTCAAATTTTTAAAAATTCGCTCATATCATGTTACCATACATAGCCTGTGTTAAGTCAAATAGGGTATCTGCTTTCAAATGCTTAACTTGAATAAAACTTTTAGGGTAGCTTTCACAAGCTTTGCACAATATGTTAGACAAGTTTGTGGGCTCCCTAACTCTGAAATGCATTTTCAGTTTAGTCCACGAGTGTTCAATGGGGTCATGTCTGAGCTTTGTGATGGCCACTCTGATAAATTAATTTTGTTGCCATTTTGTTAGCTTTGTAGTTATGCTTTGGATCAGTGTCATGCTGGAAGACAAAATTGTGACTAAGTCTTACATTTCTGATGTTTTGAGGTGTTGATATACTTTGGTACAGTTATGGGATCCATTATCCATAAACCAGTTATCCAGAAAGCTTCAAATTACTTACGAATTTTTCACCATTTCATGAATTTCGCAGGAAATTCACAAATGTTTCGGCGAAACGCCCCAAATTTGCCCATCACTAGCCCTGACCTATAATAAAAGCTCCCATACTCCCCATCCCATTCTTCTGAATTTGAACTTTATACTGAAATGTAATTTGATGCGGTTCCTTTTTTTTTTTAAAAAAATTGCTTTTTCAATAAAGTAGTGTAGTTTGGGAAATATATGTTTTATTTGCTGATATAAAAGTAAACACATTTTTTTCTGGTGATATAATCCCTTTAAAATCAAATTTCCTTATCCTTATTTCCTTATCAGTCTCACACAAGCACAGACTCAACAGGATAAATTTTATATGAAGACCATTGCCTGCTGGTATGTTTTTGAGAAAGCAGAGCCTCGAGGAAACTCGCACAAACATGGGGAGAATGTCTAAACTCCATGCAGATAGTACTCTAGCTAAAATTTAATTCAAGACACCAGAACTGCATGGCAAGAATTTCCTTTGTCTCTACACAAAGTCTGATACCGTTTGCTTCATAAACTAGGGCAGCCGGGAAAAATTGGTAATCAATATCATTGTGTAAAACAAGCTGCATTTAATTTAAAATATCCAGACCCATTAAAAGCCTTTAAAATACATTGAGATGTTGAGCTATTTGTTCTCCTGTAAGTTTTTAGATACAATGTCAGGGTATTATAAAGTACTTCAGTTGTACGTGGCCGTAAAATTTCATTATAGAATACAAAGGCTGATGTTCACCATAATCAATATTCTTAATGATTACTATAAACAACAACTATCACAACCATTATAGCTTTGAAGCTAAACAGTTTCTACAAGCAAAGCAAAACACATACTAAAAGTAAGACCAGTATACAAAATGTATTGTAGGCAAGCAAGTGTGCTGGAACTAATACAGAGATGGATATTTCAAAATGCTTTTTGATTAATCTAAGAACAGAATTAATCAAATATTCATTGTCAACATTACTAATACTAAAATAATTGGGCATGGTGACAAATGCTGGACATTGTTGCTTTGGGTCTCCAGCTGCTGTTAAACCAAAGTACCTTCATAAAAGCTGTTTGCATGATACTAGAAGCTGTAGTAGACAGAGTGCAGCGGCTTTATAGAAATGAAAACACAACAAGGTTCAGTACTGTATTGGTTATTTCTAATTTGTTTTTCTTTTTTTCCTCCTCAATAATCTTTCCAGCCACAGCGAAGGAATCAGGTGACAATGCATGATTTATTGCTCATGTTTTATCTTTCATTTTGCACATTGGCCACATTTAACCTGATTTATAAGCCTATCTGTTAATTGAGATTATAATTACATGAAAAATTTCACATATTTTGACCAATGCGCTGATCAGGTGGAAGTTAGTTGTGGTAAAATTTCCATGCATTTGAACATATGTGAGAGAATCTCTGCCTGTCATTGCACTCTTTAGTCAGCTAAATTTCTATGAAATTACTTTGGCCAATGGTGGGTGATGCCTAGGGGTATTTTGAATGGACCTGCAATTGTACAAGTTTGAAATATTTTATTTGGTTTTCACAATAAACCATAAAAATCAATATGATAACAAATAGTATGCAGAATAAGAAGATTAATACAATGACATATTATACAGAATGTATCTGCAATGGTACAAATAAAGTTCTTTATTCCTGTCATGTAACATAACCATAATTTTTTACCTTTTAAGTTCTAGTTGTTTTCTATTATCTTTGCCATGTTGAGCCATCTCATACCTGTTGTTCAAACTTCACCAAGTCTTTTGTGTTCAATTGAGCTTTAGGCTCTGGAATACAGGCAGGGGTCGCTCCACCAATGAGACGAGTTGAAAAACTCGCCTCAGGCAGCAGCGCCCCACTGGTTGCCAGGGGCAGCAAAAATGCCGCTCCTGGTAACTAAGAGCCAAATTTCCATTTTTTCAACCTGGAAATTGGCTCTTCTAGTGCAGCGAGCGCAATTTCGCTCTCTGCACTAGCAACGTCGACACCCCACCCTCTCTGGCACTTGCACACTTACAAAAAATGAATAAACAGACAAAGGTGGTGTAAAATGATTCTCTTTATAAATAATTAATTTAGTTATACAGCAAAAGTGCTCCATACAATTAACATATATCAAGAAAAATTATATTAACAATACCATTTGCACTCACTAATCAGAACAGCTATGGAGAAAATGTCTTTCTTCACCACAAATTAGTCCTCTCTTACTTCAACACTGCCCTCTTTAAGGCTAAACAATCCTATTTATCTCAATTCATTAATACACATAAAACTAACCCATGGCACCTCTTCTCTCTATTCAGTTCACGGCTCAGACTCCAGACTGTTGCACCATCACTTCCTGTTCCAAAGTTGACTTGATCCACCAAAGTATTACCCCCCCCTTACTCCCCCCCCTCTTCGTATAACTTTCTCCCCATAAGTACAAAGCTTCCTAGAGCATCATTTGACACTGAAGTTGAAGTGTTAAAGCTGCTCTCCTCATTACCAGCCACCACCTGTTCTCTTGATCCCATTCAATCACACTACCTAAAATATCTGTCCTGTACTGTTGCTCCTGCACTAGCATACATTTTCAATTCCATCCATCCTCAAATATGCTCTTGTCACACCTATACTCAAGAAACTTTCCTCTGATCTAAGTTACCTTGATAACTATAAGCTAGTCTCACTCTTGCCTTTCCCCTCCAAGCTCCCAGAGCGGATTTACTCCAACCAGCTGCTGAACTTTCTGCATACTATCCATCTTCTCGACCCCTTTCGGGCTTCCGTGCTGATCACTGTACTAACACGTCTCTAACAAAGGTATTCAACAATATAATGGCACTATTCCATACTTATTCTCTTGGATCCCTCTGAAGCATTTAATACAGTTGACCACTGTTTACTTTTAAATCATCTCCAAATGCTTGGTATCAGTGGTTCTGCTTTATCATGGTTGACATCCTATCTGTCCATGTGCACCTTCAGTGTAAAAGTTTCTGACAACCTGTCCACTTATAGATCTCTAAGTTGGGCCTATCTTAGGGCCTCTTCTCTCTTAACATTTTCTCTCTTGTTGACCTCATCACTTTCTTTGGGTTCTCCTATCACATTTATGCAGATGATACACAGAACTTCCTTTTCTGCCCTGATCTTAATCCTGCTGTTCAGGCAAAACCCATGCAATGCCTTCCTGCCATTGCATCTTGGATGGCTGCTTGCCACCTTAAGCTTAACATGTCCAAGACTGAACTGCTTATTTTCTCACCAAAACATGGCCTCTCCTTCTGTTTCAACATTACAGTTGAAACTTCCTTTCCTGCCCTGATCTTAATCCTGCTGTTCAGGTAAAAATCATGCAATGCCTTCCTGCCATTGCATCTTGGATGGCTGCTCGCCACTTTAAGCTTAACATGTCCAAGACTGAACTGCTTATCTTCCCACCAAAACATGGCCCCTTCCTCTGTTTCAACATTACAGTTGAAAATGTCACCCTATATCCAGTCCTCAAGTGACCCATCTCTCGCATTCTCAGCCCACATAACATCACTCACCAGAACATGCTTGTTTCCTATAAAACAAAGATAGGCCCCTTCCCCTACCCCTCTACTACCAAAACACTGGTCCAGGCTCTCATACTCTCCAGATTAGACTACTGTAACATATTACTAGCTGGTCTGCCTGAATCATGTCT
Organism: Xenopus laevis; assembly: GCF_017654675.1. NCBI lineage: Eukaryota > Metazoa > Chordata > Amphibia > Anura > Pipidae > Xenopus > Xenopus laevis. The sequence continues at coordinate 78,584,545 of NC_054376.1, forward strand.
CCACCCATTGCATTCAATCCTCACTGCTGCTGCCCGGATGATATAACCCGTCCATGATCTAAATCACTCCCCTCCTCCTCACTACTAAAATCTGTCTACTAGCTTCCAGCGAAGTGGCACATATAATACAAAATTCTTATCCTGTCTTTCAGAGCCCTTCATTCTTCTGCTCCTCTGTATATATCAGATTTCATCACCCCATACACTGCCTCCCGGGCCCTGCGCTCAGCTGAGAACTACTGACAGTACAGGTCACAAAACACAGTAGCGCATAAAACCTTTTTCACTGATTGCACCCCGCTTCAGGAATGATTTACCATCCTGCATCAGGAAAAACTCCACACTAACACTTTTCTCTAAGCTCCTTAAGAACCACCTACTAGATGAAGCACTTTGCTAGTCTTCCTCTGCAGCATTGCATCCTTATCCTACGCCACCTCCTTTATGTTTCTATTTTGTTCTCTTCCTAATAGATTGTAACCTCCTTGGTTACAAAAGTTCTTTAATCCTGTTTGTGCTCACACCTTATAAAGCACTGCATACAACTTGTTGTGCTTTGTAAATCAATAAATACATACATACTTGCCTTTTTTGAATGATAACCATACTTAGCCTTTCATATAGTTTATACTCTATACACAACTCTTAACACTTTAATACACTTGACATGTAGCTGTCTCATTGTTGAATGGAAGAATAGTACAAGCTTTGTGCATGTGGGGCAATCTATTCATTTGGGAATTCAGTATGTTATCTGATATCTATCTAGGCATGCTAAATAGTGTAGGTTAGCACGGCTTCTCTGTACAGTCAATTAGATCCCTAGAGAGGAACAAAGATTACATTGCAATTAGGGTGTAAATAAATAAAGCATTCAGTCATATATTACAACTGGGACTTCATTTTACACGAATATGGAAAAAAAAATACAAAATATTTTCTAGTGAACATATTAAATATGATGATTAATTGTAATGATTGTATACATATTTGTAGTAGAAATATTGTAGAGGTTTTTTTTTTATTCCTTGACATTCTAGAGTCTAATGCATGATATCATTCTATAACAAATGTTGCAAGAAAGTAAAACATTTTAAATAGGCCTTGCATTTTAACTAAGATGTATTCAATATACTGTATTAAGCCACATAACCATTTTTGAGCTGGAAAAATGACTTCAACTCAAACAGCAACCAATTCCGTTACATCAGTAACCTGTGCCTCTAGGTAGGATAAGTGTGCCAAATTTCAAATTCTTTTCCAGAGATGCTCTAATACTAAATTTATTAGTAATCAGTCCAAAGATAGTGAAACAACTTTAATGTCTTTGATTACCACAACAATTGTAACTTGCATCTAGACTAAGTTCTTCTGACAAATTTTGCAAATTTTGCAAATTTCCAAGTTTAGAGAAAAGTGTGTTCTATCTAGTGGATAATTTTTCCTTAACACTTGCACAGTAGCCAGAAGAATAATTATGCGAGACCTTGGAAAGAACTGGCAGTTTATAGGGGCAGAAGTTACTGTGAATCTGTATTTCTTAACATTTCATTTTAATGTTTATAAATAGTGGCTAGAGAATACAGCTTAAAGATTCTCTTATGTTCCTTTTTTGCTCACATATGTGAACTGTGCTTTGGTTTTCAGATTGTTTAATCAGTTAACATCATGGATCTATAGGTCTGTTTTAGTTAGATATTATACTCAATAAATTATATTGTTTTTTTACTGCCTTCACATTTAGAGTCAAAGAACCAAGAATATCCTTCTAAAAAACTAGAAGATGTCATTAATCTTGCTGAACTATGTATTGAAGTACTGCAACAAAATGAAGAACATCATTTAGAGGTGAACGGCTACTACCAGCCTCCTATTTTGTTAGCAACCACTTTTTCATGAAGTATGAAATTATCTTGAAGAAACTTTTAAATGTTAATTGTTACTGGATAAGCGGAGTGTGTGCGAGATGGTTATAACTAGAATACTTTAAAACATCTGGTTTAACACACAGCATGAACATTGTTTTTAATCTTACATCTGCTATGTGTGAACTTGTTTTTCAAATTTTATTTTACTCTGAAGAAACATCTGTCTCTAAAATATGAGCGCAAATCCCATGGGGGAAAGCTCTCCTCAACAAAAATTTTAATCAACATACTTTTTTAAATTTTTTCTGTTTGGGAAATGTAGCTAAAACAAGATGGTCTAGGCAACCTGGTTGGCTTTCCTGGTAAATGATCTATGGCAAGACAACCAAATGAGTGAAACTATGCAAAATTTGGCCTCCTAAGCAACTATCTTTCTTGCACACACCATTTTAGAAAGAACTGCATCTATGGCCCAATGTATTTCTTTGCTATGGGGAGTTGTTTGCCTTTCCTAACCTAAACCCAAATTAAATATCAACTGAGGAAGCTGGCTGCATTTAAATATGAGTGATTAAAAATAGGTAAATTGGCAGTCTATATCTGCCTGAGTGTGGCCAGCTTTAATGATGACCAATATTTAATTTTGCAATGGTCATTACTGTCCAGGAAATTCAGTTCCCTGATGACCTGTATACATTACATTCTGGGTGGGCCTATGGTTTGTATGTTTATGTGATTCCTATAACAATTTAATTCTGTATTTATGAATAGATTGATAACATTAAACAACATTGTTAATGTTTAACAATTTGTTTTCTGCTTTGCATTTCATTTAATGGATTTTAAAGGGAAAAGAGGTATGTGCTGAAATATTTATGAAAGTAACATTTTAATTTTTTAAAATATTGTGTTTTTTTTGCATGTTTACTGCATAAAACTAGAGATGGTATCCTATGCATCTCATAAACCCACAGATTCAATTCAGAAAAAACCCCAAAATAACTAGTAATGGGCAAATAAATCCGACAGGCGCGATTTCCTGGTCATTTAGCGAGTTTCGCAGCCGGCGAATAAATTCACGAAAATTCACCAGTGTCAAAAAAATTTGGCCGCACATAGGAAAAGTTGCTTGCGTCAAAACCGCCGTGCCTCAACATTATTCAGACGCCAATTGACTGAAGTATATTGATAACTGCATGGGGAAGTTTACCATCACCATTCATATTGATTTTTAATCAATATCTGTGACTGCAGAGTTTTGTGTTTAGAAAATGATTATGGCAAAACAACTCTACTGGGTATACTCTGTGCTTTGAGATTTACATATACAAGCTGAAGCACAACTTCTTCAAAATACTAGTTCTGGGTCATTACCAATGCTAAAATTGGTATCATACGTTTCCATGTGGAAATAAGGATATAGTTTATTGAAAAGACTGTACTCTGAGGTATCCATAACATTTCTTTATCTACAGGTGTTCTCATGGTGGCCAGACTTATTGGCTGAGCACGCAGAGATATTTTGGGCCCTCTTTTCTGTTGATATGAATTCAGCACTAGAGTCTCAACCACAAGATTCCTGGGATAGCTTCCCTTTGTTCCAGTTGCTCAATAATTTTCTCAGAAATAACTGTAAGTAATCATATAACATTTGTTTTCTTTTTTTCTTTGATTTACTGGTCCATGAAAGGTTTTATCTAGTTTTAGCCAAATATATATTAATGATCAAATGGTAGAAAGGATTAATGACTTTTACATTATCCCACCTTGTAAACGTTTGAGCATGTAGTACAAAATGTGTCCCTAGTTATATAACAATACTAAACTTCCTCTGATAAACATCGTTTGTATCATAACTTGATTTTTAATTTTATTTTTGCATTTATCCGGTGGAAACATCATAGGCTTGAATGTATCATGATTATCCTCATACATTTTTCCTGTAACTTCCATTAGCCCTAAACATCATGGGATTTTCTAGAACGGTGTCAGATGGACAGATCTCATCCTACATGTTGGACATAGTTGCATGGGTCGAAATATAATGGGACAGATTCAAAAATATTTTGTGTAAACTACACGGCGATTTGCCATCCAAAGCGATGCACCTGTTGTACCTGAACGATGCATGTTCCGCCTTTATTAGACAAAGATCAAATGTGATTGTATCTGACAGACTTTTTCTTCTCATTAAAATACATTGAATGTTTGATGCATGAACAAAACACATCATCTGACTTTATCTCATCCAACTTACATTACAGTTGAAAGGATCAGATTTTTTGTTGTTGTTAAAATCTGACCATAAACTATGATATAAAAATTGCTGTGTAGCTTAGTTCTTTGGTTGGTAATGATTCTGCTGCTGCTTTAACCTCATTAACCTTTTAATCCCTGTTGGGTTACCTAAAAATGCAAGAATGAGATATGCCTACCTCTACCATGTCATGATGTGACTGGTGGAATGGCAAATAGAATGTGCCCATAAATGGAACGTCCACTCAAACAAGGGTTAACTTTGTGTGAGTCTGTGGAGTTTCATGTCTAAAACTGATGGAATAGGTATTTGCCTGCCCTAAACACAGTTGTTTCGAGATCTGTGAGAATATGTTGACCCATTCACATATTTACACCTATTAGCTGCAATATATTGCCCAATTCTCTAATTACACAAAGCTTAAGGGATTTCTTATTACACAAAACGTAAGGGATCGCTTCAGTATACAGTTATTTCGTTTTTACTTTAGTTTATTTACTTTGTATTTGTTCTCTATGCTTTTGATTACCCTAGTAACCAGGAAATAGTTTGAATGAAAGCCTGGTAGATTGTATATGATCTGAATAAAAAGACAAGTATTAAAATGAAAATATTTGGAAGTAAAACCTAACATCTGGATTAATCTGGTATTATTAGACATTTCAGGCTGCAGAAAGGCAAAATTGTAAGAGTAGTCGTTAACCTGACAAAAAATATCAGTCATAAATGTCACTGTCAATGTTGGGGAAAAAATGAATTTCAGTGTAAAAGGTCCCTTTCAATTAAACTTATGTTGAAATTACACGAACGAAGATTACAATCTGCTTTTTCTTGTTAACTTTATCAGAATCTACCACTTTGTGTCACATACCACTGAAAATATCTTCATGGTTTCCCTTATAAGCTTGATATATCCTGAACAGAGAGAAAAGGTTTAGAAAATAATAGTATTGAATGAATTATCATACACAAACACAATATATATATTACATTTATGGTATTTCTAAATTACACTGTTTACACACAAAATAATTCACTCTACAATATAAAATTGCATTCCTGAACCAGCAATTGTGTATGCAGCCATCGCAGTTCATTATGCCAGGTCATGTGCTTTCACAAAGAGCCAGCACTTTAAGATGGAACTGCTTTCTGGCAGGCTGTTGTTTCTCCTATTAAATGCAGCTGTTATCTTGTGTTAGGGAGCTGTTATCTGGTTACCTTCCCATTGTTCTACTGGTGGGCTGCTGGGGAGGAAGGGGAGGGGATGATATCACTTCAACTTGCAGTACAGCAATAAAGAATGACTGTTTCAGAGCACAAGTCACATGACTGGGGGAGCTGGGAAATTGACAATATGTCTAGCCCCATGTCAGATTTCAAAAACAAATCTATAAAAACCTGTTTGCTCTTTTGAGAAACGGATTTCAGTGCAGAAGCCTGCTGGAGCAGCACTATTAACTGATAACTTGAAAAATTCCCATGACCGTATTCCTTTAATAACAAATATGGCTAAAAATGCTGTATTTTATATGCCTTATTGCACAGCCTAGGTCTAGCATCCATGCTACAGTAATGATCCAAGTCCTCAAAATTGTGCTCAGGCAGCTGTTAAGAAGCTAAGTTTGGGGGTTGTTGCAGAAAATGAGGTTCGCCTGTCAGGGCTGATTCTGATTTTTTTTTCTCAAAAGCCCCTTCGCTATTACATAGTTACATACAGTTAGATCGGGTTGAAAAAAGACCATCAAGTTTTGTGAGTGTCCCTAAGATTATGTAACTGACAGCAGATGGAGCATGTGCAGTGATTTAGCAGAAAAAGATGTGGAGATACTAGGTGGATCTACACATACACAGATCTTCACTGGCTACAGCTGACTTGAATTGGTATATTTGAAGTGTAATAATTCGTTCTATTGTGAGTGCATTTTGTATATATTCTGACTGGCCAACCCATCATCCCTTGTACTCCAAACAGATAAAGACTGTGAAATCTGATTGTGTGGTTCCATGCAAAGAGTACTGGTCTGATAATATTGCTGCAAAAACTGAAATGTATTTACTTCACTTATTATTGTAAGCCTAAACCATTTTGTCCCAGGAAGTACACATTTTTGTAGGATTGTATACAACTCAATTTTTCACTTCATAGTCTGCTCTTATAACCTTTGGCATATATGCTCTTTCATTATAATTGAAGTTAATGCTGTACTTTGTCAAGGGTTAATAATACTGACATTTAAACTATTTTAAGTTATTTATTTAATTGCTTCTATCATCATCACACCTCCCAACCAATCTTTATGTAGTTAAGAGAAAACAATCTGACATAACCTTTAACAATAGAAGAGAGAAAGAATTGCAGCTATATACCCAGTTGGCTCCACAAAACTATCTATATTTGTAGCACTCTGTGGCTGTTAATAGATAGGTTAAGCAGCATTTCATCACAAAAAGCATGTGGCTTCTATTTTGTCTCCTTTTAAATGACTGAAGCGGTGTCAAGCATCCAGTAAGCACTGCACCAATAGTTTGACTAATACAATTTATAGTGTCTGTTTACTTTTTAGATTGTTCCATAGGCAACTCTATATGGGAATAACTATAACACTAAATTTAAGATAATCATAGGCAATATTAGGTCATCTCTGCAATATATTAACTGGGAAAGACATGGGCTAAGCACAGAAGGAAATAAAAATGTCTTGAAAATGCATCTTTACAAATATGCATGTTAGTATATTCTCCTTGTGAGCAGGGAAAGATGTCTCAAAGCAAAACCCTCATGGTTAAAGGGGAACTATCGCTAAAATGAATTTAATATAAGCTTCAGCAGACTGACATAGGAAGCTTTCTAAATACAATCAATTAAAAATTATGTACCATTCCTCTCTCAGCATTCTCCTCATTCTGTCTTCATTCAGGAGTTGGGTGTCGGATGAATGATCCAATATATCTTATAGGGGGGCTCCTTTTGCCTAGAATATGTAGTAGAGCTCACTCTATTAAAATCACCAGAAATCCTGTCTCTCTACGTGCAGAATTTGGGCAAAAGGCAGTAATTTTGTTAGATTTTGTTCGTACTGGAATCAGTTATTTGAGTGAGCTCTAATACATCTGCTAGGAAAGGGAGCCCCCCCATAAGATATATTGGATCATTCATATGACACCCAACTGCTGCATGAAGACAGAATGACGAGAAACAGATGCTGAGAGAGGGATAGTGAAGATTTTTAATTGATTGTATTTAGAAAGTTTCTTATTTCAGTATGAGGAAGCTTATAATAAATTTTCAAAGTTTCCCTTTAAATAGAAGTATTGGTTTTGAGGCTGGTAGATGCATTGAAGTTAGCCAGGACAGCTAAAACCTTTATTAGTACAAGAGGTCAATAAAGCATGCAAAATTACTATCAGACACGCTAAAACAGAATAAAAATGAGCTTTGCAGCAAGAGGTAAAACTAATCAAAAATTATTTTTTTGAATTTATAAATTGTAACAAAATAAAGCCAGGAGGTGTGGTACCCTTAGTATCAGAGGGAGGTCAATCAGTTGTGAGAGAATAGAAAAAGCTGCTATTCTGATTCTGAGCAGTTGTGCTTTAGAGCTGAGGAACCAGCTAATGAAGTTTTCTAGCAATGTGTTTAAAAGGGACTAATATGTTCAATGGGACTTGGAAATCTCAGTGTAACACCCAGGACCAGATCCTATTCATCAAAAGGTACTAAAAGAGCTTAGCTCTGTGATTGCAATCCTTTTTACTTAACTTCTGAGGTCTGGCACGGTTCCAAATGGCAAATTGCTAATGTGGTGCCACTATTCAAAAAGGGATCCTCAACCTGAAATCTATTGGCCTGTCCATTTGACATCAGTGGTAGGAAAGTTTTGGAGGAGGGGATAAGGGATAATACATTGCAAATCACAATACTATATGTTTGTGCCAGTATGGTGAGCAGAAACCTAGATTCTGGGGTGACAGTGTATGTGATCTACTTAGATGTTGCTAAAGCATTTGATACTACCTGTATATGAGACAGATTATTACTGATTAAATTAAGGAATATTGGTCTGGAACATATTATTTGTAGTTGGATAGAGAACCATCTGAAGGATTAAAATTAACTGGTGTTAGTGGAGTATTGCAGGGGGCTGTCTTTGGCCCTTAGGTTAAAAGCTTGATCTCTGTTTTTGCCTATAATGGTAAAATATGCAAAATGATATATTCCAGAGGATTCTGCCACTTTGCATAGAAATTTGACTACATTTTGGAAATGGGCAGCAAACTGACAAATGAGGATGCTTTTTATGCAACCTCAGTGTAACAACCTCACCCTTCATCCAAAATCAAGAAGCCAATTTATCATCCACTTTGTAGTTTCCTTGAATGTTCAGCAATTACGAATTCATTATTTACTTCTAAGATGCAAGTTGTTTCCTTAACCTTAATAAAAGTTATCTACAATAGAAGAATTCCCTTTTGCCAAGTCCAGACAGGATCGTTATTAGGGCTGCATAAGGAAAATTGTCTTCTGCCAGGACTCAAGAAACTTTCATAGTTGCAATAAAAATCCCATGGGTTGCCACAGGCAGGTTCAAATGGTACTGTATTTGAATCCAGTAGTAGGTGTGGATTACATTGTTTTCAGAAAAAGCAATGTGAGTTCAGTATAGTGGACTGCCTCATTATTTAAACAACCTGTAAAACCTAGGTCGCACTTGTTAATGTGCTTACAAGTATTAAAATGTGGGAGTGCTGGTATTAAGACTAAATTGATGGAGTCTGCAAATTTATATGGTACGTTTTTGTCAGATGGTCCTTGAGTACATGGACCTTAAGATTTGTTGGAACTTTTATGGCATTATCACATATTCCTTTTCTCTAGGTCCTTGCCTTACTAATTGTCTGGTTGGTATATGGTACATGTTACTGACACCTGAGTTGTCAAATCTGGCTTTTAATTCTTTGTTCATTTCAAGATTTGGAAGCCCTGAAACATGTCTTTCAATTCTTAATTCTCATGTTGGAAACACAGTAACAATACATTGCTTTCTTTTTCTTTTGCAATTTATTTTTGTTATAAAATTTGTGTTTTTCAAATCTTAGAGACTCCACTAACCTTCCAATGCTTTCTTTTTGTTAATGATCAGAATTCACCATTTATTCTTTTGGAGGTCACATTTTCACTGTTCTGAAAGAAAATGTCTAAGTAAAAATATTACAGCATTTATTTTTTTTATTTTTTTTTATAAAAGGCTTTTTACACTGCTAGCGCATTAAAGCGAGCAGCTACAACTCGCTTCAACACGTTATTAATGTTTTATTTTACTTTAAATGAAACCTATTGTTCACTTCAGCCGTTCTAAAGTAAGATAAATATCAAAAAGAAAAAGCCGAAAATCTGTCCCATGAGAATAAAAAGACTAGTGTTAATAATTATCAAGGAAAGTGAAGTAGAGTCAAATTAGCCATAACAGAGCTCAGAGTCACTGTTAAAGTCAACTCTCATTATTTGAAAAAAAAATCATTAGGAAATGAAGAAGTGGAAATCCCACTGGGTTATTGCTACGTGGAAGCCTTAGTGGAGATTATTTTTCAGATTTCCTTTAAATTAGAAACACTAAGGTCGTCTTATATTGCATCAGGTTATGCTACAACTGTTAAAAATTGGATAGCTTACATCTCCATTATATCCACCCCCTTAAAATCATATTTCAGCTTTAACTTGTCTGCCACCGCCAGTTTCCATGTATTCATTGTGTAAAACCCAGACATTTAACATTGACGAAAAATGATGTTTGCAAAAGTGCATACAGTGAAGCATAATTTACTATAATGCCATGTTTTCAATTATTAATAACACAAAGGTAAAATTATCTTTAAGAAAGTCTATTTCTTCTTAACAACTTCTATGACTTGTAAGGTGATAATATACTATAAGCTTCAGCCATCTGTCAGACTATTCATAGTTATTTGTGGGGTTATTAGTGTATTTAAATTACTGAAAGCTTAGGAAACTATTCCTTTCTATCCTTGAAACTGAATAGATATCTTTATTTGTGTCTATGTTTTTATCTCAGATAATAAGTGCAGTATATGCATTTGGACCCTATATGCTATATGTGTAAAAGGACAATTTTAAAGACTTAACCCTATAAATATAATAAAATGTGCTATGTTTGTTCAGGAGCCAAAACCAGAACAAAAGTATGTAAACAAACAGTGCTTTCAACATTCACGGTTGGACTGGACCAGCAGGGCAGCTGGAGAAACCCCCAGCCTGCTCATTCCTTATGGGCCTCACCAACCCAGGGCCGCAACCCTCTCTCCCTGTTGGCCAGGATCTCTGGGTCCCCATACCCCCTGCTGGCTGGTTCTGTGGGCCCTAGAGGAGAGAAGTACACAATGGGGGTCGTGGTTGGGCAGATGTTCATAAGGTGGGTGGCGGGCCCCAGTGGGTCTCAAACACTCCAGTACCACCCTGATTAAAGAAGTTTGAAACCACTGATTATTGGAATTTAGAATTATAATTTATTATTTCTCACTACACAAAATATAGTTTTTGGGTGGAATTGACAAATTAACACATTTATATGAAAAATGAATGTGTCTTAGTCAGTCAGAGAGTTTCAGAAAATTGTTGTTACGAATGTTGTGTTGAAATTTACACAATAAACTAATAGAGGGTTTTCAGGAAAGCTTGTTCCATCATGAAAAAAGAGCTCTGTAATCCTGGTAAGGGTAACCCTACCATTGAGGATCCCAGCAGTTTGCTCTCTGTTTATGAAAAAAGGAAACACTTCAAGTAACCCTCACACTGTTATTGCAGAAGCCTGACAAGGACCTACTATGTCCTCTTCTCGCTGCAGTTGTCAGCAGTACTACCATGTAACAGATTTATTAAATATAATGGTCAAACATGTCAAAATTGTGATTATCTTGAATAACAGGATATGAAGCACACCATCCTCAGGCTTTGCCTTTAAAACATTTTATTTCAGCAGAATTCACACACAAGCTTTCAGGGGGAAAACCCCTTCCTTAGGGGTGATCAACCTTGAGATTGTGGAAAGTCAAAATCTGTTATTTAGCAAAAAAAGAATTTGCTTGAAAAATTACTTTGTAAAAAAAAATAAACAGTTTTTTTACCTGCTATTTTGAGCCATTCACGATTTAATAACTTGCTTGAAAATTCATGGAAAAATGTGATTCACTGCTTTTTTAATTTATTTTCGCTGAGACTTTGCATGACTTTGTGCTTTGCCAATATGTGCTTTTTCATCAGTATACACAAAATTCCTGTAAAAAATAGTAAATTATGACTGATGACTTTTACTTTGGCTTTTGAGAAATGAATTTCTAAGCGTTATATTTCTTCTAACATGTATTGAACATTTGAGGCTATTCGAAAGATCTCTCAATATCTGCTTATTTTCTCTTGCTAGGCTGTTTGCTGGTATGGGATCTCCATGTTCTCACAATTCTAACAGGGCATTCATGACTTGTTTTAAAAAAACAAAAATTCATGTGTATTTGTTCACTGGCTTTTGTATAGTCTTTCAGGGTATAGATAAGCTGGGTGAGAGCATCAATAACTGTATTGTACAAGAACATGTTTTCATCTGTTAGATTCATGTGAGAATATAAAAATAGCACAGTAGGTTAATCTGTTCAACTGTTATAATTTTTTTTTTTTTAATATATTTTTCAATGAAGCGCTTCTATGCAATGGCAAATTTCACAAGCATGTTCAAGAACGCTTTATGCCACTTGTCATTCGTTATATTGACCTCATGGAGTCCTCCACTGCGCAGTCAATTCACAAAGGGTTTGAACAAGAATTATGGCAACCAGTCAAGTAAGTGTGTTATGGTTTTAAAGAAACATAATAATGTATGCTATATTGTATTAATAATTCTGTACATTTAAATGGGAATATTATGCACTTGTTAAACATTTAAACATGGGAATCTGCGGATGTTGGCAATTTTAACTCCAACATATTGAATTTTTGGTATACAATACTTATGCAGTGCCATATTTCAGGTACCTTTATTCATTTAATGGTATTTTGTAACTAAATAATCTATATTATCATGGTAGAATTTGTTTGACTAAATAAAAAGATTGATTATGAGTCTGAATATTTCAGTTATTGTAAAATGACAAATGTTTGATGCTTTTAATGTTAAAAATATTTGGTAAATCCTTTACATAAAAATATATTGAAATATGTTTTTGTTTACTTTAGTTACGATTACAAGCAGTACAGTGTCTTGTATAAGTGTGTTTCAAACTGGATATGAGGAATATGTCTCCATCTGAAAGATTGATTAGGGTGAAATTCAGGGTATAGGCTTAAATCGAAACTCAAATATTATATAAGCACCAAAAATTATATTAGAGCACACTTCATTCTGGATTGTTCTATTGGGATTATGACACTGCAAGAGGTCTGTGGGGCTTGTGTAGACCATAAAGAATTGGGAAAAAGTAAAATCAAAGACTGAACAAACCTCACCTTTATATTAACAAACCACCAGGGAGAACAAACCAAGATAAAAATAGCATTCAACTCTTATACAATATAAATACATACAAAAGTCAAAACAAAGTGAACCTTAATGCACGCTAGATGTCCCTATTAGATACTGACACGTTTCTATAAAAATCATAGGAACGTGTCAGAATCAATTAGGTTCTGCACCCACAATAGTTCCCCCTCAAAGCCGCCCCCAGCATCCCGAACCTTGGTGCAGCAGACCAGCTGATACTACTAACAGATCTTCCGCATTGCTTCAGTGACACTGGAGGGGGGGCAGAGCAATCTTTCCATAGGCTGAAGTCCTGTTTTCATTCATAATTAGCCTATGGAAGGATTGTGCCGCCACCTGCTCTGTGTCACTGAAACAGTACAGAAGATCTTTTAGCAGTGTCAGAAGGTGGGGTTAACAAAGGTTTGCGGGGCTCAGGCGGCTTTGAAGGGAACTATTGCGGGTACAGCAACTACGTAATACTGACACGTTCTATGATTTTTATAAGAACCTGTCAATATCCCTTTAAAGGACTAGTAACATCAAAAAAATTCGTTAGAATACAACAAAAAAAAACATCAAGACAAATTAAAATTTAAAATAGCAAAGCCTTGATTAAGAAATAACTTCTAGAAACTCCACTTCCCGTCCTCTACAGAAAAGGCAAAAGGGGCGACCATCCATCCTGCTGGGCTCGATTTCTCCTCCCTGGCTCTTCACTGACAGCGTGTCGATCTCCTTCTCCGCAGCAGTGTCATTATTCCTGTCCCCACTGTAAGATAGCAGACCGGCAGCGTACCTTCCATGCACACGGGTTACCCGGAACCCCCTGCATTATTTTTAGGCTCTCTCTAATAGTAAATGCATCGTTTCCAGATCAGCGAAACATGGCTATCCTGGCACCAAGAAGATTCCTTCTGCCTGCTGCTGCGGGCTGCTGGGGGGACACTCAATCACTGTATGGAACAGTAAAGGGAGCCACGTTTCTCTGCAGAGCCTGCCTTTGGGAAGTGAACCAGCTGGGCGGCGTGTATGTGAATGGTTTGTGAATATGAATAATCTCGAGGAAACGAGAGGCGGGAGTGGCGGAGGCTTGGTGCAGGGGACTAGGCTGGAAGAGGTGATTGGAGCCATCGCGAAGGCAGCAGTTCGCCTGGGGGATGTGCGGAGAGAGCTCTCTACTGACAGCGTCTGCAGCTCACATCCGCAGCCGGATAGCATTGGGCAGAGGCCTGCCATTCACAAACACGCCGCCCAGCTGTTTCACATCCTGAAGGCAGGCTCTGCAGAGAAACGCGGCTCCCTTTACTGCTCCATACAGTGATTGAGTGTCCCCCCAGCAGCACGCAGAAGGAATCTTCTCGGTCCCAGGATAGCCATGTTTCGCTGATCCGAAACTATGCATTTACTATTAGAAAGAGCCTAAAATAATGCAGGGGGTTCTGGGTTACATGTGCATGGAAGGTATGCTGCCGGTCTGCTATTTTACAGTGGGGACAGGAATAATGGCACCGCTGCAGCCCTCTGAAGAGCTGGAGAAGGAGATTGACACGCTGTCAGTGAAGAGCCAGGGAGGAGAAATCAAGCCCAGCAGGATGGATGGTCGCCCTTTTGCCTTTTCTGTAGAGGACAGGAAGTGGAGTTTCTGTAAGTTATTTCTTAATAAAGGCTTTGCTTTTTTAAAGTTTAATTTGTCTTGATGTTTTTTTTTGTTGTATTCTAACGAATTTTTTTGATGTTACTAGTCCTTTAAAGGGATATTGACACGTTCCTATAAAAATCATAGAACGTGTCAGTATTACGTAGATGTTTCTGGTCCTTTAAGTTATAAATAAAGAGTTAGTAAGCCATAAAAGTTACATATAAATGGATCTGTTTTATTTGCATGCATACTTTTACATATGCGGGGAAAACCCATCAATGTTAGTGTTTTGCAAAAATGTCAGCTCTTGTAGACATATAAAACATAAAAAATACTAAACTAAAATCTGCAAATGTTTTGCTTTTGTCTTTTTTTTATAACTTTTTCCAGTTATTTAGACTACATTCAGAGGTGACTTCAAAAATGTATAGTGAACATTAGATCATAGATCAAATCCAAGAGAACTTTAGGGAAGACATCAATTAAGTAAATATTAGCTATTGTCAATTATTATCATATAGAAACATGTTTATACATTAAACTTTGTCATCAGGTATTTCTGTTCTAAGAACAAAAGAGAAGTATTTTTATGTTCCTGAATTATATTTTTTACAGGAGCATCACCAACAATCTTCCTACTGTTCCTCTTCCAAAAATTCCAAGCTTGACTCTTAATCTTCCACAGATACCTAGCTTTTCGGCACCATCCTGGATGGCTTCTTTATATGATTCCACGTGTGTATCAATGAGTGCATTTAAAATGCATGCCTGTTTAGCATGGCTTTGCCTGTGGTTTTTTTTGTTATTGATCAGTGATCAGTTTTTCTCTATCAGGATGAGCACAGGGTAGCTAAAAGTTGCAATTCTGCTGTTGCATGTTAAGGAATACAATCGAGTATCTTTGCTGTGTTTTTTTTTAAATAATTTGTTGTTGGTACTGTGCTGTTTTCTATTAGAATCTTGTACATTATGGGGCAGATTTATCAAAGGTCGGGGTGAATGTCTGAATTAAAAAAATTCTAATTTCGAGCTATTTTTTGTGTACTTCAACTAGGGAATAGTCCAAATTCGATTTGAATTTGAAAAAAATGTATCATGTACTGTCTCTTTAAAAATTCGACTTTGACCATTCGCCATCTAAAACTGCCGAATTG
This sequence comes from Xenopus laevis, assembly GCF_017654675.1. NCBI lineage: Eukaryota > Metazoa > Chordata > Amphibia > Anura > Pipidae > Xenopus > Xenopus laevis. The sequence goes on from NC_054376.1 coordinate 78,599,994, forward strand.
CTGTTTTAGCCTATGGGGGACCTCCTAGAACCTAATTAGAGTCAATTGGTGGACTTTGAAAAATCAAACGTTTTTTTTGGGAAAAACTTAGAATCGAATTTGATCGAATGCGCTATTAATTCAAATTGTACAATTCGAATTCAGCTGAATTCATACCTATTCGATCGAAAACGGACCTATTCGGCCAAAAAAACCTTAATTTCGGTTGGTCTTTTTAATTCGAATTTCTAAGTTTTTCAAATTCAAAATTCGACCCTTGATAAATATGCCCCTAAATGTTGTTAAAGGCACCAATGCAAACCTAATTATTTGTTCATATGTCTATGGCACATGGGGCAATTCTTCTGAATTCACCTATGTTATATTGCTAGCAATGGGAAGAGATGATTACAGTGTTTCATGCAGTGTTTTGCAGCCGGTAAAATGCCTGACCAGTACCTTGTGTGTTATTACTCTTAAAGGGCATCTGTTGGGCAAAAATATTATCCCCAACCAAAGGTTCAGGCTAATAGAGCACTGGATAACAGTAGTTTTTTTTTAAACAAAAAAAAAAGTGGCCATGTCAGTCAGAGTCCATGCACAAATGTGCTTTTGACAACATGTGCATAGCTACAGAATGAATAAAGTCACAACACTCTTTCTGTAATTTGGGTCCTCATGCCTCAAGTCTACTAGAAATTCATTTAAACATTAAATAAAGCCAATAGGCTGGTTTTACTTCCAATAAGGGTTAATTATATCTTAGTTGGGATCAAGTACAAGCTACTATTTTATTATTACAGAGAAAACCCATTATCCAGATAGCTCAGAATTGCAGGATGGCTGTCTCCCATAGACTCCATTACAATCAAATAATCTACATTTTTAAAAGATTTCCTCTGTAATATTAATATAGTATCTTATACTTGATCCAAACTGAGATATAATTAAACCTTAGTGAAGGCAAAACAAGCATATTGGGTTTATTTAATGTTTACATTATTTTTTATTAGACTTAAGGTATGAAGATCCAAATTACTGAAAGATCCCTTATCCAGAAAATCCCAGGTCCTAAGCATTCTGGACAACCTGTGCTGTACATGTGTATATAAACATATAAATGCCACTTTGGTAACATTCTTTAATAGGTCATTTATTATGATTTAAATTATAGGATGTTTAAGAATTCATTCTGTAGCTAAAGATTCATTTAAGGTGACAGATGGGGTGCAATACATTTTGCGAATGTCATTTACCTTTTTTTCCAGGAATACAGTGTAGCAGTGTGGTGCTCAAAAATAGTTGGTTCCACAAGATAAGTTTGCAATCAGGTTGGAATTAGCACCTGTGCTGGTACATCAGAAAACAAGCTGCTATATCACCTTTTAGCATGTGATTGACCAGTTGTACATGTATGCACCACATGTAAAGGGAATCCTGGTATAACACCTCTATAAAGAAGGCATTCCAGTACTCCCTTATGTACTTGCTAGTGATGGGCGAATAAATTCACCCATCACCTGCTAGCTCAGGGCTGGATTACACCCCATCCCTCTTATTTGATCCTGAGGTGGACTTGTGCCCAGCCACCCAGGATCTTTTTGATGATCAGGCAGGAATGGGGGGGGGGCATTCATGTCTGATGAGGAGGAGGTCATGTCACAGCCCACATCAGTAGGGGATATTGGGCAGGGTCCCCTAATGGCAGGGCAGCAGGTTGCTGGTGTGGGATCAGACACCAGCATGCTGGATGTGTGTATTGATGCCATGTATGAGGCAGGGTCTGGTCTGGGGGAGGATGATGACAGGGACAGACCCTGGGAACCGGCTCAGGAGGATAACTGCAGCAGTTCAGGGGATGAGGATGAACAGGCAGAGGACCAGACGGTAGCAGTGTGCCAGCTCTGCCGGCAGAAGGTTTGAAGGGGGCAGGCAGGGTCACATATGGGAACGTCTGCTTTAAGTTCCCATATGAAACGTCATCACAGGATGACGTGGGAGCAGCACCAAAGTGGCAGGTCCACCTCCTCCCATTCCTCAGGGAAGAGGTGCTAGCTCCCCAGACCCTACAGCAAGGGAAGAGGATTCTGGGGCTCACAGTCGGAGGCAGCCACTGTGTAGCTCAGCCTCTTCTGCAGCCTCCTCCTCAATGCGGCCCCTGTCCAGCCAGGTTTCCCTCCCCCAGTTCCTCACCCGCAAGACGCCTCTCTCTCCCCCAGCCATCCCCAAGTGCATATGCTTAATGGCTGCCTGGCAAAACTTCTGGCAGTGCAGCTGCTGCTCTATCAATTAGTCGAAGCAGTCCCCTTCCGACAGCTGATGGCTTGCGCTGCCCCTAACTGGCGGATCCCCAGCCACCATTATTTTGCCAGGAAGGCCATCCCTGCCCTCCACCAGCAGGTGGTGGAGAATGTGTCACTGGATCATGCTGTCGGCGGCAGGGTGCACTGCACCACTGACACGTGGGCCAGCAGGCACGGGAGGTACATAACCTACACTGCACAATGGGTCACCCTGAGTGCTGGGGAGGGTGCAAGCAGGGGCGCTCCCCTCAGGCTACAGGTGCCTTCCCGTGGGGTACAGGGCAAACCTCACATGCCCACTTCCTCCTCCGCTATGGATGAGCCACCCTTGAATGTCCCCGCAGTTACACTTCAGTGCAGCACAAGCGATTTCAGGCTGTGCTGCTACTCCTCTCCCTGGGCGAGAGGAGTCATAATGCACCTGAGCTCATGGCTGCCTTCCAGACTCGGGTGCAGCGGTGGTTCACTCCCCGCCAGCTCCAGGCAGGTAACCTGCTGGCTGCCATCCACCTAGGCCACCTGACCCACATGCCTTGCTTTGCACATGTCCTCAACCTTGTGGTGCATCGCTTTCTCAAGAGCTACCAAGGGTCGCGCCCATTTTTGCAGGCCCCCCCCGCCAGCGCATCTTTGGCACAGATGCAGCGCAGCATAATCTGCCACCCCACCGGCTCATCTGTGACCTGCCGACGAGCTGGAATTCCACCCTGCACATGATGGAGCGCCTCGTAGAGCAGTGCTGGGCGGTCAGCAATTACCTGCTGGAGCACAGTGCCAGGGGTACTCAGGGGGCAGATTTAGGGTACTTCAGTGCAGAGCAGTGGCAGCAAACAGCTCTGCTGAGTACTTGCTCCCTTTGAGCAGGCCACACTCTTTGTTAGCAGGGACAATGCGTGTCTTAGCAATGTGATACCCCTGGTGTTCCTCCTCAAGTGCACGTTGGATGGGCTGCTAGAGGAGGGTGACGTGCCTGAGGAGGAGGAGAGTAGGCCCCGTAGGCAGGCAGAGGGGGCTGGGAGGCAGGATGAGGAGGAAATAGTGCCTGATGAGGAGGTTGAGGAGGACTGGGTGCCTGCGCAACATGGGGAGCAGGGCACACGCCACCCAACCACCACAGCTATTGTCCGCGGCTGGAGGGTACAGAGCAGGGGCAGGTCGAGCCAGATGACCTGCTACATCTGGAGGGCAGTCAAGAATTGGTTGGTCGGGGGCACCTCTTTTACATAGCTGTCCATATGCAGACTTGCCTCTGAATCCCCAGGGGAGTTCCTTTTACCCAGCCAGAGAGAGAGGAGGGTGGGTCAATTGAGGAGGGCTCTGTGCTCAAAACTAGTGGAGGCCTTCCCCCAGTCTGACACTTCTCAGCCCTCCACTACTCCACACACCCAGCAGAGACGGGGACCTAGCAGAAGCAGCAGCAAAGGCGGAGATCTCATGGGTGTGTGGAAGAGCTTTTTTGAGCCTCAACAGGCAGCAGCAGGCCCAGTCAGCACCCAAAGCCACCACCAGCATGGGGTCAGTCAGCGTGCAGGATGCCATTCGCCGTGATGATGACCCCATGCATTTTTGGGTATCGAGGCTCGACCAATGGCCAAAACTGGCACAGTACGCTCTGGAGGTGCTGGCTTGCCCCCTTGCCAGTGTCCTGTTAGAGAGTGTCTTCAGTGCCACAGGTGGGGTGGTCACTGAGAAGCGAACACGGCTATCCACTGGCAGCGTGGATTTGCTGACATTCATAAAAATGAATGAGGCCTGGATTTTTTGTAGTTGGGGCCTAATATGGCGTCTAAAAATATTACTTCCAATACTGCCGCTTAGTCGGCTAATTTCTTCTGGTTTCTAAATATGTTGCTTCTAATTTTGCCACTTAGTCGGCTAATTTCTTCTGGTTGAGGTCTACCTCATTTAATTCTTCTGGTTCTAATACAGTTGATTCCAATACTGCTGCTGCTGTTGTTGCTACTATTGCCTCATTATTTGGCAAATGTCTTCTGTTTGAGGCCTGCCTCATTTAATTCTTCTGGCTCCAATACAGTTGATTCCAATACTGCTGCTTTTGCTACTATTGTCTGATTATTTGGCTAATTTCTTCTGGTTGAGGCCTAACATGGCTTCTAAATATGTTGCTTATAATTTTGCTGCTTAGTCGGCTAATTTCCTCTTGTTGAGGCCTAACATGGCTTCTAACAATGTTTCTTCTAATATTGCCGCTTAGTCGGCTAATTTCTTCTGGTTGAGTTCTACCTCATTTAATTGTTCTGGCTCTAATACTTTTGATTCCAATGCTGCTGCTTGGTTGGCAAATGTAGTCACACTATTATTACCCCTGAAACGACTGCGGCCAAAAGTCCTGCTGCCTCAGTCATTATACAAATAACAAATTAACAGACTGTTCAAACTGTACAACTAATGCTAGTGTTGTGTTATATTATACTTGTATTGAAGGTTTGCATTATGTGAAACGTGCAACTAAAAAAATATGATGGATTTTAGGGACACTCAATTCAATAGCAGATTCATAAAAAATGTTGCCGCATGCTTGTCTAATTTCTTCTGGATTGGGTCTGCCAAGGCTCCTAAAACTGATGTGGCTTCTAATAATGCTGCATTTTCAGGTTAATTATTTATGGTTGGGGGGGGTCTACCTCTTCTTCAAATTCTAATAATGTTACTTATAATAGTGCCTAGTTAGCAAATATAGTGTATATATTATATAGTGTATATATAGTGTACTTAATATTAAAATTTATAAAATAAAAAAAATCAATGTATTTGAGTGTTACAGTAGTCAATTCATCAATTTCAGAGCCTTTGCGTCGAAATTCGGCACCTTTGCAGCAAAATATGGCACCACGCATCAAACTTGCTGCGCGCGCATGCGTCAAAATTGGGCGTCACCGATATAAAAGCACTGCCCTTGTAGCATTCCAAAACTTGCAAGCCATGGCCTTAGTAGGACCTGGGAGGATGCGGTTGGAGGAGGTGAGGTACCTTATCATGTACCTGCTTCGGGAGGGATATGACAATATCCCTGCCAGGACAATAGGCATCCAGGCATTCCGCCGGAGCATTATGGAGCGGCTGAGGCGCAGGCTGCGCCGGCACTATTGGGTCATCCTGCCTCTGTGTAACCTCCAGAGAATCTGTAGTGATTTGAAGAGGAGGCACACTGCTTTGGTGGATGAACTGCGTGTGGAGGTGGAAGGTAGACAAAACATAGAATTTTCTTATTTATAACAATAAAGTCACGACTTGTTTTATAATGATTTGCTATTTTACAGCAAAAATGTTTTTAAGTGAATACTTTAATTAGGATTGGAACAGTTAACTTGCAGACAAGTTAGATAACAAGTAAATGAGCTGTTAAATGGAGATCAGGTCTGGACTGAGATTCAAAATAGGCCCTGGCATTTCAGCTACACAGAGGCCCAAACAGCACCTCACCAGCCCAATAAATAGTGCCTGTCTATGGCAATTTACAGCAGCCCCTCTGGCATTTACCAGAACCCACAGATTGCCAGTCCGGGCCTGATGGAGATTGCTGCAAAAAACTCTCTTAATGGTTTTGCCCGTCCCAAACTTGCCATCCTTATTGATGATGGTTTTCTGTAGTTATACAACTCCTCAGCCTGTATAATTTGTACTTTACAAATGCAAGTGCTGTATTACTCAAACTGAAATTCTTTGATTGCCAGCGGAGTGGATCCAAGAAGATCTAGCTGAAGGAGGGGCCGAGGAAGAGGCCGATGCAGCAGGAGGCAGAGAGGAGGAGGAGGCAGCAGAACCTGCTGCGAGTCCTCCAGCACCTCCATCACATCTCCATCAGAGGCTGAAGGGGGCATTGGTGTAGTAGCAGCAGCTGATGCTACTACACAGACTGAGGCCAAGCACCACCAGTACCGCCACCACCACCACGACTTGGCCTGGTGCAGCAGGTCACTGAGATGAGGAGGGAGATACAAGAAGTGAGGGACCTCCTGCACAGCTTCAGGGATAATCCTCTTCTTCCTCCTCCTCCTCTAATATAATTGTACCAGCACTGCTGCACCAGTCCAGCACTGTTGTGTTTTTGTTTTATATATTTATATAAAGGTTTTTTGAAAAGTATATATTTGGAGTTTATTTTTCATTTAACTACTACTCATATGGTACTTGAAGTTGTTTGGATAATATAACACAATTATGACTACTTACATTTACACATAAATATATGGTTCATTGACATAAATATATGGTTTATTGATTTTAATGTGGGATACAAAGCAACCAGTTATTATGTGCTCAGATTAATTATTAATAGTTGAGCCTGTGTTAGTAAGCTATTAATAATAAACTATAGATGGTACATTTTGGTTCAACAGCAATATAGACTAAGAGTAATAGTAGATACCATTAAGAGTCAACCAGAGCTAATGTAAAAAAAAAGTACAGATGTTTTTATGCAACTGGCAAAATGTGAACACTTTTTTTCTTTTGAAATGATAGGAGTGCCCTAACAATGTATACAGGGAGGGCATGTGTGTGTAGTAGTTACTGAGTGAAACATAAGTGTGAATTGCTCTTCCCATATGCCATGCCATATATTCATTTATCACAGTGTACAAAGCTTAAAAGTAAGGGAAATTGTTTTAATGGTAGCCCAAAAACCATTTCTGGTCTGGAGTCAAAATAGGCCCTGGCATTCAAAGTACACAGAGGCCCAAACAGGCCCCATCAGCCCACTAAATAGTGACTTTCTATGGCAGCCCCTCTGGCACTTGCCAGAACCTACAGATTGCCACTCTGGGCCTGCCCAAATCTGAAAAAAGGTGACAACAGAGTTGTGATTGTAATTTTTAAAACCAGCCAAAGTCAGCTACAAAACCAGCCCAAAACTAGCCAAGAGGAACTTCAAAAGTTCGAAATAGCCCAATCTGTGCAGTGAAAAATAGTGTTAAAAATAAATGAATAGATATGAAAATATGCCTTTTTTCCAATTTTCACTGATATTTTAAATAATCACAGATGTTTTTAAGAAACTGTAAAAAATGTGAGCCCCTTTTTTCTATTGAAAAGATAAGAGTCCTCTAACAATGCAGGGCATGTGTGTAGCAGTGTACTTAGTGAAACACGCGTGTGAATTGGTCTTCTCATTGACTCCAATGCAATTCAGCACATTCAGACACAAAGCAAAAGATGACATATTAATTTATCATCACAGTCTACAAAGCTTGAAAGTAATGGAAAATGTTTTATTGGTAGCCCCAAAGGTGAAAAAAGGTTACACAAACAAAACACCCATAGAAGATGGGTTTCATCAAATTGCATTGCGTGTCAAAAAATAACATCGCAAGGGGCGTGGTTTGATGGCGCACTGAGCAGGTCGCACTTTACTGAGCTCCGGTTCCTTCTTGCCTCATTTACAGCATATGACGACCAGGAATAGCAAAATGGGCAAAAATACTAAAGCCCCGACCCCTGGACCCACTCCCAAACAAGCGAGTGTTAAAAGAACCAAAGACATAGAAGAATTTTTCGGGAAATCGCAGGGTGACATGACCGAACCTGCTGAAACCAATATGGCTGACGAGGACTTACAACCTGCATCATTGACACAAGCGGAGGAGCTACCAGACCCTAAGGCCTTACAATCTCTCCTTTTGGACTTGCCGAATAAAGCAGATTTGGCCAGACTCCTCACGGACATACGGTCCACGCTTAAGCAAGAAGTGTCCGTTATACAAACTGAACTGACCGCTCTTACCCACAAGTTTTCCTCCTTGGAAAAAACGCAAGCGGATCTGCAAGCTACTTCGCTGCAATTATCTGATCGGCTCGACTCCCACGACCGGCAGCTCCTTTTCTTGAAAAGGGCTGCTGAAGATGCCGAAAACAGGAGTCGCCGCTGCAATATTAGGATTAGAGGGATACCGGAGGACGTGGAGACGCCAGAGGCGCGCCATCTTATGGAGGACTTGTTTCGTCAATTGTTGGGCCTAGATAAATACGCAACACTCCGTATCGACAGGTTCCATCGAGTCGCGACAGCCAGAGCTGGTAAACCCCGTGATGTGCTATGTTGTATGCACCATTACAGCCAGAAGGAAGATATCCTCCGGAAGGCCAGAGAAATCGGGGACCTGAAAATAGAGGAAGACCGGATCGAGCTGTACCAGGATCTGGCCTATTCTACCATACAGCAACGACGCCTCCTGAAAGATTTGACCGAGTCGCTAAGATCGCACAAGATACCTTACAAGTGGGCCCATCCATTCGCGTTGTCGGCGCGCAGTAATGGCCGCTGGTATCATCTCCGGGAACCAGGAGAGGCCGAGAGATTCAGCACAGCACTTGGCATACCGCTCCCAGACGTCACCGGTTGGTCTAATTTTATTTATGGCATCGACCGTCCTACGCTTCCAAAGCGCTGATTTCCACACGGTAATGTTGCTCCTTCTTGTACCGTAAGACTGATACCGGACTTACCTTACTTCTGCTGATAAGGTTTTGGCAAGGCCCGCACAGTTTAACATGTTTTGCTTGGAAAACTGCTCACTGGGTCGTGACTATATTCCTTTGGTTTTGTTTTGCTTATTAATGATCCTTTGGTTCTACTGATTCATTCTCACCAGGTACTCTATTCTGTTGATGCATTACCTGTGACACTTTCTAAGTTCTTATTACATGTATCTTTATAATGTTAACGTGCAATGCTGATGTATTTGTTTTGGTGGCTAGGCTCTAACTATTATGGTGACAGTTAGCGACATGGCATAGGTACCCATTACCAACCTGCCCAGTAACCCGCGCAGGGGAATGACACCGATAGAGCAGGCCATTTCAGGGTAAAATCCTGTTTAGTTTGCCCGAACCCAGATAGGCAGGATCTGTTGTATAGGACATCAAGGAGTTTCTTGGGTTGTCCGGGCTGGAGGAATTTACTCGTGGAATGATTTACATCTTACGAGGCCCCTTCTGGATTCACAGGATAGACCGATGTTTTCTGGTCCTACCCAGTATTGGGAGATAGATACCTACGGGCATGAAGCAGCCGGAGCCTCACCTGCACAAGTTCGCCCCCCAGTAGCCTCGCTCTTTGCTTGTTCGCTACGTGGAAGTGATCTCTGTCACTTTCCACGGGCAGGAGCGAATAACCTTTACCCCTACTTTCATTAGGGGTTTTCTCCTATCTTAACCCTATTCCTATACCCTCTAACCCTCCATTCTTCCCTTGCCTCGTCTATCACCCTTTCTCCTCACTCGCCTTCCTTTCTAGATCTCTCCCTAACCAGTTTTTTTTTTTTTTTTTTTCCTCACCTCCTCTAACTCCATTCTTGTCCCTTCCTCATCTCTGTTCACCACTTCCCCTACTTTATAACGATCCTCATTTTTCTTTTCTCCTTTACACCACACAACGGTATGGCAAGAAACGGTGACATCACGCTTGATTCAGGCAACACAGCGATGAGAATACTTAACCTAAATGTAAATGGATTAAACTCCCCCCAGAAGAGAATATTACTGTCAGCCACACTCCGACGACACAAAGCACAAATAGCATTCATACAGGAGACGCACTTCCAATACTCCAATGTCCCGAAATGGTCTAATAAATATTACCCCACCATCTACCACAGTCATCCGCAACAGACCAAAACTAAAGGGGTAGCCATACTACTCGCGAAGAACTTCCCTCTCAAGGTAACAGCCTCTAAGGCTGATACTAAAGGCAGATACATGTTTGTTAAAGGTACTGTAGATACGCAAACAATAACATTGGCTGCTATATATCATCCAAATGAGAATCAAGACTTAGAACTCAACCGTATCTTAGAGACCCTACAAGGTTTCTCGGAAGGCCTTCTGATCTTAGGTGGTGACTTTAATGCTCCCCTTGAACCCCATCTTGACTGTTCCGTAGGCACGACCAGCACAGCAGCGAAAACCCTTAAAAAGATCACACATATGTTACATCAATGGCAGTTGGTGGATGCTTGGAGATTACTAAAGCCTCAAGAAAGAGATTACACGTTCTATTCCGCGCGGCACACCCGATATACCAGAATCGACTACCTGTTTGTGACGCAACATTACCTCGATAAGATAGAACGGGCAGACATTCACACCCGGTCATGGGCGGACCACGCACCCATTACCTTAGATATGGCGATCGGGAATAACTCTGGTGCACATAATACCTGGAGATTGAATGATTCAGCCCTAAAAGAGACCTCCACCTTACTTGAATTAAAACAGGCGATGAAGGATTATTTTAAGAATAATGACAACAATGAAGTCAGCCCCATGACTGTTTGGGAAGCTCACAAATGCTACATACGAGGTATTCTAATACAATTAGGCGCCCGCAGAAAGCGAGCGCGTATGACACATTACAATGCCTTGATGGACAAAATTCGGAACACAGAGATGCTCTGCATAAACCAACCCTCACCTGAGATAATACAAACGCTTGCAGACTTGCGAAAAGAACTCTCGGATATTCACGGCTTTTATGTGGAAAAAGTGATCACAAGAATGAAACATTATTTCTATGAACACGGAGATAAATGCGGTAAGCTGTTAGCCCGCCTTCTTCGTTCGCAAGCTACCCAAAATCACATTTACTGTATAAAGCCTAAGACAGGGGGGAAGGTACTCCGCACTCCCCAAATAGCGAATGAATTCCAGAACTATTATAAAGCATTTTATCAGCTAGAGAGTGTGAAAGCTGCGACGGATGTATCTACGGACACAGCCATTACTAATTTCCTTAGCAAGGTACCTCTGCCAAAGCTCTCTATGGATCAGAGACAATCCTTAGAAACTGATATTACAGAAGATGAGGTGAGATCAGCTATAAGTGCTTCGCCTGCGGGTAAGAGTCCAGGACCGGACGGCTTCACGGTCTTGTACTACAAGGAATGTGCAGACATTCTGGTGCCTTTTTTGACTACCGCGTTTAATAGTTTACAGAACCAAGCAAAATTTTCTAAACAGTCCCTTGAGGCACACATCACGCTTTTGCTCAAGCCTAATAAGAATCCTGAAGACCCCGGTAGTTATCGCCCTATTTCTCTTATTAATGCGGATATAAAACTCCTGGCTAAGATCCTGGCTAAGCGGTTCCAGACATATCTAGGAAAATTTGTAAATTTGGATCAGGCTGGATTTGTCCCAGGACGGGAATCAAGAGATAACATAAATAAATTAATTAACCTACTACATTATTCCAAGATAAAACAGATTCCTCTCATGCTACTCTCAACAGATGCCGAAAAGGCATTTGATCGGGTGAGCTGGCCTTATATGTTCAGGTGCATTGGGGAATATGGATTCGGGCCCCGCCTTTGCCACTGGGTAGAAACCTTATATGATGGACCGGCTGCCCGGGTGAAGGTGAATGGTACTCTCTCTAACTACATAGATATCAGGAACGGCACCAGACAAGGATGTCCGCTTTCCCCCACCCTTTTCATACTAGCATTGGAACCCTTCCTTACGCAAGTCCGGCTCCACCCTGACATCTCGGGAATACAAATTAAGCAAAAGCAGTATAAAATAGCGGCCTATGCTGACGATCTGCTCTTTTTTGTGACCAACCCTCTGATCTCGCTGCCTAATTTAAACAGTCTTCTCACTGTCTACAGTAAGATTAGTAATTTCAAAATTAATTTTACTAAATCCATGGCCCTGAATATATCTGTCCCGCCACACACTATACAAGGTCTCTCTCAAAATTTTTCCTATACGTGGGCAAATAGGTCCATCACCTACCTGGGAATTCAAATCACAAAAGATTACAAAGACTGGGTCGCGGTTAACGCGAAGACGATTCACGCAAAACTGAAAAAAGATTTGGTATTCTGGGCCAAACAACCTATTTCTTGGCTAGGGAAAATCAATGTGATCAAAATGAATGTGATGCCGAGGCTCCTGTACCTGTTCCAATGTTTACCTTTGCCTTTTCCGTCATCCTGCATCAAATCCTTTCAATCTACTATTTTTAAATTTGTATGGAATAATAAGCCACCTAGGATCCGGAGAAGCACACTCTACAGAAAGAAGGCTGAGGGTGGGCTTGCTATGCCAGACTGCCTTCGATACCACAGGGCAGCGATCCTGAACAGAATTATCGATTGGTCATATCACCTGGATGACAAAGCGTGGATAGAAATTGAACAACAGTCCACATGCACACATCTCATCCACCTACCCTGGATTGATAAAGTACATCGCCGAATACTCCACGCCTCCCACCCAGCTCTAACTTATACAATGGAGGTTTGGGATGCACTAAAGCATAAGATGCACCTCTCAACCTCTCCTTCTCCTCTCACCAATAACCCGGCATTCCCACCAGCCTTGAATTCTAATGCATTCCAGGAGTGGTTAGTGGATGGCCACCTCCAAATGATACATCTCATGACAAATGATCAATTAGCAGACCTCGAGAAATTGCGACAAGCCAGACCGACCAGTCACTTGCCAGATTACCAGTAATTCCAAATTAAACATTTCTATCATTATTTGGGGGGGAACGCCTGCATGGGAAGGAACCTTACATCTTTTGAGCAATTGTGCTTAGCACCTGACCCTCCCTCACACTCTATTTCAACATTATATGGTCTTCAAACACAGCGGGACTTAATAACGCACTTAAACTTTATCAAAGCTTGGGAAAGGGAATTGGCGGTGCAACTTTCAGAAGAAGATATCAGGAATGGAATAAAGGCATTGCTTTTCAGTACGCGATGCTGCCGAATTCAAGAGATGAATTACAAACTCCTATCCAGGTGGTACTACACACCCCAGAAATTGAAGCAGATATATCCAACAGCTAACAACATATGCTGGAGGTGTAAATCAGAGGTTGGCACACTTCTACATATTTTCTGGGACTGTAATTTATTACGACCCTACTGGGAATCAATTCTGGATGCTTGTTCTCAGTTACTAGGCCGAGAAGTTGTGCGTACCCCAGCCCATTCCTTATTGAATCTCGAGATAGACCAGTCCGAGACACCACCAGATTCTGCCTTAGAAAGATGTCTGCTTAATGCTGCTAAAATTCTTATCCCAAGTAGATGGAAGACGACTACCTCCCCCTCCTTCAAGGACTGGCTAGGTAAAATTAACGAGCTGGCAAAATTTGAGGAACTCTCAGCTAGAACTGAACGACAAAATCAATCCTTTAGGGACACATGGCTACGGTGGTTCCTATTTAGAGACTCAGACACATACAAACAACATAGCTAGGGTACCTGCTAAAGGGCTGGATATTCACCGAATATTCTTAGGAACCTGTCTATTTCGTCCCAAAATCAATAAACCATTCCTTGTGATGACCATTCAGTTAGATGTGCAACAGTGACATATAGGAATACTTACTGTGGTAAATCTAGGTAATGGGCAGCCCCTATAATTCTTGACTTTCTGATACCGCATACTACTGTATGGTATTTTATACTTCATTGCGTGTGATTGTTCTGTGATGACATGATACATGACTGTTGATATTTCTATGCAACCAATGTGTGGCAACCCCTCACCTTTATTTGTTTTGCAATTTTTCTCCCTTTGTTTTGCCATATACCCCTCCTCCTTTCTTTCTTCTGTATCCCCCTCCTTTTGTTGGAAATCTCTTCAATAAAAACTATTGAAAGAAAAAAAATAACATCGCACAGCAAAACACAAATACGCGTTTGCGACAAATTATTTTGATGCGCCACAGGACCGCGACATAGTATTTTTCATAGCAGCATACATCCAGTAGCAGGGATGGATTTACTATTTTTTCCAAATTAGTTTTTATTTTTTGCATATATGCATTGCTGGGGTATTTTAAGGTTTGTAAGTTATTAGAGAGTACAGTGTCAAGTGATTATTCATTTTTTAATGTTTTGATTGGTCTCTTGAGAATGTAACTCAAGGGATATCTTGGCTAGACCGGTGCTTCCCTCTGAATTTGTTGGCAATAATTGTACACAGAGATATCATCAGTGAAAAAAGATATGTATCCAAGGTTTAGCCATCCATCTTAAAACCCATAAACCTAAAAAAAAGCAATTGCTGAATGACGCTAGCTGTATTAAATATCTTTTAAATAGTATTTTAAGATTCATCGTAGTTTAAAGCTTTATTTTTCAGTATACATGCAATCTCCCTCCCCCCCCCACACACATACATACATACATACATACATACATACATACATACAATTTTGAAAATTGTTAAAGGGAAACTTCACAAAAACATAACTTTTGAAAAGTAAATATAATTTCAAGCAACTTTGCAATATACATTATTTAAAGGAGAAGGAAAGGCTAAAATGAAGTAAGCTTTATCAAATAGATCTATATAAATACATCATTAAACCCTCAAAGGAATGTTGCTCTGAGTTCTCTGTCAAAAGAAACACTGCATTTCTTTCCTTCTACTGTTTATACATGGGCTTCTGTATCAGACTTCCTGTTTTCAGCTTAAACGTCCAGGGTTAGGGCTTGAGCATGCTCAGTTTTCCCCTCTCTCCCTCTCCCTTTCCCCCTCCCTGCTGTAATCGGAGCCCAGAGCTATGAGTGAGTAGAGAGAGACTCAGGTAGGAAGTGATGTCACACCAAGCTAATATGGCAGCTGCTATCCTAAACAGAGAGAGCTTCTAAAGCTGTTTACTTAGGTATTGTAACACATTCTGCAGAATAAATACAGTTTTATAGCTTGCAATATTGTGGCTAATCTATTTGCAATAAACTGCTTCGGTAACTTTCCTTCTCCTTTACAAATATGCAGACTTTTCATGATTTTTAATGGTTCGGACAGTTCCCTAAGGCTAGCCCCCTGCTCTCCTCCTGATCTCTCTGACTACTTTGCTGAGCTGGCTGACTACTGTTACTTTGTATCAACAGCCAGCTGTCCTTAGACTGCATCCTCCAAACCCCACAATTCCCTGCACACGTGATTTCAAGAAGGAAAGGAACATCACAGTGCAATGCATTATGGGTTATGTAGTTCCTGCATGCTGTCTGTAAGATGTGGAGTAGTTATAATTTGTAACATCTTTCCCTGCCAAGATTTCAAATGATGCAGAAAGAGAATAGAAAATGGCATTTATTCATACTTTTTGAAGAAACAGGTAACTGTGATGGATATATTATGGGGTTCTGTGTTATGTGGGCCTCTTTATCAAATTTTGGTTTGAAGCTGGAGTTCCCCTTTAAAATGTTCAACTCTCATCATGATATATGTTCAGTCTAGCATTAATATACTGTCATATTGGCTTCACTTTCAGACATGGCATAAGGAGAACAATATGTGGGACTAATGGTCGGGGGTCCAGGTGATATCTGTTAAATCTCACTGCTTTGCTAGGTATACCTGAAGGTAAATGTAGCATCTGAGTCGAGATTATTCATCCAGATTAACTAACTCCAAAAAAAGGAATTTTTGGTGGTTTGTAGCCAAACCAGTGAAAAACTAATTTTAATGCAGTAGCATAGAAGCCAGAGAAGCTGATGACTCTGTTGCATTTATGTTTTGTGGAAAGGTAAGATAGGATCATCAATCTCGTTTTAAGGATCCGCGCACACACTATTTATATGCAGTATAGTTACATAGTTACATAGTTCAATTGGGTAGAAAAAACAAAGTCCATCAAGTTCAACCCCTCCAAATGAAAACCCAGCATCCATACACACACCCCTCCCTACTTTTAATTAAATTCTATATACCCATACCTATACTAACTATAGAGGTTAGTATCACAATAGCCTTTGATATTATGTCTGTCCGAAAATCATCCAAGTCATTCTTAAAGGCATTAACTGAATCAGCCATCACAACATCACCCGGCAGTGCATTCCACAACCTCACTGTCCTGACTGTGAAGAACCACCTACATTGCTTCAAATGAAAGTTCTTTTCTTCTAGTCTAAAGGGGTGGCCTCTGGTACGGTGATCCACTTTATGTGTAAAAAGGTCCCCTGCTATTTGTCTATAATGTCCTCTAATGTACTTGTAAAGTGTAATCATGTCCCCTCGCAAGCGCCTTTTTTCCAGAGAAAACAACCCCAACCTTGACAGTCTACCCTCATAATTTAAGTCTTCCATCCCTCTAACCAGTTTAGTTGCACATCTCTGCACTCTCTCCAGCTCATTTATATCCCTCTTAAGGACTGGAGTCCAAAACTGCACTGCATACTCCAGATGAGGCCTTACCAGGGACCTATAAAGAGGCATAATTATGTTTTCATCCCTTGAGTTAATGCCCTTTTAATTTTCAAATTTATTTCAAATACACCACTGTATCAACGTTTCGGGGGGATTTAACCTCCCTTCATCCTGAGGAAGATGAAAGCTGTACTAAAAATCAACCCAGCTGCTTTTTTTTTTAGCCCCCACATATTGTTTTTATGAATTTTTATGAATTCACTGCAAAAACGATCTCTATTTCTAATGGCCCCATACCCACACTTTCTTCTAGCAAAAATGAGGATGCAAGAGTAAGTTCTCTACAAAATTTATATTTGAGGAATGTTTGCAGAGAATTCTAGCTTGAGGTTGAATGACCTGTGTATTAAGTGCCTCTTTCTGTATGTTTTGCTGCACATGGAGATTGCATGATCATCATGTGGTGGTCATTCATAATGTGCAAGCATGGAGCACCAGGCACTCAAGCTGTCAGGAAAACTATGTACTGCTTATGCCTGTCTGCACCTTGTGCTAGATTCTTAAATCCTATGCTGTGAGTAGGTGCAATATTTTTACCCTCAGAGCTCCAGCACTTGTGCTTAATCATTTGCTCTGGACCTGTGGTTAGATGGATCCAGGAAACTGTGGTCACTGAATGTGGATGGAAGAAGTGTTGAAGTATGGGTTTCTTAAGTAATTGATCCACAAATGTTGAATAAATAACTGCAGCCACTTTCCAAGAATTTATGAATCTACATATGCTGTGAATCGACTTATGTTGTGTCTTGTGTTTTTTGTTTTTTTTTTTAGTATTTTTGACTCTTTTTCATTTTAAAATGATTGTTGATACTCCGTGAAAAGGTTTCACTCTTAATATACTAAGACTCCCATTATTATTTTTGTCTTCTAGCAATGGCTCTGTGACTTCTGAAGATCTCTTCTGGAAACTTGATGCATTGCTGGTGTTTGTACAAGATCTCCACTGGCCAGAACCAGAATTTGCAAACCACTTGGAACAGCGTCTTAAACTTATGGCGAGTGATATAATAGAAGCCTGTGTTAAAAGGTTGGCAAATTGTATTTTGGATTTCATTTAAATATACATTTAAATATGAACATTAGTGGACCCGGATAACACTAGAATGCTGAACTGAAGCAATTTGCCTCAAAGAAATTAATGAATACAAATAAACTGAACTTCTAAATGTTGCCAACTGAATATCTGTCCCAAATGATGATGTGTAATGTCCTTGAATTAGATCCTAAGGCCCACAAAGTGTTTAAAAAGATATAAAAACAAATATAGTAAGGATTAATAATACAAGTATTATGCATATACAAGCAAATGATTTGTGTATGTGAGGAAATAACCCACTGAATAACATGTAAGTGATACATTCAGGATAAATGAAATATAAGTATTCTTTGCTAACAGCATACTTCATTAAAATAGTGGTTTAACTTTATAGAAACGGTTTAGAATTCCACATGCACAGCATTCTCACCATGGCATTGACCAATAGATAATTTGTAGGGTATTAAAAGGATGCTTTCTTTTATTACCCTATTTCTTAAACCCGACGTATAATTGCTTAATAATTGCTTAATTTATAAAAAGACATGCTTTAAATATCAGTTTTTCATAGACTTCAAGCCCTTTGAGTGATGTATACTTGCTAAACAAGCATAAAGTCTCACTTTGAAATTGGTTCAGTAGAAATTACAGAATAAAAATACTGAATATAATTGTTCTTGGGTTTTTTGTGGCATGCAGCTGCGATGGTTCTGTAGCCAGCAGCCAGTGCATAATAAATTACAGTCCCCGTTCAACATCCTCTCATGGATCTACAATTAATTGTAGGGATTATTGTTTATATTTTGTTTGTTTTTAATTATGGAAAGCTCATAAAACATGTTGTTTTTGCTCTCCTACCACTTTGTATATTACTTTACATAACCACAGGAAAAGCCAGTTTCACTCGGGGAGCAACAGCTCAGCAGTAGCAGCATAAGCGTCTGCTATTGTCCTTTTGCTAGGTACTGAACGCAGCCTTCAGTGTTTATATTTTGAATTCTAAAAATTTTGCATGTTTTTAAATTTAGACCAATGATCCTTAGCCATAGTTCCTTTGGCTGTAGAATACAAGGCAACTTGATTTTTAACTAACTAAAGTGGGGAAGGAGAAAACATTAAATTATAAGAGCAAAGAACAGGAGAATGGAAGGAGAGGTTTGGCAGAATTGAAAGAATCAGAGACACTTTTAATCACTTTAAAATTGAAATGCTGTTTACCTTGCTTTTTTTTTGTTTACTCTCATGGTATTGGTAAATAGTTTCTAAAATAATATCGATTATGGAACAACTTTCCTATAGATTTTACTAAATAAAAGTATTAAGAACTAAATGTGCAATATATTTAGTTTTTCCTCTGCTTTATCTTCACATATGTCCCCCTGGCCTAGCAAAACAACTACAAATGGTTTCTTATGACCTATATGGGTTACGTTAGAATCAAGTGTAGAGAGTATATCCCTTACAAATGCCCTGAATAACCCCATCATGGAGTCGAGATGTAAGCAGACTTAAGTGTTAAGGCTTGAGGCAAGCACAAATGTAAGTTACTGTGTTAAAATCATACCATGCACATAGGGGCATTCAAATGTAGGTGCAAATAGAAACCCAAGTGGTCTTATACTGAGGGATACTATGATTGTCTGACCCTTGTCATATTTTATCATTCTATGTTATCTTTGTGTTGAACTGCAGAATGAACATTACAATACATTATTATTAATAATAATATTAATACATTATTATTCCACTAGGACACGGACAGCTTTTGAGCTTAAGTTGCAGAGGGCAAATAAATCGACTGACTTTCGAATCTCGGGATCTGTTTGTACTATGTTTAATGTACTGGTAGACTCCAAAAAGCAGTGTGCAAAGCTGTGTGTTTTTGATGGTGGGCAAAAGGTAAGCATGTTTTAAAATGGAAAATTGTCTCTAATAGTGCACCAATAAGTATAATCGTAATGCATAAAAAACATTCTTTCCCTCAGATCCCCAAGGCAGCACTAACCATGACTCCTCCCATAGGTAGGAAAAACACTGCCCACATTCCAACTTCACACTATAAATCACTCCTCCCCTAAGAAGCCATTAGTGTTTTTTTTTTCCTACCTAACCAGTCAGGAGTACACTTGGTTATAATTCTTTAGGATCCAGAATACACTCTATATGATTGAGCTCCCTGTGGAGGCATATATATTTCTTGCACTGCCATTATATCTTGTATCAGTGGCCTCCATGGAGTATAATTTAAACATGAAAACTGGGCCATGGATCCTGTCTGGCTAGCCGCACAATCCTATGCAGAAATTCTGTGGTTACATCTCCAGGTTCAGTTATTGCAGTCCTGTTTAATGATATCCCTTACTATCCGCTATTTCTCCAGAGGCTACAGGGTGCCACTCTGGTGATTGTGACCCCTGAATATGGAATATTCAGTTAACGTGGTGACTAATTCTGATTATGTCTATGCACCATAAATGTAAAGCCTCTTACTTGTTCAGTGTGTAAAATATGTGGCAGAGAGACAATGATGTCAGTTTTACATTTATACTTCATGTTTTTTGCTGGTGTCCTGGAAAACTGTCAAACTAAGATTATGAGTGCAAGGATGTGGGGGTTCTAGCAAGTCTTCTGTGCATACCCTTAATAGAAGAACACCTAACAGAAGAAAAGGATTCATTTTTGGGCTTCATGTGGTTATTAGTATACAGTAGGGTTGCCACCTTTATTAAAAAATTGTACCGGCCAGTGGGGGGCGGGCACCAAAAGGGGGCGGTCTGTGATGCTAAAAGGGGGTGCAGCTACGTGGCGTGCCTCAAAAGGGGCGGAGCAACACCGCACAGCGCTGGAAAAAAGGTAAGTTCTTTGCGAATTGGGGGCAGGCCAGGGGCTTTTTTTAAAGGGTATTACAAATTACCGGCAATTGCATTGCCGGTAAATTTGTAATACCGGCCCCGGCTTTGGCAGGTGTTTTACCGGCTAGGCCAGTAAAATACTGGCCGGGTGGCAACTCTAGTATACAGAGATGTATTTTACATATGTCTGCTAACTTTTTATAAACATATACTTCTGAACTAAAGATTACAAACTGGCCTTGCTCCTGCAGTTTATGTGTAAAAGAAACGGATCCGCACACACACCGATTAGTGCAGTTGGGGATTATCCCCTTTTATTCAGCCACCAAACATCAACGTTTCGGGGGGGAACACCCACCCTTCATCAGGATGATGATGCAGTTTAACACTATGGGGCACATTTACTAAGGGTCAAATATCGAGAGTTAATAAACCCTCGAATTCGACCCTTGAAGTAAAATCCTTCGAATATCGAATTCAAAGGAATTACCGCAAATACTACGATCGATCGTTCAAAGTAAAAATCGTTCGATCGAACGATGAAATCCTTCGAATCTAACAAATCAAAGGATTTTAATCGATCGAACGATTTTTATTCGATAAAAAAAACCTGATGGGGAAGGTCTCCATAGGCTAACATTGTACCTCGGTAGGTTTAAACTGCCGAAGTATGTAGTCGAAGTATTTTTTAAAGAGACTGTACTTCGACTATCGAATGGTCGAATAATCGAATGATTTTTAGTTCGAATCGAAGTCGTAGTTGAAGGTCGTAGTAGCCTATTCGATGGTCGAAGTACCCAAAAAAATACTTTGAATCCTTCACTCAAGCTTAGTAAATGTGCCCCTACATGTTGCCATTACCTAGTATATTAATACAAAGCATGCCTCTGCAACTTATCATTCAAAATTTGGTTAAAGGTATCAGTGATTCAGGAGGAAAGTGCTCCACTTTTCACCAATAATATGGCTTAATGTTACATCAGGCAGTAAAAGTTAAAAAAAATCCTCATATTCTAGGGCATGCTATAAATACCCTCCCACTACTAACTCATAACTAACCCCAGAGTGCCAAACCTAAAATTCTCACCATAACTAATTATTGGCTGCCAGTGCCCTTTCTTGAGAGTCTCTGTAGAGAATGAAAAGCTGAAACCTTGACACCCACCTTGCTGACTCTCTTGTCTTGGAAAATATTCCTAGAACTTGTTTTCATCCTGAACCTTTTTATGAACCATTTCTGTTCTCCAAATCCTCTCCGAATACCCAATAAGAAGCCCCACTTATTTTGTAGTGTCTTTGTTCCAGTGTATCAGGCAATCAAGCAAAAAACAGATGCACAATTAGACAGAGCCCTGCTGCTTGCTATGATTATTTTTTGGTATGGGGGACTACCCAGGCAGAGCCATGCCACTAGCAACATCATCCTGATATGACATTTATATAACTCTATGGGGGTCATTTATAAAGTTCGCGCAGCGCATATTTTTCGCAAATGGTTGTATTGCGCATGTTTTTTGCTGAGCGCTAACATATTGCACTGCTCTGCCCGTCTTTCCGGTTTTTGCGAATTCGCAGTGTGAATACATTTTCGCAAATGGCGCGCAAATGAGACAGGAGTTTGCGTGAGCGCACCCAATGTGCGAGGTTGTTGTGCGCGAAAAAAGCGTTAAATTCGCAGTTTGCAAAACTGTTTTGCGAATATTTTATCCGCCACCAAAGTTATGGCGTAATTGAGTCGCAGAGTGTGCGCATAAAGATTCGCAATTTGCGAATTGTAACATTTATAAAGCCCCTTTAGACATTCGCATTGTGAATAAAAAATTCGCAATTCTGTATGCACCCTCTTATTCAGCTTTATAAATATAACCATGCGCAGGGCAAATATATTCACTTTGCGAACCAATCTGCCCTGCGCGAAGTTTATAAATGACCCCCTATGACTCTTATATAACCTCCTATGTGAACAATCACCCTGTAACATTTGTGCCTTTTTAAGCATACAATGTCCTCATTGCATCCAAGATGTTACTATGCAGTATTAATGAAATAGTAAAGCAGTTAAATGAAAATGCATAACATGACTAGACAAACCTGGTGACCTGGTTGACCCTAGTTGACCCCATTGACCTAATAGACCAACCTCTTAGTATGCTTCTAGTGTTAAAGTTAACATCATTTTATATGATTTTGTATGATGACTATGGCACACGCATGTTATACAAAGACATACAAAGTCATAAAGAAGCGGCTAATATTGTATGATTACTTTTGATATGTACAAAACTGTTTCTTGATATAAAGAAAAGTTAAAAAAATATATATGCTACCCTTACAAAATATTTTTGAATTTACACAAGGTTAATACTGCAGGAGTATGCAATGCGTTTTCAATAGTCGCCCAAAGTCAATTTTGGGCGACTATCGAAAATGCATCGCCGCGTGTGCATTAGCGCAGGCGACTTTGCGCTGTAGCCTATGGGGAAAAACGCTGTGGCAGTTCGGGGAGATAGTCGCGCAAAAGACGAGGCGTTTAGTCGCCAGGCGACAAAATCTCCCCAAATCTCCTCGTGTGGCCTTACCCTTAGAGGGTTGGGAAAAAATCTTTTTAATGATAAGATGTGTCTTGTTTAGGCAAAGTGCCTAATTATTTCTTCTTGTTGGTGAAATTTCTGTTCTGACTTCCCTCAAGTACAGTGTGAAAAGACAAAGGTTCATTTGTACCATTTTGTGGAAAAAAAACACTGTTAGATGAATACCTAGAGGCTCATTTTTATATTTAATGCACATTTAAACGTAATCATGAATGTGGGTTGTAAGGCATTCAGTGTTGTATTAATTGAATCTTTTTCTAGTTTTTTGCTTGTCCCGCAAGAGCAACTCTATAGAAAACTACATTGCTACCTTAATTGTAGGAGACACAAAAAGTATCCTTCACATTCCTTCTCTTGAATGAGAATGAGAAATCAATTCAACTAAATAATAACCCTATTAGCTGCTTAACTCAGCATCGTACATGGGAACATTTTCAGGACAGAATGGGAGAAAGTGTTGACTGGAATAGATCATTTTCAAGGTTTTGTTCTTCCGAGGTTCAAAAGTAATATTTCATATATATTAAATGCTTCTTTTTAACAGCTTTTTTCCTCTATTTCAGGAGTATTGTATTCTTAGCTAATAATCTATTTTTCCCCTTTCAAAACACAGCAACAATATCATTCTAAAATAGATGATTTAATTGAGGAAACTGTTAAAGAAATCATATCACTCCTGGTTTCCAAGGTAAATGTATAGTAATCTCTTTTGTTTTATTTTCTATGAATATTTGGTTGCATTATAAAGAAAACACTTCAGAGTCTTTGCAGAATGCTTTTCATCATCTTCTTGATGTGCAATATTCTTTAGATTAAAAGACCAGAAAGGCTTTAGGCACAGAAGCTGCTTGCATAGCATAAAGGTCATTATAAGATTTTTACTGACCTTTTTTAGTTTAATGCAGTTTGTTGCTGAAACTGATAGCACTTTAAATAATTAAACTGTATAAAAATGGTTTCAGAAGAATTCCAATTTCTTCTAATAGTTCAATCATTTATTACATGCATTAAACATGTATTAATTTCCTGTTTACTTGTTTGTCAAATCTGTCTTGACTTTTTTTCCGTTCATCTCCTTTTCATACAAGCCTTCAAAATTTAAAACAATTAAACAGTTAAATAGTTTTAGAAGAATTCCAAGTGCTTCTAATAGTTCAAAAACAAATTTTTCAGTAGAATAAATTAGATACAATTAATGTATGGGATGTTAAAGGAGCTTTAGTTGGCCAATATGTACCAGTCTTCTAAGGCTGAGAAGATATAAAGATAACTGTTTTTAGGTCTGGTTTTTAAGACATGATGGGAGCATAAACCCTATGCAAAAAAGTATGTTAAATTGTTCAAAGCACTGAACACTTTTGCAAACTAAAGGAGAACTAACCCTTAATGGAAAAAAAAACCCTACCTCCTTACTGTACATAGACGCTACCCTTGGTAAATGCCCCTAACAGTTTACTTACCCCGTGGTGCAGATTCCGGGCATTGGAGTTCATGAGCACCATCTTCCAGCACTTTGGTAATCTTGAGGTCTAGTTCCTTCAATTCGACAATTTCCGTGACTTTCGGGGCATGCGCAGTTGTCGCGAAACGGAAGATTGCTTCAACTGCGCATGCGCCGTTACACCGCTCTCATTCTGAAGATTACCGATGAGAAGAAGATGGCGTCAGTGAGCTCCGATGCCCCACTGAGGGGTAAGTAAAGCTGGTGGGAGGAGGGAGGGGGTCTATGTAGGGTTGGGGGTAGGCTTTTGTTTAATTAAGAGTTGAATTCTCCTTTAAGCTGGACAAACAGTGCAGCTTAAAAATGTGAATGTATGGATTTCATGTTAGGCTCTAACCGATCCAAACATTTCACTTTGAGGGTTGAAAAGAAGTGAATTGTTCCATTTTACTTTCAACACAGTACTAAATACTGGGCATGGGATTGATTAGAGCTGATTGATTGATGTGTCTCAGATCACAGAGGATAGTAGGTGATGTGTTTAAACTGTGTGCCAAGGACAACTGAATAGATTGATTGATAGATTGTATAGAAGATGCTACTATGTCCCACTAGATTCTAAACTCAACCCCATCACGTTGGTGATATGGATCTAAAAGACCAAAGTTGCATGACTACTGTCAGGGTCGAGCAAAACAAGATGGTATCAGAGGATAATTGTCAGATATATGTATGCAGAAGGTTTATCATTTGCATATAAGATTTATGTAAGATGACCCCAATAGAAGATACATGCAGTTTAATGGGTACAGTGACCACACTCTGGCCCCTGTGACAAAAACATAAACCCTTTACATCCAGAGGTTAAATTAAGGACAGGTAGGTGTTATATAGTAATAAAGTAATATCTTTCTATTTCTGGCTAAAATTTGACAACAAAATCTTTTTGATACATTGTATTGTGGCTATCTGACTGCAGAGGAATATAAGGATGCCTTTTCTTCTAGTGGCAACTATTCTTACTCAAAACTGTCTGTCCTTGAGCAAACAAAAGTATCCTTCAAAGCTGAGTCTGCATTTATTGAGACATATTCTGACTTGCACTCCCTTGTTAGCTGTCAATATGACTTTCCTAATATACAATACATTAGAAACGTAAAATAATTTGCTGGCTCCCTCCAACCGATGTGAGATGTGCAAAGCATTTTGATTCAGCCCTTTTTTGTTAAAGTGTGATTTTTATTTTCAGTAAAACATGCTGTGGGACTCATATTGCCTGCTTTCCCAGTACAAAAATGACAAACGTTAGTGCATTTTGTTTGCCAAATCTGTCCGATGTTTTGGGGGTTTTTTCTAGTTCATCTCCGTCCTTGAAAGCGTGCTGTCTAAGCTGGCAAAGTATGATGAAGGCACACTCTTCTCATCAATACTTTCCTTCACTGTAAGTATACTGTATATCTGTTGTGATGGGAATATGTATGTATTTGGGTTAATAAGTTAAATACATAAATGCTTGCAGTGGGTAGAATAATAAAATTAAAGCCATGCCACACAGATTGTTGGTGTAATCTGGTATCCCGGTGGGCCAGTCCGAAATAGGGGGCATATTTATCAAGGGTTGAAATTCGAATTTGAAAAACGTTGAAATTTGAATTCAAAAAGACCAACCAAAATTAAGTCGAAGTTTTCTTTAGGTCGAATAGGTCCATTTTAGGTCTGTATTCGGACGAATTCAAATCGTACAAATCAAAGTAATGCCGCCTTTGATCGAATTCGAATCAAAGTATTTCCCAAAAAAAACTTTTTTTTTTTTCAAGCTCCCCCAATTGACTCCAAATAGGTTCTAGGAGGTCCCCCATAGGCTAAAACAGCAATTCCACAGGTTTTAGATGGCGACTGGTTGAAGTCGAATTTTTAAAGAGACAATACATGATAAATTTCGATATTTGAATTTTCACATTTTTTTTCAAATTTCAATGGAATTTGGACTATTCCCTAGTCAAAGCACTCAAAAAATAGCTTGAAATTTGAATTTTTTGAATTCGAAAATTCACCTCGACCTTTGATAAATCTGCCCCTGGGTGTGTCTCTTTAGCATGGAAATGACTAACATAGAGCCATTTTGGAGTTTTCGATCACTGCATCTCATTAATACCAGGAATTGCCACCAATCTTTCCTCTTTGTTCATTTTATGGTGAAAATCACATGTGTTTCACAGCATAGTCTTAGGCAGCAATGTGATAGATATTGAGCATTTGGACATTCTTTTAATTTAAAAAAAAAAAATATGGAACACACTTGGAAGTTACTCCATGTACTGACAGTATATGTTGTGATTTTAGTTAGAAAGCCATAAAACATATTTTTCTAATTTTTACAAAAATAGTAATTATTAAAAAATAGGTTTGAATACTGTGTGCCTTTAGACATACACATATCACATTAACTTACATTTTGTTAATAATAAATAAAAATGAATTTGCATGTAATATGGTAACTTGGAATTGTATTGTTTAATGCCATGGACAAAACTCATCCCCCGAAGTATAATAAAAGGCACTAAGTTTGCCCAGGAGCATTTACTCATAGCAACCAATAAGAAATTTGCCTTTTATTACATTTTGTACTTGATTGTGGAACTCATTCATTTATATATTTATTATTTTGGCATCAGGTGAAAGCTGCTTCAAAGTATGTGGAAGTACCAGTAAGTATATTTGCATATTTGTAATTTTTTATGAAATAATGATATAATATCTATATATCTGTCTATCTATCATCTGTCTGTCTAATACACACACATACACACACACACACACACATATATATATATAGATATAGATATAGATATATATATTTAACACGTATATAACACAGTTAGGCCCATATAAATCTTTGGACAAAGACAACTTTTTTTCTTATTTTGATTAGAAATTTTAAATGAAACAACTCAGATGCAGTTGAACTGCAGACTTTTAGCTTTAATTCAGTGGGTTGAACAAAAAGATTGCATAAACATGTGAGGAACTAAAGCTTTTTTTAACACAATCACTTCATTTCAGGGGCTCAAAAGTAATTGGACAAACTAAAAAACTGAAAATAAAATGTTCATTTCTAATACTTGGTTGCAAACCCCTTGCTGGCGATGACAGCCTGAAGTCTTGAACTCATGGACATCACCAGATTCTGGGTTTCCTCCTTTTTAATTCTCTGTCAGGCCTTTATGCAGCAGCTTTCAGATGCTGTTTGTTTGTGGGCCTTTTTGTCTGAAGTTTGCAAAGGTGCTCAAATGCAGAATTTATTTAGCCCATAGCATACAAAAGGCAAAGTTTCGAGCCAACCAGGCCCTTTATCATAATAAAGAGCCTGGTTGGCTCGAAACGTTGCCTTTTGTATGCTATGGGCTAAATAAATTCTGCATTTGAGCACCTTTGCAAATTTAACAGTGTGCTGCTGGATTTCTTCCATGTATTGATGCGACCCGAGGACAGGATTGGGTCTTCTAGTTCAGCACCTGACACAACAACAGTGTTTGTCTGGGAGGTGAGCGCTCCATTTTTTATGACTATGACTACAATAAACAGTCTTTTATAAAACTTAGCCTTTTTTTGCAAGAAGTTTAATATCATAAAGAGGCCCAAAACAGTAGCTCCATGGATGCCTAACTTGTTTCAGATACACCTTTTGATTTGCAGCACACCACTTACTTCTTAATGCTGGGTGCGTCCATATCCCAGGCTGCTTCCAAGCCCAACACAGTAACGGGTTCCAAGTAAGGAAGAAGCACACCAGCTCAGCCAGGCAATGCCTTTAACACATATATTTGCAGAAGTATTGGAAGTACAAGTTTTCGAATACCTCTGCAAATAAATATGTTAAAGGCATTGCCTGGCTGAGCTGGTGTGCTTCTTCCCTACTTGGAACCTGTTAACTTGTTTCAGACCCACAAGGTGCATAGTTGTAGGCATGCTAAAGAAGCCCTGAAACAAGATAAAAATAACCAATTGACATTTGAATAAAATATAATTTGCCTCACATGTGTACATCAAAAAAATAATGTAAATAATGCCATACATATTTACAATGATAGTTTGCTAACTACCAAGTTGGGACAACAATAAATAATTCATCCTTCGTTACATCTATTCTTTATGGATTAATCTAATTAGCAGGAAATAAATAGATGGACTATTAACATTAAGAATATGCACACTAAGAAATATTTTGTTGCCAATTGTTATGGAAATGACAGAAGAAAACATATAAGAACACCCACAAGGAAGTATTTAATTGTGTTTGGTAAACATTCTGAAAGAATGAATGCTTCCCTCAGGATATATTAAAACAGAGCCATATTCCCACCTGGGTAGAGTAGAATTTGGATTATTCTCAGTGCTCTCAGTAAGTTGGGCAGGGAAAAGATGTAGCCTAGCAACTTACACAAATGAAAATCTTTCTAGTTGACAAGGGCAAGCATGAAAACTAGTGCATTACATCCAAACTGTCGTTGTTTATGATCTTCACTATCTTCATATTGATCAAAACAGTTTGTCTGCTACCTTAATATTTCATGCATTGTTTTGTGGATGATGTGCAATCACAGTAATTTAGAAGAATGTTAGTCAGTTAAAAGCTTCTTCTTTGTGCTGCCTCTTTTTTGGGTGGGTGCACATGTATGTATGTATGTATGTAGGTTTGCATGTATATTTTTATTTATATAAGGTTTATAAACTATATACTATACTGTACTATAAACTATAACATTTATATAAACTCATGCTGAAAAAGCTTGGCTATTTCCATAATTTTACCCAAATGGGTTTTTGTAATAAAGAAAAATTTTGTCACTTAAAAGCTGCCTGTCACCTGAAAATGTTTTTTCTTATAAAAGCCGGTTTGTGGAAAATTACAGACATTTGCAAGCTTTTTTTGGCCAGAACCTCAACATGAGTTAGAAAAGTCATACAGGGTTTTCTTAAAGATCCCATAAAGCTCTAGCAATCTTAAATGAGGCCCCCAATATCTCATCTCCTAAGTGCAGGATAGCTCCAGCCACTAGAAAGGAATGTATCCAAAAGCTTTCCAGAGTTGACGCAAAGGGGGG
Source organism: Xenopus laevis (assembly GCF_017654675.1). Taxonomy (NCBI): domain Eukaryota; kingdom Metazoa; phylum Chordata; class Amphibia; order Anura; family Pipidae; genus Xenopus; species Xenopus laevis. The sequence goes on from NC_054376.1 coordinate 78,629,503, forward strand.
GATTTACTCAAACTTGAACTTTTCTAATTTTGATTGTTCAGAAACCATGAATAAACTAATTTCAATAAATGTCGTTTATCAAAAGATACAAACCAACTTTTTTGACTTGTCATACAATAACCACAACTTTTTCATATTGTTACACAAAAGCCAGCGTCAAAACACCCGAAAAGCTCAAAAACCGCAAAGCAAAGTTGGAAAAGGGACCATCTGTCATTGACTTTTGTTTTTGGCTGGAGTATTTTACTGCTTTTACAAGAATGAGGTTTTTGTAACATCAAAACATTTGAATAGCTTTAAATAACTTCAGTCACACCTTTTACTCCCCGTAGATCAGTGTCCCTAAAACTAATCATAATCCCCAGACAGTCTGAACCTTTACGATTTGCAATTCTTAGCATCTGAATCAATGGCTTACATCTTCCCTTATAACATATGTTATGTAGTGAGTTGCAACCTACAAATATATGCAGCCACTTGACGGACATTGACAAAAGTCAGAGCACCAAGACCTCTCTTCACTTTCCTATAAAAGAAATGCAATGACAAAAGTATATATCTTTCCTGAAGCTTAGCACTTGATTCATAAAATACCTGTATGTGTTCACATATGTTCTTATAAATAAAATAATTGAGATTATATAGTTACCGGACATGTTCATATGGACAAGTATACTTTTTACATTAATTTAATTATGTTATGTAGTTAACCAAATAAGTAGAATATATAAATTGTCCAGCCTCTAGTTTTTTCTAAAAGGCTAAGCTGGCTCTTGTGTATCTTAATTAATTGCTTTGAAAAATGACCCTGAAATCCTCCCTGCCAGGCATCATCTTGTACATACACCTGTGGGATTAGGTACAACAGCAGGAAGTAAGAGCATTTACAGCATATAATTAAGATGGAATTTTTGCCTCCACTATTTTTAGGCTGCGTATTAACCTCATGTTACGTTAACTAGTGATTAACTTGTGGGAGAATCTATTGTGGTCTACACCTTTATTCAGCTTGATCTTCTGTATTCAGTTATTTGTGTAACCAGTGACAAAGAAGTCCTTGACATTGTTTGATTTGCTAATATGCTTATGTCTTCATGCTTCAATGGTGCCACTCTGATCTACTTTATCCTCTGTCTACTGCCTTAATAAAATAAATAGAGGGTAAAAGATAAATATCTGATGTAATATAATAAAGGACATTTCCCTAAAATAGAAATGACTCAACTTTAACTGCCATGGCATTCAGGAACTGATATGAAGGGAAGCTTGGCTTGGAACAAGGACAGTAGTTAGTTGTAAACACTAAAAATAACAAATATTTCATTGGAAATAGAAGAGATGCACAATAAGGTGGCCATACTGTGGGCTGGGAATAAAGTGACAGCATCCTACTCTAGTTTCCACAATGAGAATAATAAGGCTTGTGTGAGGTGAATGCCAAGAAGTGGCAATGAGAATGTTTATATTATTTAGTACCATTTCATGGGTGTCTCCCAGCATTGACCTCTGGTTGTGTCACAATTTTCCCAATCAATTAAACAATACGATAAATAGGCCCTGCTGAACCAGTGAGTCATAGCTACCTGCATTTTTAGCTTTAGTCATATTTTGTATTCATTCCAGCTTCTGTCTTCAGTACTGTTTCATAAGAATAATCATAAGAATATTGCAGTTTGTATTCTAAAAAAAAAGGTGTTAAACAAGAGTGGAAAGCAACTTAAGAATAGTAACCCAAGCAGGTAAAGCTGGCCATAGATGTAAAGATTTTTAAAAGATCTAATCGTTATCTTGAAACGATCGTTTAAATGAACGATGTGTCCATCAACTAAAAAGACCATTTCAGGCTATATTGCCAGCAAAACTGAAGGGTAGCTGCCTGCTTGGCCCTGCAAACATAGATAGATTGAACTGGGAGCGATTTTTTAACCTGGCCGATCAATTTTCTGACAGATGTCAGACGAAAAATCATACGATCGTACGAATCCCACTAACCTCACAATAATTTGGCGGATTGGTCGGACTTCGCTAAAATCGGTCGTTCAGCAAGAAAAATCTTAGTGTCTATGGGGACCTTAACTGAAAATGAAATTGCATACAGTGCACCGAATCCAGGATTCGGTTAGGGATTCAGGCCAGGATTCGGCCTTTTTCAGCAAGATTCAAATGATGGCCAAACCGAATGGGGAGGGGTGGTGAAGGAAATCGCGTGAATTTTTGTCACAAAACAAGGAAGTAGAAAAAAAGACCCTTCCCTGTAATTTGCATATGCAAATTATGGGTGGGTATGCAAATTAGGACTCAGATTCAGTTTGGTATTCGGCCGACTCTTTCGCGATGGATTACAGTGTAATTAAGGGAGAATAACCATCTCATTCCCAAACATGGTTGTTTACTATCATTATTAATATAAGCAATGAACCATTTCAGTGCTGAATCATGTAAGTATGTTTCCAGACAGTCATGTCCAGCCAAGATTTTATACAGGTATGGGATCGCTTATTCGGAAACCTATTATCCAGAAAGCTCCAAATTACCGAAAGGCCGTCTCCCATTAAGTCCATTTTAAGCAAATAATTGCAATATTTTCAAATGTTTTTTAAGTTGAGGATGTGATGCATTTCAGCTCACTGAATGCTTAGTGTTTTCTTCTATGTATGGCTGCTGCATGCTGGTAGATATTTGTGTATATAGGATGATGCAGAAAAGCAACATCTTACTATACTTTAATAACAATTCATTGTTTAGTTCTAAATGAACCATAAACTGAGGGAAGATGATTAACTTCAAAGGTGTGCTGCAGAAATGCTATCTTGAAGCCATAATAAATAAATATGACCTGAAGCAGTCCACATGTATCTGCATTAATTATATGATTTTAGGGCTTGTGATTGTTTTTTGTTTCTAGCTTTATTTTCACAATGCAATCCCTCCAGTGTAATGGGCTGAATGAGACCTAACTGATCTTGCAGCTCTTATTCTTCAGTTGTTGTTTAAAACGATTTGTGACCCATTAGGAAAAAAAACACTTTGGGGGTTATTTATCAAAATTCAATTATTTTAAGTTATTCAAATTAATTCAATTTATTTTTTCAATTTTTTAAGTAAAAAAACGTCTGACTAACCTAGAATTCCTGATTCGACCTTATTTATCATTGAAAAAACTCTATAAAACCGGTTTGGAAAAAACTCAAAAAGTTTGGGTTTTTGCGGAAAAAAACCCCCCAAATTTTTCAGGTTTTATGCCCGAATTTTTTTTTCTGATTTTTGCCTCAGCACAAACCATGATATCTTCAAATTTGAAATGGGACCTTTGCCATTGAGTTCTACAGGACCCTGACAGCTTGGAGATGGAGTATTTTCGGATTCAGACTTTTAGCAGCCTCACAAAAAATTTGAGGGTTTTTTCCACTAAAAATGCAGATTTTAAAATAAAAATTAAAAAAAAACTCTTTTTTTTGAGTTTTGGCATTCAGACTTTACTAAACAAGCCCCTTTATAAAATGGCATATAATTCTTTTGAGAGTAAGTTTCCGTTTGCTTTATGCAATGTGTTGTGCTTGCGGCATCAACATAAACAAAATTCCCATAACTTTATTACACAGAGGAAGCATAAAATCTAGTCTATTTGATCTCCTCTTCCTGGTGAGTAAGCTATACAAGACATCTTGGCTGAGCGTGAAACTAGGCTTTTCCTATTTCTTCTACTATTCATATAAAAAACAGTGTGTATTGGGGACCTTATTTAAATGGTGCAGCACATTTTCAATCATGGAAAATTTGATAAATGGTCAAATTACTAATTGATCCCAAAGCCAGGCATACAGTAACTGTGTTTTTCACCGTGATGTCCAAATATAATGAAAAATGGTAAAATTGTGTACATGTGCTGATTTTGGTTTTGAACAATCATTTTTATTGCTGTTCCTTCCCAAGTTATTCACTTATATTTAAAGGGGTTGTTCACCTTCCAAACACTTTTTTTAATTCAGTAGTTCTTAGATTGTTCCCCAGAAAAAAATACTTTTTTCAATTACTTTCCATTATTTATTTTTTACTGTTTTCCCAAAATCTTAGGTTAAACTTGAATGTCCCTGTCTCTGGTGTTTGAGTCTGGCAGCTCAGTAATTCAGGTGCAGACTCTAATGTTACAATTTTGCAACATTTAGTTGATACATTTTTCAGCAGCATTTCTGGAGTATTAGCAAATATTGTATCAATTCTAACAGCTGCCTATAATGAAACACAGGGATTCTGCTCAGCAGGGACAAATATAAGAAATGTATCAACTAAATGTATCCATCACAGTTTACAGGGTCGGCGACACAGGGTTATACTCACAATTCCATGGAGGCAATGTAGTGCATGATGCTAAAGTGTCAGTTGTACAGAGTCGGCACAATGTTATCCCATGTGGAGACATCTAGGAAAGTTTAAGGTAAACTTCTAGGTTGTAAATGTTTCGTCATAGTCCAGATCCCATATGGAAAAATTGATAAGGGAGAAGACTGAATCCATTGTCAAACTGGGGTCCTTTTGCTTTAGGCAAATCAGAGCCTATAGGAGAGCTACTCCCTGCAATCAATCCTTTTGGAGCACAGGCTGCTCTTTCTCTCTAAATCTGACTATCTCACTTTCCTAGAAAGTGCTTTTAAAATAATATAATAATGTAATCTGTCACTGACAAAGCCTTGTTCATGGGTTCCCTGCTCCCCTGCTTTCACAAGAAGTTCAAGTATGGATTACAGCCTTACTCGTTTCGTGTTCTCACAACATTTAGTTAGAGCCTATGAGAACACGAAACACGTAAGGCTGTAATCCATACTTGTACTTCAGTAAAGACATTTTTACTACAACTGCCTGGAGGATTGCTCTTTGAGTGCCTACCCTACAAACAATACGTTGATGTCCGCTCCCTTATGCTGAAGGTTTGGGGCAGAGCACCTGAGCCTCCTCATTTACGTGTTGAGTCTATCTGAAAATAAATGTTTTGGTGATATTATTATATAATCTCTCTAGGGCAGAAAAGCTTTACTGGTGCCTTGTTGATCCCAGGCTCCCTGGAGCACATTCAGCTGGGTCAGCAACTGAAGGCCAAAGAGAAAGATCCTTCTCTAACCAAACACTATGTTAAAAGGGTTGTTCACCTTCAAAACTTTTTTTCAGTTCAGTTGGTTTCAGATTGTTCACCAGAAATAAAGACTTATTCCAATTACTTTCTATTTTATATATGTGACCTTTTTTTAATATTCAAGGGTAAAGTTTCATTTTTCACCTTCTAAAACTGCTGAGCAGAATCCCTGAGTTCCATTAAAAGGCAGTTGTTAGAATTGATACAATAGTTGCTAATAATCCACTGACACTGCTGAGAAATGTTTCAACTAATTGTATCAACTAAATGCTCCTGGATCACTGATCCGCCAGACTGAGACAGTAGAAATGAGAACATTAAACTTATATTTTGGGAAAACAGTAAAAAATGGAAAGCAATTGAAAAAGTCTTTGTTTATGGTGAAAAAATCAGAAAACAACTGAACTGAAAAAAGTGTTTGGAAGTTTTGCAAGTATGTATATTAACAAAGAGATACATGGACATCTGCCCAGCAACTAGGAAGATAAGGAAGTGTAGGGATTTAAAGACATAGGGTGGGTACTACACCTATGGGTCTCTACAGTAGCATGTATACAGTATATACACTCTCTAATAGATAAAGGACCATTGCTTTCATCTATTATGAAATGTCAAACATTCTCTAACTTTCTGCTTTGTTTAAGGTTCTTATACTGTTATAAAACATGTGAAACTTAACGTTATGAAAAACTTTTAACTGCTAAGTGAATATTATGCCTCATTTACTTATTTTGGCTGCAGTGCTAGTTACTCAAATGGGCGCAAATTGCAGACATAAGAACAGCATACAGAAATTGTTCACATTAATTCTGCTACATGCCCCAGTGCAGAGCAAAAGATATTTGCACCAATTTTGAAGCAGCAATTACACTAAATTCTAGGGGGCATTGCATTGTGACTAGAAAACATGGCTGTGTGGCCTGTTATTGTGCATTTGGCAGTTCATTAGTAAATGAGGTATATTAAATTCCTAGCTTTCCATTCACCTAATAGTTCCCATTAGCTCTGAAATTCTTTCAGCACAAAACAGAACAAAGTTACCCAGTGTACAATCAATAAATGCCATTTAAAGACTCCTGGGGAATTAGAATGCTTATCCTGAAAAGTTGCTGTGTCTTTGGGAGTAGCTGTCACAAGTACCAGTGTTCTACTTCTCTCACTCACACACTAACATTTTTCTCTATATTAGCAGAGAAGCAACTATTGGGATTAGAATTTCTTTTGCATCATATTCTCTTTGTACAGTGGAATCTCCACTTTGGTTTGTTTATTTGTCACCTTTGTCTTCACATTTATCAGACATATATAGCTAGGGCACCTATAAGTTATTTGCAATATACTTATGTGCTTATTGGTTATTTCCATTGACGTTTAGAAACCAAGTCTGGACCTTGCAGATACTTATATCACATTTGTTCGTCAAAACCAGGACGTTTTACGGGAAAAGGTTAATGAAGAAGTCTACATAGAGAAGTTTTTTGATGTAAGTACCTCCACTATTGTATTCATACTTAAAGGAGAAGGAAAGCTACCAAGGCAGTTTATTGCCAATAGATTAGCCACAATAGTGCATGCTATAACACTATATTTATTCTGCAGAATGTTTACCATACCTGAGTAAACAGCTCTAGAAGCAACTACCATATTAGCTTGCTGTGACATCACTTCCTGCCTGAGTCTGTCCCTGCTCACTCATAGCTCTGGGCTCAGATTACAGCAGGGAGGGGAGGAGGGAGCGGGAGAGGAGCAAACTGAGCATGCTCAAGCCCTAGCCCTAGAGGTTTAAGCTGAAAACAGGAAGTCTGATACAGAAGCCCATGAGTACACAATAGAAGAGAAGAAACGTGGTGTTTATTTTGACAGGGGGCTCAGAGCAGCATTACTTTGAGGGTTTACTGATGTATTTATATAGACCTTTCTGATAAAGCTTACTTAGTTTTAACCTTTACTTCTCCTTTAAAAGTTTTTTTGGTAATTGCATTGAGTATACTGTATGATTCCATATCCACTGTATATCTCTAAATGTAGGCAAATGAATAACATATTTCAAATTACATTAAAGTGGGATTAGAAAGAGGCAAAAAAAAAAAAAAAAACTTGATGTGCAGTGCATTACAATATGTTTTACATAATCCACACTGGCAGGACTCATTGATAAATGCTCGAGGGCCAGCTGGAGCATTGTCAGCCACAAAAGTATAATTACAATTTACGTATTCTGAGGGGGTTATTTATCAAAGTCCAAATACCAAAAATTTGTAGAAAGTCTGAATCTGAAAATCCGGCATCAGACCTGCTGAGATTGTATATAAGTCAATGGGAAAGGCCCCTTTTCCTTTTTGCAATTTTTTGTGGTCGTCGCTTGAATTAGCCCGAAAATCCGACTATTTTGGACTTTGCAGGCAAAAATCCGCCAAAAACTCCCAAAAATTCTTATGATTCGGCTTTTCACTTGATTGTTTTCATGTTTGTCCCAGATCTGATGAAATCATGCTTTTTTAATAATAAATAAGGTCCAATCGTGGATTCTAGTTTAGTCAGACTTTTTTTTTATTTAAATAGTCAGAAAAATTTGGATTTTGATAAATAAGGCCCTGAATGTAGTTCCTGCAGCATGTGTGTACTGTACTGTGTACTGTCACACCACAGTACCACTGCAGTGAAGGAAAAGTATATGTTTTTTTATGTGCCAGTCACAAACCTACTTCATGATGCCTATAACATGCCACATTTCTTTGTTTGTCAGGTCTTAATTCACAAGTTAGGGTCTGGCAACACAAGCAGATTCGGGGAGATTAGTCACCCCAGCGACAAATCTCCTCTTCTTCGGGGCGACAATCTCCCCGAACTGCCTTCCCCCTGCCCTACGCCTGCTAAAATGAAAATCGCTTGGGGGAAGGCACACACAGTGATTCGTTTTCCGAAGTCATCCGAAGTTTTTAAACTGGCTGTTCAGGTCTCGATTGTCCTTGTAACCAAGTATGTGGTTGTTAAACAGATTAGAGGGGAGGGCTTAAAGATATACTGACACCAGTATCATAACATTGTCTTTGAATGCTATTTATAATTTTGCCAGGTTCTACCTGCAATAGGAAGAAGTATTGGAGTAAAAAATACAACTCTGTCCATTCATTGGCAACCTAGCATGTATGTGTGCACTTGAGTTGTGTGTGAGCACAGTGCCTCATATGAACCAGAGGGTGGGCATTAATACATAAAGACAGCATTATGATTAGGATATTTAGTAGTTGGTCACATTTACAATCTGCAGTGATACAGTCACAGCCTTTCCATTTACAGTTGAGCCCTATGATATGAGTCCTGCGCGGAACCCATTTGTTAAACCCGACCTGCGACCCGCAACCTGCATACTTACCCACTTGGACTCGCAACCGACCTGACCCGCAAGTACCTTATCCGCAACCCGATCCATGACCCGCTGACCATCAAGAAACAGGAAGTGCTGTCATTGTAAACTGGAAGTGATATCATTAGAAGTAGGCGTGGCCAGAAAAAAAAAGAAGGTAAACCGGAAGTGCTGTCATTGTGAACCGGAAATGGTGTCATTAGAAGTAGACGTGATCAGAAAAAAAGGAGTAAAACTCGCTTTTGAGAAGACATATGACCCAACCCGCAAACCCAGAGAACTGCCGTCCCGCGTCTATACCCAATCCCGAAACTTCTACCTGCAACCCACAGGGTACCACAGGTTTTTGCGGGTAACCCGCAGTTTACCAACCCGCTGCAGGACTCTCCCCTAAGACTCATGTGACAATTAAGGCTTCACATTCTGTTGGGCCAGACAGCTCAGGATTTATTCTGAATACAAACCCTTAAAAAATACTGCTGAGATTTTGGCTGAATGATAAACCATATCTTGGGTTTGTTGCATGCCTAATATTTTTTTTAGCATATTAACATTTTACATAATCTTTTTTCTAAATCTCAGTGTTTATTAGGAAAAAGGATGATACTTTGCAGGGGTTGAAAAATAACATATCCATCCAACTGGCAGCTGTACAGAAAAGGAAAATCATATTCACAATTGCTTTGATTTGGCCATACACTAGACATCTGTCAGAAAATATTTCATATGCCTTCATTATTATCTGGCAAAAATGGAAATGAATATTCAATGTTACATACCAACAGTTTGTTTAGAGAGTATTAATGTTGGAAAAATTAATATGTCTAAGTGAATGTGTAAATATAGTGTTAATAAAACAAATGCTGTGTAGAAAAGGTTTAAACATCTCATAATCAAAATGACATTGTATCACAACAGAGTCATACCGTGGACTCTACAGTGTTTTTGTGTTACAACACCCACCAACAAACAAGGGAAAGTTGTGCTCACCACTATTTTTTAAAACCATTAGGTGGGGGTGCAATGAGGCTGTGACCACAAAATACATATAGTCAACTATAAGAGGTCCTCTGCACTCAACCCATTATCAATATATTTAAGACAGAGACATTTTGTGCATACTGCTACTGAAAAATGCCTTACCCTTTAAACAAAACAGGGATTGTTTGTCCATATATTGCAATATATTTAAGATGGCCAACTACGTCAAAGTCATCCCATATCTGGCCAGTCCTAAGCTCAATATTCATCTGATTCATTAAGAATTCAATTGCTTAATTATACATTCTACAAAGGGACTAAGTTTTACCTGCAACTTGGCTGCCCTTTTATTAGACACCAGTGGGATCACCTGACTATAGCTGGGAAGGGTGGGAGCTACAACATGGAGCTGGTCACTGCTCCTGTATAACTATAACAAACAAGGGAAAGTTGTGCTCACCACTATTTTTTAAAAACATTAGGCAGGGGTGCAATGAGGCTGTGACCACAAAATACATATAGATAAATGCAAGAGTCCTCTGCACTCAACCCATTATCAATATTAAGACAGAGACATTTTGTGCATACTGCTACTAAAAAAATGCCTTACCCTTTAAACAAACAAAACACCCACCAAGTCAGTAGTCTTTAGAATCATCTTTGGCAACTGTTGATTGCTGGGGTAAGTCATTATGGCTTTGTCTATTGAGCTCCTCCAATTCCACATGGCACATTTGCTCCAGTTCTGCCAGGTTAAATGGGAACTATTGCTGTGAGTTTTTCACTGGGCCATTCCAAGGCAATTGAGATTTTTGCTTTACAACCACTGCAGTGTATCTGTGACTGTTTTTAGGATCATTGTCCTGCGGCAGTGTCTGCATTCTGGAACAGGTTTTCCTCTAGAATTGATCTGTCATTGGCTCCCAGTCAGTGATGTTTGACAGCCTTTTAAAGACAGTTACAGTTCAATTTTTTTCCATTCTTAAAGGAAAACTATACCACCAAAATGAATACTTAAGCAACAGTTTATATCATTTTAAGAGAAACATTAAAGTATCTTATCAAACTGGTATAAATGTAGGGATGTGAAAATCTTAGACACCCTTACACTTTACAGACAGGCACATCCCTAGTAATATGGACACCTCAGTGGGTCCTTATGGGGACCTTGTGCTTATGTAACTCCTGCAGTTCACACAGTATACACTAGTGGCACTGTGCCAGAGTATAAAAGGTTTAGGAACCATGTGCTCTGGGTCTTTTGCTTTAGCCCAACCAAGCAGGCTGGAAGGGAATGGGTGATGCTGACCCTAGGCGCCTTGGCCCTAGTAATTAGATAGCTATACTCGTTTTATAGATCGCTCTAGGAGTGATAGAGAGGTTAAATAGTTGAGCAGCTCAAGGCTCCGCCGAGGAGATTAGAGGGATTAAGATCCCAGGGTATTACTGACCCAGAGTAGGGAACCAAGTGTTGAGATAGGGATGTCAGGAGTTCCCCTAGTCTGCCACTGGAAGATATCCTGAAAACCGGGCAACACCCATCACATGCTGTCAACTTACTCTCTGCTATATATTCCCTAGCCTGTGGGGATTCAGCCTATACGTGCTGTGAGTATATGCTTCCTTTATGCTGTTGTGTATGTTCTATACTCCATTGTGGATCAATGTGCTAAATGATCTCTGTGCTCTTGTTCAATAAATATTGTTCTTGGTTCAACTGTTAAAGAACTACTGGCGCCCATCATTGTGCTATCGTATCAGGTTACAGTTACACTACACCCTTTGCCTCCACCCCGCTGCGAGGGCTTACCCCTGAGAAAGAGAGCTCATCGGTGGTCTTAGCCCACCAAGGAAAGTAGAGTAAACGGCCCCAGCACAAGTCAGTTTACTATAGCGCTACATATATATTAGTAAAAAGTAAATATTGCCCTTTAACATTGTTTCCTTTGAGCCCCCATTTTATGATATTCTCTGTAATGCCTCAGAGATCACCTCACCAGTAATAATACAACTCTAATTATAACAGGAAGAAGTGTGGAAGCAAAAAACAGAACTTTGTCCATTAATTGGCTCATGTGACATAACATGTATGGTTTGTTTGTGTGCACTGTGGATCATAGGATCCCAGGGTGGCCCTTAATTCTTAAAATGGCAATTTTCTGTTTAGGATTACCCAATGGCACATACTACCTGTACTAAAAATGTATATTATTATGAAAATGTTTTATATACCTGAAGCAGGTTTTTACATGCTTTATGCAAATACAGTATTTATATAGAGACCTACATTGCTCAGGGTATAGTTTTCCTTTAAATAATGAATGCTCTGAGGAATCTTAAACGTTTGGGATGTTTGATACTTCTCCTGAACTTTATCTCAGATCTCTTTTGTTAAAGGAAAACTATACCTATATATAACTATATATAGAATATATCAAATATATTGTATAAAACAGCTCATATGTAAAACCCTGTGTACTTTTCTATATTGTAAACTAGGCAGAGTGGGTGGATGGGGAGGGATGGAATCAATGTCGACTAGTTAAGATACTGTTTATGTGTATAAATCTGCTGTCTAATTGTAATGAGGCAAGAAAAGTAGTCTTGCCAATGCTTAATGCTAACAATATTAAATAGAAACATTAGGGTTGGAGCCGTGCACCCAGCTAGCCGAGTACAACAGGCCCCGCCCCTCAGCAACCCAGTTCAGAACCCCTGCTCCAGTCTAGTGCACAGAACAGTCTATTTTAAAATTTAACTTTTAATAGTTCCATTATAAAAATGTATAAACTCATAAGACATAAACCTCGTGACACCCCACAACCACACTAACAAATTCACTGCGTGTAAGTGCACAGTGCTGGACCGTGTCCATAAAAAACAATTAATTAAAACAACGCAAAGGTGGACAGATGGCAGGACCCTCGTAAGATCCTTGATTTAGGCTTCAATGGCACCTTGCTTGATAATCAAGTCAGTAACAGATCGCAATGGAATGCCCCCCTCCCTTCCAGTCCCACACAGAACGCCTGCCTGTCTACGTTGGGAGAAATAGGAGCTTCTCTCACCATCCTCCACCTATGCCGCCTTGCCCTACGCGTTTCGCCGCGTGAACGGCTTCCTCAGGGGCATAAGTGAGTTGCGGTCGTGGAATGACCGTTTAAATACCGTGTCGCCGGTATCTCCAAGAAGCACTTCCGCCGTATTACGTCATTTCCGGAAGCATCTGGGTTGGTGCGGTTCAGCTTGATTCAGCTTGCGGTTCAAATCCCAATGCGCCTGCGTGTACAGCGCACGTCTGTGCTACGATTCACTGTATTGCAGATTCTCCTGCGCATGCGTACTTAGTACTCATCCACTCCGTGAATACATAGAACTACTATTGGTTTCGATAATTAGAGGGGGACTATTACCGCCATAATATATGAGTATAGTTATGCCTTTAGGTATTCTTTGGCCAATATTTAGCCCTATCAATTATGTGATCAGCACAAAAAATCATAATAAAAGAAGTCAAATAAACAAAAAAGTGCACAGAAAAAGAAAAATAAGAAATAATATAAGTATATACATGGGGAAATAAGATAAGTATATATATATGGGAGCCCTACAGTGAACTGCTCCAAAGAATCATAAAAATGGTGAAAAAGTAAATCCTTCATTAAGGCCATTGGGGGATTTGCTATTCATGGCATAAATCCATCTGGCTTCTGCCTGCAATAATTTTTTATTAACATCTCCTATTCTTGAAGTTTGTTTTATTTGTTCTACTGCAAAGAACTGCATCACTTTGGTGTTACCATTGTGACATTCATTTATATGTACTGCTACTGAGGTATTGCGCTTATGTTTGACGTCCCCCACATGCTCCAAGACTCTCCTCCGAAATTCACGTAGAGTTTTGCCTACATATACTTTTCCACATATACATTGCATCAAGTAGACTACACAGGTACTCTTACAGTTGATGTAGTTCTTTATGGTATACTCTACGTTATCCCGTGGTTGAGTGACATTTAGTGTTTTTGTCACTAAGGGGCAAGCTAGACAGTCTCCACATTTGTGACAGCCCTTCATTTTTGATGTTAGCCATGTTGTTTTAGTGGCTTGAGTATAATGGCTTCTTGTTAGTGTGTCTCTCAAATTTTTGCTCCGTCTAAAAGTTATTAGTGGAGTTTCACCAATCACTTCCTTCAACTGTGAGTTTTGCTGTAATATATGCCAATGTTTATTCACTATATGTTTAATTTTATTATGTTCTACACTGAAATCACCAATCAATCTGAACAATTTAGTGTTATCATTGTCATTCCGACTGTTCACTTTACTGTTGGTATTTTTAGAAATCAAAAGAGATTGTCTATCCGTATCCAAGGCCCTACCAGATTAGAGGTACTGCGATGGGGAGTCCCTGCGCACCTACCTATGCCAATATATTTCTTGGATGGTGGGAACGTAATTATGTATTCAACGAGCAACTAGCTGAATACGCGCAACTGATATCGCTATGGCTTCGTTATATAGACGATATAGTTATTATATGGTCAGGCACCAGTGAGCAATTCTTCACATTTGTTGACAAACTTAACAATAACAATATTAATTTGAAGGTGACAGCACAGATACATAAAGAAATGGTGAACTTTTTGGATATAAAAATTTACCGTGATCAACAGGGTAATATAGCAACAACTCTGTATAGGAAGGAAACGGCAACTAACAGTTTACTTCATGCACGCAGCCAACATCCCCAAAGAACCATCACGGGGATCCCAGTGGGACAATATTTAAGAATCAAACGAATATGCAGTAATCCGGAAGATTTTAAGAGTGAGGCCAAAAAGCTATATGAACGTTTCCGAGAGAGGGGATACAGTCATAATTCTCTAAAAAAGGCTTACAAAAGGGCCTTGGATACGGATATCTAAAAATACCAACAGTAAAGTGAACAGTCGGAATGACAATGATAACACTAAATTGTTCAGATTGATTGGTGATTTCAGTGTAGAACATAATAAAATTAAACATATAGTGAATAAACATTGGCATATATTACAGCAAAACTCACAGTTGAAGGAAGTGATTGGTGAAACTCCACTAATAACTTTTAGACGGAGCAAAAATTTGAGAGACACACTAACAAGAAGCCATTATACTCAAGCCACTAAAACAACATGGCTAACATCAAAAATGAAGGGCTGTCACAAATGTGGAGACTGTCTAGCTTGCCCCTTAGTGACACAAACACTAAATGTCACTCAACCACGGGATAACGTAGAGTATACCATAAAGAACTACATCAACTGTAAGAGTACCTGTGTAGTCTACTTGATGCAATGTATATGTGGAAAAGTATATGTAGGCAAAACTCTACGTGAATTTCGGAGGAGAGTCTTGGAGCATGTGGGGGACGTCAAACATAAGCGCAATACCTCAGTAGCAGTACATATAAATGAATGTCACAATGGTAACACCAAAGTGATGCAGTTCTTTGCAGTAGAACAAATAAAACAAACTTCAAGAATAGGAGATGTTAATAAAAAATTATTGCAGGCAGAAGCCAGATGGATTTATGCCATGAATAGCAAATCCCCCAATGGCCTTAATGAAGGATTTACTTTTTCACCATTTTTATGATTCTTTGGAGCAGTTCACTGTAGGGCTCCTATATATATATACTTATCTTATTTCCCCATGTATATACTTATATTATTTCTTCTTCTTTTTTCTTTTTCTGTGCACTTTTTTGTTTATTTGACTTCTTTTATTATGATTTTTTGTGCTGATCACATAATTGATAGGGCTAAATATTGGCCAAAGAATACCTAAAGGCATAACTATACTCATATATTATGGCAGTCATAGTCCCCCTCTAATTATCGAAAACCAATAGTAGTTCTATGTATTCACGGAGTGGATGAGTACTAAGTACGCATGCGCAGGAGAATCTGCAATACAGTGAATCGTAGCACAGACGTGCGCTGTACACGCAGGCGCATTGGAATTTGAACCGCAAGCTGAATCAAGCTGAACCGCACCAACCCAGACGCTTCCGGAAATGACGTAATACGGCGGAAGTGCTTCTTGGAGATACCGGCGACACGGTATTTAAACGGTCACTCCACGACCGCAACTCACTTATGCCCCTGAGGAAGCCGTTCACGCGGCGAAACGCGTAGGGCAAGGCGGCATAGGTGGAGGATGGTGAGAGAAGCTCCTATTTCTCCCAACGTAGACAGGCAGGCGTTCTGTGTGGGACTGGAAGGGAGGGGGCATTCCATTGCGATCTGTTACTGACTTGATTATCAAGCAAGGTGCCATTGAAGCCTAAATCAAGGATCTTACGAGGGTCCTGCCATCTGTACACCTTTGCGTTGTTTTAATTAATTGTTTTTTATGGACACGGTCCAGCACTGTGCACTTACACGCAGTGAATTTGTTAGTGTGGTTGTGGGGTGTCACGAGGTTTATGTTTTATGAGTTTATACATTTTTATAATGGAACTATTAAAAGTTAAATTTTAAAATAGACTGTTCTGTGCACTAGACTGGAGCAGGGGTTCTGAACTGGGTTGCTGAGGGGCGGGGCCTGTTGTACTCGGCTAGCTGGGTGCACGGCTCCAACCCTAATGTTTCTATTTAATATTGTTACTTAATATACAACCTTGCAGAACAGCCTAGCTCATACATTGAAGTTACATTGTGGATGCTGTTTTTTCTACTAAATGCTTAATGCTAGCAATGCAATAGCATGTGTTGTGTCTGGAATAGATTCTTAGCCACACAACGTATTATTCATAGGTAGATAGACCTACAGATTACATGAAGAGGCCAGACAGAAATGAGGGTTATTGTATCCAGCTTTAGGTAAAAACTGCATTTTACAGAGAATTTCAGAAAATAAATAGCCAATTCTTCCTCTGAAAACTGAATGCAACAGGTTAGATGTGGTCTGTGCAGCATGCATTGTCCAGCAATTGACTTTGAGCCTTTTGTTGATTTCCCCTGTGGCAATTGAAACTCAGAGGAAATATATGCCAGCTGTGAAATAAGGTTGAGCTTTAATATAGTCTTGCTTTATCATGGACAGAAGATGGAAAGAAAAGAATGCCAAACTCTAAGTGTCAAGCTGACTTGAGCTTAAAGGAGAAGGAAAGCTAGCAAAGCAGTTGATTGCCATTAGATTAGCCACAATAGTGCAAGCTATAACACTATTTATTCTGTAGAATGCTTTACCATACCTGAGTAAACAGCTCTAGAAGCTCTCTCTATTTGTTTAGGATAGCAGCTGCCGCATTTTCTTGGTGTGACATCACTTCCTGCCTGAGTCTCTCCCTGCTCACTCATAGCTCTGGGCTCAGAATACAACAGGGAGGGGAGGAGCAAACTGAGCATGCTCAAGCCCTGCCCTAGAGGTTTAAGATGAAAACAGGAAGTCTGATACAGAAGTCCATGTGTAAACAATAGAAAGAAAGGAGGTGTTTCTTTTGACAGAGGACTTGGAGCAACATTACTTTGAAGGCTTACTGGTGTATTTATATAGACCTTTCTGATAATTTAGCTTTTCCATCTCCTTTAAGTGGCCCCAATATATTGTTCTTTCTTCTATTAGTTTAAGATATGTTTGGCAAATAATCATTATTTTATGTAGACAATGTGGGTTTGTTCAGTGCCTTATTGTATGGATGTAAACTATTATGATATTTGATTCATTATATTTGATTAGTAGTATTCAGCACAACCTCTTCAGCACAACCTCTTTAAGATCCATTTCAAGTGCCTGTTCCTCCCTGCCCACCTCCCAGCTACCATAAACACTAACTCCACACTAGAACAGCACCAATTCCACAAAACTGCATTTACTTTCAATTAAGAGTATATTGCAGCGCTCTAAAACGATATTACAGCACCATTCTGGGTACCAAATGGCCCTTTATCTAGCTTGAAATGAAATAACCATTCTAGTATGGAGTTCATCAACTTATTTTCACACTACAAGATTTATTCATTTCTTACTATAGTACAGGTATGGGACCTGTTATCCAGAATGCTCGGGACCTGGGGTTTTCCGGATAACGGATCTTTCCATAATCTGGGTCTTCATGCTTTAAGTGTACTAGAAATTTATGTAAACATTAAATAAACCCAATAGGCTGGTTTTGCTTTCAATAAGGATTAATTAAATCTTAGTTGGGATCAAGTACAAGCTACTGTTTTATTATTACAGAGCAAAAGGAAATCATTTTTAAAAATTTGGATTATTTGGATAAAATGGAGTCTATGGGAGAGAGCCATTACGTAATTCTGAGCTTTCTGGATATCGGGTTTCCGGATAAGGTATTCTATACCTGTATTGTTTTCAAGAGATGTGTAATTCTGTATCTCATAGTGGGTTATTTACTTAAACTCGTATTTTCCTGGTCAGGGTTTTATAGGGGAAAACAAGAATTTTTTATGGAAAATTTTCAAGATTTATTATACCCTGAAGCCGCTAAAAGTCTGAAAATACTCCATCTTAAACATGTAGAGATCATGTAGAAGTCAGTGGCAGATGTTCCTTTTACAAGTGGAAGATATTATGATCTGCGCTGAGTTTCGTACAATAATCTGAATAATTTGTGGTTTTCGGGCGATAATCCTAAAAAGTTTTATGAGTTTGAATTTTTTCACGCACCAAGTATTCCGAGTTATTTTATTGATGAATAAGGTAAAATCATGGATGGGAGATTGGTTGAATTTGATTTCATAAAATAATGAGAAAATGTTTAATGAGTTTTAGTAGATAACCCCCTAAATGTTTAACGTAATAATATTTTTTAGATTTATCTATAGCAAATTATTATTTTCATGCAATTGTTGGATTCTGTGTAAGTGGGAAAAAATTTAAAATACAAGTGGCATTAGCACAAAAAAGTTAAGTCGTATAAATTTGGTAATATTTTTTTTCCTTTTTCATGTTAGAGTGCATTAGTACAGTTTTTTGAGGGTTATTACAAAAATGTTACTTCCCCCCTATTGTTTTTTGACACTAATGCTTATTTACTAACACTAGGCAAATTTTTGTTTCGGCAGTTACCCATAACTGGTACCTACACTTTGTTCAGACAGCCGTAGGAAGAGCACCTAAAGCAAGTAATTAGTTGCTCAACTAGGGAAAATGTTGCCTGTGTTAGTAAATAAGTCCCAGTGCCTCCATAAAAACATAACAAACATGTGCAAATAGTGGTATTTACGGGGCACGGTTGCTACATGGTGTTTATTTTAACAAATACAGCTTTCAATTCCCCATCTAATCTGGAGGGATTAATTAAGGTTGCAGACAGGTGCTTTTTTTTTGCTTATTAACTGATCCTCTTATTTTATTAAGGAATAGTCTGTTGTGGTTGTAAAGGACAAACTTGCTTTCAGACATTCCTGTGCCAAGTTGTTTTTCGGCTGTGTTTTGGCTGTGGGTGGGATACATCAAGGCCTGCTTTCAACTTTAGCTGTTTGTGAATTGTGAGCTGTGAAATTTGATAGGAGCGTACCTAATTCCAAAAAAAAATAATTCAACAAGTCAATATATTGTAGACTGTTCATTGTCTCATTTCTTTGATAGTATTATAATAATGGCAAAGAAATATGTGCATTTCTCAATAACAGCCTTGAAATGCGATCACTGAACAAAATGATCATTTGGCAAGCTCCCAAATCTACACATCTTTGCATGATGCACCTGGACATATGTGGCAGGTTGGCTAGAATCTGCTAATTAGCAGCACAGGCTTAAACAGGCTACTCATCTGGCAGGGCATTTACTAGCCTGTTGGCGCTCAGCAGGTTTTGGTAGTGCTTCTTATTTTTCTATCCTAATGGTCTACTGCCCACCTAATTTTGCCTTATTGTGAGCCACTATTTACCACAGCTTGAGGCCCTCCCAGGAGGCTAAATTATTATCAAAGGATTAGGGAGATGTAGCCTTACAGCTCTGACATTTCTGATTACTTGTCTAAGCCAGAACACTAATTAGCTGTGACTAATCAAGAAAAATGTCTCTGCCATAGAAAACCATTTTAAAAGGCCTGAGAAATAGAAAAGCAATTCAAAAGGCAACTGCAGCTTAGATTTGCTGTTAAATACCATCCTAGTTTTTTTCTATTTGCTCACCTTTAAGTAGTAAGGTCTCTACCCCTGCCCTATTCACTAAACTGAGCTGACAGCTGTACTTTGAAGTGCTCAGAAGAAATCTAAAATGCAGTTTGGCCAAATAAATAAAAGCAGAACCTCAAAACGAGCAAAATAAAAATGAAATAATTGTTGCAAACATGTTTTTTTGTAGTAATACTGTAGCTATGATATTTTTCTACATTCTATCAAACCAATGCATAAAATGTGTGTGTCTGTATAAAGATGTGCTTTTAAGTGCTGCGCAATATGATATGGGCTGGAAATGAACTTTACATTTTATAAACAGTTTGAATGCAAAGTGACTTATATGCATCAATTCTGGGAACACAAATTGAAAAGAAAATTGTAAAAATGTTAAATTATGTAAATTCAGTAATAAATTTGGATTTCAAAAGGTGTTTCACCTCCCGGGATGTCTAGGGAATGGTGTTTATTAGCAGCATACTTTCATCTTGTCCAAGGGTTAAATCAGATCTTTAAACTGAAAATTTCGTTAATGCCTTTTGACAAGGATTAAAACCTTTTAGGGTTTCCTTTGTTCAACAAGTGGACTGATATAGAAGAACCTTCCTTAACATACAGAAAACTCCCTTAGGTATTACATCATCATACACACACGGCTTTATCCCTGTGTTTATCCCCAGTGTTCATTTTATTACAGAGCTTGGATCTCCTTTCTTAATAGCATTATTTTGATTCTTTTTTAAGATGAACATACACTGTGGGGCAGATTTAGCAACATTCATATTCATCTTTTTACTGCAATTGAAGGTTTTTTTGTGGCAAAAATCTAATTTGAAAATCTAAACTTAAATTTTTAAGATTTGTGCAAAACAAATTTTAAAACTCGAATATAAAAATTCACCATGTTAGGGCGTTATTTACTAAACTCCGATTTTTTGATAGTCAGAGTTTTAAAGGTGAAAAAATTTCTTAAACCATGAGGCTGCTAAAAGTCCAAATAACAAAGTACTCTATCTCAAACCTACCAAGGTCATGTAGAAGTCAATGGCAGATGTCCCATTGGGTTTCATATAATCATCCAAAGAATTCTTGATTTTCGATGGTCCGAAAAAATTCCAGATGTCAAATCCAAAAACGCGGTAGAATTTGGATTTTTTCATGATTTTAAATCATTTCCCACACCAGATTTTTACGAGTACATTTACTGACAAATAAGGTAGAAATGTGCACTGGAGTTTGGTCAAAGTGGTTTTAAGAAAACAGTGAGTAATTTTCAAATTTTATTAAATAACTCCCTTAAAGTTGGAGAGTTGAAGCTGACAAATTCAATGGGAGTACCAAAAAAAAGATTAAATACCATAAAATACTAAAACAAACTCAACACCTCAATTCAGGTTTTCAGATTTATTCTAAATGTGGAAGACTTGTTAAAAAATGATGGGTAGAATATGATTTTACTGCATTCAATTAGTTCTTTAACGTTTCATAAAGAACTACTTGAATGTTTACTTTTTTTTTTAATATTTAAGTATACATTCAAGTTTTTTTAAAAATTTTTCAAATGAGAAAATGTCAATTGTAAATAATTGATCCTACCCAAGATCTTTGCCTGATATGGCCACCAACATTCTGGGCACAGTCAGGATGACCTGATCGTTTGGCCTCTGGGTCAGTGGTTGGATAATAATAGGGGCCTATGGAGAGCTGTTAGGAGAGGAATGCATCAGTGTACCACAATCAACAGGATTTTCAAGCCTGACAGACTGATATCTGAATTTACCAGTTGCTACCTTTATTGAGAAGGTCACTATTAATTGCTCCACTTGGCACACCAAAGTGAAACAACCTTTAATATACTTGAAGAGTCACTGCTAGTTTACTTATATTAAATTCCTTTTGTACTGATCAATAGGCAATAGGTGAGCAGAAGAAATTACAGTGAATCTACTGGGATACTCAGCACAACATATAGAGTATTCACAATTTCCTAGTTAAAAGACAAACTGGAACTAAATGATTGTAAGATTATTAAAGTCCTCATCTTTTCTAAACAAAAACAAATTAATGTTATGTAAGAATAGTCAAAAGGACCAGTGGACCCACATACCATAGGTGCTGCTTGAATACTATTTGGATATAAAGCGCGGTTTCTTCGACCTTTTCACATAGACTTTAATGTTATGTAAGGCTTTCTATGGACCAATAATATTAAGGCAAAAAGTTGGACGATTTGGGAATGTGGGGACATCAGTGATACTCATGGACACCCCTTGTCCACCCTAAAAATGTGGATTTAAAGTTATTTGTAAATGTATTTACTGTAGAAAAGCATTATCTGTCCCTTGCTTTATCATATTCTGTTCATTCTGACTGTTGAAACAATGTAGCAGAAGTCAATTGATTATGAGACTAAAGGAGCATGTATGGCATTGTGAAAAACAGAGCTTTGGCTGGAGAGAGCTTTGTTTCAAAATTATAATTGTAATAATAATAATAATAGCTGTTGCACGTTATACAGCCCATGAAAAAAAACCTTAGACTGATTTGCATTTTTGTATTTTAATGTAGGGTTAACGAGAGTAACAAGAATCTGATTTTAAAAAGACAATGCTTTTATGTAACGTTAAGCATGGGACAAAACGAATGTCCAGTCTGTGTTACGCTGGAGAATGTGCAGTATTGCCCTGAAATGATACACTATTTGTTGATGTCAGAAAATGAAATATAACGTTTTATTTATTTATTTTTGGTTTTATATCAAAGCAATTGCATTTGGTGGCCTTTCCTATCACATAGCAGCTGCATTTATGATCCAGACTGGTCTTGTTCTTGACTTCAGAAATGAAACGACAGATTTTAGTCACAGATACATAGCAGCCATTGCTCACAGCTTTCCATGACTGTCTTTGAGAAGTCATCACAGCTTTTTGGAGTTCTATAAACATCAATGTGGTTGTTGTGCGACTGGATAATATTTTACTGGTCTCTTCTAAGAAATTCTAGTCATTTTCTTCCTTCCATTTCTTCCTAACATAGCTGAATAGTTGCACTTGCAAAAAAAAAAAAAAAAAAGTGGGTAGGAAAGCAATTTGCTTTAGATGTATTGCACTTAATTGAATCATTCCCCTAATAGGTAACAATAGCCTTATATAATATGCATCTGTTTTGTACCTCCACTGGCCAATGGAGCAATGAAATTCCTTAACTGCTTCTTTTTAAAATAGATGGGGGGAAGAAAGCATGGTATGTTGCTAAATCTCTTTTCATAAGCACTGCGGTGAAACAACTCCAATCCTTGTTAGAAAATTGCAGAGTCTGGGACTGACAAAGAGCTCATGCTTGTTCTATTGTTAATGTTCTAATGTCCTGAGAGTGGAGCCCTTTACAGCTGCATGGATCCTGCCTGGCTCAGCTGTACTATTTGAGAAGAGGAGGTTTGTCAATTTCTGGTGACAATAGAGAGAGAGTTTTTCAGTGCCTGTTGCAGTGCTGAGCACAGTTGGGGATCAATGCTAGCCATTCAAACTGCACCCTCTTTCATTGCTTTGATTTGTTAATTCAAGACTAAAGGTCCACGAAGGGGGTTTAGGGGTTTTTAAAAAAAAAAAGCTGATGAACTGAGAGCGTTCATGGACTTGATATGGCAGTTTCCATAGTTGGTGGCAAGTATTGGCTCTGAGGGAGCTGTGTCCTTGTTGACCCACTTGTTATTAAAATGCACAAGCACTGCGCTACTCAATATTTCAACCCTATTCCATTGTCAATACCACCTTCTGAGCCCTTCAGCTTGTTGGTTGCTCTAAAGATTCTCTTTAGATTGGTTTGAAAACTTCACCTTAAACACTAGATTAGACTGATGTTCTGTTTTCCGTGCTCCCGTTGATTTGTTGAACCTTTGCAGGGCTGGAAAGCAAGTAGCAGCTTGATGGGGAGATAGGCTGCTAATATGATTTACCTGTCTACAGTCATGCACAATAAGTGTGAATAAATACAAGGGTCTCACAGAATCAACCCTAGCCTTTCCTTTTGTCTTATTTTTACTTGTCAGGAAAATAATGCATGCCCTTACAGGAGCTTGGTGTGCTTTGAATAAGATAAAAAAAAATAGCATTTTTTTTTTTTTAAAGTGGTTTGGAGCCGTCAAATAATATTTTTTTCCTGAGGATGAGATGAGTAATGTTGTGCAGACAATATAAATTGCTCCATTTTCTGTATAGTGTTATTGTATAACCGCTGCTAAACATTTAACTCCTCGTGCGAGTGCAGTGTGTTTATAGGTATGTGTAACTTATTTAGTCCATGGAGAAATGGAATGTATGTCACAGTACCAATTGGCATTTGATTATATCGGAACGAAATGGTTTAGACATAATCGTAGTTTTGTGCAAAACCTAATGTTTCAATGGAAACCTATGTCTGTTTTATCATAACGATCACATTAAAAACTGAAAACAGTGATATCCCAGATATGGTTGATTACCTGTTAACAACTACTAGTTAATCACAACTTTTAATATGACATATTTACTGTTTTACCTTGTACCTTGTCAGGAATTTGCATTTGTAATCTTTCAAGTTGTGGTTCTTACCCCTTACAAGATGTTACCCTATAACGCTTTTTGTATGCTGAACCCTTTAAAAACGACACTTTTCTTCTCTTCTACAGTTAGACCCACCCAGTATAAAAGCAAGAATAAAATGCTTTGCCTGACCTCAATAATAAGCGCTACTTCCTTGAAGCCTGGAGACAGACAGACCTGCTTTTTAAAAAATAACCGCTTTCTTTGTGTGGAAAGTATCATTTGTATTTTTTGTAGGACCACTTTACTTTTAGAGGAAGAATTTGGAAAAAAAATTTGATTTGCAATCCGCCGTGAATCTGCTAGAAAAAAGTCCCCAATATTTTACCTGGTGGATGTTTATGCATTTTTGTTATTGTTTTGTTATTATTTATTTGTTTTTTTTAACTGTTTGGTTCATAGATACATGGAAAAATCAGAAGAACACCACTGTGCTTTTTATAACTACGTGTATATGCCCTATTCAGGTGGATTTAGTAGAAGATATGATGACAGAAAATTAAGAGCATTGTAGAGCAATGGTCTCAAACCAATAAACTTCCAGAAACCCTGTACAGCCAGAAACTATGAGGGATGTTGGGAACTCCATTTTAGCACCAGCCTAGGTTGCCCAGTTTTGATTGTAAGACAAAAAGAGAAATCTGATGCAGAGCATAGAACACTGAAATGCTTTATATGTGACAAAAAAGCTGTGCCCCATTCAAGAACAGAAATATCAAAAGGGATCTAAGGGTATAAAAGTGGTGTAAATAAGTTCTAAATAGTGATTGTTGTGGAAGGAAAATGTTTTAAGAGTTGAAGTTCTGGTTGCATGTGTACAGGACGTTAAATTAATGTTCCCTATGCAGCAAAAAATAAAAAAAAGATACCGAAGCCCTGTATTGGCCGAAACTTTTCATCTTCTGTGTGAAGGCACAATGCTACTCTTATTTACACTTCTGTGCACCTTGTTAGAAAAACAGGAAATTACATGAGGAAAGGATTTAAGCCCCTCTCCTGTGGAGAGACTCCCGATGAACTGGGCAGGGACAGCAGATCTCAATAAATGTAATCTCTTACTACTTAACAGGATCACATCCTTTCTCTTTTGAGTCTGACTGAGAAGCGGTTGTCCTTCAGTCTATATGAACAACAATATTGCGTTAAGCCTTCCTAAGCTTTTGTTTTCTCTTTTAACTTCATTTGAATGAATTGGTAGGGTACAATTTTTTAAAAAAAAAACCATTTTTGTGTCCTGTTTTATATGAAAAATAAATGAATGACAAATATGGGCTATTACTGACCCACTGTTGTGTAGAGAAAAGCTTTGTAGGTAAGGCAGGGAAATCTAGTCTGGTACATTAACAAACTGCTATTTCTCACTTCTTAATTGCTAGCGTTGCATCTAAATAACTGCAAATTAATTAAACTGTTTTTGACATTTGTTTAAACATTTTCATTCTTTATTTTTACAATTGTATCTTTAAAATCCGATTTTTCCATTATTTTGTCAAGCCAATTGTAATGTTAGTAAGCAGAACAGCTAGTGTTAATCGCATAAAGAACAGTCCAGGTCAAGACACTTGATTTTCTGGAGAAACATACAGTTCTTTTATCAGGAAATTATAGCATTATTGACTTTGAGTGCTGCTCTGTCATCATTTCAGAGTGTTTCATTAGTACTCATTACTGTATTTGTTAAATTCATACTGCACAATCTTTGTTTTTTTTCTGTCTCCCTCCCAGCAATGGTACAACAGCTCCATAAAAGTCATATGCGTGTGGCTGGCTGACAGACTAGATCTTCAACTGCATATTTATCAGCTAAAAACCATCATCAAGATTGTAAAGGTAAACCCTGCTTATTCTGTTTAAAGGCACAGCCATGTATAAGGTTTTTTTTATTATTATTATTATTAAAGGGCTCACACATTTGTGGATGTTTGTGTCTTAATATTATTTTTAAAGAGAATATTAAATAATAAAATGTGTATATTTAACAAAAAAACAACCCCCTAACCTAATTTTAAATGTATACACCTCATAAATAAACAGTAAACATGTGCAAGTAGGGGCTGTATTTGTTGAGATTGCAGGCAGAGCCCAGGTAGATGTGCTATACACAAGTGCATTGTTACTATTATCTGTTATTTATATTGCACCAACACATTTATACAGGTCTTTACAGAGAGCCCCAGCCCCCTATCACATTCACAAATTTTGGAGTGTTCTTATTGTGTTTTGAGCATCTGTCACAAGTGACCAATTTGCAGCCATCCAAAGATCATATGACACACAAAGCACTGTGCTCACAGAACAATAAAGCAAATTCTCTTACTACATTCACATTGTTACATGGCTCTGGTAGAACAAATATGTTGTCCCTGTTGGTTTTTTTTTTTTGGTTTTTTTTTCATCCGTTTACTCCATATTGCCATATACAGTTAAGCTGGCCATAGACGCAAAGATTTGATTGTAGAAACCTTCGATTCGTACGATTTTCGGGCCGTGTGTGGAGTGTCCTCACATTTTTCGTGCAATGGCGATCAGTCGTTCAGACGACCGGACAGGTTAGAGAATTTTTGTCGGCTACAGATATCTCTGCATGTATTGCCGATCTGACGATATCAGTGGGAGACTGTCACCAGCTTTTGTCGGACATAACTTCCGTACAATTGCTGTCAGGGGCAGAACATCGTCTGATTAGTCCTTTTTCTACTTTATTTGATCTGAATGGTTAGTGGCAGGTCGGGAGATTGCACCGAACGATCGATCATCCGATGTGAAGGTAAATCCGCACGTCTATGGCCACCTTTAGTGGTTAAACACCCAAACCTAGAAATGAATGTCAACCCTTATAGCATACACATACTATTTTTCTGCAATTAAGAATCACTCCTTACATTTTTTTATAGTTATGACTAGGTTGAACATAAAGTATTTTAAAAGCCATTGTATTACTGTGATTTGTTTCAGAATAATTTTTTTCCAAATGATGACAAGCTGATTCTCTCTTTCCAGCCGAGCACACGTGTAATAAATACATGCATTGAAGCAGCATCTGTGGCTAGGCTTTATTTCAAAAATTGATATCTCTAAACACTAAGCACATCCTTGCAAAAAAAAAACAAAAAAAACTGGTGGGAACATTTACAGACATTAAACCAACAAATGATCAGATAATTGCCTAGCATCGAAAAACACTTGATTCTACTCATCTGTATGATTTATCCTCCTAAAAAACACCTTATATTTGCATTTACATTATATTCAGAACAAATGCTGATGATCATGAGAACAAAATTGTACAACGTAAACATCAGACATGGAGATTATTTTAAAAGGTTTTCAAGCAGTAGAAATAAAATATAGAAAGGAAGATACTTATTCCATCACCATAGACCAATACTTTTGGACCTGTTTAATATATTGGTTCAACCTTCACAGCTTCATATTACACTCAAAATTTCCTGCAAATTATATCTGTTAAAAAAAAAAAAACTTTATCAAGTAGTTCGGAGATAGTATTGCTTATATTACTCACAGTTTGGTGTTTATTTTCTTTTGATCGGGTGCCTTTGAAGGCACTCAAACATTGGCCTTTGTTAGTGCTGAATCATCAGATGATTATTGAGCTCTACACGATCTTTCCTGGAAAAATCTTTTCCAAGAAAGATCGTAATTGTTACATCTATGGCCACCTTTAGTATTTGGGCTTTGAGAAAACAATTTGGCCAGTGCAGAAGTGGCACAATATGCAGGACACTGGAATGTCTTTTAGTGCTATCCATTGTCTAATTTCAAAACTGCAGTTGTACATTGATGGCTACAGTCATTGTGTGAATAGCATTAATGAATTTAATGAAATAATGAAATTGGAATTCTGCATAGTTGCAAATAAATTGTCCATTCATTACCTTGCACCTGACAAAAAAACTGCCTCTATGAACATGGTAGTAGTTCCAGGATTCCCTCAGTGTGTCAATTGCTGCACCAGACATGCACCAAAAGAATTTCTGACTAACAAAGTTTAGGTGTACAGGTTTGCACAATAGTGTTAGTTTTGGTGTACTGGACACAAGGCTACATTTGGTGATGACAGTGCTGGAATTATGGGATTAACACTGCATTGTAAGCAAAAAAACATGGCCACCCTGCACTCACACTTGTAAAGAAGCCCTTACGTCTCCATTATGATAACGAGTATTGATCTTCCAACACTAGTTGGCAATCTGAAGGGCATCATCCTGGATGGAAATATCAGCATACAAACGTTTATTATAATTCTATGTCCTGTAAAAACTGTATGTTATTCCTTGGCAAGAACAATAAGCACAACTACTATTGAACTAATGGACCGCAGTATCTTTCAGGCTGTGAAACTTTAATAAGAAATCTTTGTTTTGAGTGGGTTAATAGAATTCTATAATTTGGCTAACCTGGAAGAAACTGTTATCCCCCTTCCAAATGCATTTTTCAATTCACACAAAGTTTGACTGACATTAATTGAATATACCAAGATGTAAAACATCTCCAGATGGTTGTTTTTAGTTTAAAGAGGGGGAAAAAAAGTGTGAAGCGGTGAGGAAAATGATAGCCTTTGTTAAATTTCTTTAGCAATGTGTGAAAAACATGAATAGCAAAATCAAAATGTAAAAAGAAAAAAACTTCCCGTATATATAATGTGCCTGTTATAATATTTATTTACTTGGCCATACTGAGAGCACACCTGTGTGGTTTGTTTCTGCTGAACTAAACAATTGGCAGGATTCAGAATGTGTAATGTTTTACACAGTTTACACAAATATAAATGGATCACTTTCTGGCCTCTGCACTCCTGGTGTGTTAATGCTGAATTCTGCTATACTGTTTCAGGAGTTAGAAGCAAAAGTGCATATATTTATAAACACAAACCACTGAAAATAGTTACTTTAATTATTTATCAATTAATTATTAATCAAAATCCGAATTTTTCAATTTTTTTTTAATAAAGCCTGACTAAAGTAGAATCCACGATTTGCTCTTATTTATCAATAAAAATCAGATCAGGAAAAACCACAAACGAGCATTCTGATCCTCTCTAATCCGTATCCATTTTATTCTTCACAGAAAACCTACAGAGATTTCCGGCTGCAAGGTGTGATGGATAGAACACTGAAAAGTAAAACATACGAGACTGTTCACAACCGTTTAACTGTAGAAGAAGCCACAGTCGCTGACTCTGATAGAGGAGGGCTTCAAGGAGTTTCAATGAAAGACAGTGATGATGAAGATGATTGACATCCCATATGTATCCACCTATAAATGATAGCACATCTCATTTAATGTCATTGTTTCCATTTGAAAATGAAATATAGTACTGTATACAAACTAACACACACAAAAATTCTAGGCAACGCACTCTTCGGATCACCCAAGGAATCGCTCAGTCTTCAGATTGCTGGTAAAAAACTTTAGTTTTATTGAAGATTTAACATTTTAACAAACTGTGTAATCCTGCGCCATGAGGTCTGACGCGTTTCGTGTCACTGCACTTCATCAGAGGTCTCTGATGAAGTGCAGTGACACGAAACGCGTCAGACCTCATGGCGCAGGATTACACAGTTTGTTAAAATGTTAAATCTTCAATAAAACTAAAGTTTTTTACCAGCAATCTGAAGACTGAGCGATTCCTTGGGTGATCCGAAGAGTGCGTTGCCTAGAATTTTTGTGTGTGCAACTTTGCGTTCTCCCTTAGCGACAGACTCAGGGCGGCTGCACCTGGGTCACAACGGAGTCCGGGTAAGATCTCATTTCTTATCCTTTTGGGAAATTGTATCCAGTGAACTAGTGAGGGGTCCGGGGCACGGTGCACCCGGACCAACGATCCTTAAGGGTGAGCTGGAACCAGCATTTTTAAATGGAAACATGAAATAGTTAAATTTATAATGCCTTCCCGTACCTGTTGATTTACTATAGGACCCGTAGTGTGAATTATTCCTAAGATTCCAATAAGTGACGCTGGGAAAACTGTTTGGTGTAATAGTACAAACTAACACAAGCTAGAGTTATACAGAGCTATATAGGTTTCCGTGTTCTAAGTACAGAAGTGGAAATCTGAAGATGTTGGCCACAAACTTCAGTGTTTGGCAGGTAATGGATTGCAAAAAGTACAAACATCAAACACCTTCTTCTGTTTTTCACATTTTTTTTAATGGGCTGTTGCAAAAAATAAATGAAAGTGAGCAGGGATTGGCACTGCAGTTGTCATTGTACAAACATGGAATCTGTTATCTGGAATGCTATGAAATAGGACATCGTTTTTTCTCATGATGCCATCTTTGTTCCTATGATTTATATTTTTTATGCATTTGGTATTTCTCTCTTATAATAAACCAGTGATAGTAACTACTAGCATACATTTTTGGTAATTGTAAAAAAAAAAAAAAAAATCCAATTGACTTTTTAAATGTTTAAATTCTATTAGCCTGCCTGGTGGACTTTGAAAAATCGAAAGTTTTTGGGGGCAAATCCTTTGATCAGAATTCGATTGAAAGCGGCAAAACTTCGAATGGAACTATTCAAATATAGCCTATTCACCCAAAGTTAATAGATTTCGATTGGTCTTCTTTTATTCGAAGTTGTGGGAGTTCAAAAAAACCTCCTGTTACTTTGAAATTCGACCCTTGATAAATCTGCCCCATAGTGTCTTGGAAACCATCCTCCCCCCACCCCCAAGTCATATCATGCTCATGCTTGGGTTGCATGTTTGGACTGTGATTCAAAACAGGTCCTAGTATTTCAAATAAAGCCCCCCCAAACACACATACAGGCCTAATACATAGTTAATATGGGTGGCATCTTAAGCAGGCATTTGTGAGAATATACAAAATGCCAGTCCAGGCCTCTACGTGAAATCCCACACAACATAATGTGAAATCACTTCACTGCTTTTGAGGCAGGAAAGAAGCAGGCAAGTGAGATTGTAAGGTAGGCACCAGGAACAGGTGCAATATCTAGTGATGGGTGAATTTGTCCCGTTCTGCTTTGCTGTAAAATTCACAAAAGAGCGAAAAATTAGCGAAACGCAAATTTTGATGCCCATGTCAATCTTGACCCCCGCGTCAATTTTGACGCCAGCGATAAAATCAATGGGTGTCCGAATAATGTTGACGCACAACGGTTTTGATCAACTTTTCCGACACGCGTCCTAAATTTTTTGATGCCGGCGCATTTTCGCAGCAGTTTTGCGAATTTATTCGCAGGTGGCAAAACTTAAACATGTTTTCGTCATTAAGATCTAAACAGAAATGTTTCTTTGCAGATTACTGTATTGTTGGGCACAGATTGTGAAAAGTATTTCAAGTTTAAGCTGGAAAATGTGTAACATTCATTTCTAAAGCGCTGGTATTTTCATAAAACTGACAACCATTTCAAAATAAAATGTTTGTATTTGTGCCTGAAAAGACTAATATTTGTGTTAATTGTGTAATAGTTTTCACACGGTGGGGTTTTTTTGTTTTGCATATTTGTGTATAGTTGTATTTATGTGAACTGTAACTGAATAACATTCTACAGGAATCAGATGAAAGCGAGTGTCCAGAGCAGGAATGGCTTATATGGATGAAGAAACAGTCCCTGTTTTGTGTAAGCAAATAGTTCACCTTTAAAGTGGACCCGTTGCCCAAAACACTATATAAATTATTTGAATCTTGTTTCCTTCAGTTTGGGAAATAATAATTATAGCAAGCAGGCAGGAGCCATTTAGTGGACACTGTTATTAAGGCAAGTCTTCCATCATCTCAGAATCTTTTTTGTGCACCAGAATGGGGGACCTGATGTCCATCCCCATGCCCTGGTTACACAATTAAATGGTAAAGAGAGAGGGGGAATGTTGGGAGAGCAGTGACATCTAGGGAGTGCTGGATGGAAAGACATAGAGGGAGTCTAGGGAGTGCTGGATGTAAAGGCATAGAGGGAGTCTAGGGAGTGCTGGATGTAAAGGCATAGAGGGAGTCTAGGGAGTGCTGGATGTAAAGGCATAGAGGGAGTCTAGGGAGTGCTGGATGTAAAGGCATAGAGGGAGTCTAGGGAGTGCTGGATGTAAAGGCATAGAGGGAGTCTAGGGAGTGCTGGATGGAAAGGCATAGAGGGAGTCTAGGGAGTGCTGGATGGAAAGGCATAGAGGGAGTCTAGGGAGTGCTGGATGTAAAGGCATAGAGGGAGTCTAGGGAGTGCTGGACGGAAAGTGAAAGTAGTTGTCTGCCCCGCCTCTATGCCTAAGACATAGAGGAGGGGCAGACAATATTTGATTGCTGAATGGAAATGATGTGCTGAATGGAAAGTGAAAGTAATTGCCTGCCCCACATCTATGGCCAAGGCATAGAGGAGGAGCAGGCAATATTTGATTGACAGCTGAGATTTTTAAATGAGCTTACAACAGCTATGAATGCTTTAATAAAAAATAGAAATTGGATTTCATGTTTAATTTGAAAAGGACTTTTATTATACAGATTTTTGTATCTCGGTGACAGGTCCACTTTAAGGTACATTTTAGTATGTTTTAGAATGTCTTAAGCTTGGCCATACATGTAACGATCTGCATATCTTTAGCCAATATGCCCACCTTGGCCCACATAGTGCTTTTATTGCCTGTGTACGGCCACCTTTATCAACAACTTTCCAGTTGGTCTTCGTTTCTTATTCGTTACAGTTTTTGAAATATTTGTCTACCTCTTTCAAGCTGTCAAAGGGGTCACTGACCCAGTCAGTCATAAAATCATTACTATGTAAAACGAGATTTAATTTATCTTTTTACTCTTTATTATTTATTTTTCTATTCCTCTCCTATTCATCTTCCACACAATATGTTGGTGTTATTTAAATGGATAATAATACTTGAAAATGTGGGATATCTGTACACTGCTTGGATACTGGCTCAATTACAGAATAAAGAGCCTGTAATAATGTTTCCTTACAGGTAAGAGGGTACTGGATAAAGAAACTTTCAGTGATCACATTTAATTCTTTGCTTATAATATGCATTTGTGTGGATGTGCTGAAGCGACAGCAGCAGTTCATAGTGCAGTATATTCTGCTCTCTTTGTGTGAAACGAGTGCTTACATTGTAATGATAACACTTTTCACTACTCTAAACGGTTTAGCCTGAGACACAAGCTCCGCACATCTGTACATTCTTTGTTTTGCCTACTGACTTTTTTTTTTCTACATTTAACACCTCAAGAGATGGAGAGGAAAATGTGTCGTTCTTTAAATTTAATTATACGATGTATGGATTTTAATTAAATTACAAACATCCAAATGTATTCTCTCCTGCTGCTATACCACGCAACTCATTCCTCTGTATTGGCAATGAAGGTCTTTCAGTTGCAAAAATTAGAGCACTTTATTTAGCTAACTTTATTATTGCTATTTAATGAAACAATGTTTTTACATACAATGTTACAAAAACTATAACAAATATAAAAATCTGTAATTGTGGTTTAACATAAGATCTCCATCCAGAAATGAAAGAAAGTGTAATTCTTAGGGGCCAATTTACTTAGCTCGAGTGAAGGAATAGAATAAAAAAAACGTAGAATTTCGAATGGTTGTTTTGGCTACTTCCACCATCGAATGGGCTACTTCGAACTTCGACTATGGCTTCGACTTCGAATCGAACGATTCGAACTAAAAATCGTTCGACTATTCCCTGTCATGGATGGGGGAGAGTACAAGCATTGAAAATGTTCCTGATGCCTAAACTGAACTACTATCTACAAGTTCTGCCAATTAGATTACCAGCTGTTTTTTTCAAGAAAATTAAATCCTTGTTTATAAAATTTATTTGGAATGGCAAATAGGCTAGGATCCAATATAGACAACTAATATTACCATTAGATAGAGGAGGGTTAGCTATTCCAGATGCCTGGTTATACTATATTTCAATCCATTTAACACGTATAAAACAATGGGCAGGAGAGGAAAGGAAGAAAGAGTGGGCAGTTTTAGAACATCAGTGGGCAGGGATACCTTTGTTAAATTTTTTATGGTGTGAACCCAAAAGTATACCGGATAGGGTGAAGGCCCACCCTCTAATAGCTCCCACACTTAGGATTTGGTATAGCAACAGAATAAAGATGAACCTGACTAAAACGCCCTTTATATTACAACCCTTAATACACAACATTTCATTTATACCCAATTTGGAGAGTGGAGCCTTCAGGGATTGGCGGGTACTTGAGGGGAGACCAACATGAATCAGTGATTTTCTGGAAAATAATAAAATGATTTCATTAAAAGAAATTCAAAAGAAATGGGGAAATCATGTTAGAGATGCATGGAACTACTGCCAATTGCAATATTATATTTATAAATTTAAAGAGGAAGATTGGGATAGAGAACTGACCAAATGGGAAAAAATATTGGAAAGTAAAGAGGTCCCCAACAAAGCAATATCTATTATATATAAACTTTTATTATCAAATATTTCTCTGGGCAAAGACACAGCTCTCAGGGAATGGGAAAAAGATTTGGATATTAAGATCCCCCCCGAGATGTGGAATAAGATCCTGTTACAAGCCCACAAATCATCTAGAGCGGCAAGAGTGAGGGAAATGAATTTCAAAATAGTTACTAGATTGCA
The DNA here is from genome assembly GCF_017654675.1 of Xenopus laevis. NCBI lineage: Eukaryota > Metazoa > Chordata > Amphibia > Anura > Pipidae > Xenopus > Xenopus laevis. The sequence continues at coordinate 78,664,292 of NC_054376.1, forward strand.
CCTCACACCAACTAAGTTGAATAGGATGTATCCTGAACTCACAGATTTATGTTGGAGATGTGGTAGGGAGAGGGGGACACATGCGCACATATGGTGTAAGTGTAAGGATTTGCAAGATTATTGGGGTAAAATCTTGAAAGTAATAAAAGAAATAACGAACACCATTTTGTCGATGGAAGATGTCCCTTTGATTCTGTTAAGCCTAGATATTGATAAAAAGGGTTTATTAAGGGACCCACTTACCTTACACTTGCTGGATGTGGCTAGGTCAATAATCCCAAGACATTGGAGGAAGACAGTTCCACCAAGCAGCGTGGAGTGGCAGCAGGTAGTAGAGCATACTAGGAAGATGGAAGAAATAACACATATTATTCATAACAAGAGTGCTAAATACTGGGACATCTGGGAACCATGGGTTAGGTTTATAAATAAATCGAGATAAAAGGGACTTCAGGCTGAAAGAGGATTAAAGGGAGGATCCTTCTGAGTATAGATAGGAACGTCCTGGGGATGGGGTAAGCGAGTTAGTTGGAGTAATAAAATTTGTAATTGGTCCAAGTAACCCTGAAGGTTTAGGAGATGGCCCGCGGGGGTAGCAAGTGGATTTCGGAAGCAAACAGCTACGAGATAGCTTGGGTCTTATATATTCTTATTCTACTCTATTTTATTCTCTTTTTCTTTTCACTTTTCTATCTATTTATAGCTATCGTATTGTATTATTTTTGTAAAATCTGTTTAAAAAAAAAAAAAATCGTTCAACTATTCGGCCATTCGATAGTCGAAGTACTGTCTCTTTAAAAAAAACTTCGACCCCCTACTTCGCCACCTAAAACCTACCGAAGTCAATGTTAGCCTATGGGGAAGGTCCCCGTAGGCTTTGCAATCTTTTTTGGGTCGAAGAAAAATCATTTGAACGATGGATTAAAATCCTTTGAATCAAACGATTCAAAGGATTTTTTGTTCGATCGAACGAATTGCGGTAAATTCTTCGACTTTGATATTCGAAGTCGAAGGATTTAACTTCGACAGTTGAATATCGAGGGTTAATTAACCATAAGTAAATTTGCCCCTAAGTGTTAATCAGAAACCTATTATCCAGAAAGCTCCAAATTATAGAAAGAATGTCTCCCATAGATTCCATTTTATCCAAATAATCCAAAATTTTAAAAAAAACATTTCCTTTTATTCGGTAATAATACAATAGTTCCATGTACTTGGTCCAAACTAAGATATATTTAATACATACTGAAAGCAAAACCAGCCAATTGGGTTTATTTAATGTTTACATGATTTTCTAGTAGACTTAAAGGGGTGGGGTTCATCTTTAAGTTAACTTTTAGTATGTTATAGAATGGCCAATTCTAAGAAACTTTTCAATTGAACTTCATTATTTACTTTTTATAGTGTTTTAATTATTTGCCTTTTTCTTCTGACTCTTTCCAGCTTTCATATGGAGGTCACTGACTCCATCTAAAAAAAGCAAATGCTCTAAGGCTACAAATATATTGTTATTGCTACTTTTTATTCCTCACCATTCTATTCAGACCTTCTGCTACTCATATTACAGTCCCTTATTCAAATGAATGCATGGTTGCTAGGGTAAGTTGAACCCTAGCAATCAGATTGCTGAAATTGCAAATTGGAGAGCTGCTGAATAAAAATCTAAATAACTCAAAAACCACACATAATAAAAAAAAGAAAACCAACTGCAAATTATTTCAGAATATCACTCTCTACATCATACTAAGGGGATTATTTATTATGCTCCGAATATCTGAAATACGAATAATTTATAGTTTTTAGACTACTGGAAACTATGAATTTTTTGGAATTTATTAAAGGCTGGTGGTTCGGAATTTGTTTAATGATAAATAAGGTCCATTCGGGCAGTCAGAGATGATCGGATTTTTATGTTGAAAATAACTTGGAAAAATTCGCACCTTGATAAATAACCCCCTAAAAGTTTACTCAAAGGTGAACAAACCCTTTAGAAGATCCAAATTACATAAATATGCGTTAATCCGAAAAAAAACCAGGTCCCCAGTATTGTATGTATATATTGATTAGAAATATTCATTGGTTGTAATTCTATTTGTAACCGTATTTGCTATTGACAGCAGCACCTGTTTACATTGTCCTTACTGCCAGTGCCAACACCTCAAACAATGTACTAGAACCCAGATGATTAAAAACAATCCTTTCACCTGTAACTATTGTAGATCTATGAAAAACGATCAAACAACCTTAAGCTTTTAAGGCTCCGTGATGTATAAATAGTGGCTATAAATGGGAATATGTCCACCTATTTCTGTCGCAGTGATTTGGAAAGAGATACAATTAAGATCTGTATTTAAAAGTGACCTATTTATATTGTACAGCAAGCGTGAGTCATCTGGACTGTAGTTTACATAGTATATTGACGTAGTTACATAGTTGTTGTAACACACGGGCAGATTTATCAAAGGTCGAATTTATGTTTGTTTACTCAAATAAATTCCAATGTACCTCAAACTCGAACATTTTAAAATTCTAACAAATGTTGCTGACCCAAAAAACTCTAATCGAATTCGAAACAAATTCAAATGAAACGCGAGTCGAGTTTTTCTCCAAAAAAAACCTTGAATCTCAGAAGGCAATTAATATCTCCTAAAGGTTCAATGGACCTCTGACATTGACTTGTACATTAAATCAGCAATGGCGAATATTCGAATTAGTCTCCAGGGTCGAGGTGTGATTAATCTCACATTCAAATTCAAATTTGAGTTGGTGGTTTAAAATTCGAATTTGTGAATTTTGACCAAAAAAGAAAATTCGAAAATTTCAAATTAGAATTTACCAATCGAACCTTAATAAATCTGCCCCTTAAAGGGATACTGTCATGGGAAAAAAAAATTTTTCAAAATGATTCAGTTAATAGTGCTGCTCCAGCAGAATACTGCACTGAAATTCATTTCTCAAAAGAGCAAACAGATTTTTTTATATTCAATTTTGAAATGTGACATGGGGCTAGACATATTGTCAATTTCCCAGCTGCCCCAAGTCATGTGACTTGTGCTCTGATAAACTTCAATCACTCTTTACTGCTGTACTGCAAGTTGGAGTGATATCACCCCCTCCCTTTTCCCCCCAGCAGCCAAACAAAAGAACAATGGGAAGGTACCAGATAACAGCTCCCTAACACAAGATAACAGCTGCCTGGTAGATCTAAGAACAACACTCAATAGTAAAAACCCATGTCCCACTGAGACACATTCAGTTACATTGAGAAGGAAAAACAGCAGCCTGCCAGAAAGCATTTCTCTCCTAATTTGCAGGCACAAGTCACATGACCAGGGGCAGCTGGGAAATTGACAATATGTCTAGACCCATGTCAGATTTCAAAATTGAATATAAAAAAATCTGTTTGCTCTTTTGAGAAATGGATTTCAGTGCAGAATTCTGCTGGAGCAGCACTATTAACTGATGTGTTTTGAAAAAAAACATGTTTTCTGATGACAGGATCCCTTTAATATCAACAGAGTATATGTAAATGCACAGGACCCCATTTAGATGCTGATTTAATGGGGAGATTTGGTTTATGTTTATTCACAAGTTGCCCACTGTGTCTACGGAAGGAAATAAGCCTTATGTATTTCTTCTTGGGTCCTGAGATAATCCATTTTACATTTCCCTTTTCAATTCCCTAACAATGTAAATATCTATTACTAGTTTAAATCTTTTTTTCTATTACTATTTATATGCAATAATATTTATCATATTTTAAAGACCATCTTGGGAAATATGTTCCAGAGAAGGAAAGAAGTGAACATCTCCATTAATTGATCTGATAAAATGTAGCTTCACAGAGACCAAGTATCTCTTTAAAGTAATTCACACATTCCCAGCCTTAAAATCAGTAGCCAGACATAACACCATGGGGAATTTTGCAATAATTGAGCTCTTTCCCCCATGTTCAGTGATTCCCTACCTGACATTTCTAATTAGAGGTGACTTCTACTTACAGCCACTGCTAATGGAGGAAGGACAAACCATATGCTGCATTTGTCTGTGGCTTTCTTACTCTTCCACTCGAATCCCTATAAATCACGTAATGCTTAAATATAAGAAATAATTACAAAGGTGAACAAATGAAAGTAGAAATATTGTTTTAAAAGCTAGAGAAATTACAGCCTGCTAAATACACGTTAGAAACTATTAATAATGAGAGAGAAAATGATTATTATGCTGAATTACAAGGTTCTGGAATTCTATTGACTCAAATTATGTTCATCTGGTTTTATTAACATCTTAAATGCAATGCTTTAGAAATGTGACTTTATCCAGAGATTAGTGGCCACTGTCTTTGCTGGATGTTTTGCTGACTATAGTTTTGTTCTGTCATTTAGGCAAATGTTTTGTGATTTAGGACCTTATGCATAAAAATATGTATAGAAACTTTTAGTATGATGTAGAGAATTATATTCTGATACAATTTGCAATAGTTTTTCATTTATTATGTGTGGTTTTTGCGTTATTTAGCTTTTTATTCAGCAGCTCCCCAGTTTGCAATTTTAGCAATCTGGTTGCTAGGGTCCAAATTACCCTAGCAACATTGCACATATTTGAATAAGAGACTGGAATAGGAATAGGTGAGGACCTGGCTAGAAATATGAGTAGTAAAAAGTAGCAATGACAAGTTTGTAGCCTTACAGAGCATTTGTTTTTAGATCACTGACCCCCATTTGAAAGCTGGAAAGAGACACAAGAAAAAGGCAAATAATTTAAAAGAATATAAAAAAATACATAATGAAGACCAATTTGAAAGTTGCTTAGAATTGACCATTCTATAACATACTAAACATTAACCTAAAGGTGAATGTCACTTGAAAAAATTATTCCCCCTACAGGAAGTGTAGGCTAAGACAGCTCACATTCCAGGGCAATATTGTCTGGGACAATATATATATATATACATTGAAGCAGGAACCCCCTTGTCTTGTCCTATATAATAAAGTTGAAGTGTCTCTGCGTCAAGTCCCTGTGTCCGTGGGATTGCGCTACTGCGCATGTGCCCCACGGACCGTCTCTGGCGAATTTTTTTTAGACTAGAACAATTTATAAATGTTTGACTACATATGTTCTAGCGCCCGTTAATTTAACGGGCTTAATGTCTAGTATATATTATATTCCTTCTTCAATGTTTGGCTTTTTCTTGATAAACTGCACCAAGGCTCATTTACCATTTAAATGTGAGTGCCAGCATCTTTATGTGTTTTATACGCTTTATATGATTTTGAACCTGCACCCAGTCTATCGAAGTTGGAGTATCGACACAGTTGATATATATATATATATATATATATATGGACATATAGGTCACTTAATCAATATAAAGTATATGTTGTTTAATTTAATAATATTATTACCCATTATTTAAATAGTGAATAACAAATTCACAACATTAAATGAAAGATTGGATTTAAGTCCAATTCAATTTAGTCTGATTATTCCTCCCTTAATTAAACTATTTCATTAAGTCTCCTCTATAGTTGTACTATGTGATTCTGATGGCTGTTCTAAATAAGGAATGCCATATAACTTTCTATGGCTGAAATAAACCCAATACTTTTCTATAAACCAACACACATCGTCATTTTTGCATCCGGATAGAAATTTCATAAATATTTTATGTGGCAAATTGCACTACAATGAAATGTAAATATTATCGCTGTCTGCAAACAATTTGTAGGTCCTTATCATTCTCAGTCAGTCTAATGGTAAATCAACATTTAACTGTATTGAAAATCGAGTGTTTATATCTATAAAATATTTCCAGGACTATGCAACACTGTTTAGGTGTGGGTGAGGATCAGAAAACTCACACATGACCCTGTAATGACACTATCAAGCTGCACCACATAAGTAATTCACTAGCGTATACAAGACCAGTGGAGCCCTTAGGGCTCTTACTTTGTGTGTGTTTGAGCAGATCTAAGTACTGTACATACCTTAATTGATAAATGTTATTCTGCCTTGTACTCACAACCATTCAGAGTTGTATTTTAGTGTGCTTTTTAACATTTTTAGATTGGGACAATGTATCTGAAAATGAACAAAAACTGTTGTTTTTTTTGTAACTGTGTCTATGATATTTGTGTATGTTTGTCTATTTGTAACTATGTGAATGATTGTGTCTGTAAGATGAGTATGCCCATGGTTTTTTGTGTGTGTTTCTGTTATTTTGTTTTATTATTTCTATATTATTTCAGAGGTTCCGATTTATATTTGTTTCTACAATAAACTCCAGACATAAAGTATGTTATCATTAAGTTAATTTTAGTTTTCATGGCTATTAAAAAATATATTTTTCATTAAACCCTTTTTACACATGAGCCACATTGATATATAAAAAAAAAAAGATTCGGGGAGCAGCACAAACATGAAAAAAATGTTATGTGGGCACTAAATAAGTGTCTATTTGATAGCTTCTGATTGAAATGGCAGCCTACAGGAGGCTCTGTTTGGCAGTACATCTGGTTTTTATACAACTAAATCTTCCAAAAATCCTCCAAACCAGGAATTAAAAAATAAGCATCTGCTTTGAGGTCACTGGGAGCGACATCCAAGGGGTTGGTGAGTAACATGTTGCTTATGAGCCTCTGGTTGGGGAATTCGCTGCTCTAGAATTTCATTTATCCTTGAAGAAAAAGCAAAATAAGGTATGT